>NW_027507785.1:110734929-111334929 GCF_037356315.1 Lithobates pipiens | reverse complement strand
CAGGTCTAATGATCTTCTCTGACCCATTTTCAGTTGAGAGCGATCTAAAGGCTGCTGTTGGCTGACATCACAGAGCCAGTTCAGACTCTGGAGAGATACTGACTACAATCTACCCAAATGCATGGACCGCCAGCTGGCTCAGCCTCTCAGCAAGTTCCTAAGTGCCTAAGCCAGATGATCCTGCCCCCTCCACAGCTTGGCAATTCAGTGAGTGCTGAAGGGACAGAGAAGAGAGCCAGTGGCTAACAGTCATTGGCTCTCTGCTCAGTGAAAAAGATGGAAAAACCGAGCAATCAGCAGTCTTTGAGAGCTCAGTTCTTGGTCTTAGAGGCGATTGAGGAAAGATGAAGCATTGGACAGATACTGCATCCACTTGAGTATAGATTTTTATTTATATTTTTCATATACCCAAACTTCACTTTTAAAGAAGAATTTCGGGTATGGATATAATAATTTTTTTTTTTTTTTTTTTTTTTTTATATACATACAGTGCATTCGGAAAGTATTCACATCACTTCATTTTTTCCAGCCTTATTCTAAAAAAAGATTAAATAAATTTTTTCCTCAAAATTCTACAAACTATACCCCATGAAGACAATGTGAAAGAAGTTTCTTTGCAATCTTTGAAAATGTATTAACCACTTGCCTACTGGGCACTTAAACCGCCTTCCTGCCCAGACTAATTTTTAGCTTTCAGTGCTCTCACACTTTGAATGACAATTACTCAGTCATGTAACACTGTACCCAAATGAATTTTTTGTCCTTTTTTTCATACAAATAGAGCTTTCATTTGGTGGTATTTGATCACCTCTAGGTTTTTAATTTTTTGCGCTATAAAATGAAAAAAGAAACATTTTTCTGTTTCTGTGATAAAATCTTGCTAATTTTTTTTTCATTTATTTTGGCCACAATTTATACTGCTACATAATCTTTGGTAAAAAATTTTTTATCACACCTGATCTACTGGTGGCCTATCTCATTTCTTGCGACCCGAACAAGCCAGGAAAGTACAAATACCCACCAAATGACCCCTTTTTTGGAAAGTAGACATTCCAAGATATTTAGTAGGAGGCATAGTGAGGTTTTTGGTGTTGTAATTTTTTCCCACAATTCTTTGCCAAATGAAGATTTATTTATTTATTTATTTATTAATAGGTTATTTCTCTCACATGGCCTGTGTATACCACAAATAATTCCCCAAAATACATTCTGCTACTCCTCCTGAGTATTACGATACTACAGGTGTGGGATTTTTCCACAGCCTAGCCACATAGAGAGGCCCAACAGGCAGAGAGCACCATCACATGTTCTAGGAGTATAAATTACACATCTAACTTGTTGACTACCCATTACACTTTTGAAGGCACTGGAGCACCAGGACAATGTCACATGGCACGTGACACCGATGACACTAATACGTGGCACTTTTGGCATGTGACACTGACAGGTGGCACTGGGGACAGGCGTGTATGCGCGTGTGTGTGTTCTCACTGACGCTGCAGCTGCTCATCTCTCCCTTCTCACACTCTGTCTGTGTGAGGAGGGAGAGCCGGCGATGAGAGATGATCTCATATGTTTACATATGAGATCACCTCTCACTGGACAGGCCGATCGAGTGCTAAATGGCCACTGCGATTGGCCATTTAGCACGATCTGTGATTGGCTGTGTCCAACGGACACGGCCAACACAGAACTTCCCCGATGCGCGTCAGCGGCGGCACGCAGAGGGGAAGTAAACAGGAGGACGTTCAAGGACGCCCTCCCAGCAGTTAGCGTCTGTGCTGTAGCCGTCTTTTGGCTATAGCGCGTGTGCGAAGTGGTTAAAAATAAAAAACTGAAAAAAAAAATTACATGTACATCAGTATGCACAACCTTTGCCATGACACTCAAAATCGAGCTTAGGTGCATCCTGTTTCCACTGATCATCCTTGAGATGTTTCTACAATTTGATTGGAGTCCACCTGTGGTGAATTCAGTTCATTGGACATGATTTGGAAAGGTACACACCTGCTAATATAAGGTCCCACAGTTAATAGTGCATGTCAAAAGCATAGACCAAGCCATGAAATCCAAAGAATTGTCTGTAGACCTCAGACAGGATCACATTGAGGCACAGCTCTGGGGAAGGGTACAGAAAAATTTCTGCAGGTCCCAGTGAGCACAGTGGCCTCAATCTGTAAAGCGAAGATGTTTGGAACCACCAGGACCATTGCTCATTTAAATGCTTCCATGACTACAATTAACTTTTTTTTATTATCCTGCCCTTCCAGCAGCTTAAACGGCAACTCCACTTTTGTGGGAATAAAATAGGATTTTTATAACAGCTTACCTGTAAAATCCTTTTCTTGGAGTACATCACGGGACACAGAGCCACAGTAATTACTGTCTGGGTTATATGGCACCTTCAGGTGATTGACACTGGCACACCCTAGACCAGTGATGGCAAACCTTGGCACCCCAGATGTTTTGGAACTACATTTCCCATGATGCTCAGGTACTCTGTAGTGTAGTGGCGCATCATGGGAAATGTAGTTCCAAAACATCTGGGGTGCCAAGGTTCGCCATCACTGCCCTAGACAAAAAGTTAAATTCCCCATATAACCTCTCCCCTTATGGGGAATACCTCAATTTGTAGCAAAGTTATACATGTGTAACCAAGGAGGGGAGGGGCCTCTGTGTCCCGTGATGTACTCAAAGAAGAGGATTTTACAGGCAAGCTGTAAAATCCTATTTTCTTTATCGTACATCACAGGACACAGAGCCACAGTAATTACTGTATTACTGTCTGGGATGTCCTAGAGCAATGCTACCTGAGGGGAGTATGGTGCAATCAGACCTGAAGACCTATACTGCCGCCTGCAGCACACTGCGCCCAAAGATATCCTCATGCCTTCTTAAATCCACTGATTCCTGATAGAATCCGGTGAATGTATGGACTGAAGACCAAGTTGTGGCCTTGCAGATTTGAGCCATGGAAGCTTGGTGATGCACTGCCCATGAAGCAGTAACAGCCCTGGTGAAGAGCACTTTGACTTGAAAAGGTGGAACTTTCCTCTTCAAACCATAAGCTTGAATAATTACTTGCCAAATCCATTTGGCAATAGTGGATTTTGACACTGCCTGTCCTTTCCTAGGACCTTCAGGCTACACAAACAAAACAGTTTTGCGAATCTGAGCAGTCGCCTTCAAATAGATTTTAACTGCTCTCACTACATCCAAAGAATGTAGTGACTATTCTTCCTTAGAACAGGGTCCTGAAAAAAATAAAGGTAAAACAAAATCCTGGTTTAAAGTGAAAACCTGAAACCACCTTTGGCAGAAAGCTAGAATGAGGACTCAACACTACTCTATCCTTGTAAATGATTAAATATGGCTCTTTACAAGAAAGAGCCAACTCGGATACCCTTCTTTCAGAAGAAATGGCTACCAAAAAAACTAGTTTCCTTGTCAAAAGGACCAAAGGAATATGTCGTATCGGCTCAAAAGGCTGTTTCTGGAATGCAGACAATTAAAATTCAAGTCCCAAGGGTTCAGGGGTGCTCTAATGGGTGGATTAAGCCACGTTACCCAATGTATAAAGCTTTGGTCCAAAAAATGTGAAGCAAGCGGACATTAAAACAATATCAAAAAGGCCGGGACCTGGGCCTTTATAGTACTCAAGGCCAGTTTCATCTCTAACCCCATCTGCAGAAAGGCAAGGATTCCACCTATGACATACTTTCTAGGATGCCAACCCCTGGATTCACACCAGGAAACATATGCCTTTCAGACTCTATAATAAATGACTCTGGAAGCTGGCTTCCTTGCATTAATCAAAGTAGATATCACTGAGCCTGAAAGCCCACAATTCTTGAGAATGTGGGTTTCAATAGCCAAACCGTTAAATTTAGCGTTTGTAAAGATGGATGGAACACTGGTCCCTGCGATAAACAGGTCTGGATGTGGTGGTAGGGGCCATGGGGCCCCTACCATCCCCTCTTTACTATTTCTGCATATCAAGCGCTTCTGGGCCACACTGTGGCCACAAGAACTACCAACTTCTTTTCTCGCTTGATCCTGTGAAGAAGTCGAGGTAGCAGCAGAATAGGAGGGAACGCATAAAACCGTGAAAACTGATCCCACGGGTTCACCAACACATCTGTTCCACATGCGAGCGGATCCCTTGTTCTTGACACAAAGTGGTCGACTTTGTTGTTGAACCTGGGCGCAAACAGATCTATTTCTGGGATCCTCCATCTTTTTCATATAGCCAGGAAGATGCTTGCGACTCTGGTTTACCTCTTCCTGGGCTGCTTGACTTCTGGTGCCCCCCTGGTGATTGATATAAGCCATGGCATTATCGGATTGAATCCTGACAGGAGAATTCTGCAACCTGCATGTCCAGGCCCTTAGGGCTAGGTACGCTGCCCTAATCTCTAATGCCGCGTACACACGAGCGGACTTTTCAACATCCAAAGTCCGACGGACTGGTTCCGTCAGACTATTCGATCGTGTGTGGGCTGCAACGGACTTTTGATTCGCCAAAGTCTGACGGACTTTAGAATATGGAACATGCTTCAAATTTTTCCGACGGAACTCCGCCGGACCCGGTCCCTTCGAAAAATTTGCTCGTGTGTATGCTATTCCGACGGACTAAAACCGACGCTAGGGCAGCTATTGGCTACTGGCTATGAACTTCCTTATTCGAGTCCAGTCGTACGTCATCACGTTTGAATCCGTCGGAGTTTAGTGTGATTGTGTGTAGCCAAGTCCGCTCAGTCGAAAAGTCCGTCAGAACTCTGTCGGAACTTCGGCAGAACTCCTTCGGAAGTCTGTCGGACATAAGTCCTCTCGTGTGTACGGGGCTTTAGACGTTGATGGGAAAAGTCCTTTCGGTTCTGGACCATTTCCCTTGGACCAACGTTTCTTCCAGGACTGCTCCCCAAACTGAAAGGCTGGCATCTGTTACCACCTTCCAGGTAAATGGTAAGAAGGATTTCCCCTTCTGCAGATTCTTGGGTATCCTCCACCAACTGAGGCTCTGACGCACATTTGGCAACAAACGCATCGGAAAATATAGTGCTTGGATCTTCTTGTTCTAAGCCGAAAGGCTACTGTTTTGCAGCGGTCTCAAATGAAACTGAGCATAGGAAACTGCTTTGAATGAAGCCACCATCTTCCCCAACAACCTCATACAAAGGCGGATAAGAAGGACTCTTCTTTGCCCTGACCACCTGAACCAGCTCCTTTATGGTGCTGATTTTTGCCTGGGGTAAGAACACCCTCTTCTGGGCTGTATCTATCAGAAGGTCGGTCTAACGCTAGAAAGAGACACTTCTTTTTCTCTGGATCTTTGGGGACATTGACCTGAGGAAACGAGGAGATGGGAATTCTTGGAACCCTAGTTTGTAACCTAGAGCTATTGTGGAGACCACCCATCTGTCTTGAAATTCTTCCTGCCAGACCCTTGAGAACTGCAAAAGTCTTCCCCCCACTCAAACAAGCAGGGATGCCCCTTCTTGTGGGTTTCCTCCCCCAGGATTGTCCCTGGGGTTGACCCAGAGGTTTACCTCTTGAACCTGATGGTGGAGGCTGTCGTCACTGTCTGGAGGCTGATGCCCCTGGCACTGGAGAAAGAGCCCGTTTGAATGAGGGACATTTACTCTTTTTCTTAACTGGCAAAAGGGTACTTTTCCCACTTGATATTTTTGGGATATATTTGTCCAAATCGTCCAACAGCTTTTCACGACGGAAAGGACCAGCCAAGAGCTTTTTACATGGTGCTTTTGCTGACCAACTTTTCAACCATAAGATTCTACGCATATGCACCAACCCAAGCGATTGCAATTGCAAAACACAAAGCTACTGGCAGCTCAGCTAACTCCTGGGCCTGCTGTTCAGGGAAAACCTTAAGCACCTGTTTCAAGTGGTTTCTCAAGGATTGACATATCCCAATTGCCACCACTGCAGGTTGAGCCACAGAACCTGCCAAGGAAAAAATTCTCCTATTTTTAAACAGAAATTCCAATCTCTTATCAGTTGGATCCGTAAGCATTTGTGCATTGTCAACCGGACAAGTCAAACTTATTCACATAAGTTATAGAAGCGTCAATTGGATAGGATATAGCAGTGTCAATTGCTGGTATACTCCACATCTTAGTGAATTTTTCCTCCATAGGATAAAGTGTTAAAAACTTTTTAGGAGGGAAAAAATGCTTATCTGGGTGATCCCACTCAGAATACATAAGCTTTTCCAGCAATGAATGTACAGGAAAGGCACACAAGGCTTGAGGCTTTAGTGAACCCAAACAAGAAGTGGGCTCTTCAACCGACTCAGTTAAGGGTAGCTTAAATGTGGAGCGGACCATTTCAGTAAGAGAATGCATCAGCAACTTCTCAGCATGCGAAGCTGAAGAAAGTCCTTCCCCACTTGATCCCTCAGAAGAGGAGTCGATCTCTCCAAGGTCCCCTGAGGGGTATTCATTTTCCCCCTCCCACTGTTCCTCTGTTTGAGGATCCTGGGTGGTAAAAGGGGACCTAATGCATTTTCTTCCACTCTGTGAAAATGCGATTAAAGCCGCTAACCTTTCCTCGAATACACAGAGTTGAGGAAAAAAAACTCCTCAGTTACAGACAGGTGTTGGAAGTAATTGCAGCCCCTGACAACCCCGATGGTTTACTCTGACCAGCCTCCCTAGATCTTTCGGGGGGGGGGGGGGGGGTGGTGTTGTAGAGGGAGGGTCCTTAGGGCATGGTGCTGAGCACAAACGCAGAGGTACTGCCAAAAAAACAATGCACCTACTGCTGAGCAATAGTCCAGCAACTGCCACTGCTTTTAAGCTCAGCCTGATGCAAAGTAAATGTGTCCTGGGAATTCCTGTGTCAACCAACACTCACATACGACCCATCTGCTCTGTGTCCCTCTTTCAGCTGTATGCATCTGAAAAAAGTTGCACTCTATAGTTACACAGCCCGCGTTGTGGACGCTGAAGCATGCCGACAGCCCCTTCCTCCGACTACCCACTGCACGCCCCCCCCATCTTTTTCAAAGATGCAGCTTTACCATGCGAGCGGGCTCCAATCTGACCAGATCACATGTGGAGGAGGGCTGGGGTGGAGAGCCGCCTGATGGAGGACCACCGTAATGGCGGCAGTAGCATAAGTGGCAGAGCACACCGACGACTGAGCCACGCTTCCTCCACCTCCTAGGCTGAAGCCGTCTAGGTGGTGTTTGGGCTGGAGGAAGCATGCAGCTTGCAACACAAAGGCGAGACTGACAAGCATGGAATCAGGCATGTGCTCTTGACAGCCCCCGGTGGTGACTATAGGAAAAATAGGATTTTTTGTACTCACCGTAAAATCCTTTTCTCCAATTCACCGACCGACACAGCTCCTCTCTAACAAAATGGGTTGTTAGCCCTATCACTAGGAGATGCTAGGCAAAGTTGTAATACAAGTCAGAACTCTTAGTCCCTCAGGCTACAATCCCCACACTCTGCACTAGCAGCCTCAGTACGTCAACAAGCAGTATAACGTAGAGAGAGAAAGGAGGGGCGGGTGCTGTGTCGGTCGGTGAATTACAGAGAAAAGGATTTTACGGTGAGTACAAAAAATCCTATTTTCTTATATTCACCGACCGACAGTTCCTCTCTAACAAAATGGGACCTCCCCAAGCAGTGCCAAACGAGGGGTGGGCAAAAAAAACAGCATAAAACTTCATCCACCATGGCAAGTGGGAACTAGTGAAACTATACCCATACAAAAGGAACAGCAGTGCATGAAAAAAAACACCACGCCAACAGGGTACCCCCAACAGGAGTGATCCCCAAGACTGCAGCGAACTGCGGAAGTAATGCAAACAGTGCATTAACATAACAGAACTGCGTTTTTATCAAAAAAAATATGGATTGCATAGTCAATTGCAACTACACGGCCGCCTGCAAAACTTTGCGGCCAAAACAGGCATCAGCCGATGCACTGACGTCTACCTTGTAGAACTTGGTAAACGTATGGACAGACGACCAGGTCGCCGCTTTACACACCTGAGTGACAAACGCTTGGTGTCGGAAGGCCCAAGATGTTCCTATTGCCCTTATAGAGTGGGCCGTGACCGGAGAGGGGGGCACCTGCCCCTTCAAGGAGTAGGCTTGTACTACAATCTGTTTGATCCACCTGGAAATGGTGGCCGACGAGACCGCCATGCCTTTCTTTGGACCAGCCACCGAAACAAACAGTGAGTCTGACTTCTGAAAGGGAGCCGTGGCAGACAAATACACCTTCAGAGCCCTAACCACATCTAAAGTGTGAAGGGCCACCTCCTTAGGGTGTTTTGGCTTAGGACACAGAGAAGGTAATACAATGTCCTCATTGATATGAAAAGCCGAGACCACTTTCGGTAGAAAGGACGGTTGCGGACACAACACCACCTTATCTATCACTGTGGATAACCAGATAGGGCGACTTGCAGGACAAGGCCGCCAGTTCCGAAACCCTCCTGGACAATGTGATGGCCACTAGGAAGACCACTTTCTGGGAAAGAGTCAACAAGGGAAACCTGATGAAAACTGATAATTTTCAAACAGTGGTCTTTGAAGCGCCAACAACACCAGGTTCAAATCCCAAGGAGGTAATGGTGGATGCACCGGAGGGACTACGTGTTGTACCCCCTGGACAAAAGGTACTCACTAAGGAGTGCGATACCAGGGGTCGTTAAAAAAAAAAAAAAAAAAAAAAGACAGCTAAGGCTGAAATTTGTCCTTTGATGGTGCTTAATGCCAATCTCTGGTCAACTCCTTGCTGGAGAAACAGCAGGATCCTGGATATGGCAAAGGAGCGTGGATGCCATCCTTTTTCCTCACACACGGAGATGTAGGCCTTCCAGGTACGATGGTATATCTTCTGAGATTTCCGTGCCCTCAACATAGTTGGAATCACAGTGTCCATCAGACTCCGGTTGCTCAACACCTGGCTCTCAATAGCCATGCCGTTAAAGCCAGCGATGGTAAAGCAGGATGGAGAATTGGACCTGGAGATGGGAGGTCCTCTCGCAACGGCTGTCGCCAGGGAGCGTATGCCACCAGACGCACCAGGTCTGCATACCAAGGATGCTGAGGCCAACCAGTATTACCGGGATCCCCTCGGCTTCCACTCTGCGAAGCAGACATGGCAACAGTTTCAGTGGAGGAAAGGCGTAGATCAGCTGGTACTGATCCCATAGAGCCATCAGCGCGTCTGACGTGTCTGCCCATGGATCTCTTGTCCTGGACACAAATCTTGGCACCTTCCGATTGAGACGGGAGGCCAGTAGATCCACATCAGGTGTGCCCCACTTCAGGCAAAGCAGCCAGAATATCTCTGGATGCAATGCCCATTCTCCTGGGTCCAGCATCTGTCAATTCAGATAGTCCGCCTGCCAGTTCTCCACTCCTGGGATATAAATGGCCGACAGGACCAGTACGTGTCGCTCTGCCCACCGAAGTATGTGAGCGACCTCCCATGCAGCGGCTGAGCTTCTTGTTCCCCCCTTGGTGATTTATGTACGCCAACGCCGTGGTGTTGTCTGACTGTATCCTAATCGGATGCCCTTGAAGTCTCATTGACCATGTGTGGAGACACAGACCGATCACTCTCAATTAGAGCAAATTGATCAGCAACTCGGATTCTTACATCGACCAGAGGCCCTGAGCCGACTGAACCCCCATCATTCCACCCCAGCTGGATAGACTGGTGTCCGTAGTGATCACCATCCATTTCAGAGGAAGGAATGATTTTCCGGACTGAATCACCGGGGACCTCAACCACCAGATCAGTGAGTCCCTGACTGACTGGCTCACCTGGATCTGTCAATCTAGGGACAACTGAGATTTGTCCCATTTTGACAAGATCTCCTTCTGCAGAACTCTGGTGTGGAACTGGGCGTAAGATACTGCCTTGAAGGAGGCTACCATGAGTCCCAGTACTCGCATGCAAAACCAGAGCAACGACCACTTGCGGTTCATCAGTAGTTTGACTGCGGATCTGAGAGTCTGCAATTTGTCTGAAGGGAGAAAAACACTTGCTTCCCTGGAGTCCAACAGCAAACCTAGGTACTCCAGACGCTGGGTCGGCACAAGCACTGACTTTTTCAGGTTCAACGGCCACCCAAATTTTTGCAGGGTCTGCATGGTGATCCCCACATCCTCCTCTAATTCATAAGATGCACTCAGGAGGAGATCGTCTAGGTACCCAACGATCGTGATCTCACGTTGTCGCAGCAACGCCAAAACTGGAGCCACTACCTTGGTAAAGACTCGGGGGGCTGATGCAAGACCAAAGGGAAGAGGCACAAATTGTTAATGGGCTTCCCCGACTGCAAAACGCAGAAACTTTTGATGCCGAAGGCATATGGATATGTGCAGGTACGCATCCTGGATGCCTAATGATGCCAGGGAGTCCCCTTGATGGAGCGCAGTGATTACTGAGCGAACGGATTCCATTCTGAACCTCTGCACATCAAAGTGATTGAGGGCTTTTAAGTCCAAGATTGGACATACCCCTTCCTTCTTGGGAACCACAAACAGATTTGAGTAGAATCCCTGGAAGCGTTCCAAGTCCGGAACCGGTACAATCACCCCCCGATTAAGCAAGTCCCTTACCGCCCCCCAACAGGGCCTCCCGGCAAACCGGGGATACGGGTATGCTGGAGGGGGAAGAATCTGTTTGGCGACCAAGAGAGAATCTTGTAGCCTGTGGAAATCAGATCGCAGACCCATTGGTCGGATAACTGGGAGTACCACTGGGCTGCAAACTCCCGACCCACCACCCGAGACATGGGCGGGGGCAAACCTTCATGCGGTAGCACTTTTGTTCGCAGGCTTATTAGGCTCCTGTCGGATGGAAAAGCAGTTTGAGAGTGGAAAAAGCGGGCCATTGCCTACGACGTGGCTCCTTATCTTTCCTGGCCTGTGGGAGCAGTGTACTCTTACCTGTGGCATTTTTAATAATGTCATCCAACGAGGCTCCAAAGAGCCGGTCGCCAAGGAAAGGAAGATCCGTCAGGACTTTTTTGGATGCCTGGTCAGCAGACCAGCATTTTAGCTAAATTAGGCGCCTCAGCACCACAGCTGACACTGAAGTCCTGGATAACGGGGGAGAGTATGCAGGGCCGCGTCACAGACGTACTTAAGGCCTTGCACTAGTTGGTCTGCTAGTTCCATGCAGACAGGGGAAGCATATTGCTCTCCCAATTCGCGGTGCAAGTTTTGTCCACTTAGTCAGTGTCTGCGACACCAGTGCGGATGCCAGTACAGGTCGCACGGCTGACCCCCCAACCGTAAACAAGAAACAAGCCACCGCTTCGGCCTTCCTGTCCGTGGGATCCTTGAATGCAGGAGTCCCCTCAACCGAGATCGTGGTTACTTTATTTAACCTGGATACTGGGGGTCCACGACCAGAGGAGCCGACCATTTCTTGGTAAGGCTTTCCTCAAAGGGGTAATGCGCCGCCATGTATTTGGGGACCGAAAAGGTCAGTTGCGGGCAACCCCATTCCTTGTAAATGAACTTGTCAAAATAAGTCAGATACAGGAATACCTTAGGTGAACGTGCTGGCTTGCGGGACCCAAAAAGGGACCGATACATCAGCAGAGGGATCCGCTGGCTCTTGAATCTTCAGGGTATCACGCACAGCTGTGATAAGTGCTCTAACAAGCGCTTTGTCGTGCCCGGACCTGGACGGGGACTCATCTTCACTGTCCGAACGGTCCTGGTCAGCGTCACCCGACAAGGTCACCGGCCTCAGCAGCACCTGAGTCTGCATCAGAGCTCTCCCCAGAGGAGGGGGGGGGGGGGCAGGGGCCGCTTTTTAGCACCTTTCTTCCCACGCACCACCTCCATCCTGGCAAAGAATTGAGGACCGCCGTCAGGTGTCCACAGGGACTGCGCCATCCGCAGGTGACCCAGTTGCAATTACCTGGATTTCGGGGGAAGAAACACCAGTTTCTGAAGCCATGCTGACCCTACCCTGTCTGCCACCCGAAGGGGACTTAGGACAGTGACAGTCCCACCCTCCTTGCTGCCACTGACTGAGGGGTTCTAACCCACCGGACTCACCTCCCTGAGGAGTTCCACGCTGTTTACAGCAGTGCCTGTAGACCCCTGTAGTGCCCCCCTAGCACTCCCAGATGCAGAGAAACCAAAACTGTCAGTGGCAGTCCGTCAGAACGATTGGTGAACGATCAGTGAGCAATCTGAAAAAACGTGCTCAGACTATACAGAAGGCTGTCCAGCGCCTCAGTAATGACAAAACAGGAAGCTGAGGGCACATGAAGCTGCTGGTACAGCCCAAAAACGTGGTCCAGCTTCAAGAAAATGCCCACCAGTGTCCTGAATAGGGAATCACCGGGAAAATGGCTGCTTGAAGCCCAGAAGCATGCTGTCCTTTGCCCACACTGAAAATGGCCGCCAGCCAGCGCCACGAGAGAGAGACAAACATGTGGCAGAGACACAGCGCTGCGCCAACACACAGGCAACCTCAAAGGCACCTCCCGGGAGTTAAGCACTCAGGATCCAGGCACCCCCAGTCAGCCAGAACCCAGGTGAGAGCCCAGGGGCGTGCACACACACACACACCGCTCAGTACCCATGCACAGCCCCCCCCCCCCCCGTGAGGAGGGGAGATAGGGACAGGGGACTGAAGAGAGGGGGCCCCCGAATCGACCTCCCAGGGAATGCCCAGCTGCTCAACCCTGCCGAGACAGGGAGAGCTGTACTTACCAGTCCTTAAGAGCTGGGAGACATTCCATTGTAGACCAACTCCTGATCAGTACAGGGAAGGCTACTGGCCCAGCATACTGTGACGCAGACATCAGTAGCACGGTCATATGTATGCCCCGGAGCATAAAAGCTCACCGACCACCTCTGGAGCGGAGGTATGTCATGGCCTGCTGATCTGTAGCTGCGACCTGCACATGCTCGATGGCCGGCCTGGGGAGACTATAAGAATAAGTGAACCAGCCTGTCACCGAGCCGGCTGTTGATAGAAGATCACAGGATCATTCATCTTGTGCAAAAAGCAAAGCTTCCGTTATATATATATATAAAAAAAAAAAAAAAAAAAAAAAAAAAAAAAAAACACACACACACCTATGGGCCGACAGGGTTCCTAGGCCTATCTCCTTCACTAGACAAAATAAAACTGAGGCTGCTAGTGCAGATTATGGGGATTGTAGCCTAAGGGACCGCCCCCCTGGGAGGAACTAAGAGTTTTGAAGTGTTATATTACAACTTTGCCTAGTATCTCCTAGTGATAGGGCTAACAACCCATTTTGTTACAGAGAGGAGCTGCTGTATCAGTCGGTGAATAGAAGAGAAAACTGGAGTTAGTACTTACCGGTAACTCCTTTTCCGGTGGTCTTCCAGGACAGCCCTTGAGAGATGGAGCTCCTCCCATCGACCCAGGAAACACATTGCCACAGTTCAAAAGGCGGTCCCTCAGGTCCCTGGTCAGTCATTCACCAAGAACCGAAGGATGGAACTGAAAAACATATAAACCATAACAGGTAATAACATTAGTACATCATTATAATCAAATAAAGGGTGGGATCGTGCTGTCCTGGAAGACCACCGGAAAAGGAGTTACCGGTAAGTACTAACTCCAGTTTTCCCAAGTGTTCTTCCAGGACAGCCCTTGAGAGGATCCCCAAGTACTTACCAGATTAGGGGGGGACCACGGCCTGGAGGACTTTCCTCCCAAAGGCCTGATCCTGACTAGACATTAAGTCCAGTCGGTAATGCCTTGTAAAGGTGGAAAAGCTTGACCATGTGGCTGCTTTACATACCTGCTCCGGGGTGGCACCAGCTCTTTCTGCCCAGGATGCAGACAACGCTCTTGTGGAGTGAGCTTTAACACCCTCAGGAGGATCTCTATTCAAGGCCTTATACCCCTCTGCTATAGCTAGCCTAATCCATCTAGCTATGGTTACTTTTGAAGCTTTCTGTCCCCTACGCTGTCCGGAGAAAAGGACAAAAAGGGAGTCTGAAATTCTGAATGGATTTGTTACTTTAAGGTATTCTAGAATACACCTCCTCACATCCAATAAATGAAAACGTTCCTCTTTCTCATTTGCTGCATTTTGACAAAATGAGGGAAGGACAATATCTTGGGACCTATGGAAGCTAGATGCTACCTTTGGTAAGAACCCAGGGTCTGTCTTTAGAATGACTCTGTCTTCTAGGATCTGTAGAAAAGGTTCCCTGATGGAAAGGGCTTGGATTTCACTGACCCTACGGGCTGAAGTGATTGCCACCAGGAGTACTGTCTTAAATGTAACAAGCCTTAAGGAGGCCTCCGAGATAGGCTCAAAGGGTGACCCCAAGAAAGCTTTTAGTACAACTGCTAAATCCCAGGATGGGACTTTGGTGACTCTGACTGGCTTGCGTCTAGCGACTGCCTTACAGAATCTAGCGACAAAAGGATTTTCCTGTAAACGTTCATCTAGGTACACACTTAAGGCAGCTATCTGTACCTTAATGGTACTTAGGGTTAAACCCTTGTTTACACCTTCCTGTAAAAACTGTAGAATATTAGCCGTGTTTATGTCACGGCTATTCAACCAGCTATTAAATTTTTTCCAGACTTTTTTGTAAATAGCCCTCGTGACTGGTTTGCGACTCTGTAGTAAGGTCGCAATTACCTCATCTGTCAGGCCCTTACTCTTTAAGATTTCCTCCTCAGTAACCACGCCGAAAGCTTCAGTGTGGCGACCTGTGGATGGTAAAGAGGTCCCTGCGACAGGAGGTCCTGTCTGTAGGGAAGCCTTAGAGGTGGACAATCTGTCAATTGTAGCAACGTTGTGAACCATGGTCTCCTGGGCCAAAACGGTGCTACTAGAATCAAACAGGTTTTTTCCCTGAGGAATCTTGCTAGGACCCTCGGAATGAGATGAAGAGGGGGAAAAGCATACGCCAGACTGAAAGACCATGGAGCTTGCAAGGCATCTACAGCCAGGGGCCGATCTCCTGGGTTTAGCGAGAAAAAATTTGGAACCTTTGCATTGTTTTTGTTCGCAAAAAGGTCTACCTCTGGTTTTCCCCAGTGATTTGTTATGAGATTGAATGCCTCTGGGTGTAAGGACCATTCTTGGTTCGAAATCTTTTGTCGACTCAAGAAGTCCGCCGTGTTGTTCAGCTCCCCTTTCAGGTGGACTGCAGAAATGGATTCCAGATTGGCTTCTGCCCACTGGAAAATGCGTCTGGCTACTACCATCAAACGAGGACTTTTGGTACCTCCCTGTTTGTTTATGTATGCTACAGCCGTCATATTGTCTGAACGGACTTGTAGATGGTGACCCTGTATTGTGGGGTGAAAGGCTAAGACCGCTCTCAGGATTGCTGTTAGATCTTTCCAGTTGGAAGAGAAACATTTCTCTTCCGGGGTCCACTTGTCCTGGACCCAGCTTGAGCCGAGGTGGGCTCCCCAGCCCCAACTGCTCGCATCTGTTGTCAGTGTTGAAGTGATAGGAAGGACCCAATGAACCCCTTTGTTCAGGTTCTCCCTGTCCTTCCACCACCAGAGGGAGCGTTTTATCCTTGAGGGGATCAAAACTTCCTCCTCCAGATCTCTGCCCCTTAATTGTTCTAGCAGAAACCCCTGAAGGTCTCTTTGGTGGAACCTGGCCCATTGTACGGCTGGAATGGCTGCTGTCATAAGACCTAAGACCGACATTACTTCCCTCACTGTACATTTGGGGCTGCATTGAAGAAAAGATATTCTCTGCCACAGATTCAAAATCTTTTCTTCCGGCAGTATAATTTTTTGATCTACTGACTTGATCCAGTAACCCAGATACAGGATCTCCTGTGTTGGGGTTGTCTTGGATTTCTCCTGGCTGACAATCCACCCTAACCGACTCAGGCTGAGTTGAGTCAACTCCAGATCCTGAGAAAGACGACTCTCCGAGCGTGCTGTTAGGAGTAGATCGTCTAGGTAGGGAATAATTGAGACTGACTGAAGCCTCAGTGGAACTAAAGCCTCTCCGAGAACTTTGGTAAAGATTCTTGGGGAGGATGACAGACCGAAGGGAAGCGCTCGGCACTGAAAGTGGTAAACCCTTGTGTCTATCTGTACTGCCATTCGAAGGAATTTCTGGCATTCCTCCTTTATTGGAATATGCAGATAAGCATCCCTTAAATCCAGGGTAGCCATAAACATCTCTTTCTGCAGGAGATTCTTTATGGAGTAAATGGACTCCATCCGAAATCTCTTGTAACGGATGGAGCGATTCAATGGTCGGAGATTCATAATTAATCTGAATCTTCCTGACGGCTTTTTTACTACAAAAATGTGAGAGTAAAAACCGTCTCCTTGTTCCTGTATAGGGACTGGTGTCAATACTTCTTGATCCACCATCTCCCCTATCAGTAAGGGTAAGGCCCTGGCCTTTTCTGAGTGACTTGGAAGTTTTGTCACTACAAACTTTGAAGGAGGGCGGCTGTGAAACTCCAGCGCATGACCCCTTTTTATTATGTTTAAGACAAATTCGTTTGAAGTTGTCTCTTCCCATTGTGGAAGGAATTGGCTTAATCTTCCTCCCACAGGGACCCTGGCATCACTGGGGTTTGGGATCCTGATTGGGGTGGCTAAACAGTATGCCCCCTTTTCCTTTCCCTTTATGCCCCGACCAATGTTTTTTGGGGATTGAACTCTTCTCTGGTTTAGAGGGTTCTTTAAAGGGACGAAAAATTTTTCTTTGAAAATTTTTCTTTTTTGCGGGAAAGGTTTTCTTTTTATCCGCCGTCCTTTCTAAGGCGGAGTCTAATTCAGGCCCGAAGACTAAGTCTCCTGTAAAAGGGACGCTGCACAGGCGGGTCTTAGACGCCGTGTCTCCCCCCCAGGTTTTCATCCATACTGACCTCCTTGCTGCCACTGAAAGTGCTGCTGACTTAGCCGCAAATTTTACGGAGTCCGTGGAGGCGTCAGAGATGAAACTGGTGGCCTTAAAAAGCATAGGGAAGGATTTCAGAAGCTCCCCCCTAGGAGTGCCTGCTTTTAAATGTTCTTGAAGTTGCGACAACCAGAACTCCAGGTTTCTAGCTACACAAGAAGTGGCTAGAGCTGGTTTTAAGCCTGCCATAGAGGCATCCCAGGCCCTCTTTAAGACAATGTCAGTTCTCCTGTCCATTGGATCTTTCAGGTGACCCATATCTTCAAAAGCCAGATCAGCTTGTTTTGAGATTTTGGACAAAGGGGCGTCTAGTTTAGGATTTTTATTCCAGACCGCCTCTGGGCTCTCATCAAAAGGGAACCTTCTCTTAAGGGATTTAGGAAAGAAAACCTTTTTATCTGGTTCAGACCACTCCTTAAGGACAAGGTCAGAAAGCACCTTATGTATAGGGAAAACCCTTGCTTTCTTTTTCCCCAGAGCCTCATACATTTGATCATGTCTAGATAACTGAGTTTCTTCCTCCTCAATTTCCAGCGTATCATAGATAGCCCCCATTAGCTCATCTACTTCCTCAAGAGACAATCTATACTTTGAGGCTTTGGATGTTACTTGATCCTCTTCCTGACCCGAGTCAGTGTCAGAGGAATCGGGGCTAATCAACGTGGGGCTAGGCTCCCTGATCATACGGGGCTCCCCTGAGCTGGGTGTTGTAAGGCATGGTGAGGAAGAGATTATAGTTGCTTTACTCGTGGAGGCAGCTGCAGCTGATCCCACGTCAGTGATTAACTCCCGGAGGGACTTAAAGGTCGACGCCATTTCCTCTTTAAAGGAGCCCAAAAACTTTGCTAAAGGGGAATCTGCCTCAGATTTAAGCAAGCTTGCAATGCATTGCTTGCATAGGGCTTTGTTAGAGCCAGAGGACAACCTATTCCCACAATTAGGACACTTTTTGCGGCCTGTCTTGTCTTCCCTTGGGATATCTTTAGCCTGAAATAAGAAGACAAAGGATTTCTTAGCGTCAGCCCCATGTCCCTCCTCCAATCACCAAGTGCAAACAATCTCACTGTGAGTAAACCGCCACCGTGGGGCACTACAGGACCCAGCCTACAAACACCACCACTCCACCAGAGTAATAGCATGCCCAGCAGCCTACCTGGGATTGGCTGGTGCCTGTCTCCGCCGGAGTATCCTGGGGAATAGCCTCCATGGTCCCCCTCTGATGCTCCCGATCCCGCCGCTAGTCCGGTATTGCTGGACGCTGGTCGGGCTTCACAGGCACAGCGCTGGCTCTCCCTCTCCTCCTTGTACCTTTAGAGACCCGGAACCGGAAGTCTCGGCACGCAGTGATGACGCGGTTCCGCCGGAAGTGACGCTCGGCGTCTCCGACCCCACCGCAACAAGGAGCTGAGATGGAGGTTCCACTCACCGCTCCTGGGGGAAACCAGCGCCATTCTGCCCCTGGCCACCTCGGCACTGGAAGGAGGAGGGTAACGGGTCTGCTCCGAATCAGCTGGACGGTACCCGAGCCGTTTAAAAAAGGTATGGACCCAAAACTGCAGCCAAGGAATAGGACCCGGTCCCTCATGGCTACAGGTTCTCAGGCAGCCCCTGAGAGGGGCCTTCAGGTTCCTGGCAACATGTTCCTCCGACGGAGGAAACACAAATGACTGACCAGGGACCTGAGGGACCGCCTTTTGAACTGTGGCAATGTGTTTCCTGGGTCGATGGGAGGAGCTCCATCTCTCAAGGGCTGTCCTGGAAGAACACTTGGGAAAAATAAATACTGAATCCTGGGGTCCATCTCTCTAAAAATAGAAGCTTTACAGGCAAAACCTAGTTTCTTTGGACACGAGGCCTGGGTACCATTCAATTTGGCCTGGAACTGACACTTTGAATGGATCCGGTAGCTTGCCCCAGCAAAGGAATATTCCAGTGGAGCTCAGCCTAGCACATCTTTACTCTTGACCAACACCTAAGACACTGGCGAAAAAACTGAGGTACTCCCAGTAAGGGGGGGGGGGGGGGGTTATATGGGAATTGAACTTCCCGTCTAGGGTGTGCCAGTGCCCATCACATGAAGGTACCATATAACCCAGACAGTAGTTACTGTGGCTCTGTGTCCCATGATGTATGATAAAAAGAAAATGGCAAATAGAAAAAAAATAACGTATACAATTGCATCATATTGTAATTGAATGTTGTTAAAAAAACTGGAGTTAGTACTTACCGGCAACTCCTTTTCCGGTGGTCTTCCAGGACAGCCCTTGAGATGGAGCTCCTCCCATCAACACAGGAAACACATTGCCCGAGTTCAAAAAGGCGGTCCCTCAGGTCCCTGGTCAGTCATTCACCAAGAACCGAAGGATGGAACTGCAAAACATATAAACCATAACAGGTAATAACATTAGTACATCACTATAATCAAATAAAGGGTGGGATCGTGCTGTCCTGGAAGACCACTGCAAAAGGAGTTACCGGTAAGTACTAACTCCAGTTTTCCCAAGTGTTCTTCCAGGACAGCCCTTGAGAGGATCCCCAAGTTCCAGATTAGGGGGGTGACCACGGCCTGGAGGACTTTCCTCCCAAAGGCCTGATCCTGACTAGACATTAGGTCCAGTCGGTAATGCCTTGTAAAGGTGGAAAAGCTTGACCATGTGGCTGCTTTACATACCTGCTCCGGGGTGGCACCAGCTCTTTCTGCCCAGGATGCAGACAACGCTCTTGTGGAGTGAGCTTTCACACCCTCAGGAGGATCTTTATTCAAGGCCTTATACCCCTCTGCTATAGCTAGTCTAATCCATCTAGCTATGGTTACTTTTGAAGCTTTTTGCCCCCTACGCTGCCCGGAAAAAAGGACAAAAAGGGAGTCAGATTATGAAAGGATTTGTTAACTTTTAGGTATTCTAGAATACACCTCCTCACGTCCAATAAATGAAAACGTAATTCTTTCTCATTTGCTGCATTTTGACAAAATGAGGGGAGGACAATATCTTGGGACCTATGGAAGCTAGATGCTACCTTTGGTAAGAACCCAGGGTCTGTCTTTAGAATGACTCTGTCTTCTAGGATCTGTAGAAATGGTTCCCTGATGGAAAGGGCTTGGATTTCACGGACCCTACGGGCTGAAGTGATTGCCACCAGGAGTACTGTCTTAAATGTAATAAGCCTTAGGGAGGCCTCTGAGATGGGCTCAAAGGGTGACCCCAAGAAAGCTTTTAGAACAACTGCTAAATCCCAGGATGGGACTTTGTTGACTCTAACCGGCTTACGTCTAGTGACTGCCTTACAGAACCTAGCGACAAAAGGATTTTCCTGTAAGCGTTCATCTAGGTACACACTGAAGGCAGCAATCTGTAACCTTAATAGTACTTAGGGTTAATCCTTTGTTTACACCTTCCTGTAAAAACTGTAGAATATTAGCCATATTTATGTCACGGCTATTCAGCCAGCTATTAAATTTTCTCCAGACTTTTTTGTAAATAGCCCTCGTGACTGGTTTGCAACTCTGTAGTAAGGTCGCAATTACCTCATCTGTCAGGCCCTTACTCCTTAAGATTTCCTCCTCAGTAACCACGCTGAAAGCCTCAGCGTGGCCACCTGTGGATGATAAAGAGGTCCTTTAGCTTTTAGCTTTAGAGGCGGACAGTCTGTCAATTGTAGCAACGTTGTGAACCATGGTCTCCTGGGCCAGAACGGTGCCACTAGAATCAAACAGGTTTTTTCTGTGAGGAATCTTGCTAGGACCCTCTGAATGAGATGGAGGGGGAAATGCATAAGCCAGACTGAAAGTCCATGGAGTTTGCAAGGCATCTACAGCCAGGGGCTGATCTCCTGGGTTTAGCGAGCAAAAATTGGGAACCTTTGCATTCTCTTTGCTCGGAAAAAGGTCTACTTCTGGTTTTCCCCAGTGAGTCTTTATAAGATTGAATGCCTCTGGGTGCAAGGACCATTCTTGGTTCGAAACTTTTTGTCGACTCAAGAAGTCCGCCATACTGTTCAGCTCCCCTTTCAGGTGTACTGCAGAAATGGATTCCAGATTGGCTTCTGCCCACTGAAAAATGCGTCTGGCTACCAACATCAAACGAGGACTTCTGGTACCTCCTTGTTTGTTTATGTATGCTACAGCCGTCATGTTGTCTGAACGGACTTGTAGATGGTGACCCTGTATTGTGTGCTGAAAGGCTAAAATAGCTCTCAGGATTGCAGTTAGCTCCTTCCAATTGGAAGAGAAACTTTTCTCTTCCGGGGTCCACTTGTCCTGGACCCAGCTCGAGCCTAGGTGGGCTCCCCAGCCCCAGCTGCTCGCATCCGTTGTCAGTGTTGAAGTGATAGGAAGGACCCAATGAACCCCTTTGTTTAGGTTCTCCCTGTCCTTCCACCACCAGAGGGACCGTTTTATCTTTGATGGGATCGATACCTCCTCCTCCAGATCTCTGCCCTTTAATTGTCCCAACAGAAATCCCTGAAGGTCTCTTTGGTGGAACCTGGCCCATTGTACGGCTGGAATGGCTGCCGTCATAAGACCTAAAACAGACATCACTTCCCTCACCGTACATTTGGGGCTGCATTGAAGAAAAGATGTTCTCTGCCACAGATTCAAAATCTTTTCTTCTGGCAGTATAATTTTCTGATCTACAGACTTGATCCAGTAACCCAAATACAGGATCTCCTGCGTTGGGGTTGTCTTGGATTTCTCCCGACTGACAATCCACCCTAATCGACTCAGGCTGAGTTGAGTCAACTCCAGATCCTGAGAAAGACGACTCTCTGAGTGTGCTGTTAGAAGCAGGTCGTCTAGATAGGGAATAATTGAGACTGATTGAAGTCTCAATGGAACTAGTGCCTCTCCGAGAACCTTGGTAAAGATTCTCGGGGAGGATGATAGACCGAAGGGGAGCGCTCTGCACTAAAAATGGTAAATTTTTGTGTCTATCTGCACTGCCACCCGAAGGAATTTTTGGCATTCCTCCCTTATTGGAATATGCAGATAAGCATCCCTTAGATCCAGGGTAGCCATAAATATCTCTTTCTGGAGAAGATTCTTTATGGAATAAATGGACTCCATCCGAAATCTCTTGTAACGGATGGAGCGATTCAGTGGTCGGAGGTTCATAATTAGTCTGAACCTCCCCGACGGCTTTTTTACCATGAAAATGTGCAAGTAAAAACCGTCTCCTTGTTCCTAAATAGGGACTGGTGTCAATACCTCTTGATCCACCATTTCCCCTATCAGTAAAGGTAAGGCCCTGGCCTTTTCTGAGTGACTTGGAAGTTTTGTCACCAAAAACTTTGAGGGAGGGCTGCTGTGGAATTCCAGCGCGTGACCCCTTTTTATTATATTTAAGACAAACTCGTTCGAGGTTGTCTCTTCCCACTGTGGAAGAAATTTGCTTAATCTTCCTCCCACAGGAATCCTGACGTCACTGGGGTTTGGGGTCCTGATTGGGGCGGCTAAACAGTATGCCCCCTTTCCCTTTATTTCCCGACCAATGCTTTTTGGGGGTTGAACTCTTCTCCGATTTAGAGGGTTCCTTAAAGGGACGAAAAAATGTTCTTTGAAAATTTTTCTTTTTTGCGGGAAAGGTTTTCTTTTTATCCGCCGTCCTTTCTAAGGCGGAATCTAACTCAGGCCCGAAGACTAAGTCTCCTGTAAAAGGGACGCTGCACAGGCGGGTTTTAGACGCCGTGTCTCCCCCCCCAAGTTTTCATCCATACTGACCTCCTTGCTGCCACTGAAAGTGCTGCTGACTTTGCCGTAAATTTTATGGAGTCCATGGAGGCGTCAGAGGAAACTAGTGGCCTTAAAAAGCATAGGGAAGGATTTCAAAAGCTCCCCCCTAGGAGTGCCTGCTTTTAGATGTTCCTGCAGTTGTGACAACCAGAACTCCAGGTTTCTAGCTACACAAGAAGTGGCTAGAGCTGGTTTTAAGCCTGCCATAGAGGCATCCCAGGCCCTCTTTAAGACAATGTCTGTTCTCCTGTCCATTGGATCTTTCAGATGGCCCATATCCTCAAAGGCCAGATCAGCCTGCTTTGAGACTTTGGACAGAGGGGCGTCTAGTTTAGGATTTTTATTCCAGACCGCCTCTGGGCTCTCATCAAAAAGGGAACCTTCTCTTAAGGGAATTAGGAAAGAAAACCTTTTTATCCGGTTCAGACCACTCCTTAAGGACAAGGTCAGAAAGCACCTTATGTATCGGGAAAACCCTTGCTTTCTTTTTCCCCAGAGCCTCATACATCTTATGTCTGGATAACTGAGTTTCTTCCTCCTCAATTTCCAGCGTATCATAGATAGCGCCCATTAGCTCATCTACTTCCTCAAGAGACAGTCTATACTTTGAGGCTTTAGATGTTGCTTGATCCTCTTCCTGATCAGAATCTGTGTCAGAGGAATCAGGGCTAACCAACGTGGGGCTAGGCTCCCCGACCATACGGGGCTCCCCTGAGCTGGGTGTTGTAAAGCATGGTGAGGAGGAGATTGCAGTTGTTCTATTAGTGGAGGCAGCTGAGCCTACATCAGTGATTAACTCCCGGAGGGACTTAAAGGTCGATTTCCTCTTTAAAGGAGCCCAAAAATTTAGCTAAGGGGGAATCTGCCTCAGATTTAAGCAAGCTTGCAATGCATTGCTTGCATAGGGCTTTGTTAGAGCCAGAGGACAACCTATTCCCACAATTAGGGCACTTTTTGTGGCATGCCTTGTCTTCCTTTGGTAGCTCTTTAGCCTGCAAACAAGAAGACAAAGAATTTTTTAGCGTCAGCTCCATGTCCCTCCTTAGAATCACCAACTGCATACATCCTTAACTGTGAGTTAACCACCACCGTGGGGTACTACAGATCCCAGCCTACAAACACCACCACTCCTTAAACCACCAGAGTAATAGCATGCCCAGCAGCCTACCTGGGATTGGCTGGTGCCTGCCTCCGCCGGAGTGTCCTGGGGAATAGCCTCCATGGTCCCCCTCTGCAGCTCCGGATCCCGCCGCTAGTCCTGTATCGCTGGACGCTGGTCGGGACTGCACAGGCAGAGCGCTGGCTCTCCCTCTCCTCCTTGTACCCTAGAGACCCGGAACCGGAAGTCTCAGTACACAGTGATGACGCGGTTCTGCCGGAAATGGCGCTTGGCGTCTCCGACCCCACCGCAACAAGGAGCCGAGATGGAAGGTCCCACTCACCGCTCCTGGGGAAAACCGGTGTCATTCTGCCCCTGGCCACCTCGGCACTGGAAGAAGGAGGGTAACGGGTCTGCTCCGATTCAGCTGGACGGTACCCGAGCCACAAACAAACAGGTATGGACCCTCTGCAGCCAAAAACCAGGACCCGGTCCCTTATGGCTTACAGGTTCTCAGGCAGCCCCTGAGAGGGGCCTCCAGGTTCCTGGCAACATGTTCCTCCGACGGAGGAAACACAAATGACTGACCAGGGACCTGAGGGACCGCCTTTTTGAACTGTGGCAATGTGTTTCCTGTGTCGATGGGAGGAGCTCCATCTCAAGGGCTGTCCTGGAAGAACACTTGGGAAATTACCTTTCCTTTTCAATCTGCAGCATTTTCTGTAAAATGCAATATGGCTACCTTGAGGTGTTCTGCTGGTGTACAGAACACCCCCCAGAAATGTAATTTCCTGCTTGAGCGATTGGCTTACAGATTTTCACAGAAATCTGTACTAAGATACAAAATCAGATTTTGAGCATCCCCTGCAGCAAAATTTTAATTTTTTGATGATACTCCCAAAGGGAAATCATGTCTAAAAGGGAAGCAGAACTCCCATACAGATTCACTCTATACATGGGCACAAACAGCTATTCCTACAGAACAAAAAAGGTAGGAATCTGAAACAGTTTGTTAAAATTCCTGCAAGCTACATAGAGAACACCCAGAAGTGAATGTTTTTTTTGTTTTGTTTTTTTCAACAAAAGTGGATTAACTCTTTAAACAGAAAGGTAAGAGCCACCAATTTCTAACAGAGACACCCCCCCCCCCCCCCTATTTGTGAAACAATTACCTAGTTGCAGTAAATTCTGCCTCTTCCTCACCACTGCCCTGAAAACCCCATTCCATTTTACGGGCTAACCCGAAACTTTATCATCTACATACTACAAGTCGATGAACACAAATTCCACATGCTTTTTAATGAAGTCACACTGTGCAAGGAACTCCCATCTTCCTTGGCCTCCAGTGATAGTAACCTAAACCAGTCGAACTGAAAGCATGACAATCGCCTCTCACTGACATAAAATTATTGTTAAACATTACAAAACAAACTACCTTAGTAACTTAAGTACAAGAGGAAGTGGACAACAATTAATTTACAGATTGTTGTTATTCAGATTGTTTCATAGCCATACTATCTGTCTTATTCCTGATCTCCAAGTTCATGAGTTCAGGTGCCACCTAGATGGTCAGACCACATTGCACTGTCTGCATGCAAAATGTGCTCCAAAGCCTGGAGAACCAGGAGTCTTATTATATAAAGACTATTTCTTGCAGGAAGTCAGCACAGATCCAGAAGTTAGCTTTATAAAACAGCCAGCTAAAGCAAAGAGGCTTCCACATGCCCATAGTAGCTAACACAACTCTTTGGGGGGGGGGGGGGGGAAACACACCTCAAAATGGGAATTTTACAAGTAAAATTCAACTTGCCCAATAATGACTATAGCTATTAAGGGTCTGTTTATGAGACACCAGGCAGACACATTACATGCCCAATGTCAAATCACTGAACACCCAACAGAATCCTTTATTGACTGAACATGAAGCCCCAGCACCTGCTGAGGCAGTGCCTGGCAGAATGGCTGACTGGTCCACAGTGCCTGTAAACACCGTTACCCACATCCAAATCCCAATGTTCTTTGTAATCCCAATTATGCATAGGTCTATTGACATGCTTTGGCAAAATTGTTCATTGCACTTGCATTTCCATATGCCCTGTATCATGGCTGTCTACATATTCCTTTCAGTGTAGGTATCCCTTTGGATTACAATATAGATTGGAAATTCCAAGTCTGACCTTAAAATTTGCACTGAAGTCCAAAAGAACTGGCCAAGAATCCAACGGCATGGTCTGCTAAGCCTATGTAGATGTGTACGGAAATCTAAAAGTAAAGCAAAAGGGAAAATCCATTGTTTTGCAATGACATCAGAACAGGAGTAAGAAGGAACGCTTATCACATGGACAACAATTTTTGCAACAACAGGGGATTTCCTTTCACTTCTGAGAAATATTCTCTTACTTCCTGTTCTGAATAAAGGACAAGAGGCAAATCTTACCAATGGTGCCAACTGAAAAATTGATAGAGGGTACTAACCATTGTCTAGACTTACTAAAATTAAAAAACATTTAATTTAATAAATAAATATACTTGTAGAGTGTAAAGAATCTGACTCTACTTGCTCTTTATAACAAGAGATGGAAAAATTAGGTCACTGACCTGGAAATATATATTTATTTTGTTTTGACGTCATCAGTCTTTGTTCATTGTAGTCCAACACCTGTTCGGAAAATCTTTTGTGACTTGGCAGACGTAAACACCTGCTATCAGCTGTATCATTTTACAGTATTTGCACAGTGTGAAGGGTGACATTATGAAGCCGTCCTGCAAGGTTACTTACTTTTCTTGTGCAAGACATACCACTGAATTAAAATTCTATTAACACAACTCCTAAATCACCTATTTTTTTTTTTAAGAGGATTTGTGTATTTGAGCATACATTCTAAATAAAAGCTAAACTGAGGTGAATTTAACCTGAAGTTTGGCTGGGTTTTCATCTGTGAAACAGACTCGGAGAGATGCATGAGAGCTGGATCACACACAGGGACCCGACCACATCCATATGCAAATGTGATGGCAATGATACAAGTGAGAAAAAGGCGGCCCAGGCTGCCAAACAAATGTGCCGTTCCTTCTGGGAACAATAATCATAGTGAACCGGGCTCTAAAGGACTGTCACTAAATCAGGGAATGTATACTGCTACAGAACATCTAGAGGACCCTGAACATAACTGCAGCAGCTTCCAGAGCCTTTCCACCTCTGATTAACACCAATATTTTGACTCAAAAGCTTTAGCCCTTTCTGATGACTCGCCCACCCCTTTCTACCATTTCCATATTTCTACCGGTCAGTGAGACATGCCGTCACAGAAATTTGATTATGTGGATATGAGGTTAATCAAAAGCTCTTATATTACACAAGAGTCAGAGCTTTGCCTATTAAAATGATCAGGACAGTAGGGTTTGGGAGGCTGCTTATTGTCCCCCACAACGGGTAAATCTTTAAAAAGTTCAGCTTTGGCACCTATATACCACTTATGGACCAGAGTAATCTTTACATTTCTGTAAACGATTGCTCTGGTTTCACAGACAGATGTGTGCTGCACCCTGCCCACAGGCCTTAACTAGGGAGTGGTATGTCAAAGGTGTCTGAATAGAACTGCCAAAAGCAGAGATTTTTTTTTTTTGATGATACTCAAGACCAGATGCTGGTCCATAACAGACTGAAGGATAGAATATGTCCCGCAAAGTACTTTCTAGGACTAAAATTCCTCAACTCACAAGCAAAATTGGCCTTCCTTTGCAAAAAGATAATTTCCTAGCCTTCAAAAGGGTAGGCTTAACAAAGTCTTGATAGGCCCCTAACTCAGGACTGTGGCTTCAACAGCCATGCCATTAAAGCCAGCGACTGAGAATCAGGATGGAACGCTGTCACATACACGATAGGAGACTGAAATGACAAGGTTGGCCTCTTGTATCTCCAGCCCAAGCTGGAACATAGTGTCAGGGGACAGGAGCAGCAAAGTGGCAGTAGATGTGGATGGCAGAATATTGGGCAGGAGATGCAGATTCTGAAATATCCAACAGAACATCCAGTTACGAACAGCAGCTGTGGTTAAAGCAAAAGTCAGATTATACTGCAGATTTTGAAGGTTGAGTTCATTAGCGCTACCATTGGGCCAGGAACACACCGACGACTGAAGCTGATGCAGGATTCAGCCAGAGTATGCACTTAGCAGTAACCCGGAGTAGTAAGTCAGAGACAGAAGTGTAATCACCATGATGTCTGGGGTCAGCAGTGGGGTATTGGTAAGCAACAAGCAGAAGCCAAGATCAGGTTGGGCATGAGCCAGGTCGGCAGCAGGAATCAGATACAGAACACAAATCAGAGTACTGGGTAAAGGTGAAAAAGTCAGCACTGGCACTGAGCAAGATCTGGCACCAATACAGACTCTGGGAGTGCATACACATCTGCACACATGCTGTGACACATGAACAACCATGGCTACTGTTCGTGCAGAAGCATGCGTATACACATTCCTCCAAGCCAGCTAGCTAACAGAAATTCCGATACACTGTCCATTGGGGCAGATCTGGACAATCCAGAAGGGGACACAGAAAATCTGCCAAGAGTCTGGATATGTCCGAGTACCACATCCCCCTAAGCCAATTCAGTACCATGAGAATGACTGGAATTTTATAAAACCTCAATTATAGGTTAGTGAACCAAATAATTTAAAAAAAATATACACATGGAATAAATCAACTCCTTACTATTGTTTTGTAGTAATGCATAGCTTGTAATTATATGTACAAAGCTATGGCACATATCTGCTAGGTAGTTCTTTGCGGATTCTCCAAAATGTCACTGCAGATCTACTAGAAGGCGTGTCTTGCTTAATACAATAAACTCTGTAGTCTATGTTAAATACGCACAATGACTGCAATAGTATCACAAGACAAAGACCTTATGATCTTTGCCTAAGCTTTAGGCCACTTGAGAGATCTCAGAAACAGCACTTTGACTGACTGCAAGAAATAGTCATTTTGTCAAGGGCCGAAAACACTTTGAGTTAATACATAATGAAAAAGAATTGTTTTTTTATCAGAATAAAAAGGGTCTCATTTCAAACCAGTAATATTCATCATCTTATTATAAAGGAGATGTAGATTAGGCCCAGAATGGACAGCAGTTATTTTATGAAATGGTTACTTACCTGAGATCCCCTCTGTTCACAAGAGTCTCAAACATCCGAGATTCTCCCTCCCGATTGGCTGAGACACAGCAGCAGCACCATTGGCCCCCGCTCAAGGGAAAGAGGGGCAGGGCCAAGTCTTCATGTCTGAATGAGCCCAGGGAGCTTTGAATCAGCTTGGGTGCCCCCTTAGCAAGCTGCTTTCTGTGGGGGCACTGCACAGGAGGGGAGGGACCAGGATCAGAAAAAATGGACTCAAGAAGAGGAGGATCTCAGCTGCTCTGTGCAAATCCACTGCAAGAGGGCAGGCAAGTATAAAAAATTTTATAAGGGAGGGAGAAAAAAATAAAAAATAAAGTGGTTGTGAAGTTTTGTGTGTGTGTTTTTTTTATTTATTTTTTTTAACAGCCCTACTTAGATCATGGCTTATTGCACATACAATAGGACAGACCAAAATAGAGAATTACAGAACTGGAAGACCTGATCACATCAGACATCTGTCTAAATGAACAAGTCACTGATGAAACTTGATTGCTCTGGGTAACACTACCTTCAGTTAACATGGTACTTGAAAGCAAAATTTACCATTAAAAATACAAGGATGGTCAAATTTAGAAATGCTGAGAGCTAGATTAGCATTTTAATAAAGATCAAGCAACTCCAGCCCTATGCAACAATTACTATACGTTTTGTATTATGAATGTATACTACTGGGACTAGTTAAAGTGACCAAGTCATGGAGAAAAAAAATAAAAATAAAACCCACCTTACTTAATGGTTATGTAATCTATTTTTCATGTAGCAGTAATTTCTCATTTATAGTCTCCCATAAGCTACAAATCTTTCTCCCTTAGGCCCCCCATTCACATCAATGTAGCTTGTAAGGCAGAAGTCGCAGGTTTTTGTACAGGTCAAAAAATAAATAAATAAATAGATCTGAACCACCTCCATAGAGAATTTAAATTTTTCTCCTCCAGCATTTGGTAGCTTCAAGCTACAAAACACTCAGGTGTGAATGAGGCCTTACTGCCATTTGTTTGGAATGAGTGGTCCATGTTAGTTGCACTCCTATGGCGCACTATAAATCCTATAGTTCCTAGTCCATCTTGAGAGCGATTAAGAGTAGGTGCACCTACGTTCCTACATGCAGCAGGACCATGAAGAACACACATAGCCCAAACAAGTTATGTGGAGGAAGCAGAGGGTAATAGAACATACTGAGTTTATATGCACAATTAGATTTTTTGGAAAATCCAGAATTGCTTTAAAGACCCAACTTCATTTAATTTTTTTTAAATTAGTCTTACATTGGAATAAATTTGTCTTCACTCCCTGTCCCAGAGGACTAGGAAGAGAAAACACTCTGCAGGGGAGGCATCCCATCTCATTTCTCACCAGGACACATGTCCAGTAAAAAAGTTCCTTCACCTCCTTTTCCTGTGGACCAAAACTGATTTCCTTACATAATCTGTACTAGAGACAATGGTAACCAGGGCAAAGAGGCTGAATCCTCTCATAAGGATGAAGACAGCACACACCAAAAACAAAAATTTTTGCTTGACACACATTTTGAAGTGAACTCTTGCTCAAAATGTTTAGTTTTAAATAGCACAGGGAATGGTCAGAACCTCTGTTGAGTCCCTATGGTGGTCTAGTCTCACTGAGTTTTTTTTAGTCACTGGGACATGCAATTGGGGTACAAATGCTGTGAGTTGCAAATTCTGATGCTTGCATTCTTCCTTTGCCAAACCAGTGAAAAGTTCAATTTCTGCTCTCACTAATGAGGTTTTTTTAAATGCTCAGTGAGGTAAAAAAAAAAAAAAAATGGAAAATAGTGATTGGTTGCTAGTGTGGCATGGCCATTAGGCCCCTTTCACATGGGCCATATACAGCTTTGCCCAGCAGTTGATCTGTTTGCCGAGTTGCTGGATGACAGGTCTGTGTTGCTTATGCAGAGCAGGCAGACACAGCCTGTTCTGCTCAATGGGCAGTTGGATGTAAACAGACAGGCTGTCCCTTTACAACCAAATGCCCTCCGATCTGAGTGACAACCTAAAGATTTACAGCTTAGGGGGTTCAGCAAATTGGCAACCTCCAGCCAGAAGAAACAGAACAATGCTGGAGGCAATTTATAGCACACCAATTTGAGAATAAATTATAAATGTGGAATGCAAGTTCCTTGCAAAAAAAATAAATATAAAAATGGTTACAAGTAAAATTTTGCTTAAAGAATTATACGATTTACAGCATTCCTGACCTGTATGCGCGTTTAGAATTTGTGACTAAATATTAATGCAATATGGCAACCATAAAAACCCAATCATTTTTAGGACCTGCAAAACCAGTATTGTTTAAAGGTTTACTTTAAAATGATGAATAGGAAATAAGCAGAACAGTAAACCTCAGATCAAGTGAAAGAAATGATGCAAGCCTAGTTTTCTGAACCTCTTTGTATGAACATTTCTAGAAGTACTTGTCCCCAGAAGAGTTTGTAGATTAGTGCCCATTTACAGAGGCAAATCAATAACAGTATACACCAATAATCTCACTCCTGCACACATTTCTCAGGAAAGAAGTGTAATATCCACCACACAGATTAGAGAACTACAAAATAATTTATTGGAGTAGACATTACTTTTTTTAGCCATGTAACTATACTATATGTACAACATACACAAAGCTCCAAATTTCCAGTCTCAAGAACTTTTTGTTCGTTTGCTTTTGGCCTTACGAACTTCTTCTATTAGATCTTTTAAATACTGGATCTCTTTTGCTATAGAGTTTGCCTTTTCATTGAGGGAATCATTTTTCTGTTCCAGTTCTCGGCACTCTGCAGATATTAACTCTTGTTCTGCTTTCTTCTTCTGCCGGTAGCGATTGGCTGCCGTTTTGTTCTGCTCCATTTTCTTTGTCTTCTTGTCTACTCTGGGATGCCCTACAGTTTTTACCTTTGCCAAGATGTCTTTATCATTAGAGGGAAGGTCATAAGGTTTGGGTCTCTCGGAAATAGGGGAAGCGGGAGAGGACTGGACACTACTAGGGTACTCTACAGTAGATTCAGGACTTTGCTGAGGAGACCCCAGATACGACGGGCTCATATAAACACCACTGTCATTATCTGAGGAATCCTCCTTCTCAGACTTCAGAAGTGGATTTATATAAATACTGCTGTCATTGTCTGAGGAGTCTTCCTTCTCATATTTTTGAGTTTCAAGAGAATAGATTGCCGATTTCATATCTTCCTCGGCAACATCTACCTCACTTTCAACGTACAAGATAAAGGAATGGTCAGGGCTAGAGATATTGGACTCTGCTAGAGTGGGACTCATTGGAGCCACTTGATCTGCCTCCAATGGACCTTCTTGAATAGAGATAGGGGCAGGTGATGGCATATACTTGTCAAACACTGAGGGGAGAGGTGGGTCCTCTAGGAGATCACAAGAGTCATCCAACGTGGCCATAAGCTCATCTGGGGAGACAGTGGATTCCAGATCTTCCATTCCAAGCAGGGAATCAAAATCAAACTTTGGGTCCATTTTTTCCACCATCCAATCCATGCCAGAGAAGGCATCTTCTGTAAAGAAAGAAGTCAGTCATTTAAAAAGTACAATTTAAAGATTCCAATTTCGTTTTCAGTATTCAAAAGGCATCTTAACCCGAGTCTGCTTTACGGTAAAATGTTAATAAAACCCGAAGCTGTACTTTATTTCAGGCTGTGGAAACTTTTGGAGAAAGTGTTGGAGGCATAACATTTCAGATCTCTTTTAAAGAATCTGTCAGTCCTCTCTACCTCAAGTATCCTTGGAAGGCGGCAACACCAACTTTACTTTATACCAAGTACTTTAATAGCACCGTCACTTATACAGTGCTAAATATATATATTCTACATTTACATCAATCCCCGTCCTCAAGGGAGCAGCTTACAATCCAAGGTTCCCAACTCACTTACATACAAGGGACAATTTAGACCAGAGCCAATTAATCTGCCAGCATGTCTGGAGGGAAACTTTTGAAACACTTGGTTGAAACGCCACTGTAGATATACTGCAGTAGGACGGCCGCTCTGTGCTGAATCATGTACTTAGTATGATCCGTGCAGCAGTGTAGAGAACGTGCCCATACCGCCCTGGCTGTAGCACCAATCAGCGGCTAACAGCCACTGATTGGTCAACGGCACCCAACAATCGGCTCCAGACATTACCAACGAGAGCCCTGTGTAGGCAAATAAAAACCAGGCTCTCGTCTAACAGCAATGTGCATTGCTTAATAAAAACAGCACACAACGATGGCCACACTTAACTACTTGATAACCCTAGATGTTAACCCCTTCCCTGCCAGTGTCTCAGTAGTGACCGTGCGTATATATATTTTTTTGTTTGCCGCAATCTCAGTCCCACCATAAGTCACTGATTGCCGCCAATACAAGCAAATTAAAAATTGCATAAATATTTCCGATAGGTCTATAAACGCTACAACTTGTGCGCAAACCAATCCTTATACGCTTAATGGGATTTTTTTTTTACCAAATATATGTAACAATACATTTTGGCCTAAAATTGAAGAAATCTTTTATATAAAAAAAAAAAAAACTATTTAAAAAAATAAGCGCATAACACACCATTTGGGTACAGCATCCACACAACCAAGCAATTGTCAGTTAAAGCAATGCAGTGCCGTATTGCAAAACATGGCCTGGTCAGGAAGGGGAGGAATAAACCTTCTAGAGCTGAAGTGGTTAACACACCTGCAAGCCAGCCCTGCCATTGGATAACCAAGGCAGTCAAGCTACTTTGTGTTCTCCAGTTCCGACTATACATTTCATGTCAATTTCAGAGAATATCACAAACAAACACTTTCCACTCATGGTTAGTGTTTGGCTGAAGCCATCATCAATAAACCGTTTACTCTTTAGATCATAATGGTAACAAACTATTCAAATGACCCTGATCAAAAGTTTACATACCATGGTGACGTTGACACAAAGGGGTTTGAATGGCTATTAAAAAAGGTAACTAGGGTTGCACAGATACCACTTTAAGATGAAGTACCAATACACTCTTTTCTCCCCCAACCCTCTCCTCTCCCCCCCCCAACCAATTTCAATATCCGACACTTTTTTTAATGTCATGTGACAGTTTTCAAAGCACAATACAGACTAATGATATATTTGCAGCACTGATAGGTGGAATTGATGGGCAGACAGTAGCAATGAAATGCAGCACTGATTGCATTGGCAATTGCTGGCCACCTGGCATGATAAACAATGAGACAGTTTAAACTTTCTCCAGTATACAAGTGCTGCGACGCTCCCATCTTGGTACACCCTGCACTCAACCTTAGTAAGCAGCAGACATCTTGTTACACCCAGCCCATTTAGTTGGGGCACTATATGGGCTGAGTAACAAGATGGCCACTGCCGCCTTGTGACTTCTGCTTACCGAGGCAGAGTGCAGGGTGTACCAAGATCTGCGTCGCACCGCTCAATCTCTGACAGACTGGGGCCATCGATTCCGTTAAGGAATGAGACTGCCCAGATCACCAACCCACACCCCTGCCCCCAGTCAGCTGACCTTCCGCTACTGCTAGAACTCATCTCTTCATGCAAAGGTATTGGCTCAGGCACCAGAATCATTTGTCTGAGTACAAGTACTTGGTATCGGTGCAACCCTAAAGGCACGTGTGTGTACACGTTAGGCAGATGGTATTTTAAAGCAGATCAGGACCTAAACCCAGTGTAGTGAGTGAAATGCATAAAGTACAGAGAGTGCAAGTATTTACACAACGCAAAACTTTTTGTAGAAGTACTCTTACCCTGGAAACTGCCAAAGAGTTGAGCCAAAGGCAGCAGTTCAGAGATGCCATTCTTAGCCTTTTCGCTGGAGAACCCATGTGATGGGAGGTACCCGGACACCTCAATGCAGTCATCCAAGAGACCCAAACTGTCATCAGCCGCCAAAAATGACTGGTTGAAGGGGGACAAAAAGTCCCCCAAAATCAGATCGTCGCTTAACAGATTCATCTTTTACAAGTATCAGGGCTTTCACGTTGAAGCTGGTTTCTGAGCTTTCTTCCTCGTATACAGCAAAGATGCTGCGGGATGTCTTGAGGAGCCTGGAAGAAAAACCATTGCCAAATATTTAAAAAAATGCAAGAGAAATGGTCTAGTGTATTTAGGTGTTTTTCCCTACTTTAGGACCAATTCATAATATGTGCAGTGACCAGTGTTTAACCACAACGAAAAACATGGGTTACCACTAGAACACAAAAAAACTGTTGTATCCTATTCAAATTAAACACACAGCTCACAGTTGTGCTGCAATGATCTGCAATAAAATGCATACATGCTGCATGTTATTGAAGCACACTGTACCTGCAGCACATTGGGGGTCATTTACAAAAGGCAAATCCACTTTGCACTGCAAGTGCACTTGGAAGTGCAGTCACTCCAAATCTAAGTGGTAGATCTGAAATGAGTTGAAGCTCTGCTCATTTTATTATCCAATCATGTGCGAGGTAAAATGCTGTTTATTTTCCTTGCATGTCCCCCTCGGATCTACAGCAACTTTACTTCCAAGTGCACTTGCAGGGAAAAGTGGATTTTTCCTTTCGTAAATAACTCTCATTGTGCAATTCACACAGCTCTTTGTGCAAACTTTATTGATGTGCTGAATTGTGCACCATACCTTCCCAATCACAGCTAGAATGGGCAGCTGCAAGACTTTGGTTTACGGTCCAGTGTGCCCTTAAAATAATTCTTTATTGGTTTTGTGCATATTTACAATCATGTCACCAGCTATCCTGGACAGACAACCATTGTACTTTACACAACTTTCAGTACAGAGACTATTGGGGGGAAATTAGGAAAACCTAGAGCAGACAGAACCTGGAGCAGCTAAGCCTTGAAAATGAACGCTAGAAGCTGATTGGCTGCCACGCACAACTCCTCTAGAGTGAATCTCCTCCAGTCTCCCCGTCTTTTCAGCAATTAAAGTGGTTGTAAACACTTACAAACCACTTTGACCTACAGGTAAGCCTAGATTAAGGCTTACCTGTAGGTCCAAGCAATATCTCCTAAACCTATATGGTTTAGGAGATATTTGCCCGAAAACAGGCACCGCTGTCTACGGCGCATGCGCCGTAGACAGCAGCGCGCAGGCGCACTGAGCGCGGCATTTCCAAGAATGGATCTGCCGCGCGTGTCGACTCCCGTGCGCATGCGCGGGAGTGACGTCATCGCGGCTTCGCCGAATGACAGCGAGACGCCACCAGCAAGATGTATGCGGCGGACTACAGGGGACAGCGGCGACTTCGCTGGCTCCTGTGTCAGGTAAGTGACACATAATGGGCTACTATGCGATGCATAGTAGTCCATTATGCTTTGCCTTTGCAGGGAATGAAAGAGGAAGTAAACCCATCAGGGTTTACTTCCTCTTTAAAGTGGGACAACTTCCTTTACACAGGTTTCTGTTTGAAAGAAGGTTCCACTTCATCTGAACAGCAGCATACAATCTCAGCATTTGTTAAATTAACATGTGCATATGCGCAGAAATGTCATCCCAGGCCAGCCAATCAGGACAGCTAAACTAGAAAAAAGCCTTGGCAAAAAAAAAAAAGAAAGTCTCAGACTGAGTTTGCAGACGTCACTGAAGTAGAGGTAAATTTAGTTGCAATAAAAAGAAAAAACACAAGCACTAGAGAAATGATTAAAAGCATGTTTGTTGCAGTAACGCAACTCTGCAGTAGCAGAGGGTGGGATTTATGAATCAACTTGGATTATACTTGGAACATATTGAGGTGCACACCTAAGCAACGTACTCATGGTGAATTGTTTGTTTATCAAGTTATTCTAGGCAGTGATTTGGCAAGGGGATAAAATGCATTCAGCGTTTGAGATGTGTTCTAAACACACACTCAGAAAAAGTGATTACATAAGAGGCAATGAAATGCTCATTATACACTTTCAAACCAGACCACTTAACTGCCTGGCAACCATTTCCAACAGAGGCATTTATTGCGAGTGGAAACATTAGGAGTCGCTGACAACCAAACACTGCAGAAAGCTTCCTTGTGACCGCTTCATATTTTGTTGCATGCTGCCCCGTTCTCTGCAATGCATACTTTTGAACTGAGTAATTAGCACACTAACCATTTACTTTAATAAGGACCAGTCATGGGCATGCATTTTATTGGCATAGTAATAGTTACTTGAGCAGCAGAGGTGAGATGCATGATCGGATCCGTGACTGGCCATACATGCCTTGAATGGGGGGAATCAAGCCATGGGTGGCTCAGATGAAAAACTGTTGGCATTCAAACAGATGCAGGAATCACGGCTGTTGAAAAACATAATAGCTGGCAATAAAGATCCCGCCATCCACAATGGTGATGAAGGAATCCTTTTGATTTTACTTGCTCAGCACACAGCCCATGTCCTTCAGATCTGACCAGCACAGAAGCACAACAGGCATCCCTCAGTGTGTTCTGCCTAATCTGCTTGAGCAATGCTGTGAATTCCAGCATCCTATACAAATGGCAAGCAGCTTCCTCATGACCACATATGGGCACTTCCCCTCTGTCACTCCCACAGCATGTTAGTCATTAGCGCTCAGAACCATTTCATAATCTTGCCGCCTGGTTTTCCCTCCACCCTCAATGCCATCTTGGCCTCCCATAACTAGCTTACAAATGACCAGTTTGACCCCCCCCCTGTCCAAGTTACTGTATTTGTTAGATGACCAAAAGAATTTGGCAATGAACTGAGGAAACGAGGGAAGGTCACCCAATCCTTATCTAAAAATAATCCCAACACACCACGACATCTGCTGTACTGTAACATGAGACATGGCAGCATATAAAGCCAACAGCTGTTACAGTGCAACTAATAGGCAGCATATCCCTTGAGTGCCCCCAATTATAAGAGGTATAGGATTCCCTCCACCCTGCAGGGATTTACCTGTGAAGAAACCTAAAGCCTTTTATATTGCATTTCCTACATGGATTTTTATTTTCTTAAATTAGGAATGTCAGTCTCTCTCCGCCCCCCCCCCCACTTTATCTGCAGTCACCTTGTATTTGTAAACATTTCTAGGCGTGAACATCCCAAATAATCCTGATATAATGTCTCACACCCAGTGGTCATAATGTTCACAATGCTATGTACACCTACAGTCCAGACATGTCAGACAGCAGACTTGTGATGCAGATATTCACTTTATTTGTAGTGACTGTCCTGCAGGTCAGAACTTGACCAGGAAGGGAGGGGGTGTCTCCTGCACACCTGGCTGAAAGGCACTTCACGCTGAAATCCCTCATCACTGGGCAACAACCACATCTATGGGAGAAATGCCTACTCATGTCTATGGGGTGAGTCACTTCCCAAATTATACATGTTCTATTACGTTTGCCACTCTGTTGTAACAATGAATGTGGCCACACGACAACCAACACTCATCTTCAGGGCTCGACAAACCCCGGGTGCCAGGTCGCATTTGTGACTAGAATTCGCGTCCTGGCGCCTGGGGTAACACAGCTGGGGTATCCTGTCTCCGTGTGGACCCCAAACTCCGCTGTACGCTTGCATCGGGCAGTGTCAGCCAGTAATTGAGGCCGCAGCTTTCTAAAGTCTTTCCGTGGTCTGGCGCCATCTTGTGGTGGATGTTGCAATTACAACCCATCCAATAATGCTAATCCTAATGGAGCATCAAAGCTCTGCCTGTTTTCACTGCCCGCCCATTTCCTTCCCAAAGTGAAGAGAAGGAAGCGATTGCGGGCGTCATCTGGCGCCTTTTGCCCAACGATGAGTGTGGTGGCTGGTTAAAAATAAAATTAATAAATTATTATATTAATAATAATAATAATAATAATAATATATAATTTTTTCATAATAGCTTTTATTTATTTTTTAAAAGTAAAAAAAATAATTTTAATTAAGGAAAAAAAAAAAAAAAAAAAAAATTGTAATCCTACCTGCTTGGCCCCTTTCACAACGGCTGTCTGATCAGGTTCACCCATCAGTTTTTCAGGCGGACCTGATCGAACCCTTAGCTGGGATATGGCAGTAAATAAGTGGGAATATGGCGGAAACAAAAGAAGTCACATTCTTTTGTTAACCACTTCGTGCCCACGCTATAGACGAAAGATGTCTACAGCGCGGACACCAATTGCCGGGAGGGCGTCCCTGGACATCCTCCTGTTTACTTCCCCTCTGCACGCCGCCATGGGCGCGCATCGGGGAAGTTCTGTGTTGGCCGTGTCCCTTGGATACAGCCAATCACAGATCATGCTAAATGGCCAATCACAGCGGCCATTTAGCACTCGAGCGGTGTGTCCAATAAGAGGTGATCTCATATGTGGGGGGCTGGGGGCTATCTTCCCCTCACTCGTCTCCATGTAAGGCCAGGGACAGGTCCAGATCGCAGTCACAGACCTGGCTCCTAACTTTTTTAGCTGGCTCCTAGATTCCAAGCAAATTTGTCAACCCCTGCTCATCTTGATAGGAAGCTGAAGCACAAAAAGGAAGGAAAAAAAAAAAAAAAAAAAAAACCCCACACGTCAATCACCTGGTTTTGCTATACAATGCCCATGTGAGAAAGGCCTTGGGGCTTTCTGCTGTGACTTGTCACGTAACTTCAGAGTAAAAGGGGAGGGCTGACAAATTTTTTTTGTTAAATGTCAGCAGCTACAAATACAGCAGCTGCTGACTGAACATAAGGACACTCACCAGTCCACGGCACCCACGACATCGGCACCCGAGGCATCCCTTGGATGCTGCCACCATCTTCGGTAAGGGAATAAGGAAGTGAATTCTTGCGGCTTCACTTCCTGGTTCCCTGCTGAGCATGTTGCACTGCGGGGGAGGTTGGCAGGGGAAGTGGCATAGGTCCCCACAATGATCTATGCCCAGACGTGGGTGCAAATACCTGTACTATACAGGTATCTGCACCCCCCTTCCCCCTGAAAGGTGCAAATGTGACACTGGAGGGGGGGTTCCAAATAGTAGAAGCTCCATTTTTTGTGTGGACCCCCACTTTTAAGTCATACCTCATTATCAGCAATAGAACCATTCTAATCACTGCAACCTGAGTCACTCCAACTTAGAAAAAAGGGTTCCTGCACTACTTCTACACCACTTGTATTGACTTCAATTAAAGAAACCCTACACAAGCCACAATAAAGTCATGCAGGGATGACTGATTAAAAGCTGTGGCAGGGTGGAGGGAGAAGTGTGATTCCTTGGGGGGCAATCAAGGTGATGTTACACCTGCGTAAGCCGGAGACACATTTCTGTGCCTGTCCTCAGACCACAAGAGAAATGCACCAAAACATGCATTGTGTTTTTAGGCCATTCCCAAACACGGAGTGCATTTCCACCACACCACGTGTCACGTGTTTGGGGTGTGACTAGGAAATAATGGCACCACAATAACACACATTTCGGTACATTTTTCCTACATTCCCTCGGACACAAAGGTGTGAGTAGGGCCTACGTCCTCTCTTCGGTCCCGGAGTATAACATTCCCTCCCCGGTATACTCACGCCATGTTGGTGCCGAAGCCGGGTTCTGCCAGCTCTGCTGGGTGTTGTGGCCTCGCACTGGCCTGGGAAGGGGTCGCCGCTATACAGCCATGGTGGCCGTGTGGATGGTAGGTAGAGGACTTCTAGAAGCCGGCACTTGGCACGATAACAACCAAATGAATAAACTCTCCTATAAAGTACAGCCGCCGCTGAACACTTCTCTATGTGATTTCTCTCATTCCACCTGCAGCCTGACGTGGCGGGAGGAGAGCGCTTCTTATATATAGTGCTGGAAGTCGTATCCCTCCGCCTTCTTATCTAGTGCTTTATTCTGCCGCCTCACATTCTGTACTTGTGTCAGGGTTGGCTGTTACTGGATTGGTAATTGCAGCTTCATCATTCGCCAATGTTGTTCACCCAGGAGGAGTCCATCTCACGGGCTCACAGGAGACGCTGGCGGCATGGGCGTGTGGGATGTACCATGTGGTACCTGGAAGCAGATGGGGGGGGGGGGTGTTATAATACACGGCTGATTTATAATGTTCTGTTTCTTCAACTGATGTCGTCTGGATATAGTTCCTGTCATAGACTGTGGACAGATGTGAAATGAGGCGCTGCCATATGTATCCTTCCACGGTGTGCTCCCCCCTCCATGACATGGGCAAGTCCCCATCCAACTCTGTTATGAATACAAAGTCACTTGGCGGCTTTACTGGGTGATAATTAACCCTTTCCTGGACAGATCCTTCCTGCTGGATTATGTGAATATTCCATATTTACACCATCCTTTTATAATATATATATGTGTGTGTGTATATATAAATAAATATATATACGTAATTATATAGTATATCATATATTATACTCAACGTCCACTTTATTAGGTACACCCTGCTAGTAACAGGTTGAACCCTCTTTTGCACTCAGAACTGCCTTAACTTCTTGCCAACCTGCCACCGCGGTTTTACTTGCAGCGGAATCGCCACGGCTGGGCGAAACAACGCCACCTTACCTTGTTTGGCCACTAGGGGCGAGCACGCGGTGGGTTCGATGGCCGCCAGACACCCGCGATTGCTTGTGACAGAGCGAGAACTGGGATCTGCCTGTGTAAACACACAAATCCTGCTTCTTTCAGGGGAGTAGAGACAGATAGTGTGTTCATACTAAGTATGAGCACTGATCTCTCTCTCTCTCTCTCTCTCCTAGACAGTCCCACCCCCCCCCCCCCTACAGTTAGAACACACTGAGGGAACACATTTAACCCCTTCCCTGCCAGTGACATTTATACAGTAACCAGTGCATTTTTATAGCACTGATCGCTGTATAATTGTCAATGGTCCCAAAAATGTGTCAAAAGTGTCCAATTTGTTCACCATAATGTCGCAGTCCTGATCAAAATCGCATATCACCGCCATTACTAGTAAAAAAAAAAATCTATCCCCTATTTTGTAGATGCTATAACCTTTGCGCAAACCAATTAATATACGCTTATTGCGACTTAGATTACCAAAAATATGTAGAATACATATCAGCCTAAACTGAGGAAAAATGTGCTTATTTAAAAAAAAAATTGGGGATATTTATAATAGAAAAAAGTGCAAAATATTGTGTTTTTTTCAAAATTGTCGCTTTTTTTTGTTTATAGCACAAAAATGAAAACCACAGAGATGATCAAATTTGCTGAATTTTAACATTAGGACCCTTACCTGTCCTGGAATGTTTCCATCAGCTGCCACCATTGTGGGTATGCCACTCCTGGAAGTGGGGATAGGGTACCTGTCAAAGGCAGCTATCCGCTCCCCCCGAAAGGTGGCAATTGTGGCACCGGAGGAGGGAGGGAATGAGCGAAAGTTCCACTTTTGGGTGGAACTCCACCTTAATTCTTTTTAGCATAGATTTAACAAGGTGTTGGAAATATTCCTTAGAGATTTTAGTCCATAGTGATGTAGCGGGTGTCTCACTCTATAACCCACAACCCTGCCAAGCTGGCCAGAACAATGTACACAGGCTTTCCAACTTGAGTTAAACTGCTTTCACACTGATGCTGCAAGCAGCATCTTTGCAGAGCTGTAGGACATAGTTGCCAACTGTCCCGAATTTCCCGGGACATTCCCGGGATTAGGACATTTGTCCTGAATTAATTTTGTCCCGGGAAATTCGGTTTGTCGCGGGAAATTGAATTTCCCGTTTTTTTGCCGCCGGCCGCTAGAGGCCATTTTTAAGAAGACCAGAAGTTGGTCTACACCTGGCGCCGCGCCCACCCCCGCTGACAGTGTGTGTTTGTGTCAGTGTAAAGTGCGCTGGACGGCGCCACAGTTAAATGTCTCCGTGCGGCAACGGCGGCATGTCAGGGGCCAGTCTGTCAATGTGGATGTCGGGGCGGGGGCCAGTCGGATGTCGGGGGCCAGTGACAGTCATGGTATGTGGATGTCGGGGGCCAGTCTGTGAGTGTATGTGGGGGCCAGTGGTATGTCGGGGGCCAGTCTGTGAATGTGGGGGCCAGTCTGTGGATGTCGGGGGCCAGTCTGTGGATGTGGGGGCCAGTCTGAGAATGTGGGGGCCAGTCTGTGGATGTCGGGGGCCAGTCTGTGGATGTCGGGGGCCAGTCTGTGAATGTGGGGGGCCAGTCTGTGAATGTGGGGGCCAGTCTGTGGATGTCGGGGGCCAGTCTGTGAATGTGGGGGCCAGTCTGTGGATGTCGGGGGCCAGTCTGTGAATGTGGGGGCCAGTCTGTGGATGTCGGGGGGCAGTCTGTGGATGTTGGGGGCCAGTCTGTGGATGGTGGGGGCTAGTCTGTGGTATGTCGGGGGCCAGTGGTATGTCGGGGGCCAGTCTGTGAATGTGGGGGGCCAGTCTGTGAATGTGGGGGGCCAGTCTGTGGATGTCGGGGGCCAGTTGTATGTCGGGGTCAGTTTGTGGATGTTGGGGGCCAGTGGTATGTCGGGGGCCGGTCTCGAGATGTGGGGGCCGGTCTGTGGAGTATGTGGGGGCAGGTCTGTGCAGGATGTGGGGGGGGGCGGTCTGTGGATGTGGGGGGGCCGGTCTGTGGATGTCAGAGGGGCACCAGATGTAAGGAGAGGCTCCGCTGATGGACACAGATGTGAGGAAGGTACCTCTGATGGGGCACCTGATATAAGGACAGACTCCGCTTGGAACACCTGATGGCATCTGGTGGCAGGCAACGTGGCTAGTGACGCGCTCATGGCTCACACTGATTCTGCATTATAGTGAGTTGAATGATTTCATTTTATATTACAATGTAATAATATAAATAATGCGCTTCAATCATCCTGACACCATAACAATCATGGCGCCGGGATGACTGAAGCGCCAACACCAGGTATTTGGAGTATCTTTATCTGCTGATTGTCAAACTCTGGAAAACACATATTGCTATTGTGGTGTAGGATCGGGGGGCTGCTGTCCCTCCTTTCCCTCTCCCCCCCTCCTTTCCCTCTTCCCCCCCCCCTCCTTTCCCTCTCCCCCCTCCTTTCCCTCTCTCCACCCCCCTCCTTTCCCTCTCCATCCCGCATTAATCTCAGACTCTAACCACACCCCTTTGATCCACGCCCCATGTAAGCCACACCCACTATTTACGTAAACCACGCATATTTTTCACTGCGGCGCACGCAGCGCGCCGCATTTTTACCTTTTCCTATGCCACACATATAAACGCATTCCCCGCCCCCTAATTATACCACGACTCCACCTACTGCCAAAAAAGTGTCCCGAATTTTTTTTTTACAATGTTGGCAACTATGGTAGGAGCAGCATACACACCGCTCCTAAAGTGCTCCTGCCCATTGAAATCAATGGGCAGCGCCACCAGCAAAGCAATGATGCAGTGGTGCTTTGCGGGTGGTTTTAACCTTTTTCGGCCACTAGCGGGGGTTAAAAGCGCCCGCTATAGTGCGAATAGTGCCGCTAAAGCTTTACCGCCGACGTCCCCAACTCCCCAGTGTGAAAGCAGCCTTAGAGGGAGCTGCCTGCCAACAGCTGCAAGGAGGATTTTCGCCCCCCCCCCCCCCTGTTTTCACTGAGTCTGTTGTAATATGAACTCACACACACACACACACACATAGAGCTGTGCATTCAGGAGCCTCTCCTGTGCCCCTATTGGCGGGAAGAAATAAGCAAATTAAAGGCACAGTTACAGCAGCCAATCAGAGAGACTGTACTAAGGTGCAGGGAGCAGTTACAATGGATTCTGGGAAATGCAGTTCCCTCACAAAGCGACTCTAAAGGCACTTCAAAAAGCCCCGGGTGCTCTGCTGACAGGAAAGTTAAAGACTCCATTTTGTGTCCTGAGGTAAAGTTCAGTCAGCGATGAGAGAGTAAAGAGACCAGACCTGAGGGTCAGATGATATTCCCTGCGTGATTCAGGCCTCCGCCGCCAGTCAGGGCATCCAGCCTGAGAGGGGAGGATCTCAGGTGCATATCGAGGCGCACCTACACCGACGGTGAACCGGTCCAGTGTGAGGGGACTGGTCGGGTTGCCAAGAGAGCCTGTCTGTTCCAGGACATTCGTTTGGACCCTGAGCTCAGGATTTGGTGAGAGGGCATTTCTGCCCATCTGCAGGGAACAGAGACACCGCACTACAGAAAGAGTTATTTGAACACTGTATACAAACATCATTGCTGGTAGTCATTTTGCTGACACTTGTAGTACTACAGGGATAAAGGATAAGGCTATCCATTTCTGGGACATTGTATACAGATATCATTGTCCTCTCACCTTGTTGAACAAAATCCTGTCTGTTTCACTTGATAATCTGGGCCAGTTATATTGTTTGCTCTGCTACCCAGGAGTTAAAGCACACCAACCAAAGTGGTTAGCTGAAGACATCAAAGCTTATCTTTTCTTCAAAAAGGACTCAAGCTAATAGTGCCATATGGATCTGCATACACATATTCAGGGCTCTGCATATGTATTGGGTGTGTGGGACAGTTTATCTATAAAGTTAAGCCATTACTTGCTGACTTGAATAGGTGTGTAAAGCTGGGCCTGTGGTGTCAGGGGACAATAGACAGAGGCCTGACATGAAGGGAGTTATTCCTCTGCTCTCCTTATGCCTGGACTCATAGAGCCAATTTGAGTAGAGGTAACCACTGTGCTTGTGCTTTATTCGCCATTTAAGTGTGCCTCTGCTCTTGGGGAAATTCTTAGGTTTGGAATCCTCTGAAAGCAGCTTGACTATAGGATTGAGAGCTATATTGTGCTTAAAGTGGTTGTAAACCCTAAAAAAAAAAAAATAACAAAAAAAAAAAAAAACAGCAAGACAAAGGCATAATGAGCAAGTATGCATAGCATACTAGCTTATTATGAATTACTTACCTAAGATCGAAGCCCCCAAAGCGGTCCTCGGTCACCGTTCCCGGCAGCCGGCATCGATCCCGGGGGTTACATCCGGTATCCTTGCTCTGGCGCTGTGATTGGCCGGAGCTGTGATGACGTCACTCCCGTGCATAGAGGTGGGAGCCGCCGGTAACAGCACAGTCTAACTGAAGCAACGGCACGTACGTTGCTTCAGTTTGCTTAAGTGCCCATGTGCCGATGACATCGGCACATGCAAATACAGGGGATATCTTCTAAACTGTGCAGGTTTAGGACATATCCAGTATAGCTACAGGTAAGCCTAATTATAGGCTTGCCTGTAGCAAAAAGTGTTTGTATACCACTATCTTTGACGTTTCCCCAGGCTATTTACATCACACGATCGCTGTGATTAGACACAGCCATCATGTGATCAGGAGGGCAAAACACAGAGCCCTCCTGCCGATCCAAGATGCGCTGTGTCCGGGGGATACGCACGCATCGGGATCGAGTGGCTGCGTGCACGTTCACTCAGGAGGAAGCACCCACCTGGCCGTTTATGTGCAGTGGCTGGGTGGCAATTGGTTAAAACCCCTTTCTTCCTTATTCTGATGCTCAGTTTGAATGTCAGCAAGTCATCTTCACCACATCTAGATTTAGCTTTAGTGAATTGAGTTGATGCCATGTGATTGGCTGATTTATGCAATTTGTGTTACCAAGCAATAGTAGCTAGTGAGTGTAAATTACCATTATAAATACCTTTTTTTATAAGTGATCACTTGACATCTGTTTCCAGCTGTGTAAGGGGTGGAGACTGCGGGGGGGGGGGGGGGGCAGAGAAACAGCAGTACACTGATCTTCCCTGTGAATAGCTGGGTGGAGGGTGGCAGTGGGTAGTTTAAGTCTGGCCACTAGAGTACAGGCTGGCTGTTCTCCCAAATAGAGTGCACAAGAGAAAGCTGATCACACTGAGGTGGATGTGCTCTCCTACCTAGTGTGGTCAGTTTTAAATAGGAGAACAGGGAGACTGGCAGGATCACCATGGATTTCACACATTTGAAGTGATACAAAAAGAACAGAAGACTTTTTTTATACAAGTACATTGTACAGCAGGCACATATCAGAGATATGAAATGTTGGGGCAACATACACTTTAACCCAATCTTCTGTACTGTCAAGCACAGTATATTAATCTATGCTGGTGATCAGCTCCTCCCAAACATCTGTCATCATAGTAGTATATCTCCCCTAATAAACTATGTGCCAGCTTCCAGAACACTGCCTATATACTAGGTACTATTTTCCAGCCCATCCTATAGGCGGTAACATAAGTCACAGAAGCTGCGACAGTACTTTGCGTTTTATAAAATGTTGTGCTTGCTCCCAGATTCCCCATAAAAACTGTATTCTATCTATACCCTTCGACTTTCCATCTCATCTCGGAATTTGCACCCTGCAAGGCTCATTTACACCTTTCTGTAGTTCCAAAACATCTGGGGTGCCAAGGTTCGCCATCACTGCTCTATGTGCTGTGCATTGCAGTGCCATTCACTGTAGAGCAGAGCGCAACACAACTCACATACCATGCCTTGTTGTTTGCTTCAATTTTGAAAAAAGGTCATGAAATGATTTAGTCCTTTGTAATCCATTGGCAGAACATTTGTAATGAATGGGCTGCCTTATCTCAAAGCACATTACCGCGTGACTTTATGTGTGCATCCATTTAATGTGAATAGGACCTAACTGAATAACATGATTAGTGCTGCAGCCCACATGTCTGAATTGGCCAAATTAAAGTTTCTGATCCTGACAAGCCCCAGGCCTACCCCCCTCCTCCTCAAACTGTCTCCAGCACCCCTATTCCAGCTCTTCTAGTATAAGATGAGTGTGGACTGGGAGCTCTGCTGATGGTTTTTTGTTGAGCAGATGAAGTGTGTGTTTTAAACCTTTTGCAGAACTTGAGTTTGCTGTCTGTACATGTTGGCTTCCAATGAGTCATTTTTTATTGCTGTACAAAGAGGACAGAATCTGTTTCCCATAGAGGATATCACATTTCACAACAAGGATTAAGAATGTAAGGGCTTGTTTGATTTCTTTGAAGAGAAATATTGGTGGATCACTTTTCAGAGGGCATTTGACAGGTGGTGAGGAGGCATTATGTCTGTTTTATCTCCCAAAAGCCCGCACCACCACATGCATCATTCACAGTGGCCCCATTAACTTTAATGGGTTGGGTTTGGCAGGTGGCACTGCCCCCAGATGCAATGGGGGAGTGGGATGAGGCACTGATGGCCTATAAAAAGGTGTCTCATTACCAAGGTGTCACACAAGAAACATCTCATGATGGGTAAAAGCAAAGAGCTCTCTCAAGACCTTCGCAAACCTATTGTTGAAAAACATGCTGATTGCATTGGTTACAGAAGGATTTCTAAACTTCTGAAAGTTCCAGTAAGCACTGTTGGGGCCATAATCCGGAACTGGAAAGAACATAATTTCACCATAAAGCAGCCACAAACAGGTGCTCCCCGCAAGATTTATGACAGAGGAGTGAAAAGAATTATCAGAAGAGTTGTCCAAGAGCCAAGGACCACTTGTGGAGAGCTCCAGAAAGACCAGGAATTAGCAGGTACAATTGTTTCAAAGAAAACAATAAATAATGCACTCAACCACTATGGAGTGTATGCACGCTCACCTGTCAGGAAAGGCTGGCTGGGGACAGTGGTCCGTCACCTGTCTGTGCGCGCCTGCGGGTGCCTGGTGCGCGTGTTCGCGGTCGCCCGTTTGCGCGCGGTCGGTGCGCGCGTTCGTATGTGTGCGCGTTTGCGTGCGCGCGCGCACGGTTACCGGCGCCAGGCGGGCTATTTAAACTCAGTTCTCCCTTCTGATCTTGCTGCTTGATCTACAGCGTTCCTGAGACTATTACTTGAATCTGATCTGTTTGTGTATCGACCCGGCCTGACCTGCGACCTTCCCTGCCTTCTGCCTGCCTCTGACCTCCGGTTTGTCTACGACTCTGCACCTGTCTCATCCTCTGGTCCATCCGTGCTCATCCGTTACCGACCCGGCTTGTTCCACGTTCCTGCCTCTGCCCGCTGCATCTGTTCCTGTACTGACTGTCTGGTTTGACCCGGCTTGCCTGACTCTTCTGTGTGCCTTCCCCTGAGTGATCCACCTGTTCCTGTTGGTCTCCTGCTGTCTACTGGTTCCTGTCTGCTGTCACTGGGGCCTGCTTGTCCAGCTACAGTTCCTGAAGTCAGCCAGATCCATCCACCGGCTGTTGATCCTGCCAGGCACTCGTGCTACCTCTGACTCCCGTGCCTCCTGTCACCATCATCAGGGGCCGTGAGTCGGGGACGCAAGAGAGGTCTCCTTCTGCATTCCGGGCTCACCACTAGGTACGTGACAGTATCAAGCAGCCATGACCGAGCCCGCGCAGGGAGCCTCTCCTTTGGATGAACTGTGTTTGCATCTGGCGGGTTTGACCCAGGCAGTTAAAGGCCTTCAAGAAAGCTATTCCCGTTTGGAGGAACGTGTTCAAGCCCTCTCCCCGCCAGCTACTATCCAGGGGTCACCATCCACCTCTGCCAGCATGCCTGCTCCACCAGCAGTGGTGATGTTACCCCCTGAACCTCGAGTGCCCACGCCTGAAAGATTTTCTGGTAAACGCAGCAAATTCAGGGCCTTTCGCAACTCCTGCGAGTTATACTTTGCTCTTCAGCCACGGACTTTTTCTTTGGAAGCCACCAAAGTGGGCTTTGTGATCTCCTTGCTCCAGAACGAACCCCAGACATGGGCACATCGCCTTCTTGAACAAAAGGCTGACGAACTTTCCAACTTGACCACCTTTTTTGATGCGATGGCCCGAATCTATGAGGACCCTCAGCTCTCAGCAACAGCCGAAGCCGCTCTCCATGCATTACAGCAGGGTCGCAGGGCCGCAGAGGACTACGTTGCAGAATTCAGGCGTTGGAGTGCAGACACCAATTGGAACGATGCTGCTCTCCGCTACCAGTTCCGGTTGGGTCTGTCTGATCCCCTGAAAGATGAACTCGCCCGTGTAGGGGTTCCTCAGACTCTAGATGAATTAATCAATCTATCCATACAGATTGACAGGCGCCTACGTGAACGCAGGTCAGAGAGAGCCGCTGGTCCATCACGTCCCACCTGGATGTTGCCAAGAGTGCCCAGTTACTCGAGTACTATGCCACCAGCTCAGTCTACTCCTACTACTGATGTGCCAGAGCCTATGCAGCTGGGTTTGCTACGACCAACGCTCACACCGGAAGAACGTCAGCGTCGCCGCATGAATGATCTGTGCATGTATTGTGGGGAGCCTGGGCACTACGTGCGGTCCTGCCCAACCAAGATCCGTAAGTGGCTTCCTCCTTCTGCTGATCAAGTCCTTGCAATCACCAATGCTTCCCCTCATCTTGCTCTTTCCGTTTTGTTGCAGCTCCACGGAAAGAACATCCAGGTTCCCGCTATCGTTGACTCGGGAGCATGCAGCTGCTTTATGGACTCTGTTTTTGCAGCAAAACACCACATACCACTACGCTCCAAGACCCAAGGACTACTGATACATCTTGTCGATGGATCCGCCATCCGGTCTGGTCCTGTCACCCAGGAAACCATCCCCATCTCTGCCAGCATATCCAATCTTCACCATGAACTTTTATGTCTTGACATCATCACCTCACCCTTGTTTCCTGTTATCCTGGGAATGCCCTGCCTCCAGGCCCACAACCCTTGCATTGACTGGACTACCAGAGATGTTACCTTTCCTTCACCCTATTGCTTCCAACATTGTCTACCAAAGACTCCCAACCAGCCCACAGCTCTGATGTGCCTGGATACGGAAGCTCGCCAACTAGTTCCAGAGGCATACCACGACTTCATGGATGTCTTCAGCAAGAAAGGTGCAGAGACTCTTCCCCCTCACCGGGTCTATGACTGCCCTATCGAGCTCCTCCCTGGGGCCGAAGTACCATTTGGAAGAATTTTTCCTTTAACTGAACTGGAACTGGCTGCACTCAAGGACTATATTGACGAAAATCTTAAGAAAGGATTCATCCGCTCTTCCACATCCCCTGCAGGAGCTGGCATTTTCTTTGTGGAAAAAAAGGACCATACCCTTCGGCCATGTGTCGATTATCAGGAACTAAACAAGGTGACCATTAAAAACCGATACCCTCTTCCTTTGGTGCCAGAACTTTTCCAGAGACTGGGGGCAGCAGTCATTTTTACTAAATTAGACCTACGGGGGGCCTATAATCTGGTCCGCATAAGAGAGGGTGACGAATGGAAGACAGCTTTTCGCACCCGATTCAGACATTTCGAATATCTAGTTATGCCCTTTGGGCTCTGCAACGCCCCCGCCACCTTCCAGCATTTTATAAATGACATCTTCAGAGACTTCCTCGACCTATTCGTCATCATCTACCTGGATGACATTTTGATCTTTTCTGCCTCCATCAGTAGCCATCGTCAACATGTCAAGTGTGTGTTAGAGCGACTCCGTCAGCATGGCCTTTATGCAAAACCAGAGAAGTGTGAATTTGAACAACAGAGTATACAGTTTCTGGGACTAATCATTTCTGTTGAGGGCATTAAAATGGACCCTCAAAAAATTTCCGTTATCCTTGAGTGGCCTGCTCCTGTGGATAAAAAGGGTGTTCAGCGGTTTGTGGGCTTTTCGAACTTTTATCGGAAATTTATTAAAGGATTCTCAGCCATCATCTCACCTATTACCCAGCTGACCAAGCAGGGAGTTCGATTTCATTGGACTCCCGAAACTCAAACTGCTTTTGACACCCTTAAGAGACTTTTTACCTCCGCTTCCGTACTGAAACACCCTGACCCAGCTCTCCCGTTTGTTCTGGAGGTTGATGCATCCGAAGTCGCCGTTGGGGCAGTACTCTCACAACAAAAAGGCCCCAAGTCTCTTCTGTTCCCTGTTGGCTTCTTTTCACGCAAGCTTTCTGCTCCTGAAAGAAATTATGATGTGGGAGACAGGGAACTATTAGCAATAAAAGCGGCTTTGGAGGAGTGGCGGTACCTTCTGGAAGGAGCAGCTCACCCAATCCTGATCTATACGGATCACAAAAACCTGGAGTACCTGAAATCTGCTAGAAGGTTGAAGCCGCGTCAAGCCAGGTGGGCGCTGTTCTTTTCCAGGTTTGCCTTCCATGTCACCTACAGACCGGGTTCAAAAAATACCAAACCGGACGCATTGTCCCGCATGTTCAATGATCCCAAAGTACCTACCTCTCCGGATACTATTCTGTTGGCGGAAAACTTTCTCCTTCTCCAGGAAGATCTGTTAAGCCGGATTAAGCAAGCTTCCAGTGAAGACCCCCCTCCTGCAGGAGCAAGGCTGCTTGCAAAAGACGGTCTGTTCTGGCTTGAGGACAAAATCTTCATTCCAGAAAACCTTCGGGCCACCATACTCGGGCTCTGCCATGACCATGTACTAGCCGGCCACTTCGGTGTCTCCAAGACGTCTGACCTCGTGCAACGCACATTCTGGTGGCCGCAAGTTGCAAAGGACTGCAAAAGATATGTGGAGTCTTGTACCATCTGTAATCGCAGCAAGGGTAATAAGGCCAGGGCTTGGGGCCTGCTCAAACCTCTACCTGCTCCAGAGAGACCCTGGAAGTTAATCTCCATAGACTTTATTGTTGAACTTCCCCCTTCAGAAGGCCATAGGGCCATCTTTGTGGTAGTGGATCGGCTGTCCAAGATGGCACACTTCATCCCCTTGAAAGGAACACCATCAGCACCGGAAACTGCACAAGTTTTTATCAGGGAAGTCATCAGACTTCATGGAGTTCCAGCCAACATCATATCAGATAGGGGGGTGCAGTTTACCTCTCGTTTCTGGAGAGCACTATGCAGTTCCCTTGGCATCGAGCTATCTTTTTCTTCTGCATACCACCCTCAGACAAATGGGCAGACAGAGAACTAACCAGACTCTTGAGCAGCATCTACGCTGCTTTTCCTCCTTTTCTCAGGACGACTGGTTCTCTCTGTTGCCACTGGCCGAGTTCGCTTATAATAATTCCATCCATTCTACCATCAAGCAGACCCCGTTTTTTGCCAATTATGGTTTCCACCCATCATTTCTACCTAACTCTGTTCCTGAATGTTCTGTGCCAGCCGCTCTCAAGACTGTGGATTTTTTCAGTATCAACAATAAACTGTTACAGGAAACCATGACCAGAGCACAAGCGCTAAACAAAGAGACTTTTGATAAAAACAGACGGGGGGAACTGATTCTGAAACCTGGAGACCAGGTTTGGCTGTCTACAGTTAATCTCCGACTCGCTTGCCCTTCAAAGAAATTGGGCCCTAAGTTTCTGGGTCCCTTCACAGTCAAGAGGAGAATCAATGAGGTGGCCTACGAACTGGAACTGCCAGAAACACTTCGGGTACACCCCGTTTTTCATGTTTCTCTCTGAAACCCGCCATCTCTAACCCTTTCCCAGGACGAGCCACAGATGCCCCTGCTCCTATTATGGTCAATGGTGAAGAGGAGTTCGAAGTGGAGGCAATAATGGATTGCAGGAAGAGAAATAACTGTGTCCAATTTCTCATTAAATGGAAGGGGTACGGTTCTGAGGAAAACTCATGGGAGCCTGAAAGCAACATACATGCCAAGCATCTGATACAGGCCTTCAAGAGATCCCATCCTGAGAAAATGGCCCGGTTGGGCATCCGGAGGCTGCCCCTTGGGAGGGGGCAATGTCAGGAAAGGCTGGCTGGGGACAGTGGTCCGTCACCTGTCTGTGCGCGCCTGCGGGTGCCTGGTGCGCGTGTTCGCGGTCCCCCGATTGCGCGCGGTCGTGCGTGTGCGCTCGCGCACGGTTTCCGGCGCCAGGCGGGCTATTTAAACTCAGTTCTCCCTTCTGATCTTGCTGCTTGATCTACAGCGTTCCTGAGACTATTACCTGAATCTGATCTGTTTGTGTATCGACCCGGCCTGACCTGCGACCTTCCCTGCCTTCTGCCTGCCTCTGACCTCCGGTTTGTCTACGGCTCTGCACCTGTCTCATCCTCTGGTCCATCCGTGCTCATCCGTTACCGACCCGGCTTGTTCCACGTTCCTGCCTCTGCCCGTTGCATCTGTTCCTGTACTGACTGTCTGGTTTGACCCGGCTTGCCTGACTCTTCTGTGTGCCTGCCCCTGAGTGATCCACCTGTTCCTGTTGGTCTCCTGCTGTCTACTGGTTCCTGTCTGCTGTCACTGGGGCCTGCTTGTCCAGCTACAGTTCCTGAAGTCAGCCAGATCCATCCACCGGCTGTTGATCCTGCCAGGCACTCGTGCTACCTCTGACTCCCGTGCCTCCTGTCACCATCATCAGGGGCCGTGAGTCGGGGACGCAAGAGAGGTCTCCTTCTGCATTACGGGCTCACCACTAGGTACGTGACATCACCACACAAGACTCCATTGCTGAAGAAAAAGCATGTTGAAGCTCGTTTAAAGTTGGCTGCACAACATTTAGATAAGCCTGTGAAATACTGGAAGAATATAGTCTGGTCAGATGAGATCAAAATTGAACTCTTTGGATGTCATAATACACACCATGTTTGGCGGTCAAATGGCAATGCGCATCGCCCCAAGTTTGGAGGTGTGAACATCATAGTGTGGGCCTGTTTCACAGCATATGGTACTGGAAAACTTCATATCATTGAAGGAAGGATGAATGGAAAAATTTACCAAGACATTCATGATAAAAATCTGCTGCCATCTACCAGGATGATGAAGATGAAGATGAAACAAGATGATGAGTGTGGACATTTCAGTAAGACAATGATCCCAACCACAAAGCCAACAACTGGCCGAGGTAATTTCACCTCACTGTGCTTTCTTTTAGTGCTATGTGGCCGCACCTTGTGCCTTAGTGATGTGCAGACATGCCATACTTCCCCTTTGTGCTCTGTGGCAACACCATTCTTCCTGTTAGTGATATGCTACTACTCACATCCTGATCACGATTCTGAGCAGCCTCAATGACTAAGAAATAAACTGGTGGGGGGATAACTAAAGAGGTACTAAACTCCCTTCCCCGTGCCCACCACTTACCTGTAATGATGTAGTGCTCTTCAAAGCACATACAGTACTCACCTGCACAGCAAGTTCAGTGTTGTCCTGCTGTGTTCCGCCATTTGGGTGCAATACAGCAAGTCCCACACCACCATTTTGGTCCTTTTCAGCTGGCCTCCTCTGAGTGTAGGCAGCCAGCTCCAATGACGTGCCTAAATTTCCTCCAAGCTGCCCTGTGTGCTGATCCTGCAGCCTCCTAGGATAAGGTGACCAGATTTTTTTAAATAAAATTCGGGGACATATTTTTTATTTACTAGTAATGGCGGCAATCAGCTCTCTTTGTCCATCACCGCGGATGCCTGCCTCACATCCTATCAAGTCTTACTTTCCAGGCCCCGGCTGCTACTGGGTGGGGAGGAAAATCACTCCGCCAGGGAAGGAAAGAAGATAAGCAGGTAGGCGGTTGGCTGGGACTTTAGCCAAGGCAAAAGAACATGCAAGCAGAGCTGGATGGGCATGCACCCGAAACTGAAGAAATATTCCCTCCTCTCCGACCAGCACATGATCATCAAAAAGGGGCAGAGATAATGGAAAAAATACACTCCCCTAAGCTAGTAGGAGTGGCAGAGCGCGGGGGGGGGGGGTGTAATTCTTATTTTTATTTTTTATTCTGCACTGACTGTCTTTGAAATTGCCCCAGCTCCTGTTCAAATCCAATCCGGGGACAAAACCGGGGACAGACTTGGTCCGGGGACAGTGTCCTCAATCCAGGGACTGTCCCTGGGAACCGGGCATGTCTGGTCACCCTATCCTAGGAGATGTGCTGGGAGATGTGCTGGGAGATGTAAGTATCCCAGGAAGCTGCAGGGCCAAGTACACATAATGCTGACATAGGCCAGAACTGAGGTGGGGCGCAGGGCTAACAATTAACCACTCCCGCTTTCTTCTTCGCCACCGCCCTCTTCTTCCGACTTCGCTGGTCTTGTCCCCTTCTTCGGGGGTCTTGTCCCCCTCTTCGGTTCTTCTTGCCGGGCCACCACGCCTTCTTCTAGCTCTTTTATAGGTGGTGACCCGGTCTTCTGTCACCGCTGTCGCCGCCTTCTGTTCTTCTCTTCTTCTCTTCAGATGTTGCCTTGTCGCTCTCTCTGCTCACAATGACGGGGACAAGGCGCGCGGCGACTTATATAGGGACATCACCGGATGATGTCCCCGCCCAGTATGATGTCACAGTCCCAGAGGATGCTGCGACTGTGACATCATACTGGGCAGGGACATCATCCGGTGATGTCCCTATACCCGGCAGTGGGAAGGGGTCGGGAGCGCCAGCATCGGTCCCTGAGAAAAGGAAGATCGAGGCTGCTCTGTGAAAAAACATTGTACAGAGAAGGTAAAAGTATACCATGTGTATTATTTTGATGTAAAAAACAACAAGGGTTTAGTAACACTTTAAGGGTCAGTTAACTCCAGAACATGTGCAGTCACATGTATATGGTTCTACGTGTTCTCTTTTTGACAGACCATTAATTTCAATGGGCTGCCGAATGCACGGAAATGCGCAAAAAGAATGGCAGGCTTGACTTTTAAAAAAACGTTTAACCACTTGCCGACCACTGTCGGCAAATATATGTCAGCAGAATGGGACGGCTGGGCAAAGTAACATACCCATATGTTACTTTTAATTTCCCACCGTGCGTATGCGTGCCTACCACGAGCTCCGTGACCATGCCTGTGGGACCCGCGGACTGAATCACTGCGGGGATACCCGCGATCGTGTCACGGAGCTCAAGAACGGGGAGATGCTGATGTAAACAGCATCTTTGTCAGAAACCATGAACCAGATCGAGAAGTACAATTAAATCACACTTGTTTATTAATAAAAAATAAAAAGGTAAATAGAGTAAGCGTAGTCAAAGCATAGCCAGAGTCCAGTAACCGGATCGAGTAGTCAGCCAGTCCAGAGTTCAATAACCAGATTGGGTAATCAGCCAGGCCATAAGTCAGGGATCCAAGTGGAGCAACAGCAAGCAGGATAAGGAGCCAGAAGGGATGTCAGCAAGCCAGTCTTTAAACAGAACCGCAGGAGATGTTTTTTTGTGATTTGACCAAGGCGAAGGCAGAGATGAAGAGAGCTGGACAGCTTTAACCACTTCCCGACCGGCGCATGCCGATGTACGCCGGCAGAATGGCACGGGCAGGCATAATGGCGTACAGGTACGTCCATTTATATATGCCGCCCTGCTATCGTGTGCGCGCCGCCGGCAGTGTGCTCGCGTGCTGGTCAGGGCCCCCATGAGTCCGGTTGCGGGTCCCGCAGACTCGATTGCCACGGGGATACCCGCGATTGTCTCACGGGGCGGCTGAACGGGGAGCTGCCGTTGTAAACAGCATCTCCCCGTTCTGCCTAGCAACAAGTGACGCTGATCTCTGCTCCATGTGATTGGAGTAGAGATCAGTGTTCACTAACACAAAGCCTAGCCCCCCACAGTTAGTAACACGCCCCTAGGAACACTTAACCCCTACACTGCCACCCCCTGGTTAACCCCTTCACTGCCAGTGTCATTTACACAGGAATCAATGCATTTGTATAGTATTGATTGCTGTATAAATGACAATGGTCCCAAAAATGTGTCAAAAATGTCCGATGTGTCTGCCATAATGTCGCAGTCACAATAAAAATCGCTGATCGCCGCCATTACTAGTAAAAAAAAAAATATTATTAAAAATGTCATAAAACTATGCCCTACTGTATAACTTTTGCGCAAAACAATCAATAATCGCTTATTGCGATTTTTTTTACCAAAAATATGTAGAAGAATACGTATCGGCCTAAACTGAGGGAAAAAAAATTTTTTTATATATTTTTGGGGGATATTTATTATAACAAAAAGTTAAAAATAATGCGTTTTTTTTCAAAATTGTCACTCTATTTTTGTTTATAGCGCAAAAAATTTAAACTGCAGGGGTGATAAAATACCACCAAAATAAAGCTCTATTTGTGGAAAAAAAAGGACGTCAATTTTGTTTGGGAGCCACGTTGCATGACCACGCAATTGTCAGTTAAAGAGATGCAGTGCCGAATCGCAAAAAGTGGTCTGGTCTTAAGCCAGCAAAATGGTCCGGTCTGAAAGTGGTTAAGTAGGCAGGTCCGATGAGTAGGATGAGGAACAGCTGGGTGACTGTGTAGAGAGATGAGAGCTGGCAATTAGCCAACAGCTGAGCAGCCAGCCCAGAGAAGGAAGAGCTAAGCCAGTCTTGACATTACCCCCTCCTCAATGACACCTCTCCCTCGGAGTGCCAACGAGCTTGAGGGGAAAACGTCTATGGAACTCGGAGGAGGGCATGTACGTCCGAGGATAAAACCCAGGAACCTTTCTCCGGACCGTTCCCCTTCCAATGCACCAGGTACTGTCATGAAAATCACATGGAACTGACCCCCAGGTCTTCTGGTTCGCGATCGCGGGCGTCACAGCGGGTGCGCGCGTGCGTTCGCGGGCACGTTCGCGTGCGCGTGTCCGTGTTGGCGCCAAACGGCCTATTTAAACTTGCCTCTTGCTAATGGTCTCTGCTGTCTGCTCTACAGCGTTATACCTGTGAGACCTGATCCGTAGTATCCGTTTCCTGATTGACCCGGCCTGCCTGTGACCCATCTGCTATCTGCCTGCACTCGACCCCGGCTTGTTGTGACGATTCTCCTGCCTGTTCCCTTGTACTTCGCTTCCAGTCTGATATCTGATCCAGCTTGCTTTGACAATCCATCTGCTAAGGTGAATCTGCTTATATTGAACTGTGTCATCTGTTGCAAGTAACCTGCTTATATTGAACTGTGTCATCTGCTGCAAGTAACCTGCTTATATTGAACTGTGTCATCTGCTGCAAGTAACCTGCTTATATTGAACTATTCACCTGCTGCAAGTAACCTGCTTATATTGAACTGTTCACCTGCTGCAAGTAACCTGCTTATATTGAACTGTGTCATCTGCTGCAAGTAACCTGCTTATATTGAACTGTGTCATCTGCTGCAAGTAACCTGCTTATATTGAACTGTGTCATCTGCTGCAAGTAACCTGCTTATATAGAACTGTTTCATCTGCTGCCAGTTCCTTACTGTTCATTTGCTGCAAGTAACCTGCTTATCTGCTGCAAGTTGCCTGCTTCTCTGCACTGCTTTCATCTGCTGCAAGTTGCCTGCTTCTCTGCACTGCTTTCATCTGCTGCAAGTTGCCTGCTTCTCTGCACTGCTTTCATCTGCTGCACGTTGCCTGCTTCATTAAACTGTGTTACCTGCTATAAGTTTCCTGCTTTGTTGAACTGTGACATTTGCTATAAATTACCTGCTGATCCATCCGCTGAGATTACCTGTTCCATTGGACGTTTCCCCCTACTGTTGTGCACCAGTCTGCAAAACTGAACCTCACCTATCCATCCTTCTCATCTGTTGATCCTGCCAGGCACCTGTACCCCTCCTTACTCCTGTGTTCCCTGTTACATAACCAGGAAACCGGTAGTGGGAGTTGTAAAGGGAGGCCTCTTTCCGCAATCCGGGCTCGCTACTAAAAGGTACGTGACAGGTACTGTATGCACCCACGGAACATACGGGAGTCAACAATGGATTGTACCTCATACTCCTCAACCTGAATAGGGTGAGGACGTGGCACCGAGGTGGTAAATCGGTTGCAGACCAACGGTTTCAATAAGGAAACATGAAACACATTAGAGATGTGCATACTAGGAGGAAGGTCCAATGCGTAAGCCACTGGGTTAATCCTGCAAAAGATACAGAAAGGCCCAATAAACCGAGGTGCAAACTTCAGTGAGGGAACACGAAGTTGGAGGTTGCGAGATGGCAGCCAGACCCTGTCCCCAACCTGGTAGGAAGGCGCAGGCATGTGTCTGCAGTCAGTATGGAGTCTGTACCTATCATGACGCAAAGCCTCCTGGACTTGTACCCAAGTGGAACAAAGACCACGGAGATACTCCTCTAATGCAGGAATACTCTGCGGAACAAACAAGTCAGGCAACATGGAAGGTTGGAAACCATAATTCGCCATAAATGGAGACAATCTGGAGGCAGAATTCAAGGCACTGTTGTGAGCAAACTCTGCCCACGGTAATAGATCTGACCAGTTGGTCAGAAATATAGCAACATAGGAATTGCGCCAAGGACTGATTGGCTCGCTCTGAGGTCCCATTAGACTGCGGGTGATACGCAGAAGAGAAAGCAAGCTGGATTCCCAACTGTGCACAAAAGGCTCGCCAGAACCAGGAGACAAACTGATTACCCCTGTCCAAAACAATCACCTTTGGCAGCCCATGTAAGTGAAAGATCTCCTGAGCAAAAATGGAAGCCAGTTCCTTTAGAAGTAGGCAACTTCTTAAGTGGAATACAATGACACATCTTTGAGAACCGGTCAACCACCATAAGGATAACAGTGTTGCCTTGGGAGATGGGCAACTCCACAATGAAATCCATTGACAGGTGGGTCCAGGGCCTCTCTCCATTGGGTATGGGTTGTAGGAGGCCCACTGGAAGGTGTCGTGGAACAGGGAACAGACAGCTACGAAGGCATTAACATCAGCCCGTAGACTAGGCCACCAGAACTGTGGGAACAGACAGCTACGAAGGCATTAACATCAGCCCGTAGACTAGGCCACCAGAACTGTTGGGAAATGGCCCAAATGAGTTGATTCTTCCCAGGATGGCCAGCTGCCTTGGGAGAATGATAATTCTGGACCACAGCAGTACGGAGACTCTCTGGGACAAAGCAGCAGTCACAAGGTTTATCAGGAGGAGCATGGACCTGAGCAGCAATAATTTTGTCACCCAAAGGAGAAGTAAGACTGGTGCAAACAGTAGCCAAGATACGATCAGGAGGAATCACAGGAACCGGTACCGACTCCGACTTGGAGGTGGAGGAAAATTGTCCTGACAAGGCATCAGCCCTTACAGTCTTAGTACCAGGTAAGAATGAGACAATGTAATTAAAACTCGACAAGAAAAGAGCCCATCGCGCCCTTCTGGGAGAGTGGCGCTTAGACTCAGACAAGAATGTAAGATTCTTATGGTCAGTAAGAATAAGAACCAGCACAGTGGTACCTTCAAGGAAATGTCTCCATTCTTTCAGGGCTAAAATTATAACAAATCTCATAATTGCACTCAGCAGGTGACAGTTAATTGGAAAAGTAGCCACATGGATGCATAGCGCTCTCAGAGTTAAGACGTTGAGACAGAAGGGCACCAACTCCAGTCTCAGAAGCATCAACTTCTAGGATAAAAGGTAACGTAGGATCAGGATGTGCCAACACAGGAGCAGAAACAAAGGCAGCTTTGAGAATCTCAAAGGCCTTAATGGACTCCAGAGACCAACTCTGTGGGTTACATCCTTTCTGGTCATATCAGTCAGGGGCTTGACCAGAGATGAGAACGCTGCAGAGGATGTAAACCTACGGGTCGAGGCCACTGTAGGACTGCCAAAAGTTTCTCTGGGTCCATCAAAAAATCAGTAGTGGAAATGACATAGCCCAGGAATGTAACCTGTTCACAATGGAACTCGCACTTCTCCAGTTTACAATAGAGATTGTTTTCTGTTGTTTCTGAAGCACACGACAGACATCTGTGTGGTGGTTCTCCAGGGACTTGGAAAATATGAGGATATCATCGAGATAAACCACCACACATAACTGCAACAAATCTCAGAGGACATCGTTAATAAATTCCTGGAAAACTGCCGGGGCATTATAAAGGCCAAAAGGCATTACCAGGTACTCATAATGGCCTGTTCTGATATTAAACGCAGTTTTCCACTCATTGCCCTCCTTAATGCGCATGAGAGTGTATGCCCCTCTCAAGTCAAGCTTTGTGAAAACCGTTGCTCCCTTGAGGCGGTCAAATAACTCTGTAATCAACAGAATCAGGTAGGCATTCTTAATTGTGACACGATTGAGACCCCTATAATCTATACAAGGTCTCAGTTCACCGCTCTTCTTTTTCACAAAGAAGAAACCAGCAGCAGCATGAGATGAGGATTTGCGGATGAAACCTCGAGAAAGTGCTTCAGCAACATACTCCTCCATGGCCTTATCCTCCAAGACCGACAAAGGGTAAACCCGGCCACGAGGAGGTATGGCACCAGGCTGAAGGTCAACTGCGCAATCATAAGACCGGTGTGGAGGCAAACTACCGGCTTGACATTTGTCAAAGACATCGCTGAAATCACGATACTCCTCCAGCAGCGAGGAGAGTGAAGAGGTGCACAGGACCTTGGATACCTTCAGGAAGCATGTCTCACTGCATTGTGGTGACAAGGAGAGAACCTCAGCATGGAGCCAATCAAAAGAGGGGTCGTGCCTCTGTAACCAAGGATAACCAATAACCAGCGGAAACCTGGGTGAGGAAATAACTTGGAATTGGATTATCTCATGGTGAAGAGCCCCTACGGCCATGGACAAGGGAACCTTCTCATGAGTCACATGGGCAGGCTGTAAAGGTCTCCCGTCAAGAGCCTCAATGGCAAGTGGAGTGTCACCCAACTGCAGCGGAATCGAGTGCTGTGAAACAAATGAAGCATCAATGAACGGGCCTGCAGCCCCAGAGTCGATTAGAGCCTGCATCTCGATGGACGACTCAGCCCAAGAAAGGATGACCAAAACCAGGGGCTTATCCTTCTGGAGAACTGGGGACAAAACAACAACACCTAAGGTCTGTCCATGACAGGACCTTAAGGTTCGGGCGTTCCCTGGACGGGTGAGACAAGACTTCAAAAAGTGACCTGCCTGGCCACAATAAAGGCACAATCTCTCCCTCCTCCTAAAGGCTCTCTCATCTGCAGAGAGACGCGTGAAGCCCAAGTGCATGGGTTGATCTTCACTGACCGACTCAGTACCAGGAGGCATGGGAGGTGAGGGAGGCATGGGTGGGACTGCAAAGCTCGGATGCAAACGTACAGGAGGCTTCCGCAAGAGCTCCTCCAAAGAAGATCTTTCTCTGAGTCTGGAGCAGGGGCGGACTGACCATTGGGCTTCTCGGGCACTGCCCGAGGGCCCCATGCCACTAGGGGGCCCCATCAGGGTTGCCAGCCTCAGTAAAACCCAAGATTATAGTTGCCCCACCTCTCCAGTACCTTCTCAGCCAATAGAAACATGTCTGTGTGTACTGTGTGTGTGATATTATACTGTGTGTGTGTTTGTGTATACTATGTGGCCCCATAATCTCTGATTGCCTGGGGGCCCCATAATCTCCTATTGCCCGGGGGCCCCATGAGTTGTCAGTCCGCCCCTGGTCTGGAGTCAATGAAGATGGCAAACGAGATCAAGCTCTCCAGCTCAGTGGGTATATCTCGGGCTGCTATCTCATCCTTGATGGAATCTGAGAGACCATGAGAAAAAGTAGCCATGAGGGCCTCATTGTTCCAAGCAACCTCTGCTGCCAGAGTACAGAATTCAATGGGGTAGTCGGCAACAGTTCTAGTGCTCTGTTTGATGGACATGAGGCACTTGGCAGCAGAAGCAGAGCATGCGGGAACGTCAAATACCCTTTTAAAGGAGGTCACAAAGTCACTCAAGACAACAGGTTTTTGCGTCTCCCAATGAGGGTTTGCCCAGGCCAAGGCTCTCTCAGAAAGCAAAGATATCACGAAACCTACTTTGCTTATGTCCGTGGGAAACGCCTGGGGTGGCATTTCAAAGTAAATCTCAACCTGGTTGGGAAACCCTCTGCATTGAACTGGATCGCCCCCAAATGGCTGGGGAAGAGGCGCGGAACCAGACATACTTTTGTGCAAACCAATCAATAAACGCTTATTGAGATTTTTTTTTTATTTTTTATTTTTTACTAAAAATATGTAGAAGAATACGTATCAGCCTAAACTGAGGGAAAATTTTTTTTTTACATATTTTTGGGGGATATTTTATTATAGCAAAAAGTAAAAATTAATGCTTTTTTTTCAAAATTTTCGTTTTTTTTTTTTATAGCGCAAAAAATAAAAACCGCAGAGGTGATCAAATACCTCCAAAAGAAAGCTCTATTTGTGGGGAAAAAAGGACGTCAATTTTGTTTCGGAGCCACGTCGCACGATCGCGCAATTGTCAGTTAAAGCGACGCAGTGCCGAATTGCAAAAAGTGCTCTGTTTAGGAAGGGGGTAAATCCTTCCGGGTCTGAAGTGGTTAAAAAAACGAAATTGAAATAAATGGAAAAAAAAACCATACTGCAAACACACTGAAAAAACGCACGTAAACGCACTGCAAACACAAAATGCGTGCCAATGTGGAAACACACAGTGAACCAGAGAGTGTGCCAAAATGAGTGCTGGACACACACAGACATTTAAATGCAGAGAACTAGATATCATTCGTATACATGTCCCAAATAATTCTACCTGTGTGCTGTAATTGAGGCCTTACACAGGATACTTGCATGCATACCCATGAGAAAATATCCCTTATGACAGGTCCGCTTAAAGAAAGGGTTAACTATACAGAGCCTGTGGGGGGCGGGGCTGCTTTGTATCATACTTTTCCATGGCAGTATGAGCGCCTCAGCCCAGTGTGTGGAGAGGGCGGGGTCACGGGGATAAAGCTTTGCATACATCAGCTGTAGTAAAAACCAGGCCACGAGGTCATGAGACAAACACCTAGTCAGTGATTGGCTGGCAAAGACGGCGCCCTCTGCAGTTGTGTATTTTGATTGGTTAGCAGCTGTTGAGCCTCCAGGATCACGCAGTGTGCACGCAGAGGTGATGCTTGTGAAGCTGGGTGTGTGTCAGTGCAGGGAAATTCCAGGGCGATGTCTGTGTTATTGGAAACCGACTCCTTCCTGTCTCATGAGTGTGATTATAAACACAGAGGCGGCTCAGTTATCTGTTAAAGCTACAGCAACATTTATTTCTTCTTCCTGTCTTTGTGAAGCCTCATACTACAGCTGTAACCATAGCAACAACAGATTACACACCGCTCACACTGTGACTGATCCATAGAAACCTTAGATACGTTAGACAGTTGTTTAGGTGACAGGTGAAATATGATTGGCTGCTGGGGCCAACTGTTCTATTTCTCTCTTGCTTTCCCTGAAGGATCTATTCTGCCCACCACAATATGAAAGATGGCAATTTAATTATTAATCCCTTAATGACCAAGGTCAAAACAATCCTTAAAGAGGGATTCCACCCAAAAAAAATTATTAAAAGCCAGCAGCTATAAATACTACAGCTGCTGACTTTTAATAAATGGACACTCACCTGTCCCGGGTTCCAGCGATGCCGAGGCCTATCGATTGCTCGGCTCTCGGCTGCTGCAGTCACCATTCTAGGTGAGGGAATCAGGAAGTGAAGCGAATCGGCTTCACTTCCCGGTTCCCTACTGCGCATGCGCGAGCCGCGCCGCGCAATAGGAAATCTCTGCACTGTCACTGCGACCCGTGTGTATCCCAGCAGACAGCGCGGCAGGGCAGGAAATGGCGTAGACTCCCACGGGAGTCTATGCCTGGAAGTGGGTGAAAATACCTGTCTTTGACAGGTATCTCCACCCCCCTCCCCCCTGAAAGGTGTCAATTGTGACACCGGAGGGGGGGAGGGATCCGATCAGCGGAGGTTCCACTTTAGGGTGGAATCCCGCTTTAACACCAATCCCAATGATACATATCCATCTCAGTGTGGTCCATGCAGGGGCGTACCTAGAGCATTTGGCACCCGGGGCGGATCCTATATCTGGCACCCCCCCCCCACCATAAAATGTAAAAACACCCACCGTGTCCCCTGCATACCTCTGCATCCTTCAATATCTTTTTGTCACTACTGTGTACCCCCCCCCCCTCTCCACAACTGCACCTCTGGACCTCTTTACATTACACAGCAGCCTACACCTCTGGACCCCTTTACATTGCACAGCAGCCTACACCTCTAGACCCCTTTATATTACACAGCAGCTTGCACCTCTGGACCCCTTTACATTACACAGCAGCCTGCACCTCTGGACCCCTTTACATTACACAGCAGCCTGCACCTCTGGACCCCTTTACATTACACAGCAGCCTGCACCTCTGGACCCCTTTACATTACACAGCAGCCTGCACTCTGGACCCCTTTACATAACATAGCACCCTGAACCTCCTGACCCCTTTACATTACACAGCACCCTGCACCTCTGGACCCCTTTACATTACACAGCACCCTGTACCTCTGGACCCCTTTACATTACACAGGACCCTGCACCTCTGGACCCCTTTACATTAGACAGGACCTTGTACCTATGGATCACTTTACATTACACAGCACCCTGAACCTCTGGACCCCTTTACATTACACAGCCCTTGTACCTCTGGACCCCTTTACATTACACAGCACCCTGCACCTCTGCACCCCTTTACATTACACAGCCCCTCACAGCTCTGGACCCTCTGCATGTTACACAGATCCCCTACAGTGCAGACCCCCCTCCCTACCATACAGACCCCCATCTACAGTGTAGACCCCCCTACAGTACAGAATCTTCCCCTACAGTGCAGACCCTCCTACAGTACAGACCCCTCCACCCTATAGTGCAGACCCTCCTACAGTACAGACCCCTCCCCCTACAGTACAGACTCCCCTACAGTACAGAATCCTCACCTACAGTACAGACCCCCCTACAGTGCCGAATCTTCCCCTACAGTACAGACCCCCCTACAGTGCAGGACCCCCCCTACAGTGCAGGACCCCCCCCTACAGTGCAGACCCCCTACAGTGCAGGACCCCCTACAGTGCAGGACCCCCCCTACAGTGCAGACCCCCCTACAGTGCAGGACCCACCACAGTAAAGAACCCCCCTACAGTGCACAGCCTCCCCTAAGGACCCATAGTGTACCTCGAGCCCATGGCAGCGGCATTGCAGTGGGGAGGTGTGGGCGAGTGGAGTGTCACCTGTCGGCTCAGTGATCCGGTGTCTTGTGAAATAGGGTCCTCCATCAGATGCTGTCCCCTGCGTACTGCGCATGCGCAGTACACAGGAGCACAGATTCCGAAAATTGCCGAGGACGAACGGCGCCTGCGCCGTGAGTCCAGGTTCTATCCCCACTATCCAAGTGGACATAGAGTTAGAATAAAAAAGAGCCGAGCGCAGCGAGGCCGAGCCCGAAGCGTGGCGAGCGAAGCTCGCCCGCGAGGGGCCCTCTAAAATTCTAAACCCTATGTCCGCTTGGATAGTGGGGCTACCTCCTCCACTCACGGCGCAGGCGCCGTTCAGTTTCGGAGATTTTCCGAAGCTTCGTCTGCTCCGTACTGGGCATGCGCAGTACGGAACGGACACATATGGATGGCCGGACTCTATTAGGCAGAACACCGGGACCCGGCGCAATAATCCTCTTCTCTCTGTGGCCGCGTGACTCACGTCGCGCCGTTCTGATCAGTCTCGGGCAGCGGCTGTCACTCACAGCCGAGCAGAGTGAAGCCGCCTCCCCCTCCTTGTCTACACAGTGCTGTGCATGGAGGAGGGGGAGGCGGCTTCACTCTGCTCGGCTGTGAGTGACAGCCGCTGCCCGAGACTGATCAGAACGGCCGCACGACGCGACCACAGAGAGAAGGGGATTATTGTGCCGGGTCACTGAGCCAGCTGATGTCACTCCACTCGGGTGCTGCTCGCACCCCCCCCCCCACAATGCCCCCCACTGCCAGTGCCTCGGGCTCTCTCTGTGTGGGCTGCGAACCCGAGGCACGGCGCTGTCTGACACTTCAGTTGCGGGGGGGGCGCTGGCCTGACACCCCCCCAGTGTGTGGCACCCGGGGCGGCCCGCCCTCCCCCCGCCCCCCCACTTAGTACGCCCTTGCAGAGGCGGCTCTTTAATTAGGCAAATTAGGCGATTGCCTTAGGCCTCGCCCTCAGAAGGGCCTCGCGGGCCGCGGCCACCTAATTTGCCTGACAGGAAACATGGTGCGGACTCAGGAGTGGAACGGTCAGTGTGTGTTGCGGGGTGAGCGAGCGGGCGGGTGCTGCACATAGACGCCGCGCCGCCTGTCTGAGCTGATGAGCCTCCGCCGCCGCGGACGAGTTAGATGACATCAATCATCTGGGCTCAGTCAGGCTGCATCCAATAACAGGCTCCACCGTCAGAGGCGGCTCTTTAATTAGGCAAATTAGGCGATTGCCTTAGGCCTCGCCCTCAGAAGGGCCTCGCGGGCCGCGGCCACCTAATTTGCCTGACAGGAAACATGGTGCGGACTCAGGAGTGGAACGGTCAGTGTGTGTTGCGGGGTGAGCGAGCGGGCGGGTGCTGCACATAGACGCCGCGCCGCCTGTCTGAGCTGATGAGCCTCCGCCGCCGCGGACGAGTTAGATGACATCAATCATCTGGGCTCAGTCAGGCTGCATCCAATAACAGGCTCCACCGTTGCGGCGCTGTCCTCCTAGCCTTTCCCCAGTCGGCAGCCCCAGTGCATGGCGAGAGTTGTAGTTCTTCACAGCACAGACAACAGACTTGGGCCTCTGGTGCCTCTGCTGTGCAGAGACTACAACTCCCAGATTGCACTGCATGAGGCCAGGGAGCGCAAAGACAACATCACCTGTCGCCTGCTTCGTTCTCATGCTGCCTTTAGTAGTGTAGAAGACTGAGGAGCAGGTACAGTACATACATCATCATGCTGTCTGTACATAATACATTACCCGGTCTTGCTATGGTCTCATGGCCAGTACCCTGACTGTCACAGTCTCATGGTCTGTCTCTGTTTCACAGTCTACCCCCAGTACCCTGTCTGTCTCACTGTCTACCCCCAGTACCCTGTCTGTCTCACAGTCTGCCCCCAGTACCCTGTCTGTCTCACAGTCTGCCCCCAGTACCCTGTCTGTCTCACAGTCTACCCCCAGTACCCTGTCTGTCTCACTGTCTACCCCCAGTACCCTGTCTGCCTCACAGTCTGCCCCCAGTACCCTGTCTGTCTCACAGTCTACCCCCAGTACCCTGTCTGTCTCACAGTCTACCCCCAGTACCCTGTCTGTCTCACTGTCTAACCCCAGTACCCTGTCTGTCTCACAGTCTACCCCCAGTACCCTGTCTGTCTCTCACGGTCTACCCCCAGTACCCTGTCTGTCTCTCACGGTCTACCCCCAGTACCCTGTCTGTCTCACTGTCTACCCCCAGTACCCTGTCTGTCTCACTGTCTACCCCCAGTACCCTGTCTGTCTCACAGTCTGCCCCCAGTACCCTGTCTGTCTCACAGTCTGCCCCCAGTACCCTGTCTGTCTCACTGTCTACCCCCAGTACCCTGTCTGTCTCACTGTCTACCCCCAGTACCCTGTCTGTCTCACAGTCTACCCCCAGTACCCTGTCTGTCTCACAGTCTGCCCCCAGTACCCTGTCTGACTCACAGTCTGCCCCCAGTACCCTGTCTGTCTCACAGTCTGCCCCCAGTACCCTGTCTGTCTCACAGTCTGCCCCCAGTACCCTGTCTGTCTCACAGTCTGCCCCCAGTACCCTGTCTGTCTCACAGTCTGCCCCCAGTACCCTGTCTGTCTCACAGTCTGCCCCCAGGACCCTGTCTGTCTCACAGTCTGCCCCCAGTACCCTGTCTGTCTCACAGTCTGCCCCCAGTACCCTGTCTGTCTCACTGTCTACCCCCAGTACCCTGTCTGTCTCACTGTCTACCCCCAATACCCTGTCTGCCTCACAGTCTACCCCCAGTACCCTGCCTGTCTCACAGTCTGCCCCCAGTACCCTGTCTGTCTCACTGTCTACCCCCAGTACCCTGTCTGCCTCACAGTCTGCCCCCAGTACCCTGTCTGTCTCATAGTCTACCCCCAGTACCCTGTCTGTCTCACTGTCTACCTCCAGTACCCTGTCTGCCTCACTGTCTACCCCCAGTACCCTGTCTGCCTCACTGTCTACCCCCAGTACCCTGTCTGCCTCACTGTCTACCCCCAGTACCCTGTCTGCCTCACAGTCTACCCCCAGTACCCTGTCTGCCTCACAGTCTGCCCCCAGTACCCTGTCTGTCTCACAGTCTGCCCCCAGTACCCTGTCTGTCTCACTGTCTACCCCCAGTACCCTGTCTGTCTCACTGTCTACCCCCAGTACCCTGTCTGTCACACAGTCTACCCCCAGTACCCTGTCTGTCTCACAGTCTACCCCCAGTACCCTGTCTGTCTCACTGTCTAACCCCAGTACCCTGTCTGTCTCACTGTCTACCCCCAGTACCCTGTCTGTCTCACAGTCTACCCCCAGTACCCTGTCTGTCTCACAGTCTACCCCCAGTACCCTGTCTGTCTCACAGTCTGCCCCCAGTACCCTGTCTGTCTCACAGTCTGCCCCCAGTACCCTGTCTGTCTCACAGTCTGCCCCCAGTACCCTGTCTGTCTCACAGTCTGCCCCCAGTACCCTGTCTGTCTCACAGTCTGCCCCCAGTACCCTGTCTGTCTCACTGTCTACCCCCAGTACCCTGTCTGTCTCACTGTCTACCCCCAGTACCCTGTCTGCCTCACAGTCTGCCCCCAGTACCCTGTCTGTCTCACAGTCTACCCCCAGTACCCTGTCTGTCTCACTGTCTACCCCCAGTACCCTGTCTGCCTCACTGTCTACCCCCAGTACCCTGTCTGCCTCACAGTCTACCCCCAGTACCCTGTCTGTCTCACAGTCTACCCCTAGTACCCTGTCTGTCTCACAGTCTACCCCCAGTACCCTGTCTGTCTCACGGTCTACCCCCAGTACCCTGTCTGTCTCACGGTCTACCCCCAGTACCCTGTCTGTCTCACGGTCTACCCCCAGTACCCTGTCTGTCTCACGGTCTGCCCCCAGTACCCTGTCTGTCTCACGGTCTGTCCCCAGTACCCTGTCTGTCTCTCATGGTCTGTCCCCAGTACCCTGTCTGTCTCTCACGGTCTGCCCCCAGTACCCTGTCTGTCTCTCACGGTCTGTCCCTAGTACCCTGTCTGTCTCTCACGGTCTGTCCCCAGTACCCTGTCTGTCTCCCAAGGTCTGTCCCCAGTACCCTGTCTGTCTCTCACGGTCTGTCCCCAGTACCCTGTCTGTCTCTCACGGTCTATCCCCAGTACCCTGTCTGTCTCTCACGGTCTGTCCCCAGTACCCTGTCTGTCTCTCACGGTCTGCCCCCAGTACCCTGTCTGTCTCTCACGGTCTGCCCCCAGTACCCTGTCTGTGTCTAACGGTCTGCCCCCAGTACCCTGTCTGTGTCTAACGGTCTGCCCCCAGTACCCTGTCTGTGTCTCACGGTCTGCCCCCAGTACCCTGTCTGTGTCTCACGGTCTGCCCCCAGTACCCTGTCTGTGTCTCACGGTCTGCCCCCAGTACCCTGTCTGTGTCTCACGGTCTGCCCCCAGTACCCTGTCTGTGTCTCACGGTCACATGGTCTGTACCTTGTCTCAGTGCTGTGTCTTGGCCTAGGCCGACAAGGCCCAGGCCTAGGGCAGCACTTTGCAGGGGCACCAAAATAGCCTCCCCGCACAGTGGCGGCTGCATTTGATGGGGCACAGTGGCGGCTGCATTTGCTGGGGCACCGTGAGGCTGAAATTTGTGTTTTTTTTCAAAAATTTTGAGCACCTTACTCACACAGTCCTGTATCATTGTCTGCACAGTGTCTGACCGTCTCCTGTATCATTGTCTGCACAGTGTCTGACCGTCTCCTGTATCATTGTCTGCACAGTGTCTGACCGTCTCCTGTATCATTGTCTGCACAGTCTCTGACCATCACCTGCATCTTTGTGGTGTGATTGTCTGTCAGCATCCTGTCTGTGGCTCCAACATTTGTTACCGTGTTAGCCAGGTAAGAGTTTGCTTGTCATTACCATAATAAAACCATCTCCTGTATCATTGTCCGCACAGTCTCTGACCATCTCCTGTATCATTGTCTTCAAAGTCTCTGACCTTAAAAAAGTACACTACTGTTAAAACCTCCCAGGAGGTTTGTGTATGAGCCTCAACTATAGTTAGCACATATATTGTGGTATTGTATTAATATTGTTGTATTTTGAAACAAAAAGTGTTTTTTTTTTTGTTTTGGTTGGCTTTCAGTAAGTGCCTGAGAAAGGACCCTGGCATAAGTCTTTGCTAATAGGACACCCTTACACCAGGCTGTTTTCCTGTAGGCACGCTAAATAGACACCTGTTCAGAATTGACAGGTATTTGTTGGAACAGCACCATGGTATTTGTAGATCAAACAGAAGCATCTTCCTTGGCTGTAAAGGATAGGAGAGTTTAATTCCACTTTAAGGCTGTCAGCAGATTGGCCTCTACAAACTGTAGAGTGAATGGGGCCTCATGCCTAAGTTTTGCCTAAGGCCTCACAAAGTCTAGAGCCGCCTCTGCGCCCTTGGGTCCATGGTTAGCATCTGTCAGTCAATTTATGAACAGTTTGTAAAATTCATAATTTTTCCATTCATCCATGAATGTCTGTTCCTGACATGCAGTCTCCATGTCCATAACAGACATTCACGGACAGATGCAAAAATTATGAATTTTACAAAATGTTCCTAAATTTACCAACAGTTGGCAATCCTGGTGTGTTCAGTTTTCTTCTTGCTGGGAGCAAAGTCTGCATCTCTAATTAGACGTGTGCTGACCTGAAGCAGAGCATGATCCCCTCCCTTCAGAGACTCAGCCGCAGGGCAGTATTCCAACATAACGACCCCACACACCAAGATGACCACTGCCTTGCTAAAGAAGCTGAGGGTAAAGGAGATGGACTGGCCAAGCATGTCTCCAGACCTAAACCTTATTGAGCATCTGTGGGGCATCCTCAAACGAAAGGTGGTGGAGCACAAGGTCTCTAACATCCACCAGCTCTGTGATGTCATCATGGAGGAATGGCAACCTGTGAAGCTCTGGTGAACTCCATGTACTAGACTAAGACTGGGGTGCCATTAAATTTCATGTGCTTGTAGAAGCAGGTGTCCCAATACTTTTGGTAATATAGTGTGTACATACAGTTGTGCTCATAAGTTTACATACCTTGGCAAAATTTATGATTTCTTGCCCATTTTTCAGAGAATATGAATGATAATGCAAAACTTTTCTTTCATTCATAGTTAGTGTTTGGCTGAGGCCATTTATTATCCATCAACTGTGTTTACTCTTTTTAAATCATAATGACAACAGAAACTACCCAAATGACCCTGATCAAAAATGTAAATACCCCAGTTCCTAATACCATGTATTTCCCATATAACATCAATGACAGCTTGAAGTCTTTTGTGGTATTTGTGGATGAGGTTCTTTATCTTCTCAGATGGTAAAGCTGCCCATTAATCTTGGCAAAAAGCCTCCAGTTCCTGAAAATTCTTGGGCTGTCTTGCATGAACTGCACGTTTGAGATCTCCCCGGAGTGGCTCAATGATATTTAGGTCAGGAGAATGAGATGGCCACTCCAGAAGCTTCACTTTATTCTGCTCTAGCCAATGACAGGTCAACTTGGCCTTGTGTTTTGGATCATTGTCATGTTGAAATGTCCAAGTACATCCCATGTGCAGCTTCCTGGCTGATTAATGCAAATGTTCCTCCAGTGTTTTTTGATATGTTAGGTGTGACCTCAACAAGTCACCTATTTGTCAGGTTATGTTACCGTTTCCCAATTGTTAGTTAGAGTTCTTATCCAAGCAAAGAGACACGGAGATATTATTCAGTATTTCTGCTCAGAAGTCCGTCGTTAACTCTGACTGTCTCTGACTTTCTCTGGCTCTGAGCTCTTTATTACTTCTCTTTTATAGACAGAAAAGGGCAAACATCAGCAAATGTAAAAAAACAACATTTTTGCAAAGGAAAGACAATTCTCCGGGTGTTATCAGCTGATAAGACAATCTTCTGGGCGTAGACTGCTTTTTAGGGCTGATGCGGCCTCTTCTTGATGAGTACGTGACAATAGATGACGAATCCTTATTTTACAAAGAAGGATAGAAAAATACATGTATTTAGTAAGACATACGGTCAACCATATTTTGTTTAGACACCCCTTAATCCTTACATTTCCCCCTTTGACATCACCCCTCCCTCTTGCCCTGGGTCCACCTGAACAAGTTCTAGTCGGCCTATATCCAGAGTACTCTCCCTGACCGCGAGTTGTCAGAGGGGTATACACCCATCCCCCTGGACAGTACCAACATCTAAAATTCAGGAAGAGTGGCTTTTCTGACAGATGGGTGATGTCAAGAAACTAAATCCACCTATCTTCACAAAAGTTCCATCTTTTCCGCATCATTTACCTTGGCTTTCTTGCAAAAGCACATGAGCAGTTTAAAGCATGCATAAAAGAAAAATACGAATAAGAGCACCACTATAATCGTCATTGCTGCCTTCTTAACCCAAGAGAATAACCCTGAGAAACTAAAAGTTCCACCAAACGGATCCCAGTCGCGACCAATATTTCGGGCCTTCTCTTGTAAATTCTTTACTTCCGTACGGTGTTGTGCAATGATGTCATAATAGTCAGGTACCTCAATGCTGGTGTTATGTATCCAAGTACAGCACTCATAGTCCTCAGTAGTTTCACAGAGTCCTGTCAGTGCTGCACTCATACTTTCAATTGCTAATTCATGTAATTCTAATTGTTGTCTGATGGCTCTGGTCTCCAGATTTAACTTAGTAATGTCATCAGAGTTTTTCTCCAAAACATCATTAATAATTCCTGTATAGTTATTTAGTCTTTTCATTAAGTCTATACCCCATCCTGTCCAGGACGGGAACCAAGCCCATGCCATGTCCTTCTTCAGGAATATTTCTCTTTTACTACGATACCTGAGGGGATATCTAGGATGCATGCTAGCTTCTAATAGGTGATCACCTCGTTCATCACCTACTACTCCCATTACTGGTACTAAACTTGCGAGGTAGCACCATCCCTGAGCTCTTCTAGGTATCCAAGTATAACATTTATCCTCACAACAGATGTATATATTGTTTCCTAGAGCTACTGATCTTGAACTGATATCATTTCTATAACGAGAGGTGTATCCATAGAGGGATAAGTTGGATACTAACCACCTGGTGTTGTTGTCTGAAATATTACCGAGGAACTCAGCTAACGATTGGTGTGTGTGGGTTATACTAGGGTAGAAGACCGTGTTTTTCCCAGGAGTAGCTTTTGGTATGAAAATGGACAAGTTAAATTTGCTGTCTTGGCATTCTCCATTTCCTCCCGTTGTGTTCCCTAGGTTGAAACACCAATCAGGGGAAAAGGCGAGACCATTTGACTTAAACATTACTGTCTCGCTGGTATTTGTTCTAATTATGTTAATGCTACTGTTAGCAAGATCAGTATAGTTTATAGGAACTGCCATCAGTGGTATACTTGCTGTGCTGGGGTGTAATTTGCTACAAATCCAACATTTCTCATATCCTGACTTCTGGGCATAAGCATATTTAAACTTCAGTAATAACATTTTTTTAGAAAATCCTTCATCCTTGTGTATTTTATTCTGTGAGGTAACCAAACTATTAGCCAGAATTACTGAAACAATAAAAAGATACATGTTGTCATTTGCCAACTGGCTCCTTTTTACAATGAGAAGCGTGGATCCAGGTAGGTTTCCCTTCCAATTTCACTGAGGTTGCTGTAATCAATAGCACCTGGAAAGGACCTTCAAACCTTGGTTCCAGTGTCTTTCTGGTATGTTTCTTTACATACACATAGTCTCCTGGTTGTAGATCGTGTGTACCTGTGACAGAATTAGGGTCTGGAAGAGAAGAATACACACTCTTGTGGATTTTAGTCAGACGCTGTTGCAACTGTATTACATACGTAGTTAAACTATCACATTGTAATTGCATACTTTGAGGAAAATATAAACCTAATCTAGGTGCACTTCCAAACAGTATTTCATATGGGGATAACCCTGTTTTTCCTGTTGGGGTGTACCTAATAGAGAACAAAGCTAAGGGTAGGCACTCAGGCCATGGTTTATTTAACTCTTGCATAGCTTTTTGTATTTTCAGCTTGATTGTACCATTTACTCTTTCTACTGATCCTGAACTCTGTGGGTGGTAAGGAGTATGAAAACTTTGTTGAACCCCTAACATTGCCATCACATTTTGCATTATTTCTCCCGTGAAATGTGTCCCCCTATCTGATTCTATTGTTTCTGGGAGACCAAACCTAGGTATCAGCTCAGTAATCAGTTTCTTGGCGGTGGCTTTTGCCGTAGCTGATTTCACAAGATAACTTTCGGACCAGCCTGAAAATAGGCAGATGCACACGAGAACAAATTCAAAGGGGCCGCTCTTAGGCATTTGTATGTAGTCAATCTGCAGTCTCTGAAAGGGATATTGGGCCCGGACCTGATGTTTACGTGGGGTTTTCACTCTCTGTCCTGGGTTATTAATCAGACAGATTTGGCATGCAGCACAGTAGTTCCTTGCAGTACTACTGAATCCAGGGGCTAGCCATCCTTGGCTTACAATCCTATACATAGAATTGGAGCTGACATGAGTGGGTAAGTGAACAGCCGCTGCCATTGCGGGGTATAGAGAAGCGGGTAGACATATTTTGTCTCCTTCTCTCCATACATTGCCAAGGCCTGGTGCAGCTCCCTCCTTAACCCAACGGTCCTTCTCAATAGCCCCTGCTTGTTCCTGTAGTTCGATTAGCTGCTGCCATGTGGTTTCGGGCATACTCACCTGTACCGTGGCTAAGGTCTCAGGGCTTACTTCCCCTAGAGCTGCCTTCTTTGAGTCAAATCTGCAAATGCGTTTCCTTTTGCCTCAGTTGTTTTTGCACTCGTGTGTGCCGCTATCTTCATGATGGCTACTCTTATAACCTTTTGAAGATTGTTCAGGACTCTTTTGATTCCTTCACCATGTTTAACAGGTGTGCCTGCTGCTGTAAGGTAACCTCTAGCTTTCCATATGTGGCCATAATCATGTGCCACACCGTAGGCGTATGCGGAATCAGTGTAAATGTTCCCTTCTTGTCCCTCCAAGTGTTCTAGGGCTTTCTCTAGAGCGGTTAGTTCCGCTTCTTGTGCCGACATGTGTGCTGGTAGTGACTTTGCCTCAATTACCTGTGTGTCCGTTACCACAGCATAACCTGTGTGATATTTACCTTTGTCATCGGCAAATCTACTACCATCTATGTACAGTGTGTGTTCTGCATTTGCAATGGGTATGTCTGTGACATGTGGGAACCCCGTGGTTTCTTGTTCCATAAGTTGGAAACAATCGTGTTCATCAGATGTTATGTCCTGAAACGAAAGTGTGTCAGAATCCTGAGTATCTTGTGCTGTGTCTACACCATTATCATCATTACTCCCCCCTGTCAAATCTGTCTGTAATGGTAAAAGCTGTGCTAAGTTAAAAGAAGTGCATCGCTGAAAGGTAACATTGGGGGGTAGGAGCAAAGTGCATTGTAGACGCAGCTGCCTTGCCATTGATATGTGTTTTGGTTGGACCTGTGACAAGATGGCGTGTATGTCATGTGTGGTATGTACCACTACAGGATTGTCTAAGACAATTTCTGAGGATTTGTCAATGATAATTGACACTGCTGCAACTGCTCGTACACAGGACGGTGATCCTCTAGAGACAGGATCGAGAGCCGCCGAGAAGTATGCTACCGGCCTTTGTTTGATGTGTTGTTGTGTCAACACCCCTGTTGCGTGTCCCGTGATTTCAGCAATGTACAAATGAAATGTTTTGGTATAATCAGGGATCCCGATCGCAGGTGCCGAAATTAGTAACCTTTTTAAGGTGCTAAAAGATTCATGACCTGCTTCTGTGAGTACATAGGGTACTATTTTCAAGCAATCATATAATGGCTGCATCAGAGAACTGGCATGTGGTATCCATTGTCTACAATATGATACCATTCCCAGAAACATACGAAGTTGCTTAAAGTTGCGTGGGATATTCATTTGTCTTATGGCCTGGACTCGGTCTTCAGTGAGGTGTCGAGTACCCTGGGATATACAGTGGCCCAAAAAGACAACCTTTTTCTGGCATACCTGTAACTTAGTTCTATTCACCTTGCACCCTTTTTCAGCCAGGAATTGTAACAATGAGAGAGTGGCTTTTAAACAAGTATCGTTATCCGGACAACATAACAATAGGTCATCTACATATTGCAACAATACACAAGTGTCAGGCGGTAGCCATTCCCCCTATTTTTACTTTTTAAGGTTTAGTCAGTGGGGCATCGGACAAAAGACCGTCATAACCACTTATGGGTATGGTGTCACGGGACGTCATGTGTGGAGGGACTACTGAATCAGACAACAGACTGCGTGACGCTCCTGTGTCAACCAAACAAGGAATATGTTTACCTTCCACCTTCATCAACATGTGGAGCATTTTGTTCTCTGATTCAGCTAGGACTGGGGCAAGTCATGCGGTCGGATCGTCCCTATCATTGGTACGCCTCTGTCTGTAGTCCCTCGTGTATTTGTCCGTGTTTCCTTCCTGTTCGTCTTTTATCCTTTTCCTACAGTCTCTTTTTATATGTCCCACCTTGTTGCAGTAATAACAGGTAAGAGGTTTACGGGAGGAATTCCCTCCTTCATTGACCCGGGCAACAGTGTTAACTCCCGGTGTCCTTCTGGGTTTAGTTTCTGCTAAATCAGCCTCTATGCCTTGTGCTTTCTGCAACAATGTTCCTCTGTCCCGTATGGCTCTCCATTCGGGAGTACATGCCTTCAGTTTGTCACCTATTTGGGGTACTAGTCCTTCCATAAACTGTCGATTGAAAGCCCTAATGGTGACGGGTAGTGATGGACGAACTTCCGACGGGACGTTTCGCGAACGCGAAACGCGAACGGACACAAACGTTCGCGAAAACGACCGTTCGCCGCGGGCTCCATTGACTTCAATGGGAGGCGAATTTCGCAAACCTTTAGGTCGAATTTGCGGCCACGGGGTAATTATTAGGGGGTAGCACGTAGTCCCACCACCTGGACAATAGCATAATACATGTATGAGGTGAATTTGGGATCGATAACTACAAGCATTTTTTTTTTATTTGGGAAATTGTTCTGACAATTCAGGACTATGGAGCTAATGAAGGCAATGGAGGAGAGGGAAGGTCAGGGACCAGGGTAGGCAAACAAGAGGGTGCAGGAGATACAGAGCACTGACAGCAGCACCGTAATACAGAGCACTGACATCAGCACCGTGACATACAGCGCTGACAGCAGCTCCGTGACATACAGCGCTGACAGCAGCTCCGTGACATACAGCGCTGACAGCATCTCCGTGACATACAGCGCTGACAGCAGCTCCGTGACATACAGCGCTGACAGCAGCTCCGTGACATACAGCGCTGACAGCAGCACCGTGACATACAGCGCTGACAGCAGCTCCGTGACATACAGCGCTGACAGCAGCTCCGTGACATACAGCGCTGACAGCAGCTCCGTGACATACAGCACTGACAGCAGCTCCGTGACATACAGCGCTGACAGCAGCTCCGTGACATACAGCGCTGACAGCAGCACCGTGACATACAGCGCTGACAGCAGCTCCGTGACATACAGCGCTGACAGCAGCTCCGTGACATACAGCACTGACAGCAGCTCCGTGACATACAGCGCTGACAGCAGCTCCGTGACATACAGCGCTGACAGCAGCACCGTGACATACAGCGCTGACAGCAGCTCCGTGACATACAGCGCTGACAGCAGCTCCGTGACATACAGCGCTGACAGCAGCTCCGTGACATACAGCGCTGACAGCAGCTCCGTGACATACAGCGCTGACAGCAGCTCCGTGACATACAGCGCTGACAGCAGCTCCGTGACATACAGCGCTGACAGCAGCTCCGTGACATACAGCGCTGACAGCAGCACCGTGACATACAGCGCTGACAGCAGCTCCGTGACATACAGCGCTGACAGCAGCTCCGTGACATACAGCGCTGACAGCAGCACCGTGACATACAGCGCTGACAGCAGCTCCGTGACATACAGCGCTGACAGCAGCTCCGTGACATACAGCGCTGACAGCAGCTCCGTGACATACAGCGCTGACAGCAGCTCCGTGACATACAGCGCTGACAGCAGCTCCGTGACATACAGCGCTGACAGCAGCTCCGTGACATACAGCGCTGACAGCAGCTCCGTGACATACAGCGCTGACAGCAGCTCCGTGACATACAGCGCTGACAGCAGCTCCGTGACATACAGCGCTGACAGCAGCTCCGTGACATACAGCGCTGACAGCAGCTCCGTGACATACAGCGCTGACAGCAGCTCCGTGACATACAGCGCTGACAGCAGCTCCGTGACATACAGCGCTGACAGCAGCTCCGTGACATACAGCGCTGACAGCAGCACCGTAAGCAGCCCCAGGAGGAAGTCAGCACAGCACAGGGATGGTGTGATCCCCTCATAATAAGAACCCCCAGGAGGAAGTCAGCACAGCACAGGGATGGTGGGAGCCCCTCATAATAAGAACACCCAGGAGGAAGTCAGCACAGCACAGGGATGGTGGGAACCCCTCATAATAAGCAGCCCCAGTAGAAATATGACACCGCTCAACCTCTTCAAAGAGGAGGGTAGGGGCATATAGTACGGTGTGCTTTTTTGGGTCAGGGAAGTGAGCCAAATGAATTAAGAAGGTCTGTGTGCTTGATTCCAAAAATTGTTTATAGACATATACATGGTCTACTGATCACATGTGTTGAATTCCTCCGAGATCCATGCCTCATTCATTTTTAGAAATGTGAGGTAGTTAACACTGTGGTGAGCTAGGCGAGTACGCTTATCGGTCACAATCCCCCCTGCTGCGCTGAACGTCCTTTCGGACAGGACACTGGATGAGGGGCAAGCCAACAGTTCGATTGCAAATTGGGCAAGCTCTGGCCAGAGGTCAAGCCTGCCCACCCAGTAGTCTAGGGGTTCATCACTCCTCAGAGCGTCCACATCGGCCGTTAACCCAATGTAGTCGGACACCTGACGGTCTAGGCGTTCCCTGATGCTGGATCCGGATGACACCTGTCGATGGGTCGGCTGAAAGAATGACCTCATATCCGAAGTCACCAACACATCTTCAAACCGGCCTCTTCTTGCAGGCGCTGTTGGATTGGTACCCGCAAATCCTTCTCTGGGAGTGGGAATTGCTCCTCTGCCAGCGCACGCAAAAGCAGAATGCAGCATTTCTCGAAGCAAGGCCTGGAAGTGCTGCATTCTGACAGCCCTCTGCGACGGCGGTAACATTTCCGCCATTTTGTGTTTGTACCGGGGGTCTAAGTACGTTGCCACCCAGTACTGGTCCTTGACCCTCATGCTTTTTATACGGGGGTCCCTATTAAAACACTGGAGCATGAAGGCCCCCATTTGCACTAAAGTGGAAGCGGTGTGGTGGCCTGGCTCCTGCTCATCATCCAGGATAATGTCGTCCTCTTCATTCTCCTCTCCCCATCCTCGCACAACAGGGATCCCAGAAAGGTTTAAAGCATGCTCTTCTTGCTCCTGCTCATCCGCCCCGGCACCATCCTCCTCTGACTCCTCATCAGACTCCTGTTGTTGACTTGTCTCAGATAGAGTAGCCCCCCCTGGGAATTCATCCAGCATTGCGACTTCCTCATCTTCCCGCTCCTGCTCCTCCACAGCCTGATCAATGACACGACGCAATGCACGCTCCAGAAAGAAGGCATAAGGTACCATGTCACTGATGGCGCCATGGCTGCGACTGACCAGTTTGGTGATCTCCTCAAATGGCCGCAGAAGTCTGCATGTGTCGCGCATGAGCAGCCACTGGCGCGGTGAAAAAAAACCCAGCTCCCCAGAACCGTTTCTTTCGCAGAGTTCATACAGGTAGACGTTAACTGCACGTTTCTGCTGGAGCAGCCTATCAAGCATATAGAAGGTTGAGTTCCATCGCGTCGGGCAATCGCAAATAAGACGTCTGACCGGCAGATGGTGTCGCCGCTGAATGTCAGCAAGGCGAGCCATGGCCGTGTAAGATCTTCTGAAATGGGCCGAGATTTTCCTTGCCTGCCGCAAGATGTCCTGGACCCCAGGGTATTTGACAAGGAATCGCTGCACGACCAAGTTTAAGACGTGTGCCATGCACGGCACGTGCGTGATTTTGCCCTGTTTCAATGCGCTAAGCAGATTGGCACCGTTGTCACACACCACTTTACCAACTGTCAAATTGAGCGGTGTTAGCCACTCATCTGCCTGTGAACGCAAAGCTGAAAGGAGTGCCGGGCCAGTGTGGCTCTTTGCTTCCAGGCACAACAGACGCAGCACGGCATGGCAACGTCTCACCTGGCATGTGGAATAGGTTCTGGGGAGCTTGGGCGGTGCAGTGGAAGAGACGCTAGCAGCGGAAAAGGAGGAGGCAGCTGAGGAGGAGAGGGAGGAGGATGGAGTAGGAGGAGGAGAAGAAGAGTCAGGCCTGCATGCAATCCGTGGCGGTAAAACCAAATCTACACGGGTGCCACGGGTTACATGCTTGACGGCCGTCAGAAGGTTCACCCAGTGGGCAGTAAAACTGATATACCTTCCCTGCCCGTGTTTGCTAGACCACGTGTCTGTGGTCAGATGTATCTTGGCACCGACACTGTGTGCCAGAGATACATTCACTTGCCGCTGAACATGGCCATATAGCTCTGGGATGCCCTTCTCTGAGAAATACTTCCTTCCTGGGACCTTCCATTGTGGTGTTCCAATGGCCACAAATTTGCGAAAGGCCTCCGAGTCCACCAGTTTATATGGCAGTAGTTGGCGGGCTATGAGTTCTGACAAGCCAGCCGCCAACCGTTGGGCAAGAGGGTTATCCGGCGTCATCATTTTTTTACGCTCAAACATTAGGCCCACGGAAGCCTGCCTTTTTGCAGAAAAATGTGAGCTTGGCGTGATGGAAGGTGGAGTGGAGGACAATTGTGAGGAGAGAGGAGAAGGAGAAGTAGAAGACGAGGCTGGACGGTGAGAGCCTGCAGTGTGGCTTTGTGTGTTCCGTTGCTCCCACTGGGCTCGGTGATGGCTGCTCATGTGCCTTCTTAAGGCGGTCGTCCCTAGGTGAGTATTGGGCTTACCGCGACTAACGCGTTGACTGCAAAGATTGCAGATGGCAACGCTATTGTCAGCAGCGGACACGTTAAAAAAAGCCCACACTGCGGAGCCATGTGCCGGTGTCCTGGGAGCGCCAGATGTGACCGTACATGGTCGATGACTCGCTCCTGATACATTTGCAGTCTGCTTTGTCCCTGCTGTGCAATGTAAGTCATTGCTGCTTCTCCTCCCTATCTGCTGGTCCATATCTCCCTCTGAACTCCCCTCCTCTTCCTCTCTTGTGGGCACCCACGTGACATCACTAGACACGTCATCATCAACGTCACCTTCCCCACCGCTATAAGTAGAGTAGGCAGCAACACCGGGGACCAACCTCCTCCTTGGGCTGATCTGGGTACTGGCGTCAGACTGCTGAGTAGCGCTTGTTGCTACCTCCTCTTCCTGATCCAATACCAAGAGTGGCTGCGCATCAGAAATGTCCTCTTGATATGGATCGGAAAATAATTCCAGTGACTCAAGCGGAAGGTATGTGGTGGTGGTGGTGGTGGTCGTGTTGTTGGTGGTAGTGTCTTTGGGGGTGCACATAGCAGAGAGTGAAGAAGAGGGTGCAGATCGAGAGGATGAGGAGGGTGCAGAAGAGTAAGGCTGAGCGAGCCACTCAACCAAGTCTGGTGCATCCTTTAAAGTAATTGAACGCACCTTCTGCAACTTCCCACTTTGGCTCAAGCCTGTTGCTCCTGCCCTACCCCTACCACCCCTGCGGAAGGGCCTGCCTCTTCCTCTGCATGTCATTTTTTAAATGACCCTGTGACAAAACTCTTAGTCCCTATACCGCTGAAGGACTGCTGCAGTATAGGTGAGCGGTCAGCAGTGGTGCACGTCAACCCTATCTATTGTGGACCGATAGCGGTCCTTACAGAACAGCAGACTGTACCGCACTCAAGCCTATGTACCGTAGCACCCTATACCAAGTTACCAGTCCTTATAAGAACTTTTGTGGACCAAGCAGGTTGTGTATTAGTGTTTAGCAGACTGTACGTCAGTCCCTATACCGCTGAAGGACTGCTGCAGTATAGGGCAGCGGTCAGCAGTGGTGCACGTCAACCCTATCTATTGTGGACCGATAGCGGTCCTTACAGAACAGCAGACTGTACCGCACTCAAGCCTATGTACCGTAGCACCCTATACCAAGTTACCAGTCCTTATAAGAACTTTTGTGGACCAAGCAGGTTGTGTATTAGTGTTTAGCAGACTGTACGTCAGTCCCTATACCGCTGAAGGACTGCTGCAGTATAGGGCAGCGGTCAGCAGTGGTGCACGTCAACCCTATCTATTGTGGACCGATAGCGGTCCTTACAGAACAGCAGACTGTACCGCACTCAAGCCTATGTACCGTAGCACCCTATACCAAGTTACCAGTCCTTATAAGAACTTTTGTGGACCAAGCAGGTTGTGTATTAGTGTTTAGCAGACTGTACGTCAGTCCCTATACCGCTGAAGGACTGCTGCAGTATAGGGCAGCGGTCAGCAGTGGTGCACGTCAACCCTATCTATTGTGGACCGATAGCGGTCCTTACAGAACAGCAGACTGTACCGCACTCAAGCCTATGTACCGTAGCACCCTATACCAAGTTACCAGTCCTTATAAGAACTTTTGTGGACCAAGCAGGTTGTGTATTAGTGTTTAGCAGACTGTACGTCAGTCCCTATACCGCTGAAGGACTGCTGCAGTATAGGGCAGCGGTCAGCAGTGGTGCACGTCAACCCTATCTATTGTGGACCGATAGCGGTCCTTACAGAACAGCAGACTGTACCGCACTCAAGCCTATGTACCGTAGCACCCTATACCAAGTTACCAGTCCTTATAAGAACTTTTGTGGAACAAGCAGGTTGTGTGTTAGTGATTAGCAGACTGTACGTCAGTCCCTATACCAATGAAGGACTGCTGCAGTATAGGGCAGCGGTCAGCAGTAGTGCACGGCAACCCTATGTATTGTGGACCGATAGCGGTCCTTACAGAACAGCAGACTGTACCGCACTCAAGCCTATGTACCGTAGCACCCTATACCAAGTTACCAGTCCTTATAAGAACTTTTGTGGACCAAGCAGGTTGTGTGTTAGTGATTAGCAGACTGTACGTCAGTCCCTATACCAATGAAGGACTGCTGCAGTATAGGGCAGCGGTCAGCAGTAGTGCACGGCAACCCTATGTATTGTGGACCGATAGCGGTCCTTACAGAACAGCAGACTGTACCGCACCCAAGCCTATGTACCGTAGCACCCTAGACAGACCAAGTTACCAGTCCTGATAAAGAGCTTTGTGGAACAAGTGAGTTGTGAATGATTAGCAGACTGCAGCAGAAGGGCAGCAGTCAAGTATAATATTCTTTCTATATTTGGAAGAAAGAATATTATACGTGTACAAGCCTATTACCGTACCACTGATACCAGTCCTGAAAAGAACCTTTGTGGAACTAATAGTAACAGCAAGTCTTTAAAATTATCCTCACTGCCTGACACACTGCTTCCTGCCTGTCCCTATACAAATTGGCAAAAAAGAGTAGGCTGGAACGATTAGCTGGAACAGCTCTTTTGTGGACCTGATAGTAACAGCTAATGATGATGATGATGATGATGATGAAGAAAGACTAATCTGGCTGAGCTGTCCCTAAAATAGCAGCATACAGCGCTCTGTCCCTTTATCTAAACTGACAAAAGAAACTCAGGCTGCTGACCTAACACCTATACCAGTCCTGAAAAGAACTTTTGTGTACCAAATAGCTAGCGTTTTCTCTGTCCCTACTCCACACAGGATCCTTTCCCTACAGTGACAGAAGAAAGAATGTAAAATGGCCACCGGATCGGGTGTATTTATAGGTTAGGGGGAATGTCCAAGTGTCCATGAGCTGTCATGTCTCAATTGGTTGTCCTGTAACACATGATAAACGTGTCACGAAAGGTTAAAGTTCTTGTATACATTAAACACGTAAGTCCGCCGGGGCGAACGACGGAAAAAGGCGTTCGAACCCGCGGACGGCGAAAGTCGGAAATTCGCCGCGAAACGACCGCCGGGCGAACCGTTCGGCCATCACTAGTGACGGGTAAGGCTAAATCTAGACCTTCGTCAGCCATCATGCTTTCCATGTTGAGGTAAAATTCTGTAACAGTCTGACCTGGGGCCTGTTTTATGGGCGCTGTCGAACCCCTTTCCTGCTGTTTCCCTTGGCAAAATTCTCGTAACTGAGCAATAAACAGGGGTCTAGAGTCTATATGACGGGGATGTATTCCTGGTGGATCTGCCGCTGGATCCCCTTGTGGTCTATGTGGAGCAATTTCATTCATAAATTGATTAAACATCGTTAGTGTCATTTTATGTCTACACAAATCTTCCCCATCTTGCCAAGCTTCATGTGTGTCTAGTAATTGTGTCACGAATCTACAGAATGCGGCAGGTTTTGCTACGGGATCAGGAGCATTCTGTATTAATGCCATAAGAGTGTCAGCCGACCAAGGTGTCCATGTCCTCAGAACGACTTGTCGGGTCACTGTAGGTGGCTGTCCTGCTTGACCCGCATTTGGATTATTTACTTGTATTACCCTAGTCCGACTATGGACTGGAGCTACGGGCTCTGGTCTTTGAGCGCCGCAATGTACACATTCCTGTGCCCAGTCTGGGTTCTGGATACCGCATACTCGGCATACCCACCCTCTTCCTCTTAAGGAAGGATAAAGTTTTGGTCTTTCATTACCTGGTGTGGTAGTGTTATAAGGAGGTGGAGTACCTCCCGTATTTACCCTATCGCCGGGAGCAGAAGGAAGACTTTTGTGTCGGACCTTCATATCCCATCCACCCTTTTCCTGACAATACTCCCATCCCTCCTCTTCAGCCCTGTTGGAAACCTTAATTAGACATTGTATTTGTGATACCCATCTGTTCTGCAATATCTCTCCCTGTCTGTCTTTCTTTATTTCTTCCCAACCTTCTACACTTAATCCATTTTCTCCATCCATCCCCAATTTCTTGAGAATCCTATTCGTGCCCTGTGCCTTATCCTTCCCATACAACATTGTAATTATGTCTTTAACAGCATAACATTTCTGAGATTCCTCCTGGGGTTTACCATGTGTCTGGCCCATTTTGACAGTCCTGCCTAGGTGGCGTTTGGATCACTTACTAAGTGTCTCGTTGCCTTCTCCTCCTAGGGTGCCAAAATACTAAAAACCTCTCCTGGATGAGATTTCTGAAATCGAATTACCTTATATGCTAGCCAACTGACAAATATTATGACCAGACTGACAGCTACAACATATACAAGCATTCCCTTTTGGTGGCCAAACACATATGACTAGGTCTCCGGGCTTTGTGGAGACCTTATTTCCTTCCCATTACCATGGAATCTCTCAGCATTCGTTTCTTATTCCTGCTTTATTGAGGCAGTCAGGACTTATACTTTCAACCCGTTTTTAGGCTCATGAATCAAAAAGCGTATATCAAACTTAAGTGTCGGACCCCCAAAGTACTCTTACGAGTTAAGGGCGCATTCCGTTACCCATTGGGATGATATATGTTTCAATTCACACCATACAAACAGGGCTTATCTCATTCACAACAGACAGATGACAAGTAGACAGACAAGAAACAACGGTAACATAAGCCAAAATATTAAGTTCATTCATCTTGCCAACAATTTTGACCAAATTTTCTGTACCTTTTGTAGCTCACACATTCCCAACACATCAACAATCCACCTCTGTAGCTTTCATCATAGGCCTTGATGAATATTGACTCCTCTCCAAATGTAGAGTTTATGATTGTGGCCAAAAATGCTGGACTCAGGAGCATGCCCACAAAATAACCCCCTCAGGAAAGTGCTTCTCCTAGGGGGTTATCTGTTAGAAGGAGCCGCCGGGGGTCCCCAGAAGAGGATGATCCGGGCCCCTCTGTGCAAAACAAGCTGCACAGTAGAGGTAAGTATGATATGTTTGTTATTTAAAAAGAATACAAAACGATCTACTTCATGCACACGAGACGCTGTTAAACGCGTGTTCAGAGGCAGTTGGACACTTTTTTCAACTGCCCCTGAACTCATTCAATGTTATCCTATGTGTCCATGTACACAGTCTTGTTTTTTGCCATTTTTATGCAGTTGCGTTTAACCTCGTTTTTCCAGAAGCAAAAAAATGGGTTCAGACGCAAAATGCTGTAAAATGCGACAAAACGCCTTTACTGCGTTTTGCCGCGTTTTAGTTTAAAAGGGTTTTTAAAGGTGACCTATTTTTTTTACATTAAAAATCTCAAAAATGATTGCATATGATGAAAAACCATTAAAAAATATTTTAAACAATTGCAATTGCAAGTGGACAATCCACAACTTGTGGCAAGTGACGTGGCAAGTGGATAATCCACAACTTGTGGCAAGTGACATGGCAGGTGGCAAGTGACGTGGCAAGTGGACAATCCACAACTTGTGGCAAGTGACATGACAGGTGAAGTGGCAAGTGATGTGGCAAGTGACCTGCCAGGTGACGTGGCAAGTGGACAATCCACAACTTGTGGCAGGTGACGTGGCAGGTGAAGTGGCAAGTGACATGGCAAGTGGACAATCCACAACTTGTGGCAGGTGACGTGTCAAGTGACCTGCCAGGTGACGTGGCAAGTGGACAATCCACAACTTGTGGCAGGTGACGTGGCAGGTAACGTGGCAAGTGGACAATCCATAACTTGTGGCAAGTGACGTGGCAGGTGACGTGGCAAGTGGACAATCCACAACTTGTGGCAAGTGACGTGGCAGGTGAAGTGGCAAGTGACATGGCAAGTGGACAATCCACAACTTGTGGCAGGTGACGTGGCAGGTGACGTGTCAAGTGACCTGCCAGGTGATGTGGCAAGTGGACAATCCACAACTTGTGGCAGGTGACGTGGCAGGTGACGTGGCAAGTGACGTGGCAAGTGGACAATCCACAACTTGTGGCAGGTGATGTGGTAGGTGACGTGGCAAGTGACGTGGCAAGTGGACAATCCACAACTTGTGGCAGGTGATGTGGCAAGTGGACAATCTACAACTTGTGGCTGGTGATGTGGCAGGGGACGTGGCAAGTGACGTGGCAAGTGGGCAATCCACAACTTGTGGCAGGTGACGTGGCAAGTGATGTGGCAAGTGGACAATCCACAACTTGTGGCAGGTGGCATGGCAGGTGACGTGGCAAGTGCACAATCCCCAACTTGTGACAAGTGACGTGGCAGGTGATGTGTCAAGTGACGTGGCAAGTGGACAATCCACAACTTGTGGCAAGTGACGCGGCAGGTGATGTGGCAAGTGACGTGGCAAGTGGACAATCCACAACTTGTGGCAGGTGATGTGGCAAGTGACGTGGCAGGTGATGTGGCAAGTCACGTGGCAAGTGGACAATCCACAACTTGTGGCAGGTGCCGTGGCAAGTGACACGCTAAATACAAGTACACTGCTGCTCTCGCAGCTGCTGCTACTCACTCTGGTCTCACAAAATTGCTGAAATAGTTATTAATACAGTTTTTTGAGCTGGGGGGGTCTATGATGTTAGCTTAACTAAACGCTTCTAGACGCAAACGCGATAAAACGCCGCTAAATCGCAGTAAAAATCGCAGCAAAATGGGCATTTCTAAACACCGGTTTCAGCTTTTAAAAACATGTGTCCAGCAGAGTTTGCATCTGCGTCTCGTGTGCATGAAGCCTTAGGCCGCGTACACACGGGCGGACTGTTCGCCCAACTTTGTCCGCTGAACAGTGTTTGGGCGGACAGTCCGCTCGTGTGTGGGCTTTCAGCGGACAGTTTCAGCGGACAGTTTGACGGACAAAGTCTTTCGGAAATTCCGAAAAACTGTCCGCTGAAACCTTGTTTGAGCGAACAGTCCGCCCGTGTGTAGGCTACTTTCGAAATGAGCAAACTGTTCCCGCTCGGAGGGAAGTCTGCTCATTACGAGCGCGTGTGCAGGTAGGCGGGGCCCGCGATGGAGACGTCGCGGGCTCCGCCGCCTGGAATGGACTTAAAGGGGAACCCCAACGCCGAAAAAAATCGGCGTGGGGGTCCCCCCAAAGTCCACAACAGACCCTTGTCCGAGCACGCTACCCGGCCGGCCAGGAAAGGGGGGCGAGCGAGCGCGCCCCCCCTCCTGAGCCGTACCAGGCCGCGTGCCCTCAACATGGGGGGTGCCTTGGGGAAGGGGGGGCCGCGCGGCCCCCCCACCCCAAAGCACCTTGTCCCCATGTTGATGAGGACAAGGGCCTCTTCCCGACAACCCTGGCCGTTGGTTGTCGGGGTCTGCGGGCGGGGGGCTTATCGGAATCCGGGAGCCCCCTTTAAGAAGGGGGCCCCCGGATACCGGCCCCCCACCCTATGTGAATGAGTATGGGGTACAATGTACCCCTACCCATTCACCTGTAAAATAAAAGTACCCAAAAAAAAAACACAACACACGAGAAAAAATATTTTATTGCACAGCTCCGGGGGTCTTCCGTCTTCGGGGGTCTTCTCGCCGGACTCCTCCGCTATCTTCTTGTAGCTCTTTTACTAGCGGAGGAGTCCGGCTTTCTTCCTCCCCGCCGCCGGCCTCTTCTCCCGACTTCGGGGGTCTTGTCCCCCTCTTCGGTTCTTCTGCCGGGCCACCGCGCCTTCTTGTAGCTCTTTTACAGGCGGTGGCCCGGTCTTCTGTCGCCGCCGCCTTCCGTTCTTCTGCCGGGCCACCGCGCCTTCTTATAGCTCTTTTGCAGGCGGTGGCCCGGTCTTCTGTCGCCGCTGTCGCCGTCGCCGCCTTCCGTTCTTCTTCTTCTTCTTGTTCTTCTTCTTCTCCAGGAGATGTTGACACGACGCTCTCTCCGGCCGGAATGCCAGAGCCGCCCTGCGCTGCCACTTATATAGTGACAATGGGGCGGTGTCCCATGGTATATGTCACATGGGTTGGTCACATGGGTTGATGTCACATGGGGACTATGACATCGTAAGGGGGCGGGGTCACCATGTGACATCAACCCATGTGACCAACCCATGTGACATATACCATGTGACACCGCCCCATTGTCACTATATAAGTGGCAGCGCAGGGCGGCTCTGGCATTCCGGCCGGAGAGAGCGACGTGTCAACATCTCCTGGAGAAGAAGAAGAACAAGAAGAAGAACGGAAGGCGGCGACGGCGACAGCGGCGACAGAAGACCGGGCCACCGCCTGCAAAAGAGCTATAAGAAGGCGCGGTGGCCCGGCAGAAGAACGGAAGGCGGCGGCGACAGAAGACCGGGCCACCGCCTGTAAAAGAGCTACAAGAAGGCGCGGTGGCCCGGCAGAAGAACCGAAGAGGGGGACAAGACCCCCGAAGTCGGGAGAAGAGGCCGGCGGCGGGGAGGAAGAAAGCCGGACTCCTCCGCTAGTAAAAGAGCTACAAGAAGATAGCAGAGGAGTCCGGCGAGAAGACCCCCGAAGACGGAAGACCCCCGGAGCTGTGCAATAAAATATTTTTACTCGTGTGTTGTGTTTTTTTTTTGGGTACTTTTATTTTACAGGTGAATGGGTAGGGGTACATTGTACCCCATACTCATTCACATAGGGTGGGGGGCCGGTATCCGGGGGCCCCCTTCTTAAAGGGGGCTCCCGGATTCCGATAAGCCCCCCGCCCGCAGACCCCGACAACCAACGGCCAGGGTTGTCGGGAAGAGGCCCTTGTCCTCATCAACATGGGGACAAGGTGCTTTGGGGTGGGGGGGCCGCGCGGCCCCCCCTTCCCCAAGGCACCCCCCATGTTGAGGGCACGCGGCCTGGTACGGCTCAGGAGGGGGGGCGCGCTCGCTCGCCCCCCTTTCCTGGCCGGCCGGGTAGCGTGCTCGGACAAGGGTCTGTTGTGGACTTTGGGGGGACCCCCACGCCGATTTTTTTCGGCGTTGGGGTTCCCCTTTAAGTCCATTCCAAGCGGCGGAGCCCGCGACGTCTCCTTCGCGGGCCCCGCCTACCTGCACACGCGCTCGAAATGGGCGGACTTGCCTCCGCCTTACGTGGGCGAGTCCGTTCATTTCAAAAGTTGAGCGAACTGTTTGGCAAACAGTTCGCTGAAACAGTCCGCTCGTGTGTGGGCAAGTCCGCTCATGCAAATTTTGAGCGGACTGTTTGCCGAAACTGTTTGACAAACAAGGTTGGGCGAACAGTCCGCGCGTGTGTACGCGGCCTAACAATCACTTTAATATTTAGAAAGGTTTCGTTTTTCTGCTATTTTGGGTTCACTGTTAATTCTGCAGGTTCTAGCTTCTAGCGACCTTGCAAATTGATGTGCAAATTCACTCGGCTAAATTCTTTTACACTATAATGAACAGTGTGGCCTTTAACCCTTTCACTGCCAAGTCCGTACCACCTGCACGGAATTCACCCGGATAGTACGGGAATTGAATCATGTCCTCGGGATACAGCTGGCCTGATTCCCAGACACATTATTCACGCTGGGCTGTGGATGAGAAGCTCCACACAGCAGCAGCTCTCAAAGTGCTGACTTAAAGCGGAGTTCCGCCAATTTATTTATTTTAATTTTTTTAATCAGCAGCTACAAATACTGCAGCTGCTGACTTTTTTAAAATACGGACATTTGCCTGTCCAGGGTGCCCACAATGTTGGCAGCCAAAGCCAATCTGTCCCTCTGCTCTCGGGTGGAGGCGTCGCCATCTTTGGTAAGGGAATCAGGAAGTGAAGCCTTGCGGCTTCAAAGCCTGGTTCCCTGCTGCGCATGTACGAGTCGCGTTGCGTGATCCCACTGGTCCATGCTGTCTTCTGGGTGCTCCTGTGTGTCTCCCTAAAGACAGCTGGGGGACAGTGGAAGCGCCGGACATGGCATAGACATCTGTGGATACTGCAACTATCTATGCCTGGAAATGGGAGCAAATGCCTGGAGTAGACAGGTATCTGCTCCCCCCTAAGAGATGCCAAATGTGACACCGGAGGGGGGGAGGAATCCGTGAAGTGGAAGTTCCATTTTTGGATGGAACTGCGCGTTAACTGAATACTGAGCTTTTCAGATACTCCCTTGCTAACCCTCTACCATATAGGGAGTGTAGGCAGGGAGCACTGTATGGATAGATATTGTATTTCAATATGTTCCTTCTCTGGGCAGGGGGCTGCGGCTAGGACTAGCCGGGCGATTCCATTCATTGTACAGTGTTTTTGCAGTGGCTATGCACGGTTCTCATCATGTGTGCAGGGAGGATGATGCTGCTGACTCAGAGGATGATGAGTGCAGTAGTGAAGAAAGTGTGATCTCGGGCATGCACCAGGGAAGGTAAGGGTGAAGGAACCAACATGCCCATGCCTTGTACTCTGTGCAATAAACTCATGGTACTATGCACAATATACTACTGAGCTGCCACTTACTCCAAATATTCTAAATACTTCAGGTAGCTGCTCACATCCAAATGTATTCCCACATTCCACAACTAAATATGTAAAGATTAATGGTGTTGCACTACCTTTAACCCAGGTGCAAAAACATATTTTAAATAAATTGTATAAAAAAATTGATTATTGAATCCTAGTGCAGTAAATCTATGAATACCCAAAAAAATACTCCAAAATATTACCACATATGTTGAAATAAAAATGAACTTGTTGAATACATATACCATAGTTGTAAATTACATAAAGAACATTCAAAATAATTACTGTGCCTTGCAAAGGTATTCACCCCTTCTTGGCATTTTTCATGTTTTATTGCCTCACAACTTGGAATTAACATCGATTGTTTGAGGATGTGCATAATTTAATTTACAGAACATGCCTACAACTTTGGAGATTTTTTTTTTATTGTGAAGCAAACAACAAATAAGACAAAATAACAGAAAAAGTCAATGTGCATAACTATTCACACCCCTAAAGTCAATACTTTGTAGAGCCACCTTTTGCGACTATCACAGCTGCAAGTCGCTTTGGATAATTCTCTATGAGCTTGCCACATCTTACCACTGGGATTTTTGCCCATTCCTCCTTGCAAAACTGCTCCAGCTCCTTCCATTTGGATGGTTTGCTCTTGTTAGGTACCTGGTGGTGAGCCTGACTTGATGGAAGAAGACCTCTCTTACAGCTCTGGTTCAGGGACCACTGGAATGGAGACAGTGGCCCCGTGAGCACAGCAGGGTAGGAGTGTCTGAGCTGGTAGCAGCGGCTTGTGCTGATTGAAGAGATGATCCTCCGGAAACTGGAAACTGCAGGGGATGGCAGAGTGGATGATGGATCAGCAGTCAGTGGTCAGCAGACACAGGAACAGCAACAGCAGGACCAGGATGGAGCCAGGGCTGGTGCAAGGATTTTTGACACCCTAGGCAAAACTTCATTTTACCGCCCCATTGGCTCCACCCCTGACCCCACCCCCTTTGCTCTGCCCATGTGACAGGAGGCGGCACTATACTGGAAGCAACAGCTCTGCTTCCTCCAGCGCTGACTTCAATGCTGCGCTGTGCCTCTAATTACACTACCTGCCGGATGGAGCAGCTGCCTAAGACTGAGCTAGTTACATGCTGTAGCCTGCAGAGCATACAGACACAGAGGGAAACCAGCGGCTGGGTGCCCCTAGGCAGCAGTGCGCCCTAGGCAGCTGCCTAGTTTGCCTAGTGGTAGCACCGGCCCTGGATGGAGCACAGTACACTTTGAAGTGAGCAGAGGGATGATCAGACAGGTCGGGTCACAACAGATTAGGCAATCAGGTATATTCAGCAGGCTTAAGCGAGTTTACAGACAGGCAGAGGTTCAGCAACAGAAGATGAGTCCAAAGCAAGGTCAGGCAGGCCGGAATCAGGGCAGGAGAGGTCAGCGAGGTTAAACAAGAGCCGGGTCAGAGAATACGATCAGCAGGCAAGGTACAGGGAACTCAGATGCAGAGCTGCAGACAAACAGCACTGAGCAAGTGCAGCTGTCCTCCTTAACCACTTCCCACCCGGCCAATGCATATATACGGCCGGGTGGGAGCCGTCTACTCCTGATAGGACGTTCAGGAACATCATTCAGGAGTAGCGGGATCGCGCGCGCGCGTGCCCGCGCAGCGGCGCGATCCCGATGTGCTCGTGTCACCCGGACACGGCACATCTCAGATCGGCAGGAGGGCTCTGTGATTGGCCCTCCTGATCACATGACGGCCGTGTCCAATCACGGCCGTCATGTGATGTAAACAAACAGCCGGTTGCTAGGCAATCGGCTCTCCTCTCCTCACACGGAAGTCACCGCTGAGGAGAGGAGAGCAGAACGCTGCAGCCGGCTGATGATCAGTGAGTATGGGCTGCTTTTTACAGCTTTTTACTCACTGATCATCAGTGTAGTGTAAACACACAACACACCACACAGTACAAACACAGTCCCCACATATGTCCCCAAAACACACATGTCCCCAAAACATACATGTCCCCAAATAATAAAAACACATGTCCCTAATTATAAAAACATGTCCCCCACATATGTCCCACTAAAATCACATGTCCCAATGATTATCTGCACACATATGTACGTGATCACCTGCACACATATGTACATGATCATTTGTGTACATATGTCCGTGATCACACAAACCAATTATTATACACTTAACGGAATTTTTTTTACCAAAAACATGTAGCAGAATACATTTTGGCTTAAATTTATGACAAAATTTGATTTTATTGGATTTCTTTTCAAATAGAAAAAAGAAAATATTGTTTTTTTTCCAAATTTCCGCTTTTTTTGCGCTTATATCGCAAAAAAAAAAAAACGGAGTCGTGAATAAATAACACCAAAATAAAGCTCTATTTGTGCGAACAAAATGATAACAATTTCATTTGGGTACAGTGTAGCATGACCGCGCAATTGTCACTGAAAGCGCTAGAGCGCTGAAAGCTGAAAATTGGGCTGGGAAGGAAGGGGGTGAAAGTGCCCTGTATTGTAGTGGTTAAGTAAGGCCACTGGCGCCAAACAGCCTGGGGTGCGCACCGGTGCACACACACGCGCATTTGCCCATTTTGTGCGGGCAAAGCTCTGACAGCTCTTGTGAACAGCAATCTTTAAGCCTGACCATATATTTTCTATTGGATTGAGGTCTGGGCTTTGACTAGGCCATTCCAACACATTAACATTTTTCCCCTTAAACCACTCAAGTGTTTTAGCAGTGTGTTTTGGGTCATTGTCCTGCTGGAAGGTGAACCTCCTTCCTAGCCTCAAATCACACACAGAGTGGTACAGGTTTTGCTCAAGAATATCCCTGTATTTAGCACCATCCATCTTTCCCTCAATACTGACCAGTTTCCCAGTCCTGACTGCTGACAAACATCCCCACAGCATGACGCTGCCACTACCATGTTTCACTGTTGGGAATGGTGTTCTTTGGGTGATGTGATGTGATGTGTTGGGTTTGCACCAGACATACTGTAGTGTTTTCTTTGATGGACAAAAAGTTAAATTTTAGTCTCATCAGACCAAAGCACCTTCCTCCATACATTTTGGGAGTCTCCCACATGCCTTTTCACAAACTCAAAACGTGCCATTCTGCTGACAGTAATGGGTTTCTTCTGGCCAATCTGCCATAAAGCCCAACTCTATGGAGCGTGTCGTCCTATGTACAGATACTCTAGTCTCTGCTGTGGAGCTCTCCAGGGTTATGATAGATTTACTGGTGCTCCTAGGGATCATCAAAGATTTGGATATTTTTTTATAACCTAACCCTGACTTGTACTTCTCAACAACATTGTCCCTTACTTGTTTGGAGAGTTCCTTGGTCTTCATGACAGTGTTTGGTTAGTGGTGCCTATTGCTTAGGTATATCCAATGACAGATCAGGTGACACTTATATTGCACACAGGTGGATATAATTTCACTAATTATGTGACTTCTGAAGGTAATTGGTTGTGCCAGAGCTTTTTATGGGCTTTATAACAAAGGGAGTGAATACATATGTACATGCCAATTATCAGTTTTTTATTTCTGAAAAATCATTTTATGTATATGTTTTTCTAATTTTACTTCACCAACTTAGACTATTGTGTTTTGATCCATCACATGTAATTCAGATTAAAAAAACATTGAACTAAAGGCTGTAATGTAACAAAATAGGTAAAAAGCCAAGGGGGTGAATACTTTTGCAAGGCACTGTAAATCCACAATCTCAGTGCAGTGAATCATCAATAATATGTAAAGTACATGCTACAAATGCGTGGTTGCACACATTTTTATTTGTAGAATGCACCTTGCTTAATATTGATGATTCACTGCACTGAGGTTGTGGATTTAATTCTTTTGGGTGTTCTTTATGAAATTGACAACATTGGTATGGGGTCTTTTACAAATTCTGAAAGTTGTAAGTGAAAAAGGAAAACCTCCCAGATTTTCTAAAACGTTTGCGTACCTCAGATTTTCACTATTTCTCAAAAAGGTGCAAGTTAAAATTTGCAAACATTTGTTATTTATTAACTCAATACAGGTTAGGCTTTTATAATTAGTAGGGATTTGGCATGAATTTTGTAAAATTAGCTGTGTTTTTATCTGCTAATAATGGTTTTAGTTTATTTTTTGCGAATATATTGGTTTGATAAAGATTTGCGTAAATACCGCAGGGTCTAAAAAATCAGTAGCACCTTATTTGTATTCCAAAGGTCATATGCTTTCCAAAAATATATGGTTCATAAATTCGGAAAGCTGTAAGGAAAAAATTAAAACCTTCAGATTTTTAGAGAAACTAGGATATTTACACTTTTGCATCTGTTCAATTTGTACCATTTTGCAAAAAGGCGCAATTTAAAATTGACAAATATTTGTTATTTATTAACTCAATACAGGTTAAGCTTTTATATTTAGTAGGGATTTTATAAGATTAAATGTGTTGTTATCTGCTAATAATGGTTTTAGTGTATTTTTGGCAAATATATTGGTTTGATGAACATTTGCGCAAATACCGTGGGTGTAAAAAATTAGTAGATAAAAAATTATCTTTTTATTCTACTAATAATGTGCTTTCAGAAAATATATGGAGGAGGGGGCGAGCAGGGCTTTGTTCCCCCACATCTCTGGACCCTGGGACAGGTAAGTGTCCGATTATTAAAAGTCAGCAGCTGCAGTATTTGTAGCGGCTGACTTTTAATTTTTTTTCTTAAGGGAAACTCCTCTTTAAGGGTCAGGAAACCCCTCAAGGCTATACAGTATATGTGGTTGTCTTGCAGAAAGTGTCCAGCCAAATGTTAATTTGCCAGAGGTGGTGCTGCAGGCTGATTTTGTGTTGTATCCATCCAGGCTGAAAAAGGACAACAGGCAAGTGCTATTGCACTGTGTAGCTCACTCTTTGTTATACTACTGTCACTCCTGTGTGAGCACTCCTGTGTAGGAATCAGACATATCTGTTAGAGCGGGGTCGGCAAGCAGTCGATCGCAATCTACCCATCGATCGTGAGAGGGTGACGGGTGAATCTCATGTCTGAAGTGCCAACCCCGCTGTCAAAACAATTCCTTCCTGAATCCCAAGCAGAGCAGCACACACAAGCAGCCGCTCTGCAGCATGGCTACACAGTACACTGATGTCAGAAACCATGAAACAGACTGAGACAGAAGTACAATCAAATCACACTTGTTTATTAATAAAAATAAAAAGGTAAATAGAAAAAAGCGTAGTCAAGCAAGCCAGAGTCCAGTAGCCAGATTGGGTAGTCAGCCAGTCCAAAGTTCATTAACCAGATCCGGTAATCAGCCATGCCGGAAGTCAGGGATCCAAGGAGAGCAACCACAAGCAGGATAAGAAGCCAGGTGGGATGTCAGCAAGCCAGACTTGAAACAAACAGCAGGAGATGGTTCCTTGTGATGTGACCAACGTGAAGGCAAAGGAAAAAGTGAGCTGGAAGGCTTTAAATAAGCAGGTCAGACGATCATCATCGGGAACAGCTGGTAACTGTGGAAAGAGAAGAGAGCTGGCAATTAGCCGACAGCTGAGCAGCCAGCCCAGAGGAGGAAGGGCTAAGCCAGCCCTGACAACTGACTCCTGTGCTCCTCCTCTCACATCCGTCCTGCTCATTTTCTACAGCTCACACAGGCACTTGATCTAGATGTGAGGGGAAAGCAGCATGTCTGAACAAGCAGGTAAGGAACTGATAATTAGGGAAGGGCAAACAGGGGTGGACTGTATTCTCCTGACCTGTTAATGCTGGGCTATATCCACCTGATCTGTTAATGCTGAGCTGTATACTCCTGATCTGTTAATGCTGAGCTGTATACTCTTGATCTGTGAATGCTGGGCTATATACCCCTGATCTGTGAATGCTGGGCTATATACTACTGCCCTGTAATGCTGGGCTATATACTCCTGACTTGTGAACTTTAGTTACTCCTGACCTGAATAAGATCCTATTGTTACATTGACATTTGTATTATTATATTTTTCTAAGGGCCGGTTCACAAAAGAATGTGGTGCAGGGAACGTGCATTCCATGCACATTTCCTGCATGGCTGGTGAGCACACTGCCTTTTCAATCTGCATGCAGGTGCCAATGTATTAGTGACAGGACCCCAAATGCAGATTGCAAAGGCAGTGCATTTGTGGGCACCATATTGCATGGTTCCGCAGTACCATGTTGTTTGCTGCAGAGTGCGTTTAAAAGTAATGCATGCATTACTTTTTCTGCTTTCCAGTGTGATTTGCAGCCCATTCATATTAATGGGCTGTCAAAATCCACCACATGGGGAAAATGTGGGAAATGCACAGGATTGTGTCCCGCATTACCGTGTGATCAGGAGTGAATTGGCCCAAAGTTTTCTTTAAAAAAGCCTATAAACAGGTTAGGGACCAAGAGATAGGCTAGATAGGCCTGATTTGCCTTGCAGGTGGCGTGTTCCGGACTTCTTCGCCATTGGTGCGCGTTCCTTTGTACAATTATCCCCAGGAAGCCACCTTTCTACCAATGCGTCAGCGTTCTTCTTCAAGTTGGATTGTGTTACGCCTTGCAAGCCAGCTGATCAGGGGGCCCCTGCAACCGAACTGTTCCACCGGGCCTAATTGGAGATTTTGGTATTAAAGGCCGTTATATATCTGGACATATAGATACATATATACACTGTTCTCAGACATATGTACATTTTTTCTGTTAGGCCGCGTACACACGGGCGGACTGTTCATCCAACTTTGTCCGCGGACAGTCCGCTCGTGTGTGGGCTTTCAGCGGACAGTTTCAGCGGACAGTTGGACGGACAAGGTTTTTCGGAATTTCCGAAAAACTGTCCGCTGAAACCTTGTTTCAGCGAACAGTCCGCTCGTGTGTAGGCTTGTTCGTCAAACAAAGTTGCGCGCATGCTCAGAAAGGATTTACACGCCGAAAGCTATAATGCAGTGTATAGGACGTCGTATTTTTCGTCCCGTCGTACGTGCCGTTCACGTCATCGCGCACGGTTTCAGCAAACTGTTCGTCCGTCGTGTGTGGCCATGTCCGTCCATGCTAAGTTTGAGCGGACTGTTTGCCGAAACTGTTGGACGGACAAAGTTGGGCGAACAGTCCGCGTGTGTGTACGCGGCCTTATTGTTTTGGTTGTATGTAATGCCATCCCTTTATCATATATAAAGTTACTCTAATCACTTGCTGGTATGTCTGCGTATCTTTACTCTTAGAAATCTATGCTGGGTGCATTAGTACTACTGCTCTCCATTATCTTGGGTGAATTACTGGTTATTGTCCTAGAAAGGGATCATCTCTACATGCGCTGCAGCCCTGTTCTAGGTGAAGGCACTGTCAATTATATATTCATAGTCCACTCTTCCTTTAGCGAGTCTAGTCGTATGACAGAATTAAAATTCGGAAGTGATGTCATGTGTTGTAATGCATTTGTATTGTATTTTTGAACAGCTGTACTGGTTAAACAAAAATCATACGATCTGGCATCATACAAAAAATATTTTCGTGCACATCCAATCACATAATAGTCGCAGTCTCTGCTCTAATTCATCACAAAAAATATTCTGTCTTAAGCAAGGTCCATAAAGACATGAATGAGTGAGTTTGGTATGGAGTCCTGACCTCAACAAGATAGAACACATTTGGGATGAATTAGAGCACAGACTGCGAGCCAGGCCTTCTTGTTCGCATCAGTGACCTTACAAATGCGCTTCTGGAAGAATGGTCACACATTCCCATAGACACACCCCTAAACCTTGTAGACAACCTTCCCAGAAGAGTTGAAGATGTTAATTCTGCAAAGGGTGGGACAACTCATTACTGAACCCTATGGACTAATACTGGGGTGCCAAGTTCATATGCGTGTAAAGGGAAGCAATGCTTACATAATGTAAGTATCTACCATCTTTATGTTTATTGTTGGTGAGATGGTAGAAAGCTAAGAAATTCTCAATATAAAACATTTATTCATGAAAAATCGAATTTAAGTCAAGTCCCCCTTAAAATGTAACAAAAAGATGTGATTGGACTTTAATATCAACTGATAATACATATACAGTATTTGTGAGTTTATTCTGCTTAGTCCATGTTTTTCTGAATCCTGTAATCAATGTAATATACTAGCAATAGAGTCAAGAGTATCAATTCATCATAATTTGGATCTTTCCTGGATTGAGGTCATTTTGAGTGAGCAAAAGTTTGCTGTGGTTTCAAATGTGGGGATAAATGACAAGCTTCTACTTACAGCAGGCATGTCCAAAGTCCGGCCCGTGGGCCAATCACGGCCTGCGGTCCGGTTTTGAATGGCCCGCCTGGTTATTTAAACATATACATCTTTTGTGGCCCCCGGCGATCTCCTAGCGCTGGGGTCACAAAAGATATATAGTCTGGCTACCTCGGAGGGAGGAGGCGGGACGAATGCGGTGCATACAGGAGGAGAATTTCCTGTTTACACGGCAGCTGTAATAGGAAGTCCCATCTCTGCCATTGGATGACTGTTCTGTCCATCAGATGAGGTGGGACTTTCTCTTAAAGACGCCGCTGTGTAAACAGGAAATTCTCCTATAGGATATCTTTGGCACTCGTCCTGCCCTCCATGGCTGCACTGATGGTAATGGTGGCTGCATTCCTGGCAATTGCAATTGTGGGGCTGCATTCCTGGCAATGGTGGGTGCATTCCTGGCAATGGTGGGTGCATTCCTGGCAATGGTGAGTTCATTCCTGGCAATGGTGGCTGCATTCCTGGCAATGGTGGCTGCATTCCTGGCAGTGGTGGCTGCATTCCTGGCAATGATGGGTGAATTCCTGGCAATGGTGGGTGCATTCCCGGCAATGGTGGAGGTGCATTCCCGGAAATGGTGGGGGTGCATTTCCGGAAATGGTGGGGGTGCATTTCCGGAAATGGTGGGGCTGCATTTCCGGCAATGGTGGGGCTGCATTCCTGGCAATGGTGGGGCTGCATTCCTGGCAATGGTGAGTGCATTCCTGGCAATGGTGGGCGCTGCGTTCCTGGCAATTGTGGGTCTGCAGATGGGCACTGACCCTTATTTTGCTTCACAGTTCTTTATTTCAAATTTGAATTTTTTTCTCCTGAAGCTTCCCTCTTAAAGTGAAGGTGCGTGTTATACGCCAATAAATACGGTGTATCCAAATAATACACTTGAGTTCATCTCTTTACCACACACAGCCACAAACGCAAGAGAATTCTTGTTGGGCAGTGTATTAGTGCTCGGACGAACACACAAAGACCGAATTTTAATGGTTCAAAGAATGTCAGGCAAAATGGTCGGCCCTCACGCATGTTCACTTCATCAAATCTGGCCCTCTTTGAAAAAAGTTTGGACATCCCTGACTTACAGTGTTACTAAACCCAGGACCCTGCATTCACTATATCTGGTCTCCCGCAGTGCACAGAACATGGAAATACAATTGTTTTAGTAAATATAATTAGCTAAATACCTTTTCTCATCAGTAGTGTATAGCAGTCTTGTGACCTTTATCAGTGTTCGGCTGATCACTAGTTAAAGCTTGTAGTAGGAATTTTCATTCTACTCTGACTGTCCTTTGAGGCTGCCTGTCCCCGACCCTATGTCTGGACAGTGCTAATTGGCCATGTGCTGATCACATGCACCCTCCTAAAGAAAAAAAAAAACTCTTTGGCAATACACATCAAGTGGAGCATGTGCAAAGTGCCTCCTAGGGCTTTGTGCTATCAGTAGATGGATTGGGGACAGTGGAAGAAGGAGAGGATCAGAGAAGACATGATCGAACAGCCTTTTTACACAATGCAGAGGATTAACCCTTTGCATATACAGACTGATTTACCTGTTGTGGGTTTAGTAACACTTTAATTAAGATGGCCATAGATTAATTGAAATTCAGCTGGTTCAACAAGGACTGGTCAAATTTTGATTCATCTATGGCCGTTTCCATTCATGAGAAGTCGATCCAATGAACGAATGGGTTTGTTGAAAAGTTTTTGTTGGAGGAGTTCACACTGTCCCCACTGCGCACTGTACCCCGCTGTGTTATTCTGACAGTGTGAATTCCTCAAACAAAAACGAATTGTCCCACAGCCTTCCAGGACCTGTGACATGTACCAGAAGGCTGCAGGAAAAGAGAAGGGGGCTGAACTACTGCTCAGATCATCTAGGTACCCGCTCCCCAAAAAAAATGTGTAGTGCCAATCATGGTAGAGGCAGAGGACAGAAAACAGAACTTCCCCTTTAGGGCAGTGGTTCTCAACTCCTGTCTTCAGGACCCACTAACAGGCCAGATTTTAAGTATTAGGCTCCTTTCACACGGGGCGGATCAGTGATGATCCGCCCCGTGGATATCTGCTTGCACAGCGGGGATCGCCGGCGTGATCTCCGCTGAGCAGGCAGAGGACAGGTCCGTCTCTGCACACTGCGCAGGGACAGACCTGCCGCAGCGCCGCTTTCCCCTATGGGAGATCGGGTGACAACGGACCGCAGTGTCCGTCGTCACCCGATCCGATGACGGATGGAAAAATAGCTTTTTCCTCCGTCACACTTTTTCGGATCGGAGCGGCTCGGATGTCAGCGGACATGTCACCGCTGACATCCGACGCTCCATAGAGCTCTATGGAGCATCCGTTCAGGTCTGTCTGAAAAACTGACAGGCGGACCTGAACGAATCGTCCGTGTGAAAGGACCCTTACCTTGGGGAGGTGCAGACTAGAATACTGCAATCACTGAGCAGCACTTGATATCACCTGTGATGTATTTCAGTGGATTAGTTCCTAGTCACAGGAACTGCTTGCCATTATGGTATGGAATACTCTTATCACTAACAGGAAGCATGGCGTGACTAAAGTGAGATTACACTGCCTTTTCTGACACAGTTGAATAGCATTTATCACCCTGTAAAATTATAGTAACTCTTATATGAGTCCTTGAACAAATAATATTGAACGACAATTACTTTCTGTAGTAAAATGATGCCGCTAATGAATTTATGTTTGCAGATTTGTATTATGCACACACACTGCAGATCTTACTGCCTTGGGCCAAAGCGTTGCATGTATATCTTTAAATATTTCTATTGAGCTGCAAGAATTGACCATGACTGACTGCAGAAGACCTGTGACTCCTCATTGTGCGGTAAATTTGCAAAAAAGACAAGATCAGAGCTCATTAGTGTAATTAGAATCAGTTGCGTTGTTTACCGCATGAATGTGCGTTGGGGATCGATGAGGTCAGTTTACACCTGTGGGCACCAATTATCAGGTGCTTTGAAATGTTGGTGAGCATTGTGGTACCTGTACCTATTCATTTCCTTTAGCTCCCCAATGACCATCCAAACATCCAAAAAATATACTTGACTCTTTTTCGTCGCACGCCACAACACATTACATGTCTGTTCATATGTATGTTTTTGTAGCTGTATTGTGGTGCGGTAAATAGTCAGCTGCTTCGTTTACTGTTTGCATGTGCATTGGGGGCCCAAAAGAAAACCTCGGGAGTACCTCCAAAATACATGCTTAATGCACATGTCCAACACACATCAACATACTACATACATAGACACTAGACTTGCCACCTGTCCAGGATTCACCCAGACAGTTCGGGTTTTGAATCATGTGTCCGGGTTTCAGTCCACCTGAAACCCGAACAAATTATTCAGACCAGGCTGTGGCTCCCCAAGTAACCAAGATAGTCAATACACAAATCTGTTGCTGTCAAGGACTGCGGGCAGCTGTTTGGGGGCAGGTTTAACTTAAGGGTGGGGTGATAATGTCAGCAACAAGTCAGAGACATTTGGCCACATCCACTGTGTGCCAAGGCACGCTTTGTGCGCTAGAGATTGCTACTCTCCTTGGGGCATCCAAAGGTATCCAAGGTCTTTTATACTCCTATAGTGTTTACAGCAAAAAATAAAATAAAAAAATTGCCGTGCTGCAAAAGTGTTTGGGTGTGGCTTGAATAAAAGGTGGCAACCCTGATAGACATGACACTGGGGCATTGCTAGATGCCTGGGAGCTGGTGCTAAGTTTGGCAGAGTGGGAAGCACTCTCATATTCTTTTTGCAGATGTAGCGCCCACCACCTTTAAGTGGGTGCTAACAGGTTAATGTTAGGAGAAATTGCCAGTGCCTTACTGTTTCTTGTTTAGGCCTGGTGGGTTTGATCTGGGTTTGGGAGGGGCAGGAGAATAGAGGGGGTGTGACCACCTGTTCTTCAGCCTGGAAGACCTCCCTTGCTTGTCCAGGATAATGTTCTGGAAGGAAGGCGGGGCAGGGACTGAAGAGCAGGCAGTGTATATGGCTCTGGCCCAATCATTAATTTGTATGGGCAGGGGTGGGACAGACGTATATACTAAGGTCACATGCTCCCTGGGGGAGAAGGAAATAGAGAAGATTCAGAAAGGTTTCAAAATGTAACTCACAGGAGCAGGGCTGGAAGGCCTGGGGGTGCCGAGACCCCAGAGCTGGAAAGCCAAGGAACTCAACTGGAAAGCCTGGGGGTTCAGAGACCCCGGAGCTGGAAGGTTCACCATTCAAGAAGCTGGAAGTAGCTGCTAACCAACTTGAGTAGACCGGGGTCGCCTGGCCTTTCCTGAGCTGGCCTGGGAAGAAATCGCAGGAGGTGAGAGGCAGGTGAGGCCTGGGGCTTCCAGCATTTCATCAGTACCAGATGTCTTTCAGAGGGGAATTGGCCAGTTTGTTAAAGGGATAGGGTCTATCTACTCATGCAGCACAGTCAAGGAGGCAACTTATACTTTTCTGCATTACGCACACAACACAGACTGCAGCATCTAGAATAAAAGTTTATTGTTTCAACTGTTGAACTGTGTCGGTGATTACTACAGAGGGGTGGAAGAAGCAGGGGTTGAAACCAGCCGTACTGTAATGAACTACACTAGCAGCTCCCAAGAGAGTAGTGCGCTACACAGATATATTTGGCATCCCTTTGAGAAACAGCAACTCTGGTGTGTGTGGGTACGAGAGGAGGACTAGACTGAGGGCCCAAAGTAAAGATACCCCAAGCAGACCTCAAGCCAAGTGGGACATTCAGTCAGTGAGAACTGCTGGGAGTTATATAGATATCTAATCTATATAACCTGTAAATCACAGCACCTGACAGAGGGAAGTAGTCCAGTATTGACGCACAGGAAGTCAGTCCTAGAACAATGTACCACTGTGCTTGTTTGTTAATGATTATGGCATGGTGTTCTATTTAGCTGGGTTTATATTATATTCATAAAACAGCAGTCATGTTTCCTAGCTCTAAGACCCCTTTCACACTGAGGCAGTTTTCAGGTGTTTTAGCACGAACAATAGCTCCTGTAAAGCGCCAGAAAACTGCCTCTCATGCCTTCCCAGTGTGAAAGCCTGAGTGCTTTCACACTGGGGCGGTGCACTTGTGGGACGGGAAATAAAGTCCTGCAAGCAGCATCTGCGGGGTGGTGTGGGAGCACTGTATACAGTGCTCCTACACCACCCATGCCCATTGGATTGAATGGGCAGCGCTTCGTTGGCACCACAACACGGGCGCTTTTAACCCCTTCTTGGGGGGTAAAAGTGCCCGCTATCGCCCAAAAAGCACTGCTTAAACAGCTGTAAAGTCCTGCTAAAACTAGTGGCGCTTTACCGCTAACAGACCTATCGCCCCAGTGTGAAAGCAGCCAAAAAGGTACTTCCTCTTTTACGGATCAACTCTTTAAATGTGCTCTGGCACCCGTGAACAAAGCCTTTGTTTTTGCTCCTTCATCTGCCCCAAGTTGTTAATGCAGACGCAACAGCTGCATGGACACTCACAAAATTTGAGAGGCATGCAGGAGCAGACATTGACAGACATGGCTGCATCTGCATTCATTTCATAGGCTGCCTGTACGCTACTCAGGTTGTAAGGATGAGCTCAGGCGTGTTCGCATGCTCCACGTGCAGAGCTAGCCAGGAAGTCGGCGCAGCGCTGCGCTAATCACAGGCAGTGAGACATTGCCCCGATGTGCGGCTGCAGAGATCAGGAAATGTCTCACTGCCTGTGATTAGCGCAGCGCTGCACCGACTTCCAGGCGGGCTCTGCATGTGGACCATGCGAACACGCTCATCCCTACTCAGGAGATGCAGATGCAAAAATCAAAGGCTTTGTTCACACAGTACGGGAGCCAGTGCCTGTGTGAATGAGGTCTAATGCCACATACACATGATCGGAATTCTCGTCGGAGAAAGCTCTGATGGTTTTCCCGATGGAAACCGGCTCAAGCTGTCTTGCCTACACACGGTCACACCAAATTCTGATCGTTTATAACACGGTGATGTACGACGGGACTAGAAAAAGGAAGTTCAATAGCTTCCGTCTCGTAGTTGAATCTCAGCATGCATGATTTTTGGCGTGTCAGAATTGCATACACACGATCGGAATTTCGTCTGAGTTTTTTCGTCTGGAAAATTGAGAACGTGCTATCAATTTTTGGCTGGCGGAAATTCGGACAGCTAAATTCTGATGGAGCATACACACGGTCGCATTTTCTGATGAAAAGCTCTCATCTGTCTTTTTCTGGCCGGAATTCCGATCGTGTATACGCGGCATTAGAATTTTTTTTTTTTTTTTTTTTTTTTTTTTTTAGGGTTTGTTACAATAAGGGTCTATTCATACTAGATGCGCTGGCATGTGTTAATCAACACATGCCATTGCATGTACATATACATTGTAAAAGCAAAGTATTTTAATAGGAGCGTTTCAACAAAAGCGTTGATGTATACTGCTCTGTGCTGCAAAAAAAAGTAGGCAGGCCTACTTCTTTTCTCAACGTGTGTGAACACGTGTAAGTGCACTGCAACATGCATGTGAACGATCAGTTGAAGATTATGAGTGTGTAATATATTGTTCGTTTATTATAATTTTGTGACAAGATTAATTGAGAAACATCATTCCCTACATATACACACACGTTTTAAGACATTCCAGTATTTTACACTAGAGTGTCATTACCATATTGTGGTTGGATTATTTGGAGACACAATAGTGATGGTGTTTCCATTTTCTGTCTGAATAGAGTTTTTTTAATCATGAAACCTAATGTGAAAGCTTGGCTTGATTTCACATCGTCATCTGTAAAGGGTTACCATGCTGCACAGAGAACTGCGGTCTCAGCTGTCCCATTATTTCAAGTGAAGCCGGATCTACGCATGATGACGTGGGCGTTAGTAAGTCCTTCAATTAGGCCTTCATGCCATGTATGTGTGTATATACCATGTTACTATAGTCATGATTTCGCTATGATTAAGCCCCAGTGAGCGCGGTGTGAACCGCGTTAGCAGTTTGCATTTTATCGTGTTTTTGTATGGACTGAGTCTTCAATAAAGGAATTTTCTTGGAGAACGGCCATCCGGATCCATTTTTTGCTCATATGCATCATACATACCGAGCCAGCACCCTTTGGCAGGGAAGGTGATATCTAGAAACAGATGCCTAAAGATGGGTTTTCTCCTTATAAGTTAAAGATTACTTTACAAATCAAGCTTAGTGAAGTTTAACCACATCAACTCCGGAAAATTTTCCCCCCTTTCTTGACCAGAGCATTTTTTGCGATTTTGCACTGCGTTGATTTAGCTGACAATTGCGCGGTCATGTGACGCTGTACCCAAACAAAATTGAGGTCCTTTTTTTCCCACATAGAGCTTTCTTCTGGTGGCATTTGATCACTTCTGCAGTTTTGATTTTTTGCGTAATAAACAAAAAAAGAGCGACAATTTTGAAAAAAAAAAGCAATATCCCCCAAAAATATATAAAAAACAAATTTCTTTCTCAGTTTAGGCTGATAGGTATTCTTCTACATATTTTTGGTAAAAAAACCTAAAAAAAAAACCCCCAAAAAGCGCATATTGATTGGTTTGCGCAAAAGTTATAGCATCTACAAAATAGGGGATAGATTTATGGCATTTTTATTATTCATTTTTTTATTAGTAATGGTGGCGATCTGTGACATTTATCATGATTGCGACATTATGGCTGGCACATCAGACACTTTTGACACTATGTTGGACCATTGTCATTTATACAGTGATTGTTGCTATAAAAATACACTGATTACTGTGTAAATGACACTGGTAGGGAAGGGGTTAAACACTAGGGGGCGATCAAGGGGTTAAGTGTGTCCTAGGGAGGTGTTCTAACTGTAGGGGGGATAGCCTACCACTGACATGACAGCGATCACTGCTCCCGATGACAAGGAGCAGTAGATCCCTGTCATGTCACTAGGCAGAACGAGGAAATGCCTTGTTTACATCTCCCCGTTCCACCTCTCCACACCGCAATCGCAGGCTGCCGGTGTAGTGTCATATTTTGCTGCCTATCACAGGATGCTGCGGAAGTGACGTTGTCGCCAGAAATTGCGTACTGCGCATGCGCGATGCGTTCCAAACACTCGCGCCGTGCGTTCCAACATAGTTTCGGCAATGCAGTTCAGCGAAACCATCACATAATGTTACGGAAGTGATGTTACACACAACACAAACACTGGGCCGTGCGTTACAACACTAATACTTCCCTTGTTACCTAGTATCATTTTTTACCAACCATGCTGAGCTACATGTGGTGTTAGGTTTTGCATTGCTGGGACTTGTAGTGCCTATCCTGAGCTACATGCTTCAATGTTCAGTGTCCTCATCCCTATCCCTGTGCTTCAATGTTCAGTGTCCTCATCCCTATCCCCGAGCTTCAATGTTCAGTGTCCTCATCCCTATCCCCGAGCTTCAATGTTCAGTATCCTCATCCCTATCCCCGGGCTTCAATGTTCAGTATCCTCATCCCTATCCCCGAGCTTCAATGTTCAGTGTCCTCATCCCTATCCCCGAGCTTCAATGTTCAGTGTCCTTATCCCTATCCCCGAGCTTCAATGTTCAGTGTCCTCATCCTTATACCTGTGCTTCAATGTTCAGTGTCCTCATCCCTCTACCTGTGCTTCAATGTTCAGTGTCCTCATCCCTATCCCTGTGCTTCAATGTTCAGTGTCCTCATCCTTATCCCTGTGCTTCAATGTTCAGTGTCCTCATCCCTATCCCTGTGCTTCAATGTTCAGTGTCCTCATCCTTATCCCCGAGCTTCAATGTTCAGTGTCCTCATCCTTATCCCCGAGCTTCAATGTTCAGTGTCCTCATCCCTATCCCCGAGCTTCAATGTTCAGTGTCCTCATCCCTATCCCCCTGCTTCAATGTTCAGTGTCCTCATCCCTGTGCTTCAATGTTCAGTGTCCTCATCCTTATCCCCCTGCTTCGATGAGGACACTGAACATTGAAGCATGGGGATAAGGATGAGGACACTGAACATTGAAGCTCGGGGATAGGGATGAGGACACTGAACATTGAAGCTCGGGGATAGGGATGAGGACACTGAACATTGAAGCACAGGGATAGGGATGAGGACACTGAACATTGAAGCACAGGGATAAGGATGAGGACACTGAACATTGAAGCACAGGGATAGGGATGAGGACACTGAACATTGAAGCTCGGGGATAGGGATGAGGACACTGAACATTGAAGCACAGGGATAGGGATGAGGACACTGAACATTGAAGCACAGGGATGAGGACACTGAACATTGAAGCAGGGGGATAAGGATGAGGACACTGAACATTGAAGCTCGGGGATAGGGATGAGGACACTGAACATTGAAGCTCGGGGATAAGGATGAGGACACTGAACATTGAAGCATAGGGATGAGGACACTGAACATTGAAGCTCGGGGATAGGGATGAGGACACTGAACATTGAAGCACAGGGATAGGGATGAGGACACTGAACATTGAAGCTCTGGGATAAGGATGAGGACACTGAACATTGAAGCATAGGGATGAGGACACTGAACATTGAAGCTCGGGGATAGGGATGAGGACACTGAACATTGAAGCATGTAGCTCAGGATAGGCACTACAAGTCCCAGCAATGCAAAACCTAACACGGCACATAGCTCAGCATGGTTGGTAAAAAATGATACTAGGTAACAAGGGAAGTATTAGTGTTGTAACGCACGGCCCAGTGTTTGTGTTGTGTGTAACATCACTTCCGTAACATTATGTGATGGTTTCGCTGAACTGTATTGCCGAAACTATGTTGGAACGCACGGCGCGAGTGTTTGGAACGCATCGCGCATGCGCAGTACGCAATTTCTGGCGGCAACGTCACTTCCGCAGCATCCTGTGATAGGCAGCAAAATATGACACTACACCGGCAAACATCGAGTTCCCAGGACCCATGGGCCTGTGGCAGACATGCTCGCCCGATAGGGGGTAAATTTAAAGGGACATACAGGTACGCCCATTTGCCTGCCTGTGCGTACATCTGTGTGCGGCAATCGGCAAGCAGTTAAAAAAATTTGAAAACTGGATAACAGCACATGGTAAAACGCAATGCAGCAAACACATGTCAACGCGCAGGCCTTTACATGTGCTTAGTTAGTGCACACCTTAAGGTGTAAATGGACCCTGAGCCATGCTCTTTAAAACAATGCCTACCTAAAAACTGCCCCAACCATGCTAAAAACCAATAGGCTATTTTTGTTTGTGTTTGTCTCCCAGGGCACATGTTTCCTACTTCTCCTGGTGGGTACCTGAATGCATTTGTAGCTGTTGGCAGTGCTTCCAGTAACACAGTGTGGTATTTGTGAAAGTCATGGTGGTGATGCATAGATTGGAGGGTAGGGGAATGGCGTATCTTCTATAATAAATGGGTCCCTTTCTGGAACAACACCATTTGGTATTCTGGGTTGTCTGCATGCTCCTATGTATTTTGAGGAGTGGTAGACATTATTATAGTGCTGACTAAAATTTGGTATCCTCTAGGTCGACCAAAACATTGTGTTTGCAGTTAGTTGACACAGTTGGAAGTTGACACATAGGGGGTTATTTACTAAAGGAAAATCCTCTTTGCACTGCAAGTGCACTTGAAAGTACACTGAAAATGCACTTGGAAGAAAAGTCGCTGTAGACCCAAGGGGGAAATGCAAGGAAAATAAAAAACAGCACTTTAGCTTGCACATGATTGGATGATAAAATCAGCAGAGCTTCCCCTCATTTCAGATCTACCCCTTATGCCGCGTACACACGAGAGGACTTATGTCCGACAGACCTCCAAAGGAGTTCCGCCGGAGTTCCGACGGAGTTCTGGCGGAGTTCTGGCGGACTTTTCGACCGAACGGACTTGGACACACACCATCACACCAAACTCCGACGGAGTCGAACGTGATGACGTACGACTGGATTCGAATAAGGAAGTTCATAGCCAGTAGCCAATAGCTGCCCTAGCGTCAGTTTTAGTCCGTCGGAATAGCATACACACGAGCGGATTTTTCGAAGGGGACCGGGTCCGGCGGAGTTCCGTCGGGAAAATTTGAAGCATGCTTCATTTCTAAAGTCCGTCAGACTTTGGCGAATCAAAAATCCGTTGCAGCCCACACACGATCGAATAGTCTGACGGACTCAGTCCGTCGGAGTTTGGATGTCGAAAAGTCCGCTCGTGTGTACGGGGCTTTAGATTTAGAGGGACTGCACTTCCAAGTGCACTTTAGTGCAAAGTGTATTTGCCTTTCGTAAATACCCCCCATAGTTTGTTATGATAGCAGACACTTTTTGATGAATGGGATCCTGTAGATAGGATTTGATAAAAGTTGGGCACCGGTATGCTGACGCTGAGGGTGACAGGCTTAATACAAACAGGGAATAAGGAATTGGGTTAATAATAGCAAACCACAGGGAGCCACTGGTGGGTTAAAGGGTTATTCAACCCAAAACCAAAAAATGATTATATTTTTGCATCCTTAGATGTGGTGTCTGCACTCTTCCAAGTGGTCCTGGGCACAGAATACTTAATTGTTCTTGTGCACAGTTCAGGTCACTTAAACTACACAAAAGAGCTGGACCAGGGGGCCGAACCATGCTCAGGGTTAAAACTGCCAGTTTGAGTGCACTCTAATGCCCCGTACACACGAGAGGGATTAAGTCTGACAGACCTCCAAAGGAGTTCCGCCGGAGTTTCGACGGAGTTCTGGCGGACTTTTCGACCGAACGGACTTGACCACACACCATCACACCAAACTCCGACGGAGTCGAACGTGATGACGTACGACTGGATTCGACGTAGGAAGTTCATAGACAGTAGCCAATAGCTGCCCTAGCGTCGGTTTTAGTCCGTCGGAGTAGCACACACACGAGCGAATTTTTCGAAGGGGACCGGGTCCGGCGGAGTTCCGTCGGGAAAATTTGAAGCATGCTTCATTTCTAAAGTCCGTCAGACTTTAGCGAAGCTAAAGTCCGTTGCAGCCCACACACGATCGGATAGTCTGACGGACTCAGTCCGTCGGAGTTTGGATGTCGAAAAGTCCGCTCGTGTGTACGGGGCATAATACTACCCCCTCCCTAGACTGACAATGTTGCTGTCCAAGGGTGTCTCCATTGCTCCTCCCATAGAGCAGAGACAATTTTAAGGCCCATTCGTGTCTCGCAATTTGATATCACAAGCAGAATCATGCGACCACAATGGAAGCCGAATCGCATCGTATTGGGGTGCTATTGACATGTAAAGACAACCCAAATGTGATGCGATTCTGTCGAGATTGTCACAAGACAAGATCGCGCGATAATTACGGCAAACTGCGATTTCCCAGATTGTGTGAGCAGGAGCTTCTTTTCAGGCAACAAACACACATAAGACAGCCCATTCAAGTGAATAGGCTACTCTGCGCATAGGCTACTCTCTACTATGCGATGCGCAGAATCATATAAAAAGCGCAGTGTCAAAATTGTGTAGCAGGAATGCTCGGTCCCACTACACAATAATGTGAATGGGGCCTAGGATAGGAAGTGTGTTACTGACTTGATCACCAGATGAAAATAAAGCGAAAAAAAAGCATTAAAAAAAAGTATGCAGCTGCTGCATCTAACGATAGGTAGGAGCGCATATAATACATTTTTGATTTTTTGTTTACTACCGCTTTAAGTATTCCCAGCAGCCTGGGATCTACTAGTCATGAAAGGAGTTAATCACATTCAGTCATCAGGGAACCCGTCGTCTTGAATGGGTTAATCATTTCCAGCCACCAGAGAGCTGCTATTCATGAAAGGCATAATCACATGGAGCCACCAGAGAGTCACTAGTCTAGAATTGGAAGTCTCCAGCAATCAGTCCGTATAGGGTTAAATATACAGGGGGGGGAGGGAATGTGTGGCGTTGATGAGCGGGAAGCAAGCATGCTGTAGAAAGATACAGGGTTTACACAATTGCTGTGATGCTACAGCTTCTGAGGAAATGAAATATCAAGGAGAACTTGCTGCCCCTCCTCCCCCCAGCACTCCCATGCTGCCAGTAACCATGTGAGCTCATCTGAGCCACAAAAGAAAAAAAAGTCCACATTGGTGAATATTGCTGAATGATGAAGCTGCAATTAACTGCAAGTAACACACATCCCTGACCGGTCACCCTGAACCAGACATACTACAAATGCAAGGAATGTGAGGCGGAAGAATAAAGCACTACTTCAGAAGGCGGAGGGATACGACCTCCAGCACTCCGGCACTATATATAGGAAAATCCATCCTCCCGCCACGTCAGTCTGCAGGTGGAATGAGAGAAGTAACGTAGAAAGATTGTCGGCAGCTTCACTTTAAAGAAGCGCTTATTTATTCATTTGCTTGTTATCGTTCCAAGTGCCAGGTTATAGAAGCCCACCACCGACCATCCCCGCGGCCACCATGGCTATGTAGCGGCAGCAGCGGCCAGCGGCAACCCCTCCCCAGGCCAGTGCAAGGCAGCAGCAACCAGCAGCGCTGGCAGCTCCAGGCTTCGTCACAAACATGGCGTGAGTATACCAGGGAAATGGGACCGTTCTTTTTGGGTCGCTGGGGGGGGGGTCTACTATAGCATTGTATTAGACTGTACGGGGTACTGGTTGTGTGGTTCCATTGAGGATTTTAAATTATAAAAAAATTCCATCATGGTGTCTGCCGTAAGCTAATGCGCCAGATGGAAGCTATTTCATTTAAAAGTATTTAAAAGATTTATTTTCAATGAGATTTGAAAATTACGATCACATGGCTAAAATAAAGACCCTTATCCTTGTGTTAAAACTTTGTGAATGAAGCCTTGTGTGTAAAGTGCATTGATTTAAAATAAGAAATAAAATAAAATGATGTAGCGATAGGAGATACAATGTAAAAGGCTTTGACTCATCATCATGTAGATTCCCAGTAGGGTGGAGGATGTCCCATGCCTCGTCTTTATAATAGTCGGGGACGTTCTCGTGGGAGATGCTGCCTATTAGCTTTTCTGTAACAGCTGTTGGCTTTTTATTCCTCGTGAGTGTCTCACGTTACAGTATAGCAGATGTCGGTGTAAAGGGTATTTTTAAATGTATGGTCAGGCTGGGTGAGCTTTCCTTGTCCAATTCATTGTCAAATTCTAAAGTTCGAGGAGGACAATGAGGAATTTAAACGAGTAATCTGTAAGATGGAATGTTACGTGTCTGTGTTAAAATGTATATGAGGTTAAGATGGCGTTGATGGCCTGAGGGTGGGGAAGAAACCAGACGGTCGGATTGTGAAATGGCGGCTGAGCTGCTTTTGACTAACGTGGTGTGGGAGTGACTGAGGGGGAAGTGACCATATATGGTCATGAGGAAGCTGCCATTCCAGTTGTATAGGCATTTGACTGCTGGGCGAGAAAAACGATTAACCAAGCTGGGCTGATCGTATGTAACGATCAAATATAATTGCTGAGCTATAAATAGCCACATGGATCTAGAAGTATGGTAAACACAGCTTTAATATTTTCAGATAATGTAAACTGTATCCTTGCTTAATCAGATTCAATTTCACCAGTAAAAAGGGCTACAAACCAGATGGCTGCTATTTTAATGGGCATTTATTTAGGCATAATAACAAGCAAGGATTCCTAATCGGCACGCAAAAAGGAAATGTAAAATTTGAGGAAGATATGACAGATGGTAAATAAAACAGCGATATACAAAGGAAGACTCGAAACACAAAGACGCAGATGGGTGGGGGGGGGGGGGGACTCTAGCTAGTTCTGGTTACAAATGTTTGCTCCACCCTACTGAACTTCCTTGTATTATGTGTTCATCTCAACCCCTCCCCACAGCTAAAACAAATCTTTAGCAACAAAAAGCCCGCCACAATTATCTTGTCATTCATTTTCTCCCCCATCCGTGAAGTCGCAAGCCTTTTATTAACCACTTCAATACCTGATTATGACTCCAGTGCATTTCTCAAAGGCAGGAAAGAATAGGGATGATTTATCCTCCTTTTGTAAAACCAGACTATGCAAAACTGAAGCAGTGAAACTGAGATAGATGTAGTACAATCACGTTTTTTTTTTTTTCCATAATTTTTTCCCTCTGCTACTGGAAAATGGCCCTGTATAAGATATAACATGTTCCTAACCACTCTAGCATATGTGTGTTTAAAATAAAATAAAAAAACACAAAAAAAGTAAACACAAAAAAGTAACACAGTTAAAAAATACAATAGTGAATGTCTAAAATATTTAAAAATCTGTCAGTCAGTTGTTCAGGATTTTAGATGTGGATTTGCAAATACAAACCAATAGACCATTAGTTCTGTTGCATTGTAAATATGTATATCATTTTATTTTTCTTTCAGGCTCCTCAAGGCATCCCGCAGCAGCATTGCTGTATACGAGGAAGAAAGCTCAGAAACAAGCTTCTACGTCAAAGCCCTGATAATTATAAAAGATGAACCTGTTAAGCGACGATCTGATGTTGGGGGACTTTTTGTCCCCCTTCAACCAGTCGTTTTTGGCGGCTGATGAAAGTTTGGGTCTCTTGGATGACTGCATTGAGGTGTCCGGGTACCTCCCATCGCATGGGTTCTCCAGCGAAAAGGCTAAGAATGGCGTCTCTGAACTGCTGCCTTTGGCTGAACCCTTTGGCAGTTTCCGGGGTAAGAGTACTTCTACTAACAGTCCTAGGCCATGTATAAATCTTTATATTGCACCTTTTTGATTTCACTTTACCTATTATGTTCAATCACAACACTGGTAAATTATGAAAGATATCAAACATTTATTGCAAAAAGGTGTTCTAATTTGAGGTAAAATATATTTGATAGTGAACTCTTTGATGTAGAGGCTTTGGTTCTTACTTCTAACTATCTGTTTCTCTAACTATCTGTTTTTTTTAACAGAAGATGCCTTCTCCGGCATGGATTGGATGGTGGAAAAAATGGACCTGAAGGAGTTCGATTTCGATTCCCTGCTTGGAATGGAAGATCTAGAATCCACTGTCTCGCCAGATGAGCTTATGGCCACGTTGGATGACTCTTGTGATCTTCTGGAGGACCCACCTCTCCCACCGGTGTTTGGCCAGTATGTGCCATCACCTGCCCAAATCTTACTTCCAGAAAGACCACTGGAGGCAGATCAAGTGGCTCCAGTGAGTCCCAGTTTATCAGAGTCTAATATCTCTAGCCCTGACCATTCTTTTATCTTGGATGTAGGAAGTGAGGTAGATGTTGCTGAGGAAGATAAGAAATCAGTAATCTACTTTCTTGAAGTTCCAAAATGTGATAAAGAAGATTCCTCAGGTAATGACAGTGGTATTTTTATGAATCCACTTCTGAAGTCTGAGAAGGAGGATTCCTCAGATAATGACAGTGGGATTTATATGAGCCCGTCATATCTGGGGTCTCCTCAGCAAAGTCCTGAATCTACTGTAGAGTACCCTAGTAGTGTACAATCTTCTCCCAGTTCCCCTATTTCCGAGAGACCCAAACCTTATGACCTTCCCTCTAAGAATAAAGAAGTCTTGGCAAAGGTAAAAACTGTAGGGCATCCCAGAGTAGACAAGAAGACAAAGAAAATGGAGCAGAACAAAACAGCGGCCACTCGCTACCGGCAAAAGAAAAAAGCAGAACAAGAGTTAATATCTGCAGAGTGTCGAGAACTGGAACAGAAAAATGATTCCCTCAAAGAAAAAGCAGACTCTATAGCAAAAGAGATCCAGTATTTAAAAGACCTAATCGAAGAAGTCCGCAAGGCCAAAAGCAAACGAGCAAAAAGTTCTTGAGACGGGAGATAGTTGGAGCGTTGTGTATGTTGTGCGTGTGTATATATAGGTTACATGATTGTAAAACAAGTATTAATACGTAATGTCTACTCAATAAATTATTTTTAAGGTAAATATTTAATTTGTGTTGGGAGATAAGTCACCTCTTAGTAACGTTTGCTGGTGTAAGTATTTGGTAATGATTTGGGTGGTCAATCCACAAACTAGTCTCAAGATCTGAACTAAGTATGCTTGGGCAAAAATGTCACCTCCTGATTACCATTTCTGGTAAATTCTCTTTGCTCTCCATTTCCCGATTTCACAATTAAAGCAACTGTCATGAGAGAATCATGGGTGATGCTATTGAAGGTCTCTACTGAAAATGCTAGATGCCTGTCTGTTTCTGGCTTCAGGATGGTTGAGTCCCAACCCTGGAACAAGCATGCTGAGTACCAAAATTCTTTAGGGTGGATTTACGAAAGGAAATTAGACTGTGCACTATGCAAGTGCAGTTGAACACTTCTAAGAATACCAATCACATGCAAGAAAAAAGTTTTTCTGCTTGCACATGATTGGACGAGGGAAGGCCGCAGAGCTTCCCCTCATTTACTAAGCTCTGAAGAAATTGCACTTTTTAGAGTGCAACTGCACTTGCAAAGTGCACAGACTATTTACCTTTAGTAAATCAACCGATTTATCTGGATAGGTGTCCCGGGTCAGCAACTTAAACTACATTGAAATTAAAGTATCAGAATGATAGCCAGGAAGCTAGCATTCGTAAAGGAGAATGACAGCCTCCATTAATCTTATAACACTGTTCCTTTAACCACTTCTGCCCCGGAGGATTTGGCTGGCCAAAGACCAGAGAAGTTTTTGAAATTCGGCGCTTTAACTGACAATTGCGTGGAAAAAAATCACAAAAAGCGTTTATTGATTGGTTTGCGCAAAAGTTATAGCGTCTATAAAATAGGGGATAGTTTTATGGCATTTTTATTTTATTTTTTATTTTTTTACTAGTATGGCGGTGATCAGATATATTTTTTTTTTATCGTGACTGCGACATTATGGCGGACACGTCGGACAGTTTTGGTCCATTTTGGGACCATTCACATATATACAGCGATCAGTGCGATTAGAAATGCACTCATTACTGTGTAAATGTGACTGGCAGTGAAGGGCTTAACACTAGGTGGAGCTGTAGGGGTTAAGTGTGCCCTAACTGTGATTATAACTGTGGGGGGGGGGGCTGGGCTGTGTGTGACCCTACACTGATCAGCTCTCCCGATCACAGAAAGAGCTGATCAGTGACACTGTCACTAGGCAGAACGGGGAGATGCTTGCTTACATCAGCATCTCCCTGTTCTTCCTCTCTGTGAGGCAATCGTGGGTATGCCCGCGGACATCGAGTCTGCGGGACCCGCTGTCGGACTCGCGGAGCTCACGGCGGGATGCCCGCTAGCCAAGCCTTGCGAGATCACGTACAATAATGTGATTTTGCGGAGCCAGCCTGCCGCAGTAAAACTTAGGCGGCTGGTCAGCAAGCTGTTAAAGACATTTTCTTGGCGTGACCCAAAACCTTCTCCACCACCTCTAGATCATGTCAGCATATTTTTCTTTTACCTTGTTCCTGTAGCAATGATCAGCTTTTTAATATGAGTGATGTCTTTGCCAAGCTCAGTTCTTGTTGGATAGGCATTTCCCAAATGCTCCTTTCCTACACACAATGTGTAGGCATACTCCTGGAAGTCAAGGTGGGTTACTTTCTTTTGTTGTAAAAGAAAGTAACGTGTTCACGTTGAGAGGTGCGGGGATTGATGAATTCCTAGCTGACATTCTGACTTTTCTGTGTCGCAGGTAAGAAAAAAAGTGTGCATTTGTAATTCTGACCTCATTTTCAGGAGGTCAGCAGTTGCAACCTCATATTTCTCTTATAACAAATAGGTCTGTGAGTTTGTCTAATCAAGGCAAGCTACAAAGTTCTCTCTAAAGCCCATCTCCTACTCTCCTTTTTCCCAGTAATAGGCCGCTCAGGCACACAGTTCATAGGGGGAGAAGGAGAGTAATAAGTCGCATGCTTCTCCATACCTGGAAATATAAAGTATTTTCACTGTAAATTGCTGGCAGAAAAGATGGATTATCAATGGAACTTGGTATATTCCCTAGCTGGTCAAAGTAACACTAGATCAGGGCTGATAAAAAAAAGTTCTATTTATGTATTTTCCATTTCTGCAGATCTCTGCATGATGTGGCCAGTCAATTGACTTTTCCATGTCATTATGCTGATGCCTGCCCCGCAGTAAGTGCACTATACCTGAAGGTCAGCGTAACAGCCAGGAAACTAATGTTTTCAAAATTAAAATCCATCAGTCTCTGTGTGCCAAACAGAACAGAACCCTGCCTTGACCACAGGTAGACCAAGAAACCGCAAGGAAGTAGAGGGTTGGTTGGAGACTTTCAGAGTTTTTATTTGCTTTTTTATGCATGGTGGGAGGGCATATAGAAGAACTAAAAAACATTTTTCACTTAACCACTTGAGACCCGCGCTATAGCCGAATGACGGCTACAGTGCGGATCTCCTTTGCCGGGACGACGCCTATTGACGTCCCGTGCACGAGCGGCCTGCACGCCCCCTGAGGGGCACGCGCGGCGCGCTCTGTGATCGGCGAGTCTATGAGACTCGCCTGATCACCGATCCGTGCAAGGGGTCGATCCCGACCCCTTATCACGTGATCAGCTGTCAGCCAATGACAGCTGATCATGTGATATAACGGAGCCGGTAATCGGCTATTATTCCTCAGCTGTCAGCGCGAGGAGAAAGAGAAAAAAAAAGGCGATCACCGGCGGCCGTGATCGGGACATCAGTCCCGATCACGGCCAGCCCTGCCAGTGCCCACCTGCCCCCTCATAACTATACATAATAAAAAATTAGTGCCACCCAGCAGTGCCCACAGTGCCACCCAGCAATGCCCACAATCTGCCTCAACAAAGGTGCTGCACCCCAGTGCCACATATCCGTGCCCATCAGTGTCATCTACCAGTGCCCAGCATTGCCGCCCATCAGTGCCCAGCAGTGCCACCTATCAGTGCCACCTATCAGTGCCCATCAGTCCCATCTATCAGTGCCCATCCGTGCCATCTTCTGTGCCCATCTTTGCCCATCAGTGCCGCCTTATCTGTGCCTATTAGTGCTGCCTTAACTATGCCTATCAGTGCCCACCAGTGCAGCCTATCAGTGCCCACCAATGCAGCCTATCAGTACCCACCAATGCAGCCCATCAGTGCTGCCTCATCAGCGCACTTCAATGAAGGAGAAAAATGACCTGTTTGCAAAATTGTATAACAAACTATTAAACATGATTTTTTTTTTGATTTTTTTTTTTTTTTTTTTTGCATCTTTTTTTGTTTGTTTAGCAAAAAATAAAACTGCCAGCTGTGATTAAATACCACCAAAAGAAAGCTCTATTTGTGGGAAAAAAATGCTAAAAATTTCATTTGGGTACAGTGTTGTATGCCCGCGCAATTGTCATTCAAAGTGCATCAGCGCTGAAAGCTGAAAATTGGTCTGGGACTGAGGGGGGATTAAGTGCCCAGTAAGCAAGTGGTTAAAGTGTAATTCCTGTTATACACCTAAATAGCCTTAAAACTATCCCCATCCCCTTCCTCTTCCTAACATCTACTGTATGCTGAGAAAGATGTGCATGCATACCTATATTTAGGCAGCTCTGGTCACATGATCTCTTCTGTGGCAGCTGCATAGGAGAGGTGATAGCGCTCTGATAACAGCTAGTAAAGCCTGGAGTGCTGACTTCACCCCTAGGCTTCAATGGCCCATTCATTATTGGCGTTCCTTCCTCTCCCCTGAAGCCACGCTGGCTAACAGAGGGGAGCTGGATTAGGTGTATAGCCTTAATTCCACTTTAAGTCTGCTTTAAGTTTGAGTCAAATTCTAACTGTTCATCATGGCTTGTCTAAGTCATATATTATCCACTTTATTGTATTTTATCTGAGCTTGAGTGGCATGGTTCAGAGGTCATCGGAAGCCTTGTTGCTGCCCTATCTAGTACCCTAACACCCACATTTTTATCCTAACTTCTTAACCCCCATAACGACACAGTAACACATATATGGGGTGTCCAGGAGGTGGACTTTAAACCTGGTTGCCATGTATATGTGTTCCTGTGTTTGTGCTGGGAGTGCACTGCCAGCACCCCCAGCACAGATGAGGCTCTCTCTGAGGGCCCTGGATCTTCTACTAACAATGGGGACCTGGGACTCCCAGAGCATGATCACCTTATCGCTGTGGTAGCCTCTACAGTCACTGTCATTGTGCTGGCCTGGTCATGTGTTTTCTTTCTCTTCTGAATGGTGAGACAGATACATTGTATCTTTCTCTGCTTGCAGGAGGAAAATATGTAAATAAGCAAAAGTCTGTTTACAAAAAAAATAGCTAGATCAAGGCAAGGTTCAAATGTCAAGGCCAGGGTCAGCATATTTTAGCTGCAAAATGAGCACTATTGTTTCTGGGCCCTACTACAGGTACAAATAACATACACATATGTGGTATCGCTAATCGTCAGGAGCAGGAGAATTAATTTGGGTTGTTCTTTGGTGGTAGGTTATGATAATAACAAGAACAGCTAAATTTACTATTTTCAGGGGATGTCACAATTTACCACCAAATGAAAGCCAATTTGTCTAAAAAAAAACACAGTATAATCCACACAGTATTCAAAATGATATACACAGCTTTACTAACACCTATCAAAGTTGCCAATCTCATAAACAGAAAAAGTCTTTATTTTTTTCAAGGCAAACAAAAGTCCACTTATCTTCAGCACAAATGAAACATAGCATGGTATCAATCAGATAAGGGATTTACGACACGTGTTCATCACAATCAAGTGACTTTTGATCCCCTGATGAAGTTACATGATCGTGACGAACACGCGTCGGGACTGAGACACCGGAAGTGACGCAATCGAGTTTGCTGCTCATTTTCACACTGACGTTTTTGATTCATGTTCATGTGAGTACCTGTCTGTTCTACTGTTAACAAATATACTCATTTTATAAACACACTACACTATTGGGCATCCCTCCTGTTCCTAATCTTTTTTTTTTTTTAACAAGAAACTGTTCCTAATCTTTACCTATGGTCCACTGGCGAGACTCATCCGCTCCAGACACCTTCAGGTGTCCTTCAGGCTAACACTGACTGTAAGCAGGACACATTTACCAGCAGAGTCTGAGCTGCCACGTTAAAACGATCACCAGGGACCTTTAAGGCATATACCCACAGGCTGTTGTCTTACAGCAGTAAAGTAAGGGGACATCTATACTCTAAATAGCACGGAAGAATAAGCAAGCCACTCAGCACCACTTTGCAGAATTTTGTTCACCAGCACTTTATTGTTGTGTTTACAAGTCACTGTATATGCCGTATCGTATCTTTAAGAAGGATTTTCTTTCATGGACACTCTGATATATTTTATTTATTTTTTATTAAGGACTCAATATTTTTATGCTACTGAAATTTAATTGTATGAGCTATATCCACCATTATTATTAGTTTTATTTTTGCCTGTTATTAATTTACATATTTGTGACATTTGTACCTTATTCTACGTTTTTAAGTCTGGCAACCATCAGCACCTGCCTCTTATAATATTAATCTAGGATTGCTTTAGTACTGTTGCACTTTATTAATTTTTTATGTACAGCGCACCACTATATTCTTTATTCCCTACATTTTTTTGGGGTTCAGATATTTCCCTCAGTGTGTGTAGCAGTACGTGCTCTATATTAATTTGAGTTGGCGCAGGAATATTTTCATTTATTAAAGATAATTTCTGTTTTTACCATAATGTGCGTCCTTTTACTGTGGTGTTCGCACAAAATTTTTTGCCAGAGGGGCTGAGACTATTCTTTTCTCATTTGTCTGCCTTCGTCTGACCCCATGGCTCCTGTAGAATTTTGATGCTAATGCGTGGCGATTGCGGTGACCATATGAAGGACCCTATTATGCTATTTAGTGATTTAAAAGAGTCTTTGTGATCCATAGTGGGGAGTGATATAGGAAATATAAAATTACTGAGAGAATAACCCATCCCATCAGAGAGAGTGGTAAATTCTTCAATGCTGTTGTCTTTTGTTTAAGTCAATTCACTAGTGGGAGGAGATTTACGACAAATAATCCTGAACAGTCATCTAGTAATTTCTTAGCTTCTGTACCTAGTGGTAGGATTGATGACTTGCTCCAGTTTGCCCTTAGACCCGAGAAGGGGGCAAATTTGTCTAGGATCGAAAGGGCTGCTCTGAGGGAAGGCCCTGGATCCTTTAGGAACAGGAGCAAGTCATCAGCGTATAACGCTATGCATTCTTTTATGTTCCCCACCCGGATTGCTCCCACCTCCTCAGACTGTTTAAGTGCCCTGGCCATAGGTTCCATCATCAAGGCGAAAAGAAAGGAGGAAAGCGGACACCCCTGTCTGGTGACTCTGCCTATTGGGAAGAACTCCGAGACCATGGTACCAAGCCTGATCGCTATCCTCGGGGCTCTGTAGAGCAGTGTGAGCCAACGATGGAACCCAGGACCGAACCCCACAGCCTCTAGTACCTTGTGCATGTATTGCCAATCCACAGAGTCAAAGGCTTTCTCAATGTCTATAGAGACAATGATTTTGGCCGGAAACTCTGTGTTATCCATCTGCAGGTGTGTAAACATCTGTTGACATGCCAGGTATAAACCCCGTCTGGTCAATATCAACTAGGGTCATGATAACCCCGGCCAATCTTGATGCCAGCACTTTGGCAAGTATCTTTAGATCTGTGTTGAGCAATGCTATGGGGCGATATGAGGAGCATGCCTGCGGATCTTTGCCGGGCTTCAGGAGAAGTACCATGTATGCTGTCTCATTGAGGCTGGCAAAGCTCCTTGCTCCCCGCAATGTGCATATAGTAGATTTAGTCTGCGGGCCATCTGTGACAGGTATTGTTTATAAAAATTGGCAGGGAAGCCATCTGGGCCTGGAGCTTTCTAAAGGGGAAAGGCATGTATGGCTGTCTCAATTTCCAATACAGAGATATTTTCATCCAATAGGACAACATCGGTGTCCGCCACTTTTGGCATGGAAAGACTCTGCAGCAGTACCACCAGCTCTGTTGAGTTGTAAGGAGGGATAGGTGAGTATAAAGACTTGTAGAAGCTTATAAATTCATGCAAAATTCCTACTGGGTCTAAGACTAGATTCCCTGTCGCACTTCTTATTACAGGGATGCTAACTGGTATTCTTTGATCAGCTGCTAAGTTAGCCAGTAGTCTGAATCTGGGCATTAACCTGTTCTTCTTGAAACCAACCCAGGGCCAATCTCCAACCCCCCCTCTTTCCCCCAAATGGGAAGGCCAAGGTAACCAGCAGCGGGTTATGGTCAGAAGTTTCACCTGCCGTGTATTCTGACTCATAGAGGTTTTTTAGAATGGAAGCATTCCCAAACGTCAAATCAATTCTGGCTGAAGATTTATGCGTGGGGGACAAGTGGGAATATGACACGACATCCGGGTGCTTCCACCTCCAAATTTCAGTTAAACCCTCTACCGATTCCCAAAAGCACAAATCCATTGAAGCTGGCCTAGCTGCATTAGGCTTATCCAATACTGGGTCTAGAATGGCATTATAGTCACCAGTGAGTAACATGGGTAAGTGCATATATGGCGCCAGAGTCACCAATAGGTCACATAGCAGTTTCACCTGAAAGGGTGAGGGTAAATAAACGTTCACTAACAATATTTTCTGACATGCCACCTCTGGAACTATTGCCACATCACCCTCCTGGATCAGTGAACACCTGATGAATTGTGCAAGCAATTGCTTTGCTAATCAATATAGCAGTCCCCCTGGTATACGTGGAGTATGTGGAGTGGAATGATCTCTGGATCAAGGGTTTGCGCAAAGAATTTAATTTCCCTCCAGGTGGGTTTTCTGAAGGAGGATGATATGTGGCTTTACCTGTTTTAGATACTGAAATACTGAGGCCCTCTTAAATGTATTATTTAGTCCCCTAACATTCCAAGATAATATGTTTATCCTGCTATCCATTATAGCTGGGTAGGAAATCTGACATTCGGATCAATTCTGATAACATTGAAACACCTATTATGCATTTAAACACCTATCTGGTATAACACCTGCTGTTATACCAGAAACTAGGAGCCTAACAAAACAACTCCAATCAAAAATAGTCCAGTATGCAGCTTTAGCCCTGTAACAAAAATTCCAAAAAGAGTTCAACAAAAAGTGTCGACAGTTCGGCATAAGGCATTAGTTCATAAGTATGAACGTAAATAGCCGATTAATTTTTTCACCTGTTATTTTCCAGTGACCACTGTAAACAATCGCTTTTGCAAGGACACCTTATAGTGCAGAGTCCCCACTAAGTTGTACTCTCCCTTTCTCACTGCCTATAGTCATGGCATAGATGTGTTACCTTACACACAGGAGTTGATCCCTCCAAGAGCAAACTTCTGCGACTTGGAGTGTCATCAGGTCTGCGCAGGTCTGTCCTCAACCGCAGGGCGAGGAAACAAACTGGCATGTGAACAAGAAAACAAAAATAGAGAAACACGAAACCGGGTATCCGGGAGCAAAACAAAAAGAAGAATTAAGACTGGGCAGTCCCTTCCCCAGAGGAGTAGCAATAATCTCACAGGTTGTGGTCTAGCCAATCACTAGCATCTTGTGGGGTTTCAAAGAATTTAACAGTACCTTTGTGTTGTACACGGAGACGACTTGGGTAGAGCATGCTGTACTTCAGTTTCCTTTCCCTGAGCCTTTTCTTCACCTCAGTAAAGGAACAACGTCTTTGCTTCGTTTCTGCCGAGAAATCCGGAAACAGCATGATGCGTGCGTTTTCAAATTTTAACTCCTTGTGTTTCCTAGCCTCCGCCAGTAACATGTCTTGTCCCCTATAATTAAGGAACCAGACCAGGAATGGCCATGGTGGGGCGCCTGAGGGTCTAGATCCGTGTCATGGTTATGCAATAGAGTTCGTCTGCTTACCTGTCTCCATGTGTTCATTTCTAGAGACCAGCCGACCCTCACCTGACTGCTTTTATAATCCATCCTCTGGCATGGCTCCACCCTAGCTCCTATCAGAGAACTCTATATTAACCTGTGCACTGCTATCCAACCCTGCTGATCAACCTTTGTGTGTTAGCTTCCTGTTACCTGCCGTGTGCTCTTCTATTGTTTTCCGTTACCGACTTTGGTGTGTCCTTGACTTCCCTGTTTGCCTGTGATCCTGACCTTTTGGCGTGTCCCCGACTTTTCCTGTCTGCTTGTGGCCCCCGACCTTGGCTTTGTCCCTCGCCATCCCTATCCTCCTGTTGCCTACTGTGGGTGTGAGCTGGGGGTCGCGACCTTGAACTAGTTGCAGCCAAGTCCATCCTCACCACTCGAGGCTCTGGTGAACACCTGCTGGCTCTTAGACTCCGCGCCCCAGGGAATCTTACGCTCTAACCCCGGTGGGATCCATCTTGGTGTTCTGGCGGCCCTGCCTTCCTATCACCTTGACCCCCATCCGCAGCAGTCAGCCGTAGGGTCCACAAGCTTGCGGTGCACTCCTAATCCCTGCGGTGTGCATCTGTCACCTGGTCTCAAGGTGACCTGACACTCCGATTGCAACCCTGTGTGCTCTTTCAGCGACATATGTAGGAAGGAGAACACCCAGTGTCAGCAATTATTTAAAAAACTGCTCTGCAAATATAGTTGCTGCATTTCCCTCAGCTCCCTCTGCCAACCCCACCACCCTCACGTTGTTTCATCTCTGGCGGTCTTCAGCATAATCTGCTCTGTGCTGTAAAGCGCTTACCACCTCCTTTAATTCCACCAACTGCAAGTCCTGCATATGAGTGGCGTCCTCCACCTCTGAAATGCGGTCTTCTGCTGTGGTCAATCTGCCTCTTATTTTGTTGAGATTATGGCGGATGAGGTTGCACTCTGACGATAGAAGATCTATGTGCCCCATAAGTTCAGATTTCGACGCTGCTATGGCTTCCAGGATCGGACCTGTTATGGCCGCTGTATCCACATCAATCTCCTGCTGCATGGAAGAGGTGTCCTCCGGTCCATGTAGTGGGGCTGCGCCCTGTTGTGCCATCTTCACTGCTGTCGTTTTGGCGTGCATTGCTGTAGACACAGGATTCAGGATGGAGGAAGTGTGGGTGGGGCTCGGTGCCATGCTTCCCTGTGAGTGGAGATGCCTCTGATCCTGCAGCGGCTGTAAATGTTGATTCTTCTGCTTTTTTGCCACCGAGGATGACATTGTACCGTGCCCTGTTGCTGCTGTTGCATGTTGGTGTTAATTGGTGCCGTTCAATTGGCCATTAGCAGGATAGTTCCTAGAGGATAGCTGGAGCTCTGGAAGATCACATCATGCTGCGATCACATCCGGCCATGCCCCCCAGAGGAAGTTTTCTTAAAGGAACTGCTTCTGGATACCTAGTGGTAATCTAGGACTACTAATATATATTGGTGTCCCGTTGCTGACTTTAACAAGGATCCCACAAGATCCATAGCAATCTATTCAAATGGCACCTTAGTTATTGTCAGGGGTACCAAGGGGTTTCTATAGTTTGACTCTGGGGTGGTTAGCTGGGAAGTAGGACAGGTTGCACAGTACCATTTAACCTCAGCATTCACCCCTGGCCAGTAAAACAAGTCAGTTATTCTTGCCTCCATTTTTTTCCACCCCTAGGTGTTCTCCCAATGCGTTGTTGTGGGCTAAATCAAGGACCATCTGCCTATATGGCTGGGGAACCAGCAATTGCTTTACAGTCTCCCCTTGGATTTCAGCCCGTCAATAAAGCAAGTCCCAAATGAATGCAAAACGAGTAAACCTTCTGTCCACATCAGGTATATGTGGGACTCCCTTCTGTACCTGCGTCCATTTTTTTATTTAATTGTTTTTTATTGAAAAAAAAAATTTGGTTTATACATAAAGCATGATTTTCCAAACATAGAGAAAGTATACATATCAACACAGAATACAAATTTTTACTTCAAAAAATATTACTTAGCGCCGAAGGCGCAACCATACCTAGCACTCTAGTTATCCCTAACACACCTGCAAAGCTATCCCCTCCCCCCCCCCCATAACCCTGTTCTTCGAACACATGCTGCTAAATCCAGTCAAGCCTATTTGGCTAGCCAGTAACGGAGTGGCAAATCCCTTCAGGAACAGAAATAAGGAGCTTCCAGGAGACTCCCAGACCACACCAGGCCTGAGCCGAATGGATGCGCCCTAACTCCTATCCTCCGCTATCTCGTCTAGGGGGTAACCAATGTCTCTCAACCATGGATTCCATAGCAACTTGAATTTTTTTAAGTTATTTTGTCTAATATACATTGCCCGTTCGCACCAAATTATAGAATTTATGGCATTTATCCATGCTTGCAGTGCTGGAGGGTTTTTTGCCTGCCAGTTCATCGCAATTAAGCGTCTGGCCTGATACAGGCATCTTAATATAGATATTTTTATTACAGCGGAGATTCTACCCCTTTCCATAATCCCTAATAGACAAGTCCTAGCTTCAGGTTCCAAAGTGGTATTAAAAATCTTATTAATTCTGTGTACAATTTCTATCCAGTACCGATATAATTTTGGGCACTTCCATACCATATGAAGCAGGTCCCCTGGTGCTCCACATCTAGGGCACTCACCGTTAGACTTTCTACTTATCCTCCACATTTTTTTAGGGGTGTAGTATGCCCTATATAGAAAGAGCTTGTGGGACATGCGCTGCGATGGGGAGATAGACACCAGGTTCCCCTGTGCTAGGATCTCATCCCATTGTTCCTGCCCAATTAGTCCCAGGTCTTCCTCCCATCCCCTCCTGCTCTTGTCCGGTCCCTCTCCATTCAAAACTTTGCCCTTGAGTTTTGTATATAGACTAGAAATCTGACCCTTTGTTTGTCCTTGCTCGAGGAATCCCTGAAACAGGGGATTCTTCGTCCTCTCAATAACAAGTGTGCCAAACTGTGCATGTATCCCATGCCTCACTTGCAAGTATATATAAAATGTTTTATTGGAGATGCCGAATTCCTGACGAAGGTCTTCGAAAGATTTCATAGTGTTCCCCTGATAGAGATGCACAAGTCTAATAACCCCCCTCCTCTCCCACTCCAGGGACCGATCTATTCTATTTAATTCGGCCAATTCTCCATTGTTCCATAGGGGGGTGTACTCAGTTACCCCCTCATAGCCCAAGAGTTGCTTAGCTATCTGCCATACTTTCCTCGCCAAAACATTAGTGGGGCATTTACAAGCAAATGAGTTGGCCTCCACAACTTCAACTAGAGTTTTATGATATGCATTATTAACCACTTGACCACTGGGCACTTAAACACCCTTAATAACCAGACCAATTTTCAGCTTTCGGTGCTCTCACATTTTGAATGACAATTACTCAGTCATGCAACACTGGACCTATATGAAATTTTTGTCCTTTTTTTCACACAAATAGAGCTTTCTTTTGGTGGTATTTAATCACCGCTGGGTTTTTTATTTTTTGTGCTATAAAAGAAAAAATTCTGTAAAAAAAATGAATTTTTCTTCCTTTCTGTTATAAAATTTAGCAGATTAATAATTTTTTCTTCATAAATTTTGGCCAAAATTTATACCACTACATATCTTTGGTAAAAATAAGTACAAATTGGTGGATATTATTTGGTCTTTGTGAAAGTTATAGAGTCCACAAGCTATGGTGCCAATATCTGAAAATTGATCACACCTGAAGTACTGACGGCCTATTTCAATTCTTGAGACCCTAACATGCCAGAAAAGTACAACTACCCCCCAAATGACCCCTTTTTGGAAAGAAGACATTCCAAGGTATTTAGTAAGAGGCATGATGAGTTTTTTGAAGTTGTCATTTTTTCCCACAATTCTTTGCAAAATCAAGATTTTTTTTACTTTTTTTTTTTTTTTTTTCACAAAATTGTCATATTATCAGTTTATTTCTCACACAGCATATGCATACCACAAATTACACCCCAAAACACATTCTGCTATTACTCCCGAGTACGGCGATACCACATGTGTGAGACTTTTACACAGTGTGGCCACATACAGAGGCCTAACATGCAGGGAGCGCCATCAGGCATTCTGGAGCACCCAGGACAATTCTGACATTTCTCTCCTACATGTAAAAATCATCATTTATTTGCTAGAAAATTACATAGAATCCCAAAACATTATATATGTTTTTTTAGCAAACACCCTGGAGAATACAATGGTGGTCGTTGCAACTTTTTATCTCGCACGGTATTTGCGCAACAATTTTTCGAATGCTTTTTTTTTGGAAAAAAAAACAGTTTTGTACTTAAAAAAAAAAAACACAGTAAAGTTAGCCCAATTTTTGCATAATGTGAAAGATGAAGTTACACCGAGTAAATCGATACCTAACATGTCACTCTTCAAAATTGCACACGCTCGTGGAATGGCGCCAAACGTCGCTACTTAAAAATCCCCATAGGCGACAATTTAATTTTTTTTTTACTGGTTATATGTTTTGAGTTACAGAGGAGGTCTAGGGCTAGAATTATTGCTCTCGCTCTAACGTTCGCAGCGATACCTCACATGTGTGGTTTGAACACCGTTTTCATATGTGGGCGGGACTTACGTATGCGTTCGCTTCTGCATGCGAGCACATGGGGACAGGGGCGCTTTAAAAAATATATATATATTTTATTGTTCATTTTACTTTATTTATTTTAGTTTGACATTTTTTTCCCCAAAAATAAATTTTTTGATCACTTTTATTCCTATTACAAGGAATGTAAACATCCCTTGTAATAGGAATATGGCATGACAGGTCCTCTTTACAGTGAGACATGGGGTCAATAAGACCCCGCATCTCATCTCTAAGCTGGGAAGCCTGAAAAAAAAAAAAAGATTCTGGATTTGATCGTATTGGCGAGTCGGTAGAAGCCCCGGAGGGCGGCGGGAGGGGGGGGGTGTCTATGGCTGGGTATTGCAGGGTGTCACCGACTATGGCTGGGTATCTCAGAGTATGGCTGGGTATCTCAGAGTATGGCGTTGCAGAGCATTGCAGGATATTGGAGGGTGTTGCAGAGCATTGCAGAGTGTTGCACGGTATTGGCGGGTGTTGCAGAGCATTGCAGAGTGTTGCACGGTATTGGCGGGTGTTGCAGAGCATTGCAGAGTGTTGCAGGGTATTGGTGGGTGTTGCAGAGCATTGCAGAGTGTTGCAGGGTACTGGCAGGTGTTGCAGAGCGTTGCAGGGTATTGCAGAGTGTTGCAGTGTAATGCAGTGTAATGCAGAGTATTGCAGGGTATTGCAGGGTAATGCAGAGTAATGCAGAGTATTGCAGGGTATTGCAGAGTATTGCAGGGTATTGCAGAGTATTGCAGGGTATTGCAGGGTATTGCAGAGTATTGCAGGGTATTGCAGGGTATTGCAGAGTAATGCAGGGTATTGCAGAGTAATGCAGGGTATTGCAGAGTATTTCAGGGTATTGCAGAGTAATGGCAGGGTATTGCAGAGTATTTGCAGGGAATTCAGGGGTTAATTTTCGGTGAGCAGCGATGTGGGCACTGCAGATGCAGCCCACATCGCTGCTGACACCGATCTCTTCCCCCTCCGCTGTTCCGATCGGTACAGAGAGGGGGAGGGAGGAACCGGCGTCATAACATGACGCCGGTTTGTTTACAAGTGATCACTCCGTCATTTGACGGAGCGATCACGTGGTAAACGGCCGCTATGAGCGGCCGTTTACCGTGATCCGTGATGCGCCGGGTCCTGTGGACCCGGCGGTCATGGATGCTCTCGAGTGAGCAGAATTCTGGGAGGACGTCATATGACGGCCTCCCAGAGTTAAGAAACCGCCCTGTAGCCGTCATTTGGCTATAGGGCGGTTATTAAGTGGTTAATCATCAATTTATGATTCGGGCAACCACCCCCCTCCAGTCCAGCCCCAGTTAAATGCTGGAGCTGGGCTGATAGAAAGTATGTTCTTGGATGTGGTATCGCTACTCCTCTCTTTTCCACAGGGAGCTGCAGTGTCTGCAGCCGAATCCGAGGCTGTCTCTTTTTCCATATTAATTCTCGAATTAATCCCTCCAGTCTGTTAAACCATTTCTGGTTAATCCAGACTGGGGAGTTGTGGAGGATGTATAAGATCTGTGGCTGCCAAATCATTTTTACTAAATTACAGCGCCCCGCCACAGACAGGGGGAGGCGACACCAGCTATTGACCCTCTGCTTCAGCTTTGCCAGTAATGGTACCAGATTCTCCTCAACATACCGGTCTATATCTCTGGGAATCCAGACACCCAAGTATTTCAGCTTAGGTACCACTTCTAGTCCCACAACTGTAGGCGATGTTTGATCTTCAAACTCCGACAGTGGCATAAGGGCTGATTTACTCCAATTAATGACCAAACCTGATTGTTGCCCAAATTCCTCCATCAGCCGTACTACACTGTTCAGAGTGGAGCGCACATCGCCAATAAAGAACAAGACATCATCTGCAAATAAAGCCAGCTTCTCCTCCTCCAGTCCGCGCCGGAATCCCTGGATGTCCGAGCGTGATCTCGCCATCACAGCCAGGGGTTCCATAGCCAGTACAAACAAGAGGGGAGACAACGGGCATCCCTGCCTCATACCCCTTTCTAGATGAAACATATCAGAAAATAGGGTCCCCATTTTAATCTTGGCCCTGGGTCCCCTATATAGTAGTTTTACCCATTGGATAAATTGGGGGCCAAAGCCAAAGCGTTCCAATACGCCCCAGAGATAGTCCCACTCCAGGCTGTCGAAAGCTTTAGTAGCATCTAAAGCTAATATGGCACCTGGGTTGTCATTGTCTCTAGGTATTTGTAAGTTTAGAAAGACCCTCCTAATATTAGTATTAGTTGTTCTGCCCGGGATAAACCCGGACTGGTCTGGATGTATTAATTTGTGAATATAGCTATTTAACCGAATTGCTAGGGCCTTGGCTAGGATTTTTATATCTGAGCATAACAAAGATATCGGCCGGTACGACGAGACCTCTTGTTGGTCCTTCCCCTCTTTAACCACTTGGGATCCGCGCTATTGCAAAATGACGGCAATAGCGCGGACCCACATTTTCGGGACTACGTCTATTGACGTAGTCCCGGTTACGAGCGGCCTGCGCGCCCCCTGAGGGGGCGCGCGCGGCGCGCTCTGTGATCGGCGAGTCCGTGAGACTCGCCTGATCACCGATCCGTGTAAGGGGTCGATCCCGACCCCTTATCACGTGATCAGCTGTCAGCCAATGACAGCTGATCATGTGATAAAACGGAGCCGGTAATCGGCTAGTATTCCTCCTCGCGCTGACAGCGCGAGGAGAAAAAAAAAAAGCCGATCGCCGGCGGCCGTGTTCGGGACATCAGTCCCGATCACGGCCAGCAATTTAAAAGGACACCTGCCCCCTGCCAGTGCCCACCTGCCACCCGCAGTGCCATCCTGAAATAAAGTAAGTGCCCCCCTGTCAGTGCCACCCAGCAGTGCCCATAGTGCCCACAGTGCCACCCAGCAGTGCCCACAGTGCCACCCAGCAGTGCCCACAGTGCCACCCAGCAGTGCCCACAGTGCCACCCACAGTGCCACCCAGCAGTGCCACCCACAGTGCCACCCAAAATCTGCCTCAGGTGCTGCACCCCAGTGCCGCCCATCAGTGCCCAGCAGTGCCGCCCATCAGTGCCCAGCAGTGCCGCCCATCAGTGCCCAGCAGTGCCACCTATCAGAGCCACCTATCAGTGCCACCTATCAGTGCCCATCAGTCCCATCTATCTGTGGTACCTATCAGTGCCCATCCGTGCCACCCATCCGTGCCACTTATCCGTGCCACCCATCCGTGCCATCTTATCTGTGCCCATCTTTGCCCATCAGTGCCGCCTTATCTGTGCCCATCGGTGCCGCCTTATCTGTGCCTATTAGTGCCGCCTTAACTATGCCTATCAGTGCCCACCAGTGCAGCCTATCAGTGCCCACCAATGCAGCCCATCAGTGCCCACCAATGCAGCCCATCAGTGCCCACCAATGCAGCCTATCAGTGCCGCCTAATCAGCGCACTTCAATGAAGGAGAAAAATGACCCGTTTGCAAAATTTTATAACAAACTATTAAAACATGATTTTTTTTTTTTGCATCTTTTTTTGTTTGTTTAGCAAAAAATAAAACTCCGAGCTGTAACTAAATACCACCAAAAGAAAGCTCTATTTGTGGGAAAAAAATGATAAAAAATTCATTTGGGTACAGTGTTGTATGGCCGCGCAATTGTCACTCAAAGTGCATCAGCGCTGAAAGCTGAAAATTGGTCTGGGACTGAGGGGGGTTTAAGTGCCCAGTAAGCAAGTGGTTAAGAATTAAAGTGATATTAGCCTCCAGCATTGAAGCGGGGAGCTCCCCCGCCTCTAATGCATGGTTTAGCGTTTCCAGTAGTGCCGGCATCAGCTGTTCGCTGTATCGTTTATAAATTTCCACTGGAAGCCCATCAGGACCAGGAGATTTATAATTGGGCATACTGTTCATCGCGCATTTTAGTTCTTCCAAAGTAAGTGGTAAGTCTAGCTTCAGTTTATCCTGGTCTGAAAGCACAGGAATAGCTGTTTGATGCAAAAAATTAGTAGTCAAGCCCTCGCAACTCTGTATAGTTGATTTATATAAGGTTCTATAATAATCACCAAGTACCTTCATAACCTCGGGGGGCCTAAAGACAAGGTCGCCCTTCTGTGTTTTAATTGCCTGTATTCCTGTGGGGGGGCCATTGGTTTGAGCCAATAAGGAAAGAACTCGACCCACCTTCTCCCCTTCACCAAAATAATATTGACGTTGGAAAATACGTTGGTTCTCTACCCTTTTTAGAAGTGCCATTTTATATATCTGTTGGTTATACTCCCAAGTCTGTTGTTTCCCCGGCGATGGATCCTACACAAACTCTCTCTCAGCCTGGATAACATCATTTCGAATTTTCCCCTCTTGGTCTCGAGATTCCCGTTTTGTTATTGCAATTTTCTGTATGAGTATTCCTCTAACAAAGGCTTTTAGGGAATCCCAAACCATTGCAGGTGCCGCTGTCCCTCTGTTAGTTTGGAGAAATTCCCCTATTTGATCCCCTAAGAGGTTAGATCTATCAATTAGTTCCAACCAAGCGGGGTTTATTCTCCACTCTCTCAGTGGGACGCGCTCTCCCGTGTTCAAAGTTATAGTCAAAGGGGAATGATCTGAGATCCCACGTGCCCCGTATTCTATGTCTGCCACCACTCCAACTGCCTCATTGTTCCCCAAACCCATGTCTATTCTTGATAGCGTCTGGTGGGTACTAGAAAAACAGGAATACTGCCTATCCTGAGGGTGTCGCATACGCCAGATGTCTCTTAAACCAACTTCCAATAGAAGTTCATGTAATCGACCTGTTCTATTCCCAGTTGGACAAGGGAATCTGTCCAAGCGCTTATCTATAATTTCATTGAAGTCACCGGCAATTATCCACGGGACGCCCATTTTACCCAAGCTGAACCTGAGAAATTTATCCATAACCTCTAATTTAAAAGGAGGGGGTATATAGATATTCGCTAGAACGCATTCTTGCCCAGCCACCAGGCAGTGCAAGAAAACAAATCTCCCCTCCCCATCTATCTGGGACTCTTTACATAAAAAATCTGTACCTTTCCATACTAACACACTCACGCCGCGGGAATACGATGAATAAAAGGAATGATAATATGCCTGGAATTTCCGGTCATGAAGCAGAGGGGCCGTGGTTGGGGTTAGATGGGTTTCCTGCAAAAAAAGCAAACCAGGTCCCCTTCCTTCCATCTCCAACATCACAGACCCCCGTTTCTTAGGGTCTCCCAAGCCCCTCACGTTCCACAAAGTTATATTCCACCTACCCATCAGCTCCAATAATATTCCTCCTACCCATCAGCTCCAATGATTGGTATACCCATGGAGGGGAGAGGATAAGGGGGGAGGGAACCGCTTCCTCTCCCCGTCGCCTCTCCCCATCTCAACCTGTCCCCCATCACCACTCCGTTACTCACAGCATGTGTTCGAAGACTCCCCTCCCTCCCGCCCCCCACCCGACCCTGCCCATCAGAGCCACCCTTAGGGGTCTCAATTGTAGCCGGTATAATCATAACCCATTCAAAAGTGTCCGAACTCGCTATCCCCCCACATGATCTTATCACACCCCATCCGTATACTTCTAAGGTGGGATCATAATCCCTCCATAGCACCAATCATGCCCTACAAGGAAGAAAAAAAAAAAAAAAAAAAAAAAATATATATATATATATATATATATATATATATATATATATATATCCCCCCCAACCCTCCCCCCCAAATCCCACTCTCCCAACTCAACTATAAAACCTCATTACCACTTCTAGTGTAGAATTGTGTGAACTATTTATTCGCCATATGGCATCGCAATGTTCTATAATCCATAATACTATACCCCAACTTTAGTCAATTTGTTATATCATTTTACCCACCTCGCCCAAGCAGCGAGCAGCGACATTATAACTCCCCATTCCTTCACCGAGATGGTTTCACAAATAAAATTATTTCCAGTAATATACATACACAAGTTTACATTCTCCCATACAACCCCCCCCCAACCTCCGCACCCCCACCTTCCCACCACGCCTGTAACCATATCTTTATACACAATGTGGATCACCCTACAGTGTTCGAGTGCTCGTAGTACGTTAACCCCAATCACTAATCTATTCGTTATATCCCTCTACCACTCAAAAGAAAAAAAAAAAGGGGGATATATTCCTTTCCTTTTCCCTCCTCTCCCTCCCTCAAATCCCACCCTCCCGACTCATCCATAAAACCTCGTTTACCACTTCTAATGTAAAATTGTATAAACTATTAATTCGCCTTGTGATATCACAGTGCTCTATAATCCATAGTGTTTTACCCCATTCCTAATCAATTTATTATATCATTTTGCCCGTCTCACCCAAGCAACGAACTGTAACATTAGGGCTCCCCAGTCCTTCACCGAGATGGGTACATAAGCAAAGTTATTTCCAATAATATACATACAGAAGTTTACATTCCCCCTTGCAACCCCCCCCCCCAACCCCCACACCCCCATCTTCCCACCTCTCCTCTAGACATTCCTTTATACACAATGTAAATCACCCTATAGTGTTCAGTTACTCGTGATACATTAACCCCAATCATTAGGCTATGCATTGTATCCATCTACATCTACCCCCCTATTAAACATTAATAGCACAAAAAGAAAACAGGAAAAAACAGGAAAGGGAAAAAAAAAAAAAGAGAACCCATATCCCCACCCCCCGCCAAAAAAAAAAAAAAAAAAAGCTAGTACAGGCCGACTCTAAGTATCATTAGAGGGCCTCCTTGTGGTCCTCCAGCGGGGAGTTAAAAAAAATTGTTGAGCCCAAAGCAGACACTCGGACTGGATACAATAGGGCATACATTATCTTATGCTTTTGCAGGGTGCGTTTGACAGGAATAAACTCCGCTCTCTGTTTCTGTAAGTCCGGTGAAAAATCTGGATAAAATGACACCCTAATCCCCTTATAGAAGATGTCTCCCAATCCCCTGACCCTCCGCATCAAAATCATTCGATCATTATAATTGATAAATTTCAGTATCATTGGCCTGCAGCGTCCCTCTGATAGGTGAGATCTAAGAGGAACTCTGTGGGCTCTTTCGATGCTAGAGGGCGAGGAGAAGGAGACATCTCCCAATAATTCCTTGAACCAGTTCTCCAAAAAAGTTATGGGGTCAGGACCCTCGCTTCCCTCTGGCAGGCCAATTAGTCGCACATTATTCCTGCGGTTCTTGTTGTCCATGTCGTCAATTTTGGATGCCTGTGCGACAATTTGTTTCTGAAGTGTAGCTATTTTTTCCTGCAGGGGGGATAATTAATCTTCCACCATACTTAATCTTCCCTCTAGAGCATCTATTCTATCGATGGTGTTGCTTAGTAGTTGGCTCATAGCGTGCAGTTCATTTTGAATATTACTCAATTGGCTGTCCAGCCCAGAAATAGAGTTCTTACAATCATTAACCGCCAGCAGTATCTCTCGTAAAGTCGGTTCGCCACCCCCCCCCCCCCCCGGGTTTTTGGGCCGTCCTGCTTTCCTCCTGGGATAGCTCACCTACCCCGCCTCCTGGCAATGGGGTACCAGGATCTAGTGAAGGGTAACCTGTACTCCTTCTGTCCCCCAGTGACCCCTGCATTTTAGATTGGCCTGGCGGATGGTGTTGGACTTTCCTGCCTGGGGAAGTTGCATGTGCAAAACGCTCAAGTTTCGAAGTCGCAGAGGCTTGATTTAATTTTTCTTTAGCAGCACGCGTTTTTTGATTCCCCTCTCCATGGGATATATCCTCTACCGCTCTTTTGCTAAGCATGGTAAAGTCCACGTGGAAAAATCACTAAGCCAGCGGAGGGTAGTAATATAGCAGTTTATATCGCTAAACCAAATCTCCCCAGCAAAAGACCCAGTTTTTGATTCAAGAGAACCTGGTGGGGGCCAGCCAATTCACCAGACGCACAGTGCCAGAATCCCACGTTAATTATGTTTGTGGGGTGAGCTCGCTTCAGCCAGCGGTTATCAAAAGCAAAGCAGGTAGGGAGAAGCAAACATTCCAACCAAACAGGGATAACCAAAGCACCTCTCCGCTGTCTATTGCCAAGCGAGCCACAATCTCCACCACTCAGGTTCTAACTTCCGTCCCGCTAGATTGTATAGCATTTCTCACCACTCCACAGCCAGGATTTGTCATCAATGGGGCTGGCAAATGTCACCGGGAGGTTTGCATCCGTCCAAGGCAGTCGCAGGACTCTCTCTGTGTGTCCTCGTGCGGCGTCTAAGAGTTCGTCTATCTTCAGATCTCCGACCGGATTCTCGCGATAGCGAAGCCTTCCGCGGAGCCCTCCTCGGGTACATCCGGCAATCTCCGTCAGTGCTGGGCATCAATCGTGGTAGTGCATGCTCCAGGTCGGGCGCTCATTACGGAGCTCCGATAGAGGGAGTCAGGGAACAGCAGCTGTAACCACCAGCGGATTACGTTCCTCTCATCGCAGGGCGGAGGCAGGGAGCTCGGACACGCTCGCACTCCTTCTCACTCACTCGCGCCCATCTTCATCCGGCCACACCCCCCTCAGCCGCAACTGGACTAAAAAATGAGTGGCGTCCTCCACCTCTGAAATGCGGTCTTCTGCTGTGGTCAATCTGCCTCTTATTTTGTTGAGATTATGGCGGATGAGGTTGCACTCTGACGATAGAAGATCTATGTGCCCCATAAGTTCAGATTTCGACGCTGCTATGGCTTCCAGGATCGGACCTGTTATGGCCGCTGTATCCACATCAATCTCCTGCTGCATGAAAGAGGTGTCCTCCGGTCCATGTATTGGGGCTGCGCCCTGTTGTGCCATCTTCACTGCTGTCGTTTTGGCGTGCATTGCTGTAGACACAGGATTCAGGATGGAGGAAGTGTGGGCGGGGCTCGGTGCCATGCTTCCCTGTAAGTGGAGATGCTCTGATCCTGCGGCGGCTGTAAATGTTGATTCTTCTGCTTTTTTGCCACCGAGGATGGCATTGTACCGTGCCCTGTTGCTGCTGTTGCATGTTGGTGTTAATTGGTGCCGTTCAATTGGCCATTAGCAGGATAGTTCCCGGAGGATAGCTGGAGCTCTGGAAGATCACATCATGCTGCGATCACATCCGGCCATGCCCCCCAGAGGAAGTTTTCTTAAAGGAACTGCTTCTGGATACCTAGTGGTAATCTAGGACTACTAATATATATTGGAGTCCCTTTGCTGACTTTAACAAGGATCCCACAAGATCCATAGCAATCTATTCAAATGGCACCTTAGTTATTGTCAGGGGTACCAAGGGGTTTCTATAGTTTGACTCTGGGGTGGTTAGCTGGGAAGTAGGACAGGTTGCACAGTACCATTTAACCTCAGCATTCACCCCTGGCCAGTAAAACAAGTCAGTTATTCTTGCCTCCATTTTTTTCCACCCCTAGGTGTTCTCCCAATGCGTTGTTGTGGGCTAAATCAAGGACCATCTGCCTATATGGCTGGGGATCCAGCAATTGCTTTACAGTCTCCCCTTGGATTTCAGCCCGTCAATAAAGCAAGTCCCAAATGAATGCAAAACGAGTAAACCTTCTGTCCACATCAGGTATATGTGGGACTCCCTTCTGTACCTGCGTCCATTGCTCACAATAATATAGATACAATGAACAGTCCTGGCCTACTATGATATCATGTATCAAACTATTCACCACCCCAACCTCTTGCGTTACAGCCATAGGCAATAGACACCGGAAACCAGGGTGTACTCCCTTGTGTCCTCCCCGGTGTCCCCATGGATATATGGATACACACTATTTGGAGTGTCTTACCTACTAGTCTTGCCAATCACCCTAGTGTGTACCAGCTTTACCATGCTACCGGAATCCAGCAGGGCCTTGGCAGGGAGGTTGTTTACCCAAACTTCCCACTCAAACTCACCTGAAGCCAAGTTGAGATGGGTGGCACATGCTCTTTTCAAATAAAAAGAGGCTTTCCTGTCAGCCCACAATCCATGGGCTCCTCCTAAAATGGGAACTGTGTCACTGTCCAGTTATGTCCCCCATTTTCCTGACAGGGACTGACCCTTGCAGGCCCGAGGAAGGTGAGGCATGGATGCAGGTTCCTAGGTCTGGCAGGACTTCCTTTCTAGTCACTGTAGCTGCCCATGGTGTGGGTTCTCAAAGCTTGGCAAGCAAAAGTATTTTAACGCTATTTACCTTGCAACCAACTCCATTAGCTAGTCTGCTGTTGTAGGGTCCCCATGCCTCACCTAGCACTGTTGGTCATCTGGCAGGGACCACAGGTATCAGTCCATCATGATCTGTGCACCATTTGAGGGCATGTCAGCTTCTCTGGTTGCAGCCATTTCTTAGCTAGTTACACCAGTTCATGCGTCTGGGATCTTGGTGGCCGGTCAGGTATTTCCAGTAATGCAACCTCTGAGCCTGTACTGCAGTAGTCACTCAAAGACTGGCCTGGGTGTCTGCCTTCAATTGCTCATAGTTCTTGATGTCCTCTGTTGGCAGGTCAAAGTAGGCCTTTTTCAGATCATCAGTATGAAAACCTATTGATCTTGGGGCCACCCTCTCTCTCTCCGATATCCTCTTGAAAATTGTTAGAAAGGCTTCCACATCATCCCTGGTTTATCAATTTTTTTCAAGTAATGGCTGACACTCATGGTTAATCAGGGTAACAGTTGCTTGTTCATGACCCTAAGCAAGACGCAGCACAGCCTCCCACAAAGCAGCCACTTGTCTTTATTTTCTTCAGGGCAAATAAAAACAGAGCTTTCTGCAGCACACGTAAATACCTTAAGTCTAGAAACAAGGACACAAAGTCCATTTATCTTCAGCACAAATGAAACATAACACAGTATCAGTCCTATAAGGGATTTGCCCACAGCTGGGATCTTCCTGTATTTTAAGTGATGCTTTCTGAAGGTAAGCTTAAAGGGGTTATAAACTCTCATGGTTCATTCTATGCATTAAGGTGAAAAACCTTCTGTAGTGCTGCAGCCCCCCCAGCCCCCCATACTTACCTGAACGCTGTGATGCTCTGGACGGGAACGAGCACACCATCTTTAGCTGGTGTCTCGTGTACTGATTGGACAGATTGATAGCAGCGCAGCCATTGGCTCCCAGTGACGTGGCGCTGGGGGAGGTGGTGGGTGGGGCCGAGTCCTGCATTCTCTGTGAATGGACACAGATGCAGGACTCAGGAGCGCGCCCGTGTCCACCTTAGTAGAGCACTTCTCTGACGTGGACACTCGATGCAGGGAGGAGCCACCAGCGCCGCTGAGGGACCCCAGAAGAGGAGGACTGGGGACAAAACAAACTGCACAGTGGAGATAAGTATGACATATGACATGTTTATTATTTAAAAAAAAACAAAAAAACCTTTACAACCCCTTTAACCCCCTTCGAGACTGGAGTCCCCCTAATCAGGGGTGGAGGTTCTTTCCCACCCGAATATCTCTCTGAACCCCTGAGTACACAAAATGCACCAACCATTTCACTTAAAGGGACCACAGCCCAAATATTTATGAAACATAGCACTTACCAAGGATCCATCCTCGCATTATGTACAATATGTTAAGGCACGATGAAAAAAACACCTATGCAGTACATCGATATAATACATTATTATTATACATGATTTATATAGTGACAACAGTTTATGCAACACTTTACAATGTAGAGGGGGGACAGCACAATTGCAGTACAGTTCGATACAGAAGGGACAGGAGGGCCCTGCTCATAGATCTTACATTATAAAGGGAGGGGGTGGTGGTACAAAAGGTAATAGCTGCGGGGGATGATTTGATGAGGATGGCTCAGGGACAGTTCTTAGGTGGGCGTGGGATAGGCTTCCCTGAATAAATGAGTTTTCAGGGATGTCCTAAAGGGTTAGGGGCTGATCGGACATACGGGGGCAGGGACTTCCAGGGGATGGGAGAGGCTCTGGAGAAGTCCTGAAGGCGAACATGGGAGGAGGTAACAAGGGAGCCCCCCCCCCCCCATAAAGCAGTATTCCAGCCTCTGAAAAAAAAATTCAAAGTCAGCAGCTAAAAATAATGTAGCTGCTGACTTTTAAGATAAGGACACTTACCTGTCCAGAAATCCCGCGATGTCCATCGGCTCGGGTCCAGGTGCTGACATTGCAAGTAAGGAAAACCAGCAGTGAAGCCTTCATGCTTCACAGTCGGTTTCCTGCTGCGCATGCACGAGTCTCGCTGTGCTTTCTTAATAGTCCCGTAATTTTCTGGGATGCACACAGGTCCCAGAAGGCAGCGCGGGGGGAGGGGCCAATGCAAATGCAGAAATTACGTACCTTCCGAAATGTCGCAGCAAGGTAGGACGGAAGTCCAGCTGAAGAACAACAAAAAAGGTACAAAACGGCGAAAAAAAAGTATATTCAATAATGAGGGCGGTAGACCTAGTTTAATTCTAGCCTGGAACTCCGCTTTAAGCTGCAAAAGAGTCACACTGGGGGGGTGTTCTCATGCCGTGGCAACATTGCTTTGTGGTGACACAAAAATGATCCTACCCAGTCATGTTTGTTGGGCAGTACTGATGGTAAACATGCCTTGTTCAAGTGAATAGGGCCTAGCCACAATATCGAGCCAAACACTATTCCTATTCAGAAAGTCCATTCAGCTGTGGAAACAAAATGTGCATTGAGGAGGCAGTTGTATTGCCTCCTGAATGCTTGTCAGTTGAACCTGCACCGCTCTCTGAAAAGTGATTCACCATGAAATTCCCAGATGAACGCTGAACCTTAAAGCAAAATTATACTCATCTCTACTCCAGCGATGCGATGTTCCTGAGTTCCACCATCTTCTTCTAAGCTCAGGATCTTCAGCCATGTTGGTGGTCTATACTGGATAACATAACTCTTGCTCACCTGCAGGAGTTTATTCGTCCCCGCCAGATGCTGAAATATAACACTGAGCTGCATTGTGAAGAAGACTGCGAACAACATCAGGTAAAAAGCCTTTATTGTATAAAAGATGTCAAAACCTGCATGTTCACCCATTATTTATTTATTTACTTTTATGTAAAGTTCCACTCTAAGGTTGAGTTGCAAGGTTAGAAGAGTAAATAAAGCTAAGAAACTGGGCAAAAACATGCAGTACACCTGTTGTCAATGTCAAAATCTCATGACACAGTGAAACAAACAATTATAAATAATATGCACCTTTTTTAGTAAGGTCTTCATACTTAAAAAAAAAAAAGGAAAAATTGTTAATACAAACAGACCAACAGGTTCAACAATCAAAAGTGGAATCACAGTATTAGCATTAGAACATCAACAAATGCAATTTATAAGTTAATTTCCCCTATCTAGCTAAGATAACTATAAAAATAGTTGGTGAGCTCAATGGTCTGGGTTGGGTCACTGAACAACTGTATGATAACAGATTCCTTTCCAGTAGTAGCTATCCTCATAGGCATGTGCAGGGGGTGTGCTGGATGTGACTGGGCACACCCTAATCACCCGTGCTGTCTCCCGTGATCTGCCACAAAATGTTGTGTATAACCCCCGCTGCCTGTGAAACAGTCTCACAGGCAGCCGATTGTGAATAGATTGCTGCCATTTTGGGAGAGACCGGGCTATAGAGGCCAATTGAAGACAGTACTTGTCCAAGTAGACAGACCGCTCAGCGGTACTAGAAAAATAGGGAACAGATGCCTGCCAGTTATGCCAGCAACCACCTGGATGATTGTATAGGGAGAAGGAAGGACCAACTAGTCGGCCCCCATATGCCATGGGGAGACTAACAAACTAATAAAATAAAATAATAGACTATTACAAAGGGTGCAAAAAACTGAAGTCAACCTAAAATCATAATGAGATTTATATATTAATATATTGTTGACCATACATACATGGCATATGTGTGCATTTACCACTATTAAGTAGTAACAGCAGATTAGTAAATCTATGGATGAGATCCATAAATAGCATCCAAGAGGATTTCCAACTAACCTGCATAAGTGCCTGCCGAAACAGTAAAGCGCCTCATAGGGGATGATGCTGAAGGAGATGAACGCATGCTGCACTAAGCAATAAAAAATTTATAAAATCAATCCCTCACTGATATAGTATGCTTTAAACCTGTATATATACCTAGTTAGTATGTGCAATGTATGACTGTAAATCTGACAATAATGTCAATAACAAAATGGTAAAACATTTATTATACAATTGAATAGATATCATAATGGCGTCACAGTTAGCGATAATAGTACGGAAAACATGCCATCATAAAAATACATGAACATTACTAAAAATGCATGTGGATATAAACGCATAGAACAAAGCGTACAAATACATATACATGGACATAAAGACATATGCAGGAGAAAAGACAGGCACAGATGGAAGGGAAGAGATGTAATCTACCAGCCTAAGCAATTTTGTAGATCTCAGGGTCTTCACAGAGCCCCCCGGGGGTCAAGCTCCCAAGGGTGAATATCCAGAAGGCTTAGCGTTTACAGAGCCTCTGATGTCTCCTACCCATGTCAAGGTAACCTCCAATGGACTCAATCCTGAACACCCTCATGCTGGATGGATCTCCACGGTGGGCTTCCTGAAAGTGCAGAGGAACCGGGTATTTTAATCGTGTGTTGGTGATAGCGCATTTATGTTCACTGATGCGCACTCTCATGGGACGAGATGTCCGGCCCACATAGAGACGCCCGCATGGGCAAATGATGCACATGATGCCATACACCACAGTTGATAAACCGCTTCAACTGGTGGACCTTGTTGTCCATGCCAACCACTGTCTTTTTTCTGTGCCACATAAACTTGCATGTGCCACAGTTCTTGACACTGTATCTGTAGCTGCCTTTTTGTTAAAAAAATAGTGGACCATGCATTAGGAGATTTACTAGAAGATTTCTTTACCATGCTGGGAGCTACCAAGCTTCTTAGATCACAAGGTTTCCTATACACGATATTGGGTCTATCTGGGATATGTCTGCTCAGCACTGGATCATGTCATCTTTATGGTTAGAAGCACTGTATACTCTGCAATGTTTGCTTATTACCTAACAAATGCCAGTTTATTTTTCTTCGCTTTAATAAATATTGGCATAAAGATGTTTGTGCAATGAGCATCTTTCTCTGCCGTTTACATTTACATGATCATTGAGCTACCGTGTGTATATTGGAATATACTTGGTGCATTTGGCTCGAGAGGAACAGCTCCTATCACCTCTTCAGATGTGAGAGATATATTGTTTTAGTATGTTTAGGTTCTCCATGTTGCTCTGAAGATTTTAGACAGTATGGCTGCATACATCGCCCACGGTGCAGGTTCAGAAAGGATAGGAGCAGGGCTGGTGCTACCACTAGGCAAACTAAGCAGCCATCTAGGGCACCCACCACTGGTGTTCCTACTCTCTTCTCTCTGCCGCAAGCAACTAAGTCTCAGCATCAGCAGGCAGGCACCGCTCCCACATAGTGTCAGAGGCGCAGTGGAAGACTGTGTCTTTGTCCCGACTTCCGAATGAATAGAAGCAAGCAACCATTCATTGATGGGCGCTGGCAGGCTGCATTGATGGGTGCTGGTGGGCTGCATTTGATGGGCGCTTCATTAAAAATGTGGGGTATACATGGGCAGGGCAAAGGGGTGGAGTCAGGGGTGTTGCCGGGGGGGTGGCAAAATTAGGTTTCGCCTAGGGTGTCAAAAATCCTTGCGCCAGCCCTGCACAGAAGATGCCAGTTATGACAGCAGAGGGGGAAACAACACTTTTCTGATGTTAAGTTCATTAAGTAATGAGCTGTATCTGCATTATTGGTTGCTTTGCTAGGGTGCAGGCTATTGGGGGCCTAGCAACCGATGATGTGGATCTGAACACTGACAGTGGGCCAAACCTGATGAGAGACTAGTTCCCCATGGGGTTCGTCTGCCTTGTGTTTGGAAGAGGACAGCCGTAGGCAGATTCCATAAGTGCTATGAGGCTATCAAATAGCTATCAAGTCCTGCCACTGCTGCTGTCAATCACAAGGGGCCTCTTGTAAACTTCCCCTTTAGGCTCAGTACACTGTTGAGCAAAGGCGAAGCAGACCTATTGGGAAACTAGGGTCTTACCATTTGGCTCCACCCACCCAACAGCTCCCACGGAAGATTGGCGGATTTCCAATCACAGAAGAGAGTCACTGCGTCTGTGTGCTGAGCCTAAGTGCCATCCTGCAATAAATTATTGTCATTGTTCCCGACAGGTACATTAAACTTTGCAAGCACTGGTAATTGTGGTGAGGAAACATGAGGGAGAGTGTGTCTAGAACACTTTTTATGAATTCCAATGGGAGTTTTGGGGGGAAGGCTGTGTGAAGCAGTAAAAAACATAGATACAGAGAGTGTCTACAACACTTTTTATGAATTCCAATGGGAGTTTTGGGGGGAAGGCTGTGTGGAAGCAGTAAAAAACATAGATACATTTTTTAGAGGTTAGCTGTGACTAGGGATGAGCCGAACACCCCCTGGTTCGGTTTGCTGCAGAACATGCAAACAGACAAAAAATGTGTGTGAACACATGAACACCATTAAAGTCTATGGGACTCGAACGTGAAAAATCAAAAGTGCTAATTTTAAGGGCTAATATGCAAGTTCTTGTCACAAAAAGTGTTTGGGGACCCGGACCCTGCCCCAGGGGACAAGTATCGATGCAAAAAAAGTTTTAAAACTGACGTTTTTTGGGAGTAGTGATTTTAAGAATGCTTAAAATGAAACAATAAAAGTGTAATATTCCTTTAAATATGGAACCCCACCATGAGTAACTGTACATACGAATTTGGGGTGTACTAGCTTTTAACATGATATTCTTTTGTGTAACAATTTCTTTTTTGTGTAATTTTTTCTATTCTATGTATTAAAATTTATATGAAATCCTACTTTATACTTCCTGTTTTCTGATTTTTATGTATGCAGATTTAGTACCGGTATAGTCCAACATTCTTTTGTCATTTTGGTCTGTGATTTGGTATAAGGAGATTAACCTGTACAGCTCCCTTCCCATTTCCAGAATTCCAAAATACCCCTTCCCCTTTAAATATCATGCTTGGGGGGTGTCTATAGTATGCTTTTAAAGTGGTGCATTTTTCCCGTGTTTAGAACAGTCCCTGCACAAAATGACATTTCTAAAGGAAAAAAAGTAATTTAAAACTGCTTGCAGCTGTAATGTAATGTTGCCCCCCCCCCTTTGGGTCTTGTATGGATATTAAGGGGAACCCCGCACCTAAATAAAAAAAAAGGCGTGGGGCCAGGCCCTATATACTCTGAACAGCAGTGTACAGGCGGTCCCCGGGTTACAAACAAGATAGGGACTGTAGGTTTGTTGTTAAGTCGAATCTTTTTGTAATTTGGAACAGGTACATCTTTTAGGTGTAGCTCCAGCCCAAACATCTATTTTTAACCACTTGCCGACCGCCGCACGACGATGTACGTCGACAGAATGGCACGGGCAGGCATAAGGGCTTACATGTACGTCCTTGCCTGCCCGCCGGTCGGGGGCCCGATCGGGCCCCCGCCCGGTGCCTGCGGCGGTCGGTATTCGTTCGGGAGCGATCCCGGACGAGGGGACGGCCATTCATTCATGGCCACCCCCTCGCGATCGCTCCCGACGAATGAAAATGTCTCGTGACATCACTTCCTCTCCTGTAATGTAAACACAGGAGAGGAAGTGATGTATTCTCTCCTCCGTGTCGGTATTTTTCGTTCCGGCACCGAGGAGAGAGCATCGGTGAGTTGCACAAGCACTACACTACACAGTAGAACATGCCAGGCACACTCACACCCCCCCTTTACCCCCCGATCACCCCCCAATTACCCCTGCCCCCCCAGTCACAGTGACACCAATTGCTTTTTTTTTTTTTTTTGCATTGGTGTCATTTGTGACTGTAATAACTGTTAGGGCAGTTAGGGTTAGCCCCCTTTAGTTCTAATGTGCCCCCCTAACCCCCCCTCGCCAGTGTCACTAAGGCTGGGTTCACATTGCAGCGGTTTATGAGAACGAATGTGATTCGCACCGCACTGCAGTGCAAATCACATCCGATCTCTGTACAGATAGTATGGCTGAATTCGTGTCGCACCCGCCGCACCCGCCGCAAATTCGCACGGGACCCTTTTTTTGGCCCGCAGCAGAATCGGATCGCATGGGTGTTCACACCATGCGATCCGAGTTTGCAGATCGCACTGCGATATGCGAACTGATCTGGGGGTGTCATTAACATTTCACTGACACTCCCAGCAGTTCGCATAGGGCAGTGTGAACTGCCGCCGGGAGGCATGCGATGCGGGAACCCGCCGCGGATTCATGGCGTTCCCGCAACGCTCCAGTGTGAACCCAGCCTAATAAGCGATCATTTTTCTGATCGCTGTATTAGTGTCACAGGTGACGCTAGTTAGGCAGGTAGGTATTTAGGTTCGCCGCAGCTTTTTATAGCGCCAGGGACCCCCATATACTACCGCATAAAGCCCCCTGATTTCCCCCTAGTTAACCCTTTCACCAGTGATCACCATATAACTGTTACAGGTGACGCTGGTTGGTTAGTTATTTTTTTATAGTTTCAGGGCACCCGCCATTTATTACCTAATAAAGGTTTAACCCCCTGATCACCCGGCGGGTGTCATTTGTGACTGTAATAACTGTTAGGGCAGTTAGGGTTAGCCCCCTTTAGTTCTAAGGTACCCCCCTAACCCCCCCAATAAAGGTTTAACCCCGTGATCACCCCCCGTCGCCAGTGTCACTAAGGCTGGGTTCACATTGCAGCGGTTTATGAGAACGGATGTGATTCGCACCGCACTGCAGTGCAAATCACATCCGATCTCTGTGCGATTCGAGTTCAGCCATACAGATAGTATGGCTGAATTCGTGTCGCACCCGCCGCAAACTCGCACGGGACCCTTTTTTTGGTCCGCAGCAGAATCGGATCGCATGGGTGTTCACACCATGCGATCCGAGTTTGCAGATCGCACTGCGATATGCGAACTGATCTGGGGGTGTCATTAACATTTCACTGACACTCCCAGCAGTTCGCATAGGGCAGTGTGAACTGCCGCCGGGAGGCATGTGATGCGGGAACCCGCCGCGCATTCGTGGCGTTCCCACATCGCTCCAGTGTGAACCCAGCCTAATAAGCGATCGTTTTTCTGATCACTGTATTAGTGTCACAGGTGACGCTAGTTAGGCAGGTAGGTATTTAGGTTCGCCGCAGCTTTTTATAGCGCCAGGGACCCCCATATACTACCGCATAAAGCCCCCTGATTGCCCCCTAGTTAACCCTTTCACCAGTGATCACCATATAACTGTTACAGGTGACGCTGGTTGGTTAGTTATTTTTTTTATAGTTTCAGGGCACCCGCCATTTATTACCTAGTCTCACTAGTGTACCCCTAAATTTAGGGGTGTCTACTTTCCAAAATGGGGTCATTTGGGGGGGGGGTTTGTGCCATCTTGGCATTTTATGGCCTTCAAAACTGTAACGCCCTTAGAAAGCCTGAAGGCGGTGCTTGGTTTTCGGGGCCCCGTACGCGGCTAGGCTCCCAAAAAGTCCCACATATGTGGTATCCCCGTACTCAGGAGAAGCAGCAGAATTTATTTTGGGGTGTCATTTCACATATGCCCATAGCATGTGTGAGCAATATATCATTTAGTGACAACTTTGTGTAAAAAAAAAAAAAAAAATTATTTTTTGTCATTATTCAATCGCTTGAGGCAAAAAAATAAAATATTCAATGGGCTCAACATGCCACTTATCAATTTCCTTAGGGTGTCTACTTTCCAAAATTGGGTCATTTGGGGGGGTTTTGTACTGCCCTGCCATTTTAGCACCTCAAGAAATGAGATAGGCAGTCGTAAACTAAAAGCTGCGTAAATTCCAGAAAACGTACCTTAGTTTGTAGATGTGACAACTTTTGCGCAAACCAATAAATATACAATTATTGACTTTTTTTTTACCAAAGACATGTGGCTGAATACATTTTGGCCTAAATGTATGACTAAAATTGAGTTTATTGGATTTTTCTAATAACAAAAAGTAGAAAATATCATTTTTTTTCAAAATTTGCGGTCTTTTTACGTTTATATCGCAAAAAATAAAAATCGCAGAGGCAATCAAATACCATCAAAAGAAAGCTCTATTTGTGGGAAGAAAAGGACGCAAATTTTGTTTGGGTACAACATTGCATGACCGCACAATTACCAGTTAAAGCAGCGCAGTGCCAAATTGTAAAAAGACCTCTGGTCATTTACCAGCAAAATGGTCCGGTCTGAAGGTGGTTAAGCTTTTTGGATAATATAGGGAAGGGTTATCACTCCTGTAACATTTGTTTTGCTGTCTGTGCCCCTGTTCAGAAGATTTCACTTCACTTTCTGTCCCAATGACAGTTGAATTTTGAAAATTTGTGGTTATTAGGGAAACAAGGATTGGTTATCAGTGGAGACACCTTTTTCCCATATTAACTCTTACAGGAAAGAGTTTCCCTTCCTAGGGGTAAATTTCCTCTCACTTCCTGTTGTCTCTCTCCGTTTGTAAGTAGGAGTCATTTGTAAGACGGATGTTTGAAAATAGGGGACCGACCGCATATACTATACAGCCTGCCCTATATACTCTGCGGAAAATTGGGCCTTAGGTGTTGATGGTAACAGAACACTGTAAGCCCTCACATTTACTCTTTGGATCTAAAATTTTCTGACAACAAAATCCAATTGTTTAAATTCCGATCGTGTGTATACAATTCCGATACACAAAGCGCATGCTCAGAATAAATTATGATATGAAAGCTATTGGCTAGTGGCCTCTTTATAGTCCCGAAGCACGTGGTTTACGCCACATCATTCTGAATGATCTGATTTTCCATCAATTTTGTGTATGCAAGACAAGTTTGGGCCAAAACCAGTCAGGGATTTTGTCATCGGAATGTCCGACGGCGTGTACAGGGCAATACTCTTGTTGGGTGCAGGAACGGGCCCTGCTGTGAAATATTATATCAAGAATTGTAATTGCATGCCTCTGTTAAACAGGAGCAGAAAAATTGGGCCTTAGACGGTGGTGGTGGTGGTGGTGGTGCCTCAACACTCTAACCCCTCACATATACTCTTGGTGGGAGCAGGAACGGGCCCTGCTGTGAAATAAAAGATCAAAAATTGTAATTACAATACTTTTGTCATGGTGTACACAGTACACCAAACAAACAGTGTAGCCATAGTGCATTTGCCCCTACTTTTCTGGTGGTGTACACAGTGGTGTACACAATACAGTGCAGCCATAGTGCAGTTGCTACTACTTTTCTGGTGGTGTACACATAGGGTTGCCACCTTTTCTTCAAGCCAAACCCAAACACTTTAGCGGTGCATGACAATTTTTTTGTAGTGTACACTATAGGATTGTAAAGACCTTTGGGTGCACTAAGGAGAGAATAATGCGGCACGCTTTATTGGACAGGATTACCTTAGGGGTCATTGTCAACCCCCCTTCAAAAAATATGGGTCAGTGTTACCCTCTCCATAATTTAGGGGTCTTCCATAGAGGACCCCTATTAGGTCCCCTTATATCAGAACTCCCCTTAGAGACCTCTATTAGATCAGGGAACCCCCCCCCATCAGTGTCCCATGCCCCTAAGGGCCCACATTAGACTGCCTTACCAAGAGCCGTTTCAAGCCAGGAAGCGTGGGAGCTGGAGTTTGGGGGTGGGAGGTGAGAAAGGGTGAGAGGAGGAGCTAAGGGGTTGAGGAGGCAGAAGAGGGGGGGGAAAGAGAGATGGGGAGGGGATTGGGGGTGTGAGGGGGACAGGGCAGGACTTAGGGTGGTGGGGGTCCCTGGGCTTGAGTCACTTTCGGGCCCTACCTTCTATACATTACAGTGTTTATCAGCGTATAACAGTGTAGCCTTGTCATTTGCAGCCTTGCCCCAGTGTCATTGGCAGCCTTGTCATTGCAGTCTTGAACTTTAAAAATGGTGCCACAGAGATACAGTGTCCTGTGTATCTCGGCGGCTCTCGGGTCCTCTTGCAGTCCCGAGCGGAGCCGAGAGTAGCCAAGTGTACTCAGCTCGGCTCACAGTCATGCCCAGTCCCTGTGTTATGTCCATCATAGGGCGGGACTGGGTGTGACTGTGAGCGGAGCGGAGCCGAGTACACTCGGCTATGTATCTCAGCGGGGACCATGGGGCCCCCTATTGGGCGAGGCCCATGGGCTTGAGCCCAGTCAAGCCCAATGGTAAGTCCTGCCCTGGAGGGGGAGTTGGGTGAGAGAAGAGGGGTGGGAGAGAGAAGCGGGCTAAGAGGGAGGAGGGGTGAGAGAGAAAGGTGGTAAGAGACCGGGCGGCCTGACAGAGAGAGGGGGAGTAGCTGACAGAGGGGGGGGTAGCTGACAGAGGGGGGAGAGTAGCTGACAGAGAGGGGAGAGTAGCTGACAGAGAGGGGAGAGTAGCTGACAGAGAGGAAAGAGTAGCTGACAGAGAGGAAAGAGTAGCTGACAGAGAGGGGAGAGTAGCTGACAGAGGAAAGAGTAGCTGACAGAGGAAAGAGTAGCTGACAGAGGGGGGGGTAGTTGACAGAGGGGGAAAGTAGCTGACAGGGGGGGGAGTAGCTGACAGAGGGGGGTAGTAGCTGACCGAGGGGGGGGGTAAGCTGACAGAGGGGGGGGAGAAGCTGACAGACGGGGAGGGAGTAGCTCACAGAGGGGGAGGGAGTAGCTCACAGAGGGGGAGGGAGTAGCTCACAGAGGGGGAGGGAGTAGATGACAGAGGGGGAGGGAGTAGCTGACAGAAGGGAAGGGAGTAGCTGACAGAGGGGGAGGGAGTTGCTGACAGAGGGGGAGGGAGTAGCTGACGGGGGGGGTGGCTGACAGGGGGGGAGTAGCTGACAGAGGGAGGGGGGAGTAGCTGAAAGAGGGGGGGTAGTAGCTGACAGAGGGGGGGGTAGCTGACAGGGGGGAGTAGCTGACAGGGGGGTTAGCTGACAGAGGGGGGAGGAGTAGCTGACAGAGGGGGGAGAAGCTGACAGAGGGGGGAAGAAGCGGACAGAGCGGGGGAGAAGCAGCTGACAGGGGGGGAGGGAGTAGCTGACAGAGGGGAAGGGAGTAGCTGACAGAGGGGAAGGTAGTAGCTGACAGAGGGGGAGGGAATAGCTGACAGAGGGGGAGGGAGTAGCTGACAGAGGGGGGGTAGTAGCTGACAGAGGGGGGGGAGTATCTGACAGAGGGGGGGGGGAGAGAAGGGGGCTATGAGAGAGGAGGGGTGAGGGAGAAAGGTGGTAAGAGAGGGGGTGGCTGACAGAGAGGGGGTAGCTGACAGAGGGGGGGTAGCTGACAGAGGGGAGGGGTAGCTGACAGAGGGGGGGTAACTGACAGGAGGGGGCTAGCTGACAGGGAAGGGGAGCTGACGGGGGGGTACCTGACAGGGGAGTGGAGCTGAAAGAGGGGGGTAACTGACAGAGGGGGGAAGCTGACAGGGGAATGGAGCTGACAGAGGGGGGAGTAGCTAACAGGAGAGTGAAGCTGACAGAGAGGGGAAGCTGACAGAGGGGGGGAGGTAGCTGACAAGGGGGGTAGCTGACAGAGGGGGTAGCTGACAAGGGAGGGGAGCTGACAGAGGGGAGTGGAGCTGACAGAGGAGAGGGGTAGCTGACAGAGGAGAGGGGTAGCTGACAGGGGAGGGGTAGCTGACAGGGGAGGGGAGCTGACAGAGGGGGTAGCTGACAAGGGAGTGGAGCTGACAGAGGGGGGTAACTGACAGAGAGGGGTAGCTGACAGAGGGGGGTAGCTGACAGAGGGGGGTAGCTGACAGAGGGGGGTAGCTGACAGAGGGGCGTAGCTCACAGAGGGGGGTAGCTGACAGGGGAGGGGAAGCTGACAGGGGAGGGGTAGCTGATAGAGGGGGTAGCTGACAGAGAGGGGAGAAGACAGGCGGGAGTAACTGACAGGGGAGGGGATCTGACAGGGGGGTAACTGACAGAGGGGGGTAGCTGACAGGGGAATGGAGCTGACAGCTGACAGAGGGGGGTAGCTGACAGATGGGGTAACTGACAGAGGGGGTTAGCTGACAGAGGGGGTTAGCTGACAGAGGGGGTTAGCTGACAGAGGGGGTTAGCTGACAGAGGGGGTAACTGACAGAGGGGGTAACTGACAAGGGAGGGGAGCTGACAAGGGAGGGGAGCTGACGGGGGGTAGCTGACAGAGTGGGGTAACTGACAGGGGAGTGGAGCTGACAGAAGGGGGTAACTGACAGAGGGGGGGGGGGTAACTGACAGAGGGGGGGTAACTGACAGAGGGGGGGTAGCTGACAGGGGAGGGTAGCTGACAGGGGAGGGGTAGCTGACAGGGGAGGGGTAGCTGACAGGGGAGGGGTAGCTGACAGAGGGGGTAGCTGACAGGGGAGGGGTAGCTGACAGAGGGGGTAGCTGACAGAGTGGGTAGCTGACAGGGGAGGGGAGCTGACAGAGGGGGTAGCTGACAGGGGAGGGGAGCTGACAGAGGGGGTAGCTGACAGGGGAGGGGTAGCTGACAGCGGGGGTAGCTGACAGGGGAGGGGTAGCTGACAGGGGAGGGGTAGCTGACAGAGGGGGGTAGCTGACAGAGGGGGTAGCTGACAGGGAAGGGGTAGCTGACAGAGGGGGTAGCTGACAGGGGAAGGGAGCTTACAGAGGGGGTAGCTGACAGGGGAGGGGAGCTGACAGGGAAGGGGTAGCTGACAGGGGAGGGGAGCTGACAGAGGGGGTAGCTGACAGAGGGGGGTAGCTGACAGGGGAGGGGAGCTTACAGAGGGGGTAGCTGACAGGGGAGGGGAGCTGACAGAGGGGGTAGCTGACAGAGGGGGTAGCTGACAGGGGAGGGGAGCTGACAGGGGGGAGTGGCTGACAGAGGGGGGTGAGAGGGCAGATGAGAAAGATACCTCAGTGAGGACTCGAGGAGACACAGCAGAGAACATGCCAGGCAAGGAGGTGGGACTTCGGGCGGCCGCGATCACCCACAGTCCAGCCCCGCCTCCACATGTGACCATGTCCACCGAGCCGATCACAGACCCTCCTGTCCGCCGCCCGCACGTGACACTGTCAGCCAATCACAGGCTAAATAGGTATGCCCGCTGCCCATCGCTGAGCGCGGCTTGGAGACGGAGCGCACAGGCAGTAATATATGTGTAACACTGATGAATCAGGATTCACCGCTCTAGGTTGAACTGCAGCTATATGTGCCCGGGTTTCAGGCGGCTTGAAAACCGGACACATGTGTCCAAACCCGGACTGTCCGGGTCAAGACCGGACAGGTGGCAACCGTATGTACACAGTACAAAATACAGTGCAGCCTTAATGCAGTTGCTACTACTTTTCTGGTGGTGTACACAGTACACAATACAGTATAGTTCAGTGTTGCAAAACAAAATATACATCATGTCCAGAAGACCACCAAGAAGAGGCAGACACTCACAGGCCACTAAAAGGGCAAGCAGGCTCTGTGTCTACAGTCAACAGTGCTGGTCATGGACATGGTGCATCCTCTGCTGGTGGCCGTGTGGTACACTTGTCCTTTTTCTCTGCTGCTGGCCGTGTTATTGTGCTAGAACATGCAGAAGAGTTGGTGGAGTGGATAACAAAGCTGTCCTCATCCTCCTCATCCTCTGTCACCCAGGCTCAGAGTAGTTTTCCTTCCTATGCAGCTGCTAAAGCTTCCTGTTCCACTGGCTCCTTTTCCACATTCACTCCTTCCGTAGCCCCACCATCATGCACGGAGGAGTACCCCGAACTATTCGACCACATTGTCGGGTACATGCTGCAACAGCAATTTGAAGGTTTCCGATGTTAGTGCCAGGCGGGTTATTTAAACCTGTCTGTGACAGACGGTCCCCGCTGTCTGCTCTACAGTGTTCCGTGTGCCTTACCTGATCTGACCTGAGATTTACCTGTGAAAACCCAGCCGGTTTCTGACTATTCCAGATATCTAGAAAACAAAAAATGCAGTGCTAAAAGTGAAAAAATCACCTACTTGTGAAAAAGGTGAAAAAATGTTTGCACAGTGGCATAGCATAAGCCAAGCATAATAAAAATAAAACAAATGCAATATGTATAAATAAACAATACAGAGATCCACGTGAACAATGTGTAAAAATCCCCACAATATATGTGGATAAATGATAAAGAGATCCACATGAACCGTACCACGTAGATCAAAACAAATAATGTGAAAAACAAAAAATGAAAAATTATCCTATGACACGTAAGAAAATAATCGCCCCCTTAAGCAACAAATAGTTCAAGAGACTACTCCCATACCCGTTACCATCTTCAGCTCTCACCAAGAACCCCTGCGCATGGACATAATTTCTTCTCCTTTGTTCTCTGTAATCCTTGGCATGCCTTGGTTACAAGCGCATAATCCTGACATTAACTGGGCCACAGGAGAGGTCACCCTTTCTTCTTCCTACTGCCAGCAGTTTTGCGGTTTACAAAAATCTCAGCGGCCTTCTACTTTACTATGCCTGGACAAAGAAGCCGAAATACGTCAGTCTATTCCAGAGACTTACCACGACTTCCTAGACGTATTTAGTAAACAAGGGGCAGAGACTTTACCACCCCACCGGGCCTATGACTGTCCCATTGAGCTGCTCCTCGTGGCTGAAATCCCATTCGGTAGGATTTTCCCATGGACGGAAGTAGAACAAGTGCATTAAAATAATATATTGACGAGAACTTAAAGAAAGGTTTCATTTGCCCATCCACGTCTCCAGCAGGTGCGGGCATCTTTTTCATAGAGAAAAAGGATCATACCCTTCGACCCAGCGTGGACTACCGCAAACCAAATAAAATTACGGTGAAAAAACATTTCCCTCTTCCCCTGGTACCCAAACTATTTCAGAGACTTGGAACCGCTACTGTGTTCACTAAACTTGATCTCCGTGGAGCCTACAATCTGGTCTGTATCTGACATGAGATTTACCTGTGAAGACCCAGCCTGTTTGTGACTATTCCAGCTATCTGCCTGCATCTGACCTCCGGCTTTCTAAGACCATTCTTCTGCCTCTTCCCTGGTACCTCCAGTCCAGTCATCTGTCTCTGCAAGTAATTCCTGGACTTCTGAACTGACTGTTGATCCTTCCAGGCCCTCATACCACTCCTCACTCCTGTGCTCTCTGTCTCCACTCCTGGGGGCCGTCAGTAGGAGCCATAGTGGAGGCCTCTCTCTGCAATTCGGGCTCAAAACCACCAGGTACGTGACACACACTCCTTAAAATACATTAAAAAACATTTGAAAAAAAATAATTTTTTTACTTACCAGAAATAGCTGTTGCTAGGCAGATCGTCCTAATCTGCCACTTTCTACTCTGTGGTTCTTGTCCTCCCTCACGTTTTCTCCTGGGAGATGGGGAGCGATGTCTTCTGGGACATATGTGTGTCCCAGTAGACAGGCGCCCATTCACAAAGCGCTGCGCGCCTCGTGCATGCACAGTAAAAAATGAGAAGTGAAGCTGCAAGGCTCTACTGCCTGTTTCCCTTCATTAGGATAGCGGTGCCGGCACCCGATCCGGTGGACGGATCGGCTTGAGGGAGCCAACATCGTGGGCTCACTGGACAGGTAAGTGCCTTTATTAAAAGTCAGCAGCTACAGAGTTTGTAGTTGCTAACTTAAAAAAAAAAAAACGGCCGGACCTCCACTTTAAAATAAGAGAATTACATGAGGGAATACAGAGTATATTCCTAAAAACATTAATCTACAAACATATTTAGTTACAAGTAAAATGCAGACCTTTCCCATAATTACCCTTTGCACCAAGGTTCCATTCTGATGGTTGCTCTCCCATAAAAGCATTTCCCTCCCATCTAGTCTGTGTATATCATTACATGCTGATCCCTCATTGGTTGACATAGCGTCTGATTGGTGAGCTTCCCTATTCCTGGTTAAGGACTGGCTACATCTCCAATTCCGATACTTTGAATAAGTCAGCCCCCTTTAATGCAAATCCTTGTGACTATTCTGAGCAGGAGCTTAACTTGAATTTTCCTGGGAAGTTAAGTATTGATTACTGGTTGGCCTCCCTTCATTGCATATCCCAGCATGGGATCCTTTGAAGTGAGTATGTGTAAAACAATGAGGTTTGGATCCCATTGTTTGTATATACAAGCCTAGGCACTGACTTGTCTGGTCTACCAGAGATTTCTGTGAAGATAATATGTTCGACCCTACATAGATAAAAGCTACATTAAATATATTCATAATTCCAATATTTTACAGCTATTAATGTAGATTTCACATAAACTCATAAGGCAACAAGTCAGTTGGCAGCAGCACTTGAAAGATTCCCATCAAAGAAAAAGGCAGACTTCTCCTTGCTCCTCATCTGGGCTCTCCAACCCTACTATACTTTTAGTCCACTCGAAAACCTGCGCTGAGAGGAATGAAGATATAGCAATAGGTGTCCCAAGCACTTGCAGCCAATCTGCTAGCAGTATCTGATTTTAGCAGACAAAATTCCCTACCCCAGTTGCTAAACCGTAAAAAGAAATATGGTCACAGCCAGTGCTGGGACAAGGCCATTTGGTGCCCAAGGCGAAGATGGCAAACTGCACCCCCCCCCCCCTGTTTTTAAGAAAGTATCAATGTTGTTTAAAAACAAGAATATAATTATTATTATATTAAGAGAGACTCTGGTGGGCACATTTTATATTAAGGGGCACTCTGGGCATAACAAAATGTGCCCCTTAACATAAAATATGCCCACCAGAGTGCTCCTTAATACAAAATGTACCCATCAGAGTTGCTCTTAAAATAAAATATGCCCATCATAGTGCCCCTTAACATAAAGTGTTAAGACCACCTTCCGCAAAAAGAATACACTAAGGTAAAGGGGGGGTGGGTTACTGATATAAGGGGGAAACCTTTATATCAGTGTCCCTTTACATTATTGTATTCACGCCCCCCTTACATCAGTGACCCCCCCCCTTAGACTGGCCTGGCGGCGCTGTCACTGATCTTCTCTCAGGTGCACAGTGTAGGGCTCAGTTAAAAGGCTCCAGCTTGGTGGCTCTGGTTTTATCCTAGAGTCTCTCAACAGTTCACACATGTCTGGTTTCTCCCATGACCCCCATCCTGGTGGCAATCCCACTCTTGACTCCTCTCCAAACTCCCTCAGGGACTGCAGACATGATATAAGACAAGAGATGGTCAGAGGTTGCGAACATGATACAAGAGATTGGTTAGAGGCTGTGGAGATGATACAAGAGATGGTTAGAGGCTGAAGACATGATGCAAGCGATGCTTAGAGACTGAGGACACCATACACCAGACATGATACAAGAAATCAATGCAGTCTCACCAGTGCCCATAAAATGCAGCCTACCACTGTGCCCATCAATGCAGCCTCACTGTGCCCCTCAATGCAGCCTCACTGTGCCCACCAGTGCCGCCTCACAGTGCCCATCAATGTCGCCTCACTGTGCCCACCAATGCTACCTCACTGTGCCCATCAATGTCGCCTCACTGTATTTACAATCGCAGCCTCACTGTGCTCATCAATTCCGCCTTACTGTGCCAATCGCAGGCTCACTGTGTCCATAATTTCAGCCTCACTGTGCCCATAATCACAGCCTCTCTGTGCCCATAATTGCAGCCTCACTTTATTCATCAATGCAGCCTCACTGTGTCCATAATCGCAGCCTCTCTGTGCCCATAATCACAGTCTCACTGAGCCCATCAATGCCGCCTCACTGTGCCCATAATTGCAGCCTCACTGTTTTAATCAATGCAGCCTCTCTGTGCCCATAATCGCAGCCTCATTGTGTTCATCAATGAAGCCTTTCTGCACCCATATTTGCAGCCTCACTGTGTTCATCAATGTAGCCTCTCTGTGCCCATAATTGCAGCCTTGCTGTGTTCATCAATGCAGCCTCTGTGCCCATAATCTCAGCCTCACTTTGCCTATGAATGCAGACTCACCATAGCCTGCCTTGGATCACACAGTGGACATCTCACGCTGTGTGTCACATAGCTGGGTCTGTGTGAGTTTGGCGCCACCATAAAATGGTCTCCCCCCAGACCGGCTCATGTGATAGGTGGAACACTGATTCAATCTGCTATTACATAAGCCGGTCTAGGGGGAGCGGGGCTGGACTTTGTTACGGTGCCGCCGAACACACACAGACCCAGCTATGTGACACACAGCGATCCTAGCTCTGTGTGTGACAAAGAAGAGGAGGAGGCAGGAGGGGAGCGCTGCAGCCAGCCACAGATTAAAGTAGCCCCAGGACAGATGGCCTGTCATACTTCACTGCGCCCCCTCCACTCCCAATAAATTGTACCACCCATGGCTTCTGTCCCTTCCGCCCCCCCCCCCTTGTACTGGCTCTGGTCCCAGCCATCCACATGCTCAGCGTCTTAGTACTAGCTTGTCCAAATTGCTAGCACTGCAACTACTGCCTTTTCAGCTATGCCCTCTTTCGTGAATTTGTGGAATGTGCTCTACCTCAGTTACAGGTTCCAAAATGCAATTTCTTTTCACGGAAGACCATTCCAGCTCTCTACTGGCATGTGAAAGGCAATGTTTTGTGAGTGTTATTTGAATTGGAGGCGCTTTGGCAGCACGGAGGGCTGAGTGAACTTATCGAGTGCAGTGGAGGCACCTACTCTGGTGGTATACAGCATTTACTTACCTGCAAATGCGTATTGGAAGGCGTCCCTCAGCGCTGTGGATTGGCCACCTGGAATGGAAATTTCTGCAATTCTACACAGCGTTCCTGTTTCTCCTTTTTCTGAGCCTGTTCTGACCCCCTGAATAAGGGTGGTCGCAGGCTTTCCGGTAAGCCTCCATTACTTATTGTATGGTGATGGGCAACACAAGTAGTGGAAAATACAGATCTTTGGTTTTTGCATTTTCATCTGGACACTTTTATTTATGAACACTTTATGATCACAATTTTAAGAATATAAGCATGTATTTTTGGCAATATATCATTTTGGACATTTGTGATATTTGCTTTCGTTTCATGCACATGGACTATTTTCAATATAGGGTTTTTTCACGTTTGATTGTGCACATTATTGTTTTATTGTAAATTTATCGTTCATATATTTGATATAAATATTGTTTATTTGATTTTTTTCCAGCGCTGCACTACTTTTTCTATTTATTTTATATTAATGTTTTTGTCTTGTTGGACAGGGGGGTCAGCAGTAAGGTGTATATTACCGCAGACTAATGGTCTAGCAGGCAGGGCCAGGGATGTTACCTTTCCTTCACGGCGCACTAAGTAACTCTGCTGGCAGCTGGGACAGGGTTCAGCATTGTTGGAGCATGTTCTGCCACCACGCCTCCAAAATGCTAGCAGTGATTCTGCCACAGCTCTCTCCTCCCCCCCTCCTCTTTTTCTTCCTTTATGGCCTCTTCTGCAGATTTGTTCTCTGAACCAGCAGTGCTCCGGAAGCGTTCAAGGGGCTACGCAAGCACTCAGGAAAAAAGATGGCATATGGTGCATGAGTTACATTGTTACATAGTAGGTGAGGTTGAAAAAAGACACAAGTCCATCAAGTCCAACCTATGTGTGATGCGGTCATTCAGGTGCTTATCTAATAGTTTATTGAAACTATTGATGCCCCCTGCTGAGACCACCACCCGTGGAAGGGAATTCCACATCCTTCCCGCTCTTACAGTAAAGAACCCTCAACGTTAACGTTAAGGTTAAACCACTGCTTAGGGGAAAGAAGCCACACTGGGGCATAGATTCTGTCAGCTCTGCAGGGGCAGGCTCAGGAATGACTGTAAGCGACAATGGCACCAACCTTCTTTCCGCCCTCCGAAAGGGACACTTGACCCATGTTAAATGTTTGGCACACATCCTGAATTTGGTGGTGCAGCAGTTCTTGAGCAGGTAGCCAGGCCTACAAGATCTCCTGAGGCAGGCCAGAAAAGTCTGTGGTCATTTCCAACGATAATAAAATGCCAGTGCTCGGCTGGCTGACATTGAAAGGGAATGCAACCTGCCCACCAACTGCCTCATTTGTGATATATCCACCAGGTGGAACTTAACGTTGGCAATGCTGCAGTGGCTGCACACGCAGCCGAGGGCCATCAATGAGTACCTGTGTGAGTATGGCACCAGGACAGGGTCAGGGGAGCTTGGCTTCTTTTCGCCACGCCAGTGGCTACTGATCAAGGATGCATGCACTGTCCTGTCACCATTTGATGAGGCCACAAGGATGGTGAACTGCGACAATGCATGCATCAGTGATACTGTCCCTCTTGTCTTCCTGTTCGAGCACACGCTTCATGGAATAATGGACAGGGCACTTGAGGAAAAACAGCGGTCCCCTTTATCCAGATATCCTGCAGGCCCGCCAAACACACAGGAAGAAGAGGAGGAGGAGGATTGTGTCAGCATGGACGTGGAGGATAACACTCAGCAGCAATCTTCAGGGGATGTTTTCAGTCCCCAGAAACCCAAGGAGTTGTACATGGCTTAGTGACCCAGAGGACTCAGAATTGAATGCCTCTGCAAACTTTCGCAGGCTTTGCAGAATCAGGGAGACCATGCAGCGTAAGGACCCTAGCATTCGTGGTATCAAAGAGAGGGATCATTACTGGCTGGCAACCCTTCTTGATGCACGTTACAAGGGTAAGTTTGCAGAACTCATCCTGCCTTCACAGAGGGAGCAGAGGATGAAACATCTTCAGGAGGCCTTGAAAAAAGGTTTGTGCAGTGCATTTTCAGACCCTGTGAGGTTACAATTTACTGGTGCTGGACAACGTATTGCTGAGGCTTCCTTCAGTCAGAGGAAGAGCAGTGGAGAAGGTGGCCAGCACCTGATGCTGATGTAACTGATTTATTTTTCTATGGATGTGGGATCCCTTGAATACTGCCTATGCTGAGTGACTATCCTATTCCTTGTCCATCTTGATGATGCTAGCTTCCAACAATATTTTTGGTTTAGGGCACCACCACCACTGCCAAGGCCCAATTTTTCTGTCCCTGTTTAACAGGGGCATGTAATTACAATTTTTGATCTAATATTTCACAGCAGAGCCCATTCCTGCGCCCAACAAGAGTATTGCCCTGTACACACGGTCGCACATTCCGATGACAAAATCCCTTGGATTTTTTCAGACGGGTTTTAGCCCAAACTTGTTTTGCATACACACGGTCGCACAAAGTTGTCGGAAAATCAGATCGTTCAGAATGATGTGGCGTAAACCACGACTATAAAGAGGCCAGTAGCCAATAGCTTTCGTCTCATAATTTATTCTGAGCATGCGTGGCACTTTGTGCATCGGAATTGTATACACACACAATCAGAATTTAAACAATTGGATTTTATATATATATATATATTAAATACACTGCAGCTACCTAAATAACCTGCCTGAAGTATATTAGAAACAGTACACCAGGAACTGACTGCAGTCAGATATAGCTAAACTGGATACTGTGGATATTTATACATACTGTATATATATATATATATATATATATATATATATATATATATATATATATATATCCACATATATATATACACACACACATACACTGCAGCTAACTGAATAACCTGCCTGCTTGCTCAATCTAAATGACACTCTCTCTCAGTCCATGCCAACAACACACTACACGGGGCCGACGTGCCGGCAGCCTTATATAGTGTGGGGCGTGGACTTAGTTCCCTTGAGCCATGATTGGTGAAAGGCACCCAGCCTTTGGCCAATTATGGCTCTCTTAGCTGAGGGTGCTGGGATTGGCCAAAGCGTGCAGGTCATGGTGCATGCTTTGGCCAATCATCATACAGCAATGCACTGCGCTCCCACAGTGCATTATGGGCCATTGCGCTCCACTCGAATTTGCCGCAAACGGCCCATAATGTTCGGTTTTCGACAAACTCTTGTTCGACCTGAACAGAAAGCTCATCCCTAGCTGTGACACTTCACTTGTTAGCTAAACAGACATAGACGTTACTTTGTGAAAAGTAGTGGCTGACAACACAGCAACTATTAAACCCTGCGCCACTAAAATTAATAATGAAAATATATATGAAAAATTAAACAATCAAATAATCAGTGAATCAAAAATGTGCTAAATGAAACACTAATAGCTGCTCCCTAGAAAAACAAGAAAAAAACTTGTAGTGCTATAAATATACTCATAATAGGGGCGCTAGACCAAATACCAAACAATAAAAAATGTGAAACTAGTGATCATACAACATCTAAAATGATACATACCATATCACAAAAAACTGCAATGTACCAAAAAATTGCAAACAAAATAAGGTGAAAAACAATAATAAGTGAAGTCCCAATTAGGTGATAACACCAAAAAAAGGAAAAACAGATAAATAAATAAGTATAAATCCAAAAGTCCAAAGCAGTGGTTTTTTCAGTGAAAAACTTCTTCTGAATCCATAAAACAGAACAACTGCTGGGATCTTCTATAACGTAATAAAACAATGTCCCTTCACCAAGAATTTACGGACATAGAAAAGACACCCCACTTGTGAAGAAATAGATGTCTTCTTACCAGATGCTGTTGACTACTTTAATTAAAAAGATAGTCAAATAGGCTTATGCAGGTAAAATCCCTGCTGACATGGAATCAGGTGGACCTCCTATGGACAGAAGCTTCTCCTCATAGACTCAGATAGGTCATAAAAAAAGCCAAACAAAAATCCATAGCGTAATACCATTTAATAAAACATAAATTGTAAAACATAAGGCCAAATGGCTGCTTACATATGTTGGTGCCCAACCTGGCACTGGGGCTGCTTGCGTAAAACAAAAGTTTTCGTAATGGATACGTAGTTCCTCGTGGTATAAGGCGTGCGTTCCACCGAAGGGCAGCCGATGACCAAGGACGACCGGAACTAGACGTAAACGTACGTGACTGGATACCGCCTCGACGTACGTTTCGTTTGACACGTCATCAGGAAGCGTACCCAGTCACAAAATCAACGTTCTTTATAGTGTCTCGATCAATCCAAAAGACCAATCGAGAAACACTTAATTTAATGCGCAGCCTCAGTCCCACTTAAGGCTAACAGCAATAATAATTCAATAAAAACGAAAATAACAAATAAACATTTGTAACATATCATCCCGAACAAACGAAGGGATGAATTAGAATAAAAGAAAATTTAAAAAAAGTGTAATTTAAAAAAAGTAAATACTACTACTAATCCAATCGGTTTCATCATTGAAAAAACAGAGGGGATATATTGCTTGTAATTTACAAAACAACCACTAGATGTCAGTCTGTAATATAGAAATAAATACCCCTTCATCAATAAAAATAAAAAGAGGGATAGTTTTTATCTGATTACTAATTGTAGGTTTCTTCCAAAAACCATATGTGAAATTCTTAAATATATCACTGCCATTGTCCAAAAAGAAAATCAGGCACTCTCTCTGGTTGACAGATGTGGGGTAAAAAACCAACCAAAACCCCCATCACAGGCCAGAGAAAACGCCAAATAAATTCAAAAATGGAAAAATGGCAGAAAAATAGCTGAATCAGGAAATACGGGAAACTTTTTAGTCATTAGACAAAAAACAATTCAAATCAAGCTCTATGTTCATTCCTAGAGGTTGCATAGTTTTTAAATTGTATATCCACTTTGTTTCGTTCTTTGATATTTCCCTTTTCATATGGGTTCCTCTCCAATGTTTAGAGATCTTATCGATCCCATAAAATTTACAGAGTGCAGGGTCGCTATCGTGATGTGTTTTGAAATGTCTTGACACGCTATGGTTGGGAAATCCTTTCTTGATATTTGTAAGATGTTCATTAATCCGAATTCTTAGCTGTCTGGTAGTTCGACCTACATACTGCATGGAACAGGGGCATTCCAGCACATAGGTAACATGGTCTGAATTACATGTGATTAATGGTTTAATTTTATTACTCCAGCTTGGTGACTTGGGATTGAAACTGAATAATCTTCCTTGATGAACCAGGTCCTCTAGTAGTCTTACAAGCTTTGCATCTCATGCAATAGGGTACGCTTCCTGATGACGTGTCAAACGAAACGTACGTTGAGGCGGTATCCAGTCACGTTCGTTTACGTCTAGTTCCGGTCGTCCTTGGTCATCGGCTGCCCTTCGGTGGAACGCACGCCTTATACCACGAGGAACTACGTATCCATTACGAAAACTTTTGTTTTAAGCAAGCAGCCCCAGTGCCAGGTTGGGCACCAACATATGTAAGCAGCCATTTGGCCTTATGTTTTACAATTTATGTTTTATTAAACGGTATTACGCTATGGATTTTTGTTTGGCTTTTTTTATGACCTATCTGAGTCTATGAGGAGAAGCTTCTGTCCATAGGAGGTCCACCTGATTCCATGTCAGCAGGGATTTTACCTGCATAAGCCTATTTGACTATCTTTTTAATTAAAGTAGTCAACAGCATCTGGTAAGAAGACATCTATTTCTTCACAAGTGGGATGTCTTTTCTATGTCCGTAAATTCTTGGTGAAGGGACATTGTTTTATTACGTTATAGAAGATCCCAGCAGTTGTTCTGTTTTATGGATTCAGAAGAAGTTTTTCACTGAAAAAACCACTGCTTTGGACTTTTGGATTTATACTTATTTATTTATCTGTTTTTCCTTTTTTTGGTGTTATCACCTAATTGGGACTTCACTTATTATTGTTTTTCACCTTATTTTGTTTGCAATTTTTTGGTACATTGCAGTTTTTTGTGATATGGTATGTATCATTTTAGATGTTGTATGATCACTAGTTTCACATTTCTTATTGTTTGGTATTTGGTCTAGCGCCCCTATTATGAGTATATTTATAGACGTTACTTTATATTCTTGGAATACATTGATTTTTTTTCATTATTTGGCTATATTTCTACTTCAAGAACTGAAGGTGAAGTCTCTGACTTATTCATTTGTTTAAAAATTTCTAAGGTATGGAGAAAATATGTATGGAAAATATGTAAAGAGGATTCTAGAGCTTCACTGGCTTTAGCATTGTAGTATTTCATATTTACATGACTAAAGAAGAAAATGAAATGGTATTTTTTGTATATCGCTAGTAATGGGCTTACATCCAGGGCAATTATTTTCTTTGACAGGTAAGTAAAATCGTCCATTTATGGATTGAAATTCAGCCGTTTCAGCAGGGACCAGCCAAATTTCGATCCATGTATGGGCATTCTGGGTGTACAGAAGTCGATCTACTGATTGACTTCTGTTCAAGCGGCCTGTCAGATACAATGTTGCTTGCTATAGCTGGCAGTGATGATCAGTGTATTCTGATGACAGGGAAGTCTTCCCGCTGTCAGAACATAATAGTTCAGTGGGAGTGATTCCCCCATCCAGCTGGAATGGAAGGTTTTTTTTTTGTTCAATCCTCTGGTTGAACAAAAGAAATTGACCCATCTATGCCCAGCCTAAGTTTCTGATTTCTTTAGGTTGAATACTAGTATATTTATTATTTATTTGTCTTCTCTCCATAACCTGTTAAAACTGAAAAAAATCCATGTTAAGTACACAGACCCTTTAAGGATCAATCTATTATAAAGTTCCCTGGGAAATCAGCCAGCTGGGTTTTGTCAGGAACAACATACATATTTTCGGTTTGTTTTGTGTTATTTTGTTGGCAGTACAAGCATCCCCTTGAGCTTTATTTCTAAAACATTCTGCTGAACTTGTTCAGCAACATATCACAGTGCGGTAATGCTCAAAGAGCCGGAGTCATGACTGGGCCAACGCCGGAAATCTAAATATACAAATTTCTGCCCTAAAATAGTTGTAAAGGTTACACATTTTTACCTTAAAGCGGTTGTATACCCGCTGATGTTTTTTTTTTTTTTTAACTCACCTGCAAAGGAAAAGGCATAATGAGCTAGTATGCACCGCATACTAGCTCATTATGAAATACTTACCTTAGAACGAGGCCCCGACATCTGGCCCGATCCACGCTGAGGGAGCTGACATGTTCCCTCTGTGTTTCTTCCGGGTATCGCGGCTCTTGCGCTGTGAGTGGCTGGAACCACGATATCATCACTTCCGCGCATGCGTGCGGGAGATTTCTTCCCGGCAGGGTCCGGCGTCTGCCGGACTTTCAGCCGAGATTTCCCTGTGCGCATGTTCCGCTGCAAAAGGGTGGTTGCATTGTGCTTGCCTCTTGGCAATGCTTTATTTCATTATTTTGATCCAATTTGCACCATTATTAGCAGGAAAACATAACATAAGCAAGATGTGTACATAGTTGTGCGCAGATATATGTAAAAAAGTGTAGCTCTACTTTTGTTAACTACATGCTAAATGCACCTATCAGACACCATATATACGGTTAATTTTAAATATTATATGCTTTAAAGATAAAGAGCTCAACTGACTAAGCAATAATACGTGTCATTTATCATAAAGATCATAATCTCACTAGTAGTAGTTAAATCTTAGTGAATTATAGCTAATCTCTGTTGTTGTAGCCACCTGTATTGTATCAGGTCTCTGCATGCACGTATGTTTATGTTCACCAAGTGCAGAAGTAAATCTCCAAAGATACTCACTTCAGCCTTTCAGTGATGCGGCAATACATTCCTTGCTGGTCTATGTCATCTTTTCCATGATGGTTCTGTAGGGGGTTCTGCCTGGGGATAGGTTAGCCCCAGCTCCCTTGAGCTGGCATCCCATACCCCATTCATCTAGTAGGTGTGTGGGGGGTTATCCTTTTGTCAGGGTTGGGTTAGAGGAGTTTTATGCTGGGTGAGAAGGTGCATTGTTTGGCTTCTAGGGGGGCCAGTTTGGTGTCACAAGCTGATATTTTTACCCATTGATAAATAAATTTGTTAGGTATGGCTGGCGGGATAACGTCATCCTGCACACAAGAGTCAGTCATTCTGGCACAGCCATAGTGCACTAGGAATGTACGGTGAGCTGTGCATGCGCAGCTCAGTGTGCATTTGAGAAAAAGCTGCAAGCAGGCAGGTAAGTTTATATTATTGCAAAAGAGACATAGCATGCATTTTCTGCAATCAAATGCTGCCTGCTTATAAGTTTTAAAAATGTAGGTTTAATTCCACTTTAATATAGTTTGGCTAAATGTATATAGGATGTATGTGTGGTATCCTTTTCTTAAACAAGGCGTTTTCGTAAATTTAGCTGTGCTAGGTGGTAACTAACCTGGTTAATTTGTAGTCTTTGTGATCATTTGTTTTTTCTCCTGGGTTAACTGTGGTTCCTCCATTTTGTCAGTAAGTGGCACTGTTGCCTTTGGCATTAGTGTGATGAGCAGCAGTAAAGACTGAGTTATAAATATGCATATCTCTTTCAGCCAATCAGTAGGAGTTTCATGCCTGCTGAGCATGCTGGAAGAGAGTATATAGTTGGAGGAAGTCCGGAGATTGTGGTCTTCCCACCTAGACCTCGGTGAGGTGTGGATCTGTGAGGAACAGCTGCGTTGGGTGAGGCCTGGAGTCGGAGGCCCACCCTTGTGCTTGGGGGGGTCTGCCAGAGAGAGCTTGTTTGCTGCCTGAGGGCATGGGAGAGGATCTGCCAGATAGTGAGATCCTCTTGTTACCTAAGGGCATGAGGAGAAGGATGGAGTTCTGAGATGAAGTACCAGAGGTTGCTCTTCAGGAGCAGGGGACTGTGGCGAGTCTGGCAAAGCATCAAGAGGGTCTCATTCAAGGAAATCCCACGCAATGTTGTGTTTTTGTTTCTATAGGAGACAGCTGCTGTTACATAGGTACAGAACATTGGGTTCAGGCCTAAGGCCCTGGTTCTGTATCTCTGTCTATCTGGCTGTTTTGTTTTTGGAGTCTGCTGATCAGTCTGCATATTGTCCTAGGCTGTCCTGTGCCCTAACCTTTCTCTCACATTTTTCTGATTTCTGTGGCCCCCATCTTTTCTGCAAATGTCCATGCCCATTATGCCTAAGAACCAGCACCCCAAGGTGAAAGGGCCGATACATATGCATGACTTATCTGTGACACTAATCACCAGGTTTTGATTGTAGCTACAGTTAAACAATACATTTCTGTTGTTACTCCAAATAATACCTAGGATTTCCTTATAACAAAACAAGATAGACACCTGCACAACTTTATTAGGGGAAATCCTAAAGAGTGTCTACGTAATTCTTTAGATTTCTGATATGCCTTCACACCAGTTGGTGCAGGTAACAGATTTATCTAGCATGTTGTCAAACATTTTGACAGGCTGCTGGAAGCAGGGCTGGACAGTGCACCTTGAAAATGTTGGGATGGCTGCACACGGGTCAAAGCACTAATGTGCATGAGGACTTGAAGTGGACTTCAACTCAGAAAGTTAAGGGTTGCTATGTTATAGGCAACATCTTGAAGTGTTACTTTTGCCTAATCACTGTCCTGAAAAATGTACCTTTTGTCTATAATTCCTCCTTAAAAAATAGTGGTGTACATTCTGATATGTGAGGGAACCAAGGCACCCCTATGTCTACAACCACTACTGGGCTGCTCATTGTCCTCGTTGCTGAAGGTTCTGACATGAGGAAGCAAAGCCCTGTTCCAACCAAGATGTCCACTTCCATCCAAGGACATAGCACAGAACTAGATAGGTAAGTACAACATAAGTAATGCACAAAGGATGGGCTGCAAGGACCACAGTCAATATTAACTAGTCCTTTGCCTTTGCCTGATTTTAGCACAGCTTCCAGAGTTTGGTTCCTCTTTAAAGTCATAAAAAGGATAATAAATACTTCAAGTCCAGCGACTTACCCGTACATCGCTGGACTTTTAGCAGTTATACATCGATGATGCCTGCAGCTCCATCCCACCGGGAGACCCAAGTGACCAGCCGACGCATCGTTATAGTTACCCAGAACACCAATCTGGGTGTTTTGAATGATTTTAAGTACAGACGAAGGATCTGGGGTCTTATAGACCCTAGATCTCTCCATAAAGAGGGCCTGTCATATGCCTATTGCTGTCACAAGGATGTTTACATGACAGCAATAAAAGTGCTAAAAAATAAATAAAAATTAATGCAACGATGTAAAAATAAAATAAATTAATAATAAAAAAAATGAAAGTGCCTCTTGGCTGCGCGTGCTTGTGTGCAAAGGCGAACGTGCACTTGGGTCCCGTATGCAAACAGCGATCGTCCCACATATGTGAGATATCACCACCAACGTCAGGTAGTGGGCAGTAAATTTAGCAACAGACCTCTCTGTAAATCTAAAATGGTATAACCTGTAAAGGCTTTTAAAGCATCACCTGTGGATTGTAAAATGTACGTAGTTTGTCGCCGTTGCACGGGCATGCTCAAATTTAAAGCGTGACATGTTTGGTATCTAGCTACTCAGGATAACTTAATCGTTGATATTTTACAAAAAATTGGGTTATGTATTTTTTTTTGTTTGCATTGAAATTCAAAAAAGTGTATTTTGTCTGAAAAAATTGCATTTGAATTACCGCTGCGTTAATGCAGTGTGGCATAACATTTTTTAAAACCCACCAATTTATTCTCTAGGGCCTCTGCTTTAAAAAATATATAATGCTTGGGGGTTGTAAGTAATTTTCTAGCAAACAATACTGATTGTTACATGTGAACAAAATGTGCCAGAAAAGGCCTGGACTGGAAGTAGTTAAATCACACAAAGTTAAAGGTGATGTTGGTGTTAGATGTATAAATATAAGCAAGTACTCTTAAAATAGTTCTAAAGTCTTGTTTTTTTTTTTACCTTAATGCATTACCTGTATTAAAGGGGCGATCCGGCCATTTAAAAAAAAAAAGTCAGCAGCTACAAACACTGTAGCTGCTGACTTTTAATAAGGACACTTATCTGTCCAGCGAGCCCGTGATGTCGGGTGCCCCGAGGCTGATCCGTCCATCGGATTAGCTGCCGGCGCCACCATCCTAACTAGGGGAATCAGGCAGTGGAGCCTTACGGCGGCTTCCCTGCCCGTTTCCTACTGCACATGCGTGAGCCGCGTGGCACTTTGTGAATGGCCCCATTGTTTCCTGGGGCACGCATATGTCCCAGAAGACAACGGGGCCGCTCGCTGAGGAGGAAGAATTGAAGAAACGGTGCCGCGGAATAGGAAGGGGCAGATTAGGAAGACTGCCTAGCAACTGGGGTTTCTGCTGAGTAAATTTTATTTTATTTTATTTTATTTTTATTTTTTTATATATATATTTTTAAGAATATTAATGTATTTTTTTTTTTTTTTAGGGTGGCCCTCCACTTTAAAGTAAAAAAAAAACCTTTCAATAGTTGTTTGCTTCCCCCTCTTCCTAAATTCTAAGGTCCTGTAGCGATCCATTGAAGAGCCAGCGGGGAATGCTATGGGGGCACACCAAGAAAAGGAGGAGCAGACAACATCTTTGGGGGACCTCAGAAGAGGAGGTAAGGGGCTGTTCTGTACAAAAACCAGTGCACAGAGCAGGCAATTATGAACCTTGTTTTTATTTTAGGTAAAAACGAGGGAGCCTTTGCGATCATCTCAAACTAAATCTGTCACTTTTCCCATTCATAACAACCATGCTCCCATGCTGTTATGTTCGCCTGGTGCCACTCTGGGAATTCTTCAGTACTTCTTGGTATGGGAGGCATGTGTCCAACTCCCCTTCCTTCCATATGCAGTGCAAAGTGGCTGAATGACCAATTGCCAAATGTGAGCAGTGCCACATGGGGCAGTGAGAAGGTCATGAGCACTATAAGCTCCAACTAAAACCAGCACTGAACTTACACTGGTTTTTCTACTCTGGGTTCTAGCTGGCAATAGCATTGACGGGGACTACCAGAGAGGAATCTGGAAGAACTGCATGAAAAGATCCTGTCACTGTGCCTTAACTTGGCATAGTGGTGGATTCACTTTAGCATATACCTACTGTAGAGATCTACTGCCCTCTACTGTTAGCTGGTAATATCACAATTTTCATGTTAAACGTTTTTATTATGTTTTCTTAAGTTTAAACAGATGTACAGTAATATCATATATGGAAATACAATATTTGACGGAATAGAAAATAATAGAAATTAAGTTTCATTAGTAATAAACATTAAAATAATCTATAAGGTAAAAATTAGTAGATGATACAAAGTTATTTGTAACATATGACTGAAATTAGGATATTTCTTATTTCAGGAATGAGTATGGAGAATAGAAATAATTCAAAAGAACATTATACCTATGGTTTTGAGTGAAGAACCAGGTGGTTAAAATATGTATGAGATGGTACATTAGGAGTCTTACAGGGAAATCAAGAGAAATAGGTACGTTTTGCAGGGCCAAGTTCCTGCAAATTGTCTTGGCATTATCTGGAAATATGAGTAATATTTCAGATTATCCTGCAAGACTCATATTAGAGTAAAAATAACTAGTGTAAAGAGAAGGGGAAGCTTAGATAATGTTATGATGAAGAGACATTGGGATGTAAAATGGGGTATGTCACCGGAGGGGGTCAGTAGACTCGGGAGGTAAAAAATTAATGAATTAAATCACATAACAGATTATAGATCTTAAGCCCTTAAGTGAGGAGTAATGAGGTGTCAAAGCCCGGTGGTAGGAAATGTTCAATCCACAGCATCCATAGGGGTTTGAATTTCGATATATTATCAAGATAACTTCTGTTTTAGCATGGATTAGGGATTGTGTATCTCTTTGTTTGACTAATGATATATCAAGTGAATCTGTTTTCCAAGCTTTTGCTATGACCTGTTTTGCTGCTGTTGTTACAAAGAGCATGAGTTTAAATTGGCGGTTTGACAAGGCATGTGGTTTACTATTTAGGAGTGCAATAGGTGCGTCAGCCAGTAATATAACTTTGAACATTGTGGAAAGAATATTAAATACTTCTGACCAAAAGGATCTTACAATATTACATTCCCACCAGATATGTTCTTGAGTACCCGAAGTAGAGCAGCCACAAAAGCAATGGGAAGGATATTGTAGAGAGAATTTAGAAATTCTGTCTGGGACTAAGTAGCATCTTGTGAGCACCTTATGATTGGTTTCGAGAGCCTCAACATTCGGGGAGGCAGACTTTGTTGTTTGCCAGATTTGAGACCAATTTATGTCTGCAGAATGTAATTGGAGATCTTTTTTCCATTTGGTAGCATAGGTTGGGGGCGTAGCGGTAATGAGTGATAGTAAATGGGTGTATAGGTTGGAAATGAGACCACGTTTATGTGGATCTGATTTACAGGCTTGTTTGAATATAGTGAAGCTTGGGGATTTCGGGTAATATCACAATTCTATGTATAATTATGTACAATACATCCTGCCCCTGCTGTCTGGGACTAGAAACCAGGAAAGAGGAAGTAAAGGGTAAGAAAGACCATCTCTGCCACATGGAGTTGCTACAGTTGTATTTTCACCCAGCTTAAACATACCATTATATGCCGGTTGACATTATTTGGACTCTAGTGATTTCCTAACTTCCCGCTGCAAGCTGACAATGCTGCACTGAATTCTCAGAAAAGCTCTTCATGTGTTATCTGTGAGGAATACAAAACACCTCCCACATAGACAGAAAGTGTGCTACCTCGAGGATTGCTAGTGCCAAATACTATAGCTAGGACTGTGTTCCAGGCTGGTTGGCTCATGGCTGGAGGGTCTCCTCATCACTGTAGGTCTTGTCTTCAAGTCTCCAACACAAAGACAGACGTTGTATCAACCTCAGGGGTCCCTGAAACTGGATTGTGCTGCAAAATTCATGGGGAGGTATTTCTGTTAATAACTATATGTTTACCTGGGTATATATGCACAATTCCACCAGGACTCATATCAGGTCCCTTGCTAATAATACCTGTTTGTACATTGGATGTATGTACTGTTATTAATATGTTTTTAAATAAATCTTGTATTATTTTGTACACCGGTGTGCATCAGTATACTTATGGTTAATATTATATGCTGGTTTCAGTAGCTCTTCTTCTGTTTCCAATTAATTTGTTTAGAATACTGTTTAATCTCCCAAGAAGGGAATCCTCTATGTTCACAAAGAACCTGACCTGGGTGGAGACACTTTCAACTTTATTATCAAATCCACTCTTTTGCTTAACAAAGGTTCTGGTACTTTTAATTACCTACGGTTTTAGCACAATATCCTGTAAGGGGAAGGCTATTTCTCATAATCCCCCAAAAAGAGGGTTACATTACAATATGCACATTTTCAGCACATACCCTGATAAAATGGCAGGACTGCCACCATGTGTTAACATTTTATAACTGCAATGCTGAAACAACCGTTCAGATTAACATGAATAGCCACACGTAGGCATAATAGCGTAGCTGTTCAATCTCTCTATTTCTTTTTCTTCATAGAACAAGGTAACCTCATAGGTGAAAAACCACGTGTACATCATCGTCCTTATGAGAACACCCCCTATCCTCATTCACCAGATCGCTCTATTCCTTACACACTCTGCAGTATGAGGACCAAGTTGACGCACATACTGAATGATGAATTGAAAACTTGGAAGCGGCAATGCAAAGCTCCACAGCTGCTTGGGGCATGGAATTCCACGCTGCTCCGCTTCCAGTGCCAACTGATGGAATCTGCACCACTGGAAACGAGACAAAGCATCAGACAGGAGTTATCAATTCCTAGAACGTGCACAATTCCATGGAGAGTAGAATGGGAAAACAGTTCCCGAACAGCCAAATTATGCACTAAACCAACCTCCCTCTATTCCACTGGCCAACCAACTCTCAGCAGTTCAACGACCCTGACAGCAGGTCCCATAACCAGTAGTGCCCACCGCTTCAGTGAATCAAAATTGGAAATCACCTGCTCCAACCAAAGAGAGAGATCACTGTAAGAAACCAGAAATGAATTGCACACTCGTAAGTCCTCACGCGGACCAGTCATTTACAAAAAAATGTGGCCCATGGGCATACTACAACTAGAAAAATTCAACTTGATCAAGAGAGATTGCACAGCATGAAGTTTAATTTTTTATGTTCGTTTTTGCCTTGCCCTGTGGCAGAAACTGTCCCCTTCATTTCTTCAAGTTAGTCCAAAGGCAAATGACATTGTATTGCCACGGTGTCGATGGCAATACCCAGAAACCACAACTCAGTGGCCAGGCCCTCCATCTTTTTAGGGGCCAGTGGCACACCAAAAAAATGGAAAACATGATTGGCCGTGGCCAAAAGTGAGGCATAGATAGTACTTCCAGAGGGCCCTTGCACAAGAAACTGAACCACCCATTCCTAAAAGGAACAAAACATTTCAAACAACAAACAAGAAATGATACAGACCATTGGTAAACATCTATCAACAAAATTCTGCCCTTGCCATTTGCACCCCAGCAGATGGCAACCACTAGGATGTACTGGCAACCAATGAAAGGCTGCCGCAATATCAGATTTGGCCAACAACATACCTTTACCATACCTAGGAACCCACGACATTGCCATATCAAAATAAGTATACCATGCAAGGAACCGGATCAATGCCAACATTCACCCCCTTTAGGATGCGACAAGTGATTAATGACTTATTTGGTTCTTTTTTGGGGATAATACCCAAAGGAGAAATACTGGCAGTGAATCAAAAGGGGGCACGCCATGCGACCCAAAGCAACTAATTTGAAAAGTTTTCCTAAAAACGACCACTGGAAGTAAACGAGATGACTGCAAGCTATCAGCCATAGAAGTAACAATCAGCAACTGGCAGGGTATCAGAAAAACCCTATGAGAAACCCAGCTGCAACACATGAGCTGCTTTCCTGTTAGAATAACACTTTAGGAAATGTGCCATCTTTTCTACCTTCACTTCCCTCTTTCCAGCATCACCTCCTTTTCCTTTTCCATGCTTGAAGCATCTGGACAGAGCATGAAATCCTCCACACAGAGGACAGAAACAGCACACGGTGCCAAACTTGCAAGATCTGGCATTGAATTGCCAACATAACCCCCTGCAATTTGTGACCAGTTGTGAAGAGGCTGCTGCACCCTCAGCCCCACCCTGAAAGGGAGGAACCAAACTCCGTAGAGACAACATCAGTTTCATCCAAAGAATTACCTTGCGCTGGCAAAATTGCTCAAGATAGCGAAGCCAAGCAACCCCTCCATAGATTTGCTGGGCTTCGCCGATAGAGTCCAGATAACAAAATAAAAAGGGGGAAGCAACTCTCAGGGGCTTTTTCCCCAATGACACTAGCTAAAATTGCACACGCCTGCAACCAGTTTGAGAACGTACGGGTAACCAACCGATACCGCAGTTTTCTTCCTCCTTCTTACATCCATCTGGTTTCTTCAATGGCAAAAATAAATACATTTCCACATACTCACCCTTCCATATACGCTCCTTCACTTCCGGTTTTAGATGTGCACCCAAAGGCCCTTCATAACACACATACACATCGCATTTTTGCAGCATTTGCCAGACGTACCCCGGGGACTCCTTTGTCAGCCACTTTGTTGTCGAAAGCATTACCGGCTGTAGTTACTGCAGATGCTGCCAGCTGTTGACCAGAGGAATCTGATGGTCACATACCCGTTCCCTGCTGAGCTGTCAAGTAAGCCCCCCAGAGCCCCCTTGAATAGAGATTGAATAAGAACAAGAAAGAAGAAATGAAACAAAAGGCTCACCCGGCTGCTTCTGTTCCTCAGGACGTCCATCCACAGATCCAGATCCCCATGCAGCGTGCGAGAGTTCAACATCTTCAGAGCCGCTGAGCACCCTTTCATACTGGCTCTGTTCATCAAGCTGCGCTGTCGCTCTCTCCCCTCAGCAGGCACCAGGATGTCAGCAGCCGCCGCTGCAACACCGGAACCCCAGCACTCCCTCTCCTCTGTGAGGGATGGAGAAAGCCTCACCAGCCGACGCCCAGCTCCTTCGATCCGCGGTGCATTCGCTGCGATGCCTGGACACGGAAAAGCTGCCACCCACATCTTATGTCACTGGGGGCCCTGGCCCTGGCCCTGGCTGCTCCCGGGACCTGGTTGGCACCAGCTGCTCTGCCACTCCCACGCCAGGCTGCACTAGACACAGGCAGGGAGCCTGTATAACCAACCGCACCATACATACTACGAAGGTGTGAAGACAGGGGAGTGGGTGCCAGATGAAATCTCTCCTGCCCTGGGTTCGCCATAGACAGGGATTCCTCCCAACTCGCACACCAGGGGAAGCAGGCATGCGCTTAGCTGGTTGGGTCAGAGGTTCCCTAAGGGGTTCCCTGACCCCGATGAAGCGCTCAGCCTCCTAGCACGTGGGTGACTAAAACAGGCCCAGGAAAGACCTGCCTGTTCTCCTGCAATAAATCTGATAGATTGTCTTGAAGCCACTCAGGGCCTTTGGCCACAGCCGCAGCTCTAAGCTAATGCAATTTTTATCATTTTTTTTCCCCCCACAAATAGAGCTTTCTTTTGGTGGTATTTCATCACCTCTGCGGTTTTTATTGTTTGCGCTATAAACAAAAGAAGAGTTTCAAGTTTGAAAAAAACACAATGGGGGTTATTTACTAAAGGAAAATCCACTTTTCACTGCAACTGCACTTGAAAGTGCACTAAAAGTGCACTTGGAAGTAAAGTCGCTGTAGATCCAATGGGGACATGCAAGGAAAATAAAAAAAACAGCATTTTAGCTTGCACATGATTGGATGATAAAATCAGCAGAGCTTCCCCTCAAATTTTTTTCCTCAGTTTAGGCTGATGTGTATTCTTCTACATATTTTTGGTAAAGAAAAAATTCCAATAAGCGTATATTGATTGGTTTGCGCAAAAGTTATAGCGCCTACAAAATAGGAGATAGATTTATGCCATTTTTATTATTATTATTTTTTTTTTACTAGTAATAGCGACGATCTGCGATTTTTATCTTGACTGTGACATTGCGGCAGACATATCGGACACTTTTTGACACAATATTGCGGGACAATTCACATTTATACAGCGATCAGTGCTATAAAAATGCACTGATTACTGTATAAATGTCACTGGCAGGGAAGGAGTTAACACTAGTGGACGATCAAGGGGTTAAATGTGTTACCTAGGGAGTGATTCTAACTGTAGGGGGATGGGACTGACTTGGGGAGGAGACCAATCATGTGTTCCTATATACTAGGAACCCAGGATCTGCCTCCTCTCATCTGACAGCACGTGGATCATTGTGTTTACACACACAGATCCATGGTCCTGCTCTGTAACGAGCGATTCCTAGTGCCCGGTGGACATCGAGGCCACCGGGCACGCGCATCGGCTTCTCGGTGACACGACAGGCACATGCGCCCCCTGTACCGCCGGGAAGCCGAGGACGCCATATTGCGCCCACCCAGAATGGGTGATCCCATCTGCGGATGTCATATGACAATGGGTGGGTAGTGTAAGTGGTTAATACACTGCCTGAAGTGTATTAGAAACAGTACACCACGGAATGCACTGTAGATATAAGCTACACTGGATGCAGAGTATATATATATATATATATATATATATATATATATATATATATATATATATATATATATATATATATATATATATATATATATATTATACAAGGCTGTGTATATATATATTTATACACTACCTGCACTGAACACTGAATATATTGTCTTTGCTAAATGCAGAGTATATAAATATATAGTAGGCTGAATATATATATATATATATATATATATATATATATATATATATATATATATATATATATATATATATATATATGTAGCACCCTCTACCTAAAGCCTAAAGGTAGGTTCTAGAATAGGATTTTACTCAGTTCAGGATATGTGCAGGTAAATTTAGGCAGGCTTATGCTGCGTGCTGGGCCTGTCTGTTTTGATTCTGGGACTGGGAGTGTCTAGTGTAGTGGTGGGTGTGGCCAAGTGTGCTCTGATTCAGAGATGCCTCCCCTGCTTTCAGAAAGATGGTTCTGGAATAGGGGTTTGAGTGGCAGGCAGCTCATGTGAGGGGCCCTGACCAATTATCTTTTGGTATTGGCAAGGTGCAGGCCTCCCATATAAGCTGGGGTCACATACTAACAGGGAGGAGTCTGAAGTGCCGGAAAAGACAGCATGGAGTATTGAGGTGCTGTTCCCGGCATCCCCATGCGGGTATGGGCCGATCACAGAGGAGGGTTGGAGGAACCGCGGAGAGGGAGTGTTAAATAAAGATCTTCGTCTTTAAAAAGGTAGCAAGCTGCTGTGACCGGGGGAACACAGGACTTGAATGCTGGACAAGATCAGAACAGAAGAAGTAGCAGTAAAGTGGAGGAGAGTAGAGCAGCATTCTGTGACCGGGGACACAGAACGGCCAAGTAGACAAAGGTGAGTGCGAGCAGAACAAGAGAAGCTATAAGGAATAGTGTAGAATGCTGTGGCCTGGGGAACGCAGCATTGATAGCAAAGGACTGGCTGGGAACAGTAGTCTGTCTATTACCATGTGTCAGGCCATCAGGGGGGAGATACCGTGCTATCTCTGGTCTGGTTAGCACATTGGTAATATCTTCCAAAGACTGTGTGGCTGTCTAATGCCGTGTACACACGACCAGACTTTTCGACAGTAAAGTTCCGATGGAACGAAACTGTCGGACAATTCGATCATGTGTGGGCTTCATCGAAAAATCTGACGGACTAGAAATAAAACATGTTTCAGATCTTTCCGCCAGAACCAGTTCCTATTGAGAAAACCACTCGTCTGTATGTAGGTCCGACCAACAACGATGCAAGGGCAGCTATTAGTTACTGGCTATTGAACTTCCTTTTTCTAGTACGGTCGCACGTCATCACGTTAAACTATCGGACTTTGGTGTGATCGTGTGTAGGCAAGTCCGTTTCAGCAGGACTCCATTGGAACTTCGTAGAAAAGTCCGTCAGAGTTCACTCCGACGGAAAGTCCGGTCGTGTGTACATGGAATAACTCATTGATCCATCAGGGAGAGGTTGTGTTAGGCCTCTGAATTTTTGATTCTCGGAAACCATAACACCCCTTTCACACCAGGGCGTTTTGCAGGCGCTATAGCGTTAGAAATAGCGCCTGCAATCCGCCCTAAAGAAGCTGCACCATTGTATGTAGTGTGAAAGCCCCGAGGGCTTTCACACTACAGCGGTGCGCTGGCAGGACGTCAGAAAAAAGTCCTGCCAGCAGCTTCTTTGGAGCGGTGAAGGAACGGTGTGTTTACCGCTCCTCCACCGCTGCTCCCCATTGAAATCAATGGGGCAGCGCTGTATTACGGCCGGCAAAACGCCGCTATTGCGGCGTATTGCCGGCGGTTTTAACCCTTTCGCGGCCGCTAGCTGGGGGTAAAAGCACCCCGCTAGCGGCCGAAATGCGCTGCAAATCCACCGCAAATCCGGCGGTAAAACGCAGCTAAAAATAGCGCCGTTTTACCGCCAACACAATGGGCGGTGTGGTGTGAAAGGGGTCTTATGCCGCGTACACACGACCAGACTTTTCGAGGGATTAAGTCTGACAGACTTTCGACGGAGTTCTGACGGAGTTCCGACAGAGTTCTGACGGACTTTTCGAATGAGCGGACTTGGCCACACACAATCACACCAAACTCCGACGGATTCGTACGTGATGACGTACGACTGGACTCGAATAAGGAAGTTCATAGCCAGTAGTCAATAGCTGCCCTAGCGTCGGTTTTAGTCCGTCGGAATAGCATACAAACAAGCAAATTTTTCGGTAGGAACTGGGTCCGGCAGAGTTCTGGCGGAAAAATTTGAAGCATGTTCCATTTCTAAAGTCTGTCAGACTTTTGCGAATCAAAAGTCCGTTGCAGCCCACACACGATTGAATAGTCTGCCGGAATCATTCCCTCAGACTTTGGATGTTGAAAAGTCCGCTCTTGTTTATACGGGGCTTTATAGTCTGCAAGGTGGAATTATTCAGAGTGATTCTTTTTTGTCAAAATTGGAAGTGAAGAAGTAGTGTTTCAATAGTTTGCTGACAATACTAGATGTAAAACAATTTCCAAGCCAAGGCTATTCAGTTTTGTTGTGCAATATACCAAATGCTATGGGCATCTCATATGACCCCTTGTTCCATCCAAGTTGTATCCTGCAATAATTGAAACAAAACCGTGCACCTTGCTTTTGGCCAATTATGGCTCTCTTAGCAGAGATTGGCCAAAACATACAGGTCAGGTGCATGCTTTGGCCAATCATCATACAGCAACGCACTGCAATTTCGCATCGCATTATGGGTGTCCTGCGGCACTCAAATTTTCATCAAAAACACCCCATTATGTTCACTCTTCGGCAAACGCGAACACCCGATGTTCAAGTCGAACTTATGTTCAACCCGAACATCGAGTTCATCCCTGTCAGTAAAAATTAGGAACAATCATCTGGCAATTACTTGACTGAGTTCCCTAAGTACCCTCGGGTGCAAGCCATCCGGTCCCGTGATTTTTTAATTTTAAGTTTCCCAAGTCTAATTCTAATTCTGTCCTCTGTTAGCCATGAGGGTGCTTCCTGTGATGTGTCACAAGGACAAACACTGCGGTTTTGGTTACTTTTGATTACTGTGCCCATCAATTGCAGCCTGATCGAGTCCATCAAAAGCAGCCACATTGTGCCCATAAAATGCAGCCTCACTCTGCCCATCACAGTAGGCCAATCACATCCACATTTCAAGTAAAATAAAATAAAACCAGTTAACATGGTGTCAACAAGGTGTCCTCATCAGAGCCCCTTTTTACATCAGATGTCCCAATCAGAGTCCCCCTTTACAGCAGGTGCCCCCCTTTACATCAGGTGTCCTCATCAGAGTCCCCCTTTACATCAGCTGTCCTCATCAGAGTCCACCTTTACATCAGGTGTCCCCATAAGAGTCTTCTTTTACATTAAATGTCCCAATCAGAGTCCTCCTTTACATCAGGTGCCCCCATCAGAGTCCTCATTTACATTAGGTGTCCCCATCAGAGTCCTCCTTTACATCAGATGTCCCTATCAGAGTCCCCCTTTACATCAGATGTCCTCATCAGCGTTTCCCTTCACATCAGATGTCTACATCAGAGCCGCTTTAAATCAGATGTCACCATCAGAGTCCCCCTTCACATCAGATGCCCCCATCGGAGTCCCACTTTATGTAAAATGTCCCCATCAGAGTTCCTGTTTACTTCTGATGTCCCCGTCAGAGTCCCCATTTTACAGCAGATGTCACCATCAGAGTCCCCCTTTACATAAGATGTCACCATCAAAGTCCACCTTCACATCAGATGTCCCCATCAGGGTCCCCCTTTACATCAGATGTCCCGATCAGAGTCCCCCTTTACATCAGATGTCCCCATCAGAGCCCCCCTTTACATGAGATGTCCTCATCAGAGTCCCCCTTTACACCAGATGTCCCAATCAGAGTTCCCCTTTACATCAGAAGCCACCGTAAGAGTCCCCTTCACATCAGATGTCCCCATCAGAGTCCCTCGTCACATCAGATGTCCCCATCAGAGTCTCCCGATACATCAGATGTCCCCATCAGAGTCCCCCTTTACAGCAGATGTCCCCATCAGAGTCCACCTTTACATCAGATGTCACCACCAGAGTACCTCTTCACATCAGATGTCACCATCAGAGTACCCCTTCACATCAGATGTCCCTATCAGAGTCCCCCTTTACATCAGATGTCACCAGAGTTTCCCTTCACATCAGATGTCACCATCAGAGTTTCCCTTCACATCAGAGTCCCCCTTTACATCAGGTGTCCCCATCAGAGTCCCTCTTTACTTCAGGTATCACCATCAGAGTCCCTCTTTACATCAGATATCCCCATCAGAGTCCCACTTTACGTCAAATGTCCCCATCAGAGTCCCCCTTTACTTCTGATGTCCCCGTCAGAGTCCCCATTTTACAGCTGATGTCACCATCAGAGTCCCCCTTTACATCAGATGTCACCATCAAAGTCCTCCTTCACATCAGATGTCCGCATCAGGGTCCCTTTTTACATTAGATGTCCTGATCAGAGTCCCCCTTTACACCAGATGTTCCCATCAGAGCCCCCCTTTACATCAGATGTCCCAATCAGAGTCCCCCCTTACACCAGATGTCCCGATCAGAGTTCCCCTTTACATCAGAAGCCACCGTCAGAGTGGCCTTCACATCAGATGTCCCCATCAGAGTCCCCCGTCACATTAGATGTCCCCATCAGAGTCCCCCGTCACATTAGATGTCTCCATCAGAGTCTCCCGATACATCAGATGTCCCCATCAGAGTCCCCCTTTACAGCAGATGTCCCCATCAGAGTCCACCTTTACATCAGATGTCACCACCAGAGTACCTCTTCACATCAGATGTCACCATCAGAGTCCCCCTTCACATCAGATGTCCCTATCAGAGTCCCCCTTTACATCAGATGTCACCAGAGTTTCCCTTCACATCAGATGTCACCATCAGAGTTTCCCTTCACATCAGGTGTCCCCATCAGAGTCCCTCTTTACATCAGGTGTCCTCATCAGAGTCCCTCTTTACATCAGGCATCCCCATCCGAGTCCCCCTTTACATCAGATATCACCATCAGAGTCCCTCTTTACATCAGATATCCCCATCAGAGTCCCCTTTACATCAGATGTCCCCATCAGAGCCCCACTTTACATCAGATCAAAAATATTACAGCGCACACATGCAAAACTAACATTTACCTCCAGCAAGGCTTTTTAAAAACACCTAGACATTTTCAAAAAACATTATCAAAAAATATTGGGATTTGGTCACACCATATTGCTATACGGTGCTTAAGCCCACTTACTGCGACAATGTACCCCATGATTAGTGGGTCCTACACTATCCATAGACTAGGAGATGCTGCTTCTCTGAACCATGGGAGCTATACTCCTCTATATGGGAGAACATGATGTCTCCACCATGACACAGGTGGTTACTAATGAGAGGTACTTACTGAGGGAGTGGGGTGCTCCACCCAACAGGATTTGGTCAGAATCCATACAATAGACAAAACAAGATATTTTGGGGGCACACCCTAAAAAAATGCATAAAGATGGTTCTGCCATAAGACCATACAACAGAACAAAAATATTACAGCGCACACATGCAAAACTAAACTCTTGTTTTGTCCACTTTACATCAGATGTCCCGATCAGAGTCCCCGTTTACATCAGATGTCCCGATCAGAGCCCCCTTTACTTTAGATGTCCCCATCAGAGTCCCCCTTTACATCAGATGTCCCAGTCAGAGTCCCCCTTTACATCAGATGTCACCATCAGAGTCCCCTTCACATTAGATGTCACCATCAAAATCCCCCTTCACATCAGATGTCCCCATTAGAGTCCCCCATCACATCAGATGTCCCCATCAGAGTCCCTTATTACATCAGATGTCTCCATCAGAATCCCCCTTTACAGCAGATATCCCCATCAGAGTCTCCCTTTACATCAGATGTCCCCATCAGAGTCCTCCTATACATCAGATGTCCCCATCAGAGTCCTTCTATACATCAGATGTCCCCATCAGTCCCCATCAGATGTCCGTCCCCACCATCATGAGCCACCGACAGCCTTCTCAGCACTCCCTCTTCCACCTGACTGCCCCTGCTGGAATGACTCAGGAGTATTTAAGAGGTACCTGCCCCCTGTCAGCCCACTTGCTGGGGATTGGCTGGAGTTGCCTTCAATACTACAATCAGCTTCTCCCAGACTCCACCCTCTTCTTCTGGATGCTTCTCCAAGGTTCCAGAGAGCAGTGGGAGTCACTAGAGGTGCTGCTTGATGAGTCCTCCAGGGTCACTCATCCCTGACCCAGATTGAATCCAAGCTTGGCTGCCAGGCAAGCCAAATTTACCTACTTTACAGCTTACACAAAAAAACTATGTACACTTAGCACACTAAGCCACAGGGTGCTACATTAGCATAACAGCCAAGGAACTAGCATTTTCAGAAGGTGGTCAGCATTGGCAGTGATAGCGCTCTTTACGAAAGTAATGCAAAACCATAAACCTTATGCACAGTTACTAATGATAGAAAGCGTGTCTGTGTAAGGCTGTAGTGGCTCTCCTGAGTTCAGGATTCCAGGCTGAAACAAAGGAAAGCTGACAGTCCCTGTCTCTGATTTATCTGTGAGCAGCCGCCCACAAGCCACCTGCTCACAGCGAGGATCCTGGAAAGGCAGGAAGACCACACGGATACACATGCACTTGATCCTCAAACAAAGCCAGCTGGTAGGTGATGCTGGTGGAGGAGGCCCCACCCACGGAAACGCGTAGTCATAGCAATCACCAGTGTCACTTACCAGCTAGCTTTGTTTGAGGATCACGTGCATGTGTATGTGTGAGGAGTCTTCCTGCCTTTCCAGGATCTCCACTGTGAGGGGGAGGCTCTCGTGCCAGCTTGCCTTGGATCCAGCCTGGAATCCTGAACTCAGGAGAACCACTACAGCCTTACACAGATGCGCTTATTTTTACCAACACAATGTGAGTGTTCAGTGTTACTTTGTCTATTTAACTATTTAAGGACCGGAAGGATTTGCCACCTTCCTGACCAGGCCATTTTTTGTGATACGGCACTGCATCGTTTTAACTGACAATTGCGCGGTCATGGGACGTTGTACCCAAGCAAAATTTGTGTCCCTTTTTTCCCCACAAATAGAGCTTTCTTTTGGTGGCATTTGATCACCTCTGCGGTTTTTATTTTTCTGCGCTATAAATAAAATAAAACGACAATTTGGAAAAAAAACAATATTTTTTACTTTTTTCTATAATAAATATCCCCAAAAAAAAAAAAAAAAAAAAATTCTCTTCATCAGTTTAGGCCAATATGTATTCTACATATTTTTGGTAAAAAAAATTGCAAGTATATATTGATTTGGTTTCTTCAAAAGTTTTAGTGGATAAATGTATGGCATTTTCATTATTTTTTATTTTTTTTGTAATAATGGCGGTGATCAGCAATTTTTAGTGGGATTGTGACATTGCGGCGGACAGATCAGACACTTTTGACACTTTTTTGGAACCACTGACATTTATACAGCAATCAGTGCTAAAAAATAGCCACTGATTACTGTATAAATGCAACTGGCAAAGAAGAGGTTAACACTAGGGGGCGATCAAGGGTTTAAGTGTTCCCTAGGGAGGTGTATATAACTGTGGGGGCAGTGTAGTGACTGGAGGAGGAGAGAGATCGCTGTTGCTGATCACTAGGAACAGCAGATCTCACTCTACTTTCCTGACAGAACTGGGATCTGTCTGTTTACATTGACAGATCCGTGTTCTGTCTCTCTGTGGAGCGATCGTGGGTGGCCGGCAGATATCACCCATCGGCTCCGGTGTTGTGCCATGGGCACACGCGCACAATCCTGGTAACCCCTGCGCGCCCCCTGTTCCTCTTAAAGCTGCCGACTTACGATGACGCAGGGGGGTCAACTTGCCGCAGTACAACTGTGGCGACTGGTCCAGTAGTAGTTCATTTTATCTAAAAAATGGTTTTGCACTAGGGGCCATTGCGCTCTCTTTTATCTTTATGTTTGCAGCTATCAGTCTTGATGCTAGTTAATGGAGCAGCACAGCAAACATACATACACCATATTGGTTTAACCCCTTTCTTTGGCCTGATTCACACCTATGCATTCTTAGTGCTTTTTGCATTTTGCAGATTTGCACTACAGAACGTGTTCCATAGGAAACCATGTTAAATGGACTGTAATGCAAATCTGCAAAATGCAAAAAGCCTAAAAATGCATAGGAGGGAATCTGGCCTTTGACATATCAAGACGCTGATTGTCTTTTTATCATTGCGGATTTATATTCTCTAACGCTGGATTCACACCTATGTGTTTTTAGTGGTTTTTGCATTTTGCAGATTTGTACTACAGTCCATAAACCATGGTTTCCTACGAAACACATTCTGTAGTGCAAATCTGCAAAATGCAAAAAGCACTAAAACTGCATAGTTGTGAATCCAGCCTAAACTATTTTTTGTGAAACTATTTCATGATTTAATCATTCATCCTATCATTTTTATAATTGCTGTCTTTGACTCTATGGACTGTAGCGCTGTAGTGTTTTATTTTTTGTTTACTAATGATAGCTGAAATACCTTACCACTATCCAGATTGCTGGGTGTTGCTACTGGATGTTGTAACAATCACCTCTCTTACATAATTATTACAGTGTGTAAATACAAGGCAATATTTTAAGACCTTATTTCCCGCAACATAAAACTTTCCCCAGTTACTGCTAATATTATACAACAGGAATAGTCTGTAAGGGTATAAAATATCTTTCAGCCACAAAATGCCTCACTTCATTGGAAACTAGTAGAAGCTGGTTTGCGCTAGGCACCTCTGGTCACGCCTGTGTATAATGAGTGGCTTTAAAACGAGAAAGTTCATACAAAGTTTGGACCATGTATAAATCGGGAACTATCCATTTATATGCTGACAAAATACAGGTATTTCATAATACCTATGTGACTCTTTTCATGAAATAAGACAGCTCTGTAAAAAAAAAAAAAAAGCTCTTATTAGATATACCGCAAAAGCATATATTGTGTAGATATTAATTTAATGTTTGGATTCCTCAAAAAGCGTATTCATTCTCTTTTCGCTCTGCCCCTACCCATATCCTGAAACCCCAACTATAAATATGTTATTCACCCTCCTCCTGCTAAGCTTCCAACCGTCCTTTCCGCGCCAACATTTTATAAAGACTCTATTCACTCTGCTCTTATGTTTATTCCAACTCTCTAACAACCTTATACTGTACAACAAACAATAATTGGCTCTAGGGTCACTGTAAGTATCCAATGAGAGAGATCTGAATCAGAGACAATTGACCCTGGTATCTTATTAATAGCAGTGCCCAATAAGCCATTTCACCTTCGGCTGAAAGACCTCGAAGAGAAACAAAAAGGTAGGCATCTATAGTTTTTTCCCTTTTTCTTTATAAAAATAGATGGCTACAAAAGGTTTTGGGTTTAAAGGCTAAGTTTACCTTTTAAAAAATATTAATCAAAGCACATATTTTTGCAGAAAAAAATAAATGTGCATTTTTTTTTTTTTTTACAGGAGCCTGCAATGTATTGCATCCACGATCAGTGGATCGCAGGTGCAATGCCAAGTTCCTGCAGACTCTTCCTCCTGCTTTCTGCCCATACCAAGGTACCAGCTTTCAGTTGTAGAGTTGGAGGAAGTGTAACTGGACTACAACTGCGGTGATTAGCGCACAGGTGTTTTTATTGAGAACTACCCAGATAGCAAGCAATTGAGTTGCAAGTTTGATAATGACTTGCTAACCTATTGCTAGACTTGCCAGGCTTCACAAGTTTGTTGCACAACTGCAGCCATGTCCACATTGCATGACTCCAGATCAGCTTTCTTTGCAAACATTCTGCAAGTCTGCTGCAAGTTTTGATTCAGTTATGTTGTGCAATAGTCATTCCACCACAGGGGTCACTGTGGCTGAATTTGGAAAAGTGTGAACTAGAACTTGTGCTTTAAGTGCTCTGCAAGTGTACAACTAGCTGCCATAGCCCGGTATCCTCTTCTTCAGCGGGTGGTCAAGATAAAAGTGGTCTCTGAATTTGCCACAAGATCACTCCTGCCTTGCTCCGGTGCCCTCCGCCACTTACTGGAGCCGTCAGTAGTGGCAGAGGCGATCGGATCCTGTCCCTAGCCTGACATGGAGATGAGTGGCCCCCACCCGTCTCCATATCATTGCAGGGCGGAAGAGACATCAAAACGTCACTTCCGTCCATAGCTCTTAAAGGGCGATTTTCTTATTTTTATTTTTTTTAAATGACAACATTTTTTTTTTTATTATTATTGCATTTTAGTGTAAATATGAGATCTGAGGTATTTTTGACCCCAGATCTCATATTTAAAGGGGTTGTAAAGGTGAACATTATTTCACCTTAATGCATTCTATGCATTAAGGTGAAAAAACATCTGACAGTGCTGGCGCCCCCAGCCCCCCCATTTTACTTACCTGACCCCTCGAAAGTCCCGCGTTCGCCTCTGACATCCTCTTCGCCACTCAGCCTGGCCATTGATTGGCTAGAGTGGATGGATTGAAAGCAACGCAGCCATTGGCTCGTGCTGCTGTCAATCACATCCAATGACACGGCGCACCGGGGGCGGGGCCGAGTGATACAGTGAGCGGCTATAGCCGGCGGCTGTATCACGGGAGCGCACCCACAAGTGCTTCTCACCATGCGAGGGAGCTCGCATGAACATGAGAAGTACTTGCGGGGGGAAGCAGAGACAGCCGCGAGGGACCCCAGAAGACCAGGTTCGGGGCCACTCTGTGCAAAACGAGCTGCACAGTGGAGGTAAGTATAACATGTTTGTTATTTTTTTTAACCACTAGGCGTCCGCCCTATAGCCGAAAGACATCTGCCAATTGCCGGGAGGCCATCCCTGGACAGCCTCCTGTTTACTTCCGCAATGCGCGCTCCCGCGAGTGCGCATCTGGGAAGTTCTTTGCTGCCCGTGTCCCCTGGACACAGCCAGTCACAGATCGCTGTAAACGGCCAATAACAGCGGCCGTTTACAGCGCAATCGGCGTGCCCAATGAGAGATGATCTCATATGTAAACATATGAGATCAACTCTCATCGCTGGCTCTCCCTCCTCACACAGACAGCATGTGAGGAGGGAGAGATTAGCGGCTGCAGTGGCCGAAAGTAATCTGTCCCCAGTGTGCCATCTGTCCCCAGTGTGCCAGTTGTCCCCAGTGTGCCATCTGTCCCCAGTGTGCCACCTGTCAGTGCCATCTGTCCCCAGTGTGCCACCTGTCAGTGCCATCTGTCCCCAGTTCCATTTGCCCCAGTGCCACCTGTCAGTGCCATTTGCCCCAATGCCACCTGTCAGTGCCATCTGTCTCCAGTGCCACGTATAAGTGCCATCTGTCATCAGTGACACATATAATGCCATCTGTGATCAGTGCCACATCAGTGCCATGTGTCATCAGTGCCACATAGTGCCATCTGTCATCAGTGCCATATCACTGTCATGTGTCATCAGTGCCACATATTAGTGCCATCTGTCATCAGTGCCACGTATCAGTGCCATCTGTCATCAGTGCCACCTGTCAGTGTCACGTGCCATCTGTTATCAGTGTCACGTGTCATCAATGCCACGCATCAGTGCCACCTGTCATCAGCGTCACGTTTCAGTGCCACGTATTAGTGCCATCTGTCATCAGTGCCACATATTAGTGCATCTGTCATCAGTGCCACGTATTAGGGCCATCTGTCAGTGCCACGTATTAGTGCCACGTGTCATCAGTGCCACATATTAGTGCCATCTGTCATCAGTGTCATGTGTCTTCAGTGCCACGTATTAGTGGCATCTGTCATCAGTGCCACATCAGTGTCACGTGTCATCAGTGCCACGTATCAGTGCCACCTGTCATCAGTGCCACGTCAGTGTCACTGTCCTGGTGCTCCAGGGCCTTCAAAAGTGTAATAGTTAGTCAAAAAGTTAGATGTGTAATTTATGCTCCTAGAACACGTGACGGCACTCCCTGCATGTTGGGCCTCTCTAAGTAGCCAGGCTGTGGAAAAGTCCCACACATGTGGTATCATAATACTCAGGAGGAGTATCAAAATTTATTTTGGGGCATCATCTATGGTATACACATGCCACATGAGAGAAATAAACTATTACAATTACAATTTTGTGAAAAATAAGAAAATTTAAAAAAATCTTAATTTTGCAAAGAATTGTGGGAAAAAATTACAACATCAAAAAGCTCACCATGCCTCTTACTATACTATACTCTTACATACCTTGGAATGTCTACTTTCCAAAAAGGGGTCACTTGGGGGGTATTTGTACTTTCCTGGCTTGTTCGGGTCACAAGAAATGAGATAGGCCACCAGTACATCAGGTGTGATCAATTTTGTATGATTTGCACCACAGCTTGTAGACTCTCTAAAGCTGACCATACACATACAATTTTCTTATTCAATTTCCTTTAGATTTACCTTCAACTGTGTGGTACAAGGGCCTGTCTGATTGCACACAAATTGAAAGTGTTTAGATTTGACCTCATATTATATGGTTTTGGTAAATCTAAAGGAAATCTATAGAATAAAATTGTATAATGTATGGCCAGCATTACTTTCACAAAGACCAAATAATATCCACTAATTTGGGTTATTTTTTACCAAAGATATGTAGCAGTATAAATTGTGGCCAAAATTCATGAAAAAAATAAATAATTTGCAAAATTTTATCACAGAAACAAAGAAAAATGCGTTTTTTTCCCCCCAAATTTTCGGTCTCTTTTCATTTATAGTGCAAAAAATAAAAAACCCAGAGGTTATCAAATGCCACCAAAAGAAAGCTCTATTTGTGGAAAAAAAGGACAAAGAATTAATTTGGGTACAGTGTTACATGACTGAGTAATTGTCATTCAAATTGTGAGAGCACCGAAAGCTGAAAATTGGTGTGGTCACGAGGGGTGTTTAAGTGCCCTGTTGTCAAGTGGTTAAATTCCCTTTACCACCCCTTTAAGAGGCCCTCTCATGCTTTTTTTCTATTACAAGGGATGTTTATATCCCTTGTAATAGGAATAAAAGTGACACTTTTTTTTTTAAAGAACAGTGTAAAAATAAAAAATAAAAGGTAAAATAAATAAGAAAACATTTTTTTTTTAAAGACGCCCATCACGTGGAGCTCGCATGCAGAAGCGAACACATACGTAAGTAGCGCCCGCATATGAAAACGGTGTTCAAACCACACATATTAGGTATCACCGTGATCGGTAGAGCAAGAGCAATAATTGTAGCTCTGGACCTCCTCTATAACTCAAGACATGCATCCTGTAGATTTTTTTAAATGTCGACAATGGAGATTTTTAAGGGTAAAAGTTTGTCGCCATTCCACGAGCGGGCACAATATTAAAGAGTGACATGTTGGGTACCAATTTACTCGTCGTAACATTATCTTTCACAAGATAAATTTTTTTTGCTTTTGTCTGATTTTTTAATTCAAATAAGTGTATTTTTATGATGTGAAAGATAGTTACGAGTAAATTGGTACCCAACATGTCACTCTTTAATATTGCGCCCGCTCGTGGAATGGCGACAAACTTTTAGCCTTAAAAATCTCCATTGTCGACATTTAAAAAATTCTACAGGATGCAGGTTTTGAGTTACAGAGGAGGTCCAGAGCTATAATATTGTTCTCGCTCTACAGATCATGGCGATACCTCACATGTGTAGTTTGAACACCATTTTCATATGCGGGCGCTGCTCACGTGTGCATTCGCTTTTGCACACGAGCTTGGCAATAAAAAAACTCTTTAATAGCTATGGGCTGAAGTGACGTTTTGCAATGGTATGGAGACGGATGGGGGCCATCTTGCTCTCACTCGTCTCCATACCAAGCAAGGGAGCAGACCCGATCACCTCCGCCATTACCAATGGCTCTGGTAAGAGGCGGAGGGCACCAGAGATCGGCGGGGGGGGGGGGGGTGGAGGCGATAAGAGTGATCTTGCGGCGAATCCACCACAGAGACCACTTTTATCGGAAACCGGACCGCTCACTGAAGAAGAGGATACCGGGATTATGGCAGCTGATATCCTTCTTCAAAGTGCCGACATATATCGGCGGGAGCCGGTCCAGAAGTGGTTAAGGGTGGGGACATCATATGCACCATGTTGCACCTTAAATACAGTTCTAACCTGTAACATAGAGCAAATTAAGGTATCCTTTAGAGCAGTGTTTCTCAAACTGTGTGTCGTGGGATTATTCATGTTGTTTGCCGGGCCCGGCGTTGGCTGTGCAAAAACTCTGCGGGTCTGCCAGCATAGTGCTGACTGTCACTGAGCAAGTGTGCAGGTCTCACCCGGACATGGCCATCTGTGTGCAAATTGGATTGGTTGGTGTTCGCCGCCACCAGACCCTGGCAATCTGAATCCCAAATATGATTAGTCGGCAGCCTGGGTGCCAGCACAGGTGCCGTGCCAGGTGCTTCCAGCCAATGAGGTGCTGAGCACGGTGCACCCCAACGTGACATCATTCCCTCCTCCAGTCCCACTCACAACAGAGCAGAGGAGCCCGCAATCTCTGGCTGTCCCACATGGTGTGGAGCTGAGAAGGTAAGACAAGAGAAGAGAGGGGGACAAATCGATCAGTTATCAGCAGTAAATATAAGCAGCAGTCTTGTGTGATCCCCAGAAAATATTGATATCTTTTAGGTACTTATATAGTGTTTATATTATTCAATTTACATATACATCAACATCAGTCCCTGCCCTCAAGAAGCTTACTATCTAAGGACCCTAAATCACATTCATACATACACAGGCCAATTTAGACAGAAGCCGATTAACCTACCAGCATGTCTTTGGGGTGTGGGAGGAAACCAGAGTACCCAGAGGAAACCCACGCAGGCTCAGGGAGAACATGCAAAATCCAGGCAGGTAGTGTCATGGTTGGGATTCAATCCAGCGAACCTTTTGCTGCTAGAAGAAAGTGCTAACTACTACACCACGGTGCTATCAGCAGGTAAATGTAATATATACAAAAGCAGCAGTTTTGTGTGATCCCAAATATTATATATCACTGATACATAATGTGACAGTGGGGTCACTTTGGACACAGGGTGAATAAAAGAAACCCCCGATATGGTCTGTGATAGCCATATTCAAGGCTGTATATACATTGTATATAGATTGGATGTATACTGTATATGGGGGTTAAGTATCATTGCTGTGAGGAATTAAGTTGTTTTGCATTTCTATTGTTCATTTAAGTCTGTCCTTGTGTGTATTGTAAAGTGCCAGACAGACTGGCTGCCAACCCTTTGTGAAAAGATGTGTATTGGGTGGGATCGTTTGAAGCCTAGCAGACGTCAGGATGAGGTGTTGAGTCTTGGGATGTGTGGGTGGAGCTGGGCCCTTGTTCATGTTAAAGCATGTGCCTTGAATTGTGTATAAAGTTACAATGTTTCTCAATAATAAAGTCATTCCTACTACAGAAGAGACAGAGTGCGTCTCGTCTTTTTGCCAAAGGGGTCGGCTCCTATAGGAAAGGGTCGTTTAGCTGTGGATATTGGTAGCGAGTGGATGTGTGTCTAGGAGAGGGAACATCGTAAACGGCGTTAACCCCCTTTATATTAGGGGTGCCGTTACACATAATATTGGGTATCACACAAGATTGCTGCTTTTGTATATATATTATATTTACTGCTGACCACAAAAATTGTTAAATCTTTTCAGGTATGCCATGAAAATTTTTAGATCTTTTTGGTGCGCCACAAAAACAAAAACGTTTGAGAAACACTGCTTTAGGGAAAGGAGAATATACGGTCAGATAGAATATATAATAATCCAACAGGGGAATTCAAACATCTGTGCTGTTTACCGCAGGTTGAGCAATTACAGGCTGAATTTAAAAATTGAAGAGTGCATCACAGGGCCGCTGATAGAAATCATTGGGCCCCCTACAGCCCACCTGACGGGGCCCCCTTTAGCCCCACCCCTGGTCCCTCCTTCAGCCCCAACCCTGGTCCTGCCCCTGGTCCCTCCTTCAGCCCCAGCCCTGGCTGCTTCCCAGTGAGTTAGGACACACAGGGGTCTCAATATAAGGAGTTAAATCTCCCCCATCCACATGACATGACAGGGGGTCGCCCATTATGAGTACACTGTTCGCAGGACACACAGGGGGCCCCCCATTATATGAAGTACAGTACACCTCTTCATACATGTTCTATCACTGTACACCTATTCACACATGTGCTGTCACTGTACACCTCTGCACACATGTTCTGTCACTGTACACCTCTGCACACATGTTCTATCACTGTACACCTCTTCACACATGTTCTGTCACTGTACACCTCTTCACACATGTTCTATCACTGTACACCTCTTCATACATGTTCTATCACTGTACACCTCTTCACACATGTTCTATCACTGTACACCTCTTCATACATGTTCTATCACTGTATACCTTATCATACATGTTCTATCACTGTACACCTCTTCACACATGTTCTATCACTGTACACCTCTTCACACATGTTCTATCACTGTACACCTCTTCACACATGTTCTATCACTGTACACCTCTGCACACATGTTCTATCACTGTACACCTCTTCACACATGTTCTGTCACTGTACACCTCTTCACACATGTTCTATCACTGTACACCTCTTCATACATGTTCTATCACTGTACACCTCTTCACACATGTTCTATCACTGTACACCTCTTCATACATGTTCTATCACTGTATACCTTATCATACATGTTCTATCACTGTACACCTCTTCACACATGTTCTATCACTGTACACCTCTTCACACATGTTCTATCACTGTACACCTCTTCACACATGTTCTATCACTGTACACCTCTTCACACATGTTCTATCACTGTACACCTCTTCACACATCTTCTATCACTGTACACTTCTTCATACATGTTCTATCACTGTACACCTCTTCACACATGTTCTATCACTGTACACCTCTTCATACATGTTCTATCACTGTATACCTTATCATACATGTTCTATCACTGTACACCTCTTCACACATGTTCTATCACTGTACACCTCTTCACACATGTTCTATCACTGTACACCTCTTCACACATGTTCTATCACTGTACACCTCTTCACACATGTTCTATCACTGTACACCTCTTCACACATGTTCTATCATTGTACACCTCTGCACACATGTTCTATCATTGTACACCTCTGCACACATGTTCTGTCACTGTACACATGTTCCATTGCTTTCCCCTCATGTACATATGTGTCATCGCTACACATGTGTTCCCTCAGTGCACCCCTCTGCCCACATGTTCCATCACAGTACACCATTGATGGTAAACAGGGTTGAGTGTACAGCTATAACAAGTGAGGCCACTGGCTCTTACCACTCTTGCTTCAGCAGACATTTAAATCTCCAGGCTGCACATTGTATTTCCTGCACAGACTGGAGGTCAGGAGGAGGCGGTGCAGCTCTGAATGACAGAGCAGCAGACCAATTGGTTTGACATCCTGCTGGGAGGCAAAAATCTGTAGATAGCAGTGTAGGAGAGGCTTCCATGGTGCTGTTCTCCTCACTGACACAAGGGACATGAGCAGAGATGTGAGTGGAATGTGAGCAAGTCACACATGCAGGCTACCTGCCGTCGGTGCTGTTAAACTGAAGTCAACCCCTGCCTTGAGTTTACTCACTGTCTGGAAAGTGTTCTCCTCCTCCTCTCCAGCCTCTGAGTGGCGCCTGCCGCTCCTCACCTCTCCGGTGGTCAGACTCATCTCGTGCTGGCTGGAGAAATATATATATTTTTTTTCTATCATTCTCTGCTCAGATTGCCCGGGCCCCCCCTGCTGGCTGGGCCCGGTACAACAGGGCCAATTGTACTGGCTTATCAGCGGCCCTGGTGCATCATCAGCTTAAATAAACCCCTTGCCTATTTTACACAGGGCAGGAGATTTCCTTGTATGTCTGCTCCTAACCTGGTTTAAAATATGGAGATAAAATGTGCATATAACCTCATTTGAAATTACTATTAGTAAAGTTGCCTATTTGTCTCTGCCACCTATGGGCACATGCCCACTATGCCTGCTAGTTAGGGATGAGCTTCGTGTTCGAGTCGAACGTACGTTCGACTCGAACATTGGCTGTTCGTCCGTTCGGCGAAATCCGAACTCTTGGTCCGTTCGCGTCAAAATTCGTGTGGTGCGCACGGCCCACAATGCACTGCGATGGCGCAGTGCATTGCTGGCTCATGATTGGCCAAGCATGCACTGTGACCCCGCATGCTTGGCCAATCGCAGCGACAGCAGCGAGGAGAGCCATGATTGGCCACAGGCATCCTGCCTGTGGCCAATCATAGCTCAGGCTGTGTAGTGCACGCCCCACACTATATAAGGCCACCTTTGAGGCGGCCTCGTGTAGTATGTTGGCATCTGAAGCAGTGGGTGTTCTGTGTACCTTCAACACAGTACACACCGATCGTTTTTGGCTGATTTCCTATCTTGCTGTTGTGTAGTGGTTATTGTCTGTGCCCTGACCACAGTATACACCACTATATTCACCTCACCTATATAGCTAGTGGTCCATCTTTAATAATAGAGCTTGCAGTCAGTAGTGTTAGGAGATAGTGCGTGCTGTCTGCGTGCTCTGTACCCAGTACATACCGCTATAATCCACCTACATAGCTGTTCTCTATTTGAGCCCAATTGGGGTTATTTCCTGCAAATTCCTGCAATAAAACCGGGCTAATTCCTGCAATAAAACTAGAGTATATGGCAGAGGTTGCAGTGTGGTGGCACCAGCAACAGTGCCTAAGGCCCAATTTTTCTGCCCCTGTTTAACAGGGGCGTTTAAGTACAATTTTTGATGCAATGCTTTGCAGCAGGGCTAATTCCAGCAAAAAAACTAGAGTATATGGAAGAGGTTGCAGTGTGGTGGCACCAGCAGCAGTGCCTAAGGCCAAATTTTTATGCCCCTGTTTAACAGGGACATGTAATTACAATTCTTGATATAATATTTCACAGGAGGGCCTCTTCCTGTGCCCACCCAGAGTAACGGTGAGGACTTATAGTGTTGTGGCACCAGCACCACAACCACCAAAGGTCAATTTTTCTACCACTGTTCAACAATGGCATGTAATTACAATTCTTGATATAATCGTTCACAGTAGGGCGCTCCAGCACCCACCAAGAGTCACTTTCAGGGCTTACAATGTTGTGGCAAAACCAACACCTTGTTCCGCCATTTCTGCAGAGCATATAGGGCAGGCCCCTACTTTCAAACATCCAACTTACAAACATCTCCTACTTGCAAAAGGAAGGAGACAACAGCAAGTGAGATGAAAAAAGATGGACGACAAAACAAATTATACAGGGTGATAACCCTTCCCTATGTTTTCCAAAAAGCTTAAAAATAGTTTTTTTGACTGGAGCTACACTTTAAAAATGTACCAGTTGAAAATTACAAACAGATTCAACTTAACACAACAAACCTACACAGTCCCTGTCTTGTTTGCACCGCCTGTATACTGCTGTTCTGAGTATATAGGGCCTGGGGGCCACACGCATTTCTTTTTTTTAATATGGGTACAGGGTTCCCCTTAATATGCGTACAAGACCCAAATAGGCCGGTAATGGGCAGGGAGGGCTACCCATGCCATTTTTCTGAATGATTTTCAACCATATTGCAGGAACCAGATATAACATTAAAACTGCAAGCAGTTTTAAATGGTGTTATTTCCGTTTAATGTCATTTTGTGCAGGGACTGTTCTAAACACGGGAAACACGTGGCACTTCACAGGCATACTACAGACACCCCCCAGGCACCATATTTAAAGGAATATTTCACTTTTTTTTCACTTTAATCGTCATTAAAATCAGTGCTCCCGCCAAAACGGCCATTTTTAAAAACATTTTAGGCATTGACCCATGTCCCCTGGGGCAGGAGCCAGGTCCCCAAACCCTTTTTAGGACAATATCTTGCATATTAGCCGTTAAAATTAGCACTTTCCATTTCGAACATTCGAGTCCCATAGACTTCAATGGGGTTCTAACATTCGTGACGAACGTGGGGTCCGTTCGAAAGTTCTGGTGCGAACCGAACCGGGGGGTGTTCGGCTCATCCCTACTGCTAGTAAACCCGGTCCTTTTCATATTATCAAACATCATGTTTCATTATTTATTTTGTAATATAAGCGCATGCATGACTATAACCTAGGAATGATGCATCAAGATGTAGCAGATGAAACAGATGTAGTTTTATTTCAATAGTAAATTGTTTCAGTATATATATATATATAGATAGATATAGATATAGAGATATAGATATATATATATATATATATACAGCATCTCACAAAAGTGAGTACACCCCTAAAAATTTTTAATATTTTATTATACCTTTTCATGTGACAACACTGAAGAAATTACACGTTGCTACAATGTAAAGTAGTGAGTGTACAGCTTGTATAGCAAAGTTTGTAAATTTGCTGTCCCCTACAAATAACTCAACATACAGCTGTTAATGTCTAAACCGCTGGCAATAAAAGTGGGTACAACCCTAAGGAAAAATGTCCAAATTGGTCCCAAAGTGTCAATATTTTGTGTGGCCATCGTTATTTTCCAGCACTTTCACAGCGCCTAGAGGCGATTCAGTTCGCATTGTGCGCTATACAGGTATTTCATTCATTCATTCATTCAGCACTGCCTTAACCATCTTGGGCATGAAGTTCACCAGAGCTTCACAGGTTGCCACAGGAGTCCTCTTCCATGACGACATCAGAGAGCAGGTGGATGTTAGAGACCTTGCGCTCCTCCACCTTCCATTTGAGGATGCCCCACAGATGCTCAATAGGGTTTAGGTCTGGAGACATACTTGGCCAGTCCATCACCTTTACCCTCAGTTTCTTTAGGAAGGCGGTGGTCATCTTGGAGGTATGTTTGCGGTCGTTACCATGTTGGAATACTGCCCTGCAGCCCAGTCTCTGTAGGGAGGGTATCATGCTCTGCTTCAGTATGTCACAGTACATGTTGGCATTCATGGTTCCCTCAATGAACTGTAGTTCCCCAGTGCTGGCAGCACTCTTGCAGCCCCAGACCATGACACTCCCACCACCATGCTTGACTGTAGGCAAGACACACTTGTCTTTGTACTCCTCACCTGGTTGCTGCCACACACGCTTGACACCATCTGAACCAAATAAGTTTATCTTCGTCTCATCGGACTCCAGTAAACTGTTTGCGGGCTTTCTTGTGCATCATCTTTAGAAGAGGCTTCCTTCTGAGACGACAGCCATGTAGAACAATTTGATGCAGTGTGGGGCATATGGTCGGAGCACTGACAGGCTGACCGCCGCCCCCCCCCCCCCCCCACTCCTTCAACATCTGCAACCTCTTCAACCTCTGCAGCAATGCTGGCAGCATTCCTACGATTATTTCCCAAAGACGGCCTCTAGATATGACGCTGAGCAGGTGCACTCAACTTTGACCGACCATGGCGAGGCCTGTTCTGAGTGGAACCTGTCCTGTTAAACCGCTGTATGGTCTTGGCCATCATGCTGCAGCTCAGTTTCAGAGTTTTGGCAATCTTCTTATAGCCTAGGCCAGTGATGGCGAACCTTGGCACCCCAGATGGTTTGGAACTACATTTCCCATGATGCTCAACTACACTGAAGAGTGCATGAGCATCATGGGAAATGTAGTTCCAAAACATCTGCAGTGCCAAGGTTCGCCATCACTGGCCTAGGCCATCTTTATGTAGAGCAACAATTCTTTTTTTCAGATCCTCAGAGTTCTATGTTATGAGGTGCCATGTTGAACCTCCAGTAACTAGTATGAGAGCGTAAGAGCGATAACACCAAATTTAACACACTTTCTCCCCATTCACACATGAGACCATAATACTAATGAGTCACATGACACTGGGGAGGGAAAATGGCTAATTGGGCCCAATTTGGACATTTTCACTTAGGGGTGTACTTATTTTTGTTGCCAACGGTATAGACATTAATGGCTGTGTGTTGCGTTGAGGGGACAGCAAATTTACACTGTTATACAAGCTGTACACTCACTACTTTTAAACACTTTTGTATTCTCACAGCAGGAGGTTCCCCCGCCACCAGAATATAATGATCACTGCTGGCAGCTTTAGCCGCTGACAGTAACTGCACTGTAAACCAAGAAAGAAAGAACGAAGGGAGGAAAGGAAAGAAGGAGAGAAGGGAGGAAAGAAAGAAGGGGAGAAGGGAGGAAAGAAAGAGAGAATGAAAGAGAGGGAAGAAAGAAAGGGATCAGGAAATAAAGAAAAGAGAGAGAGAAAGAAAGAAGGAAAGGGAAAAGGAAATAAAGAAAAAAGAGAGAGAGAAAGTGAGAAGGAAAGAAATAGAGAAAGAAAGGAGGAAAGAGACAAAGAGAGAACAAAAGAGAGAGAAAGAAAGAAAAGAAAGAAAGAAAGAAAGAAAGGAAAGAAAGAAAGAAAAAAGAGAGAGAGTGAGAAGGAAGGAAATAGAGAAAGAAGGAAGGAAAGAGACAAAGAGAGAACATGAGAAGGAAAGAAAGAGGAAGACAAAGAAAGAAAGAAAGAGAGAGGAACAGAGAAACAAGGATAGAAAGAGAGAAAGAAGGAAGGAAAGGGAGATGGAAATAAATAAAAAGAGAGGTAGAAGGGAAGAAAGAGAAAGAAAGAGAGAAGGAAATAAAGAAAAAACTGCAGGAGAGAGAAAGAAAAACAGAGAGAGAGAAAGAAAGTAAGTGAGAAGGAAATAAGGAAAAAAGGAAGGAGTGAAGGAAAGAAAGAAGTCAGCAACGTCCCCATTACATCAGAGTACTCTCTGGGAGACAGGAGAGAGAAGGGAGGGGATGGATTGATGGATGGGTCTGCATCTTTCCTCTTCTGACTGCTGACTTCAAACTTACTGCCCAGTGCCCATACATTGCCCTCTCTGAGGCACAACACTGCTGGGGAGTGTGGGCAGATATAGGAGGAGAGGACGGGAGGAGGAGCAGAACTATCCCTCTGTCTCTTTTCCTCTCCTGCCCATGGAGGGGGAGGGGGGACTGTCAGCTCTGTCACTGGGCTGTGAGAGAGAAAGCCTCTCTCAGCTCAGAGCCCTGCAGCCCCTGGAGAGCCTCAAGTCCGACCACTTGGGTCCCCCATGTACTGGAACTAGCTCCAAGCTAGCTCAGAATGCTTGGAATGTGGGCAGGCACAGGGGAAGAGGGGCGGGAGGAGGAGCAGACCCAGGCATTCTCCTCTCCTGTTTGTATGGAGTGGTTGAATGGGGAGGGGCTGTGCCGACTGGGCTCTCACAAGATGACAGAGTCACTCAGCCATGACAGATCCAGCCAGCCTATACTACTGGTGCACACTTATGAGTATCATGATGTGGCCCTAAGGCCCTGTCCACACCACTGAATTGCAGTAACACAAGTTAAAGAGGAACTGCAGTCTGCTCACTGAGATTTTGTACTTGCCAAATATGCTGCAGAAATCTCCCTCCACTAATTCTGGCTGCAGCCATTTTAACTGTGGGCAGTTGAAGCTGCTGCCTGTTCACTTCCTGAATTTACACATACACACAGAGGCACACCTCCAGCTTTGCAGCCCTGCGGCTTTCATTGGCCCCCTTATAACTCATCCCCCCTCCCTTCCTGGCAAACTCTCACAAGAGTGAGAGAGAGAGCTGTGCGTGATGTCATAAGCCTAGGCTAATGACCGGACAAGAAACAGGAAGTGGGCTGTGTAAGGTATTTACTGGCAGAAAAAAAATGACCTAAAGTTAAAACAACAACAAGATTTAATAGATGGAAAGTTGAAAAAAAATTACTGAAGGTCCGCTTTAAGGTTTTGGCGCCGGTTCCCTTTTGAGTGGCACCACAATGCACCTGTGTTGCTGCGTATCACTGTAATCACTTGTAATCCAATACCACTCAAAAAAAATACTAAAAAAGGCAGCCTGCTATTCGATCCATAGTGGTACATTTAGCAGCTCATTCAAATGAATGCATGTTAATGCACTGCAAGTGGTCAGACTGGTGTGATTGGATTGGGCCCTTAAATATTTTAATGTCAGTCAGGGTTACAGTAGAGCAAATGTATGTAGCAGGCTGGCTTAGTTACCCTCACGGAGGCAACGTTTTGTAAATGGATCTGATCAGCGACTAACAAGTAGCTGACCACATCCAAAAAGTGTGTAAAATCAGGAGGCTGCTGCTTCTCTAAGTACCAGCTCTGCTAAAGAAATCCGTCTAGACTCAAACAATAACGAACTCTGGGTATTTTGGTTGCACCTTTGTTTTGTCACATATGGCGACCCATAACATTTGGCTACCCGCTGGACTGCGCATGCGCGACACTGCCATATGTGTTACAACACTGTGGCGATCTGCACTTGCACAGATTTTTGTGGCCACACCTCTGAGTCCAGGTTCAAGCCCCACAAGTGCAGTATTTTGCGCATTGTATTAAAGCAGTTCATTCCATTTGTTGTTCCTTCATTTTACTTCTCCCCCAATCCATCCCATTTTTCAGAAAAAATTGCAACCATTTTATTTTTATTTTTTTGGTGGACTGCAGGACTGCAGCCAGCACATCGGCATTCTTTGCCTAGGAAAGAATGACATATACCCCTGCCCAAAGCCTCCTAGTATAGCCATGTCATGCATCCCAGTACACACTGCACATACCCCGTGCAGCATCATCAGGAGGCCAATTTCTATGACTCATAAGAGAAAGCCAGCCACCTGATAACATGACATGAGATGGCAGCGTGAGTCCTAGTGTGTGGCAGCTTTCAATGGGTTACAGCTGGATAGCGCTGAATTAGTTGGGTGGTTGACTTGCTATCATGACTGATCCCAGCAAACTAGGTAAGAAGGGATTAAAATCATAAAGAATTTGGGGGTGGGGTTCCTCTTTATGTCACTGATTTATAGTTTTGTGTTCCATCAATTTTCACCATTTTGCAATAAAGCACAAGTTATAATGTACAACAATTTGATATTTATTACAGGTTTTTAGATGTATTAAAATGTATTGTTTTCATATACATTTGCTCACTGTGACAGTGCTAGGCCCTGACGCTAGTTAGATGTAGGCAGAAGACACACACAGGATTTGCACTTTCACACATGTGGACACTATGTCCGTATTTCATCCATCCGTTTGTGGATGAAATACGGACATACATGCATTCCTATGGGATAGCGGGTGTCTGCAGATGAATATCCGCAGACACCCGATATCGTCCGCCTCCGCAATTGTCCGATTCTGCAGACGGAGGAAAATCCTATTTTTCTATCCGTCTGCAGAGCGGATCGGATGAACACGGACAGACGGTCCGGGCTCATCCGATCCCCCACAGAGAAGAGCGTGAGCTGACAGGGCGGTCCCTGCACAGACCGCCCTGTCATCCGCCGCCTCAGCGGGGACAACTGAGTGATCCCCGCTGAGCAAGCGGATCATCACGGGGCAGATCATTACTGATCCGTCCCGTGTGAAAGGGGCCTAATGCAGAGTGCAAAGTTCTAGCATATTGTTTCTGAGTGGAGAGGTCTGGCTTGTCAGTGTTCACTGCATTCTGTAATCCTGGATCCAGTTCTGAAGCTTGAAGGCTTCAAAGTGTTTTGGGTGGGATTCCAAATGTCAAGATTCTACTGGAGACACGCAGGTGGTATGAGTATGCAGGTGTGTATAAGCAAGGAGGAAAGAGGGACTTTGTTCAGACTTTGTTCAGAATGAGGGACAGTCCCTCGAAATCAGGGACAGTTGGGAGCTATGGCTGAGTGAGTCTGGGAGACTGGTAAAGATGACGTGACTACACAAGTCCAGGGGATGGAGAGAGTCTGTAAGTCTCAGGGGAGTGAAAGAGCCTGGGTTGCCAAGAGATCCCCATCTGGAGGCCAGGAGCGGGCCTGTGCAGCAAGGTGCTGTAATCAAAGGCTGAATGAGTCAGAGAGCTGAGTCTGAAAGACTCTGCGCCCCGAGCCCCCCCTTTTTTAAGCCAATTAGAGCCTCAGGCTCTAATAAAGTCCTTACAAAAAAAACATTGGAATCCATATGTCTGGTGCCCTGCATGTAGATTAGGGGAGGGGGCATGGATTAGGGGGACGGCCACTGCTGGGAAGATCAGTGTGCCGTTGCTTCTCCTCCCCCAGCTCTTATGTAGCTGAGAACAGAGGAAACACAAAGAATGTGATCACTTATTAAATGGGGGAAAAAATGTATTTAACCACTTCAGCCCCGGAATTATTTACTCTCTTAATGACCAGGCCATTTTTTGCGATACGGCACTGCGTCGCTTTATCTGACAATTGCGCAGTCGTGCGACATTGTACCCAAACACAATGAATGCGTTTTTTATTTTTTTTGCTCTAAACAAAAAAAGACCGTCAAGTTTGAAAAAAAAAAAACAATAGTTTTTACTTTCTGCTATAATACACATCCAAAAAAATATATAAAAAAATTTATTTATTCATCAGTTTGGGCCAATATGTATTCTGCTACATACTTTTGGTAAAAAAAAAGTTATAGCGTTTACAAAATAGGGGATAGATTAATGGACTTTTATTTTTTTTTATGTTTTTACTGGTAATGGCAGCGATCTGTGATTTCTAGCGGGACTGCGACATTGCAGTGGACAAATCTGACCCAAGTGACACTTTTTGAGGACCAGTAACATTATTACAATGATCAGTGCTAAAAAAATGCACTGATCAATGTATAAACAAAACTGGCAGGGGAGGGGTTAATACTAGGGGCGATCAAGGGGTTAACTGTGTTTTTTGGGTGTGTTCTAACTGTGTGGGGATGGGCTCACTGGGGTAACACAGAGACCGCTGTTCCTACCTGTGTAAACATGCCTCTCTGTGGAGCGATCGCAGATGGCTGGCAGACTTCGAGTTCGCCAGACCCACACACGTGCTACCGCAGCACGCATCAGGCGTGCGTGCGCCCACAGTATCTATTACATGAAACGACATACAGGTACGTCATTTTGTGCAATAGAGCCGACCTGCTGCAAAATATGTACTGTGGCTGGTCGGCAAGTGATTAAAGAATGCTTTATATCTATACACAAATGTTATACCTTTAATTTCTGTTTTAAACTGAATGGATTGTTTTACAAGGTGATCATTTACAATCACTTCATTTACAGAAACCCAAGGATATCCTTGAATCAGAGGCAAAGTAAACATTCAATATCTACTATGCGTCATCTGCCTCTAGCCATCTTGTTCTTCTATGTTCTATCACCGATAAAAGGTGACTTCCTGATTGAAGGACTGAGGAATATTCAGGTCAGTTTAACCCTTTCATTTTGGTTGCTTAACCCCCTCATGATGGAGGGTAAAACCATTTAATGCCTGAACACAGTTTTTTAACTTTGACCTATGTTAATACAACTGCACATATTGTAACTACTTAGTGTATCCAGGTGGTTTATACCTTGCTTGTTTTAGGACAAATTGGGCTTTCATTTGGTGGTAAATAGTACTGGATATATCCTGATTTTTTTTAATTATTACTATCAAAGGGAAACTGGCACAAAATAGTAAACGGAACCAACAATGCTCATTTTGCTTTACCTTTGTCCTACCTAAATCACACTGACACTAGCTGAATCTAATACTAAATCAAAAAAGGATTTTTTTTTCTAAATCCTACTTAAAATACCACTGATCCTGACCTTTGACTCTGACATTAACCTTTGACCTTGACACTAACCCTGACACTGACCTAGATCAAACCCTGATATAGCCATTTTTTTCTTTCTTTCTTTTTTTTTTTTCAATACTTTATTTAATGCAAGGCAATAGTACAGAGACTCCAAAACACTTTGACACGAACATTTACAATCTCAGATATCAGAGATAGTAGCTAGGGTGGAGACACAAACTGCCTCAGAACCAGCAGTACAGAACAGATAAAGAGTTTTTTTATAAAAAAAAAAAAAAATCCTGTACTATTAAAACACGAATAACAGCACAGTGCTTGTGCTGTTTTATTCTGCCCTCTCCTCTGTAAGCTGATCACAGTTTATCATGGCTGCTGAACCCTGACACCGTGGTTAGTTTACGTGCCTCCGTCATCAACAGCTCTCCTGTCTCTGCTCTGTCCCCCTCACCCCTCCCCTCCCTGCCTGTCAGCTCCTGTGTCAGTGCCAGCCCCTTCCCCTCCTGCTGCTGAAATAACTTTGAAAATCTGATATAATCTTCTGTGTTTCATTATGCTAGGTTCTCCTGTCTCTGTGTTTTATAAAAACAATGTCGTTTATACCTGTTTTCAGTTCGTCCCTCATCGCTCACATGACCGTACGGCTCTCTCCTCTTCTCCTCTCCTTGTCCCGGCTGACATAGGGTTGCCACCTGTCCACAATTCACCCAGACATTCCGGGTTTCAAACCATTTGTCTGGGATTTAGTCCACCTGAAACTGGACACATTATTCAGACAGGAACGTGGCTTGGAACAGTGTCTGACAGGAGGGTGAGGGAGCACTATGTGCGCCGCACCACAATTCTCTTTGGAGTGCCCAAAGGTGTCCCAGGTCTGTTATCCTACAGTGTATACTAAAAAAAATTGATTTTGCTGTGCACCGCTAAAGTCAGACAGGGAGAGCAGAAAGGCGGCGGTTCACGTGAGCACCAATTGGCGCTCTGAGTATAAGTATAAACTGCATTTTTTTTATATAAAACACAGAGACAGGAGAGCCTAGTATAAAGAGACACAGAGAATTATATAAAGTTTGCAGAGTGGATTAAAAACCACTTTAACATCCATATAAATTACTGATTAGTCCCACTTCCATGAGGCTGAATATATGTGTACGCCTATCAGGAAGGGGTTAATAATGGCATTAAAGTGTATCTGGGTCCAGAGCATTTTTATTTAATTTTTGACCGAGTGAAAAAGTGTTGAAGGCTGTCATGTTTTTATTGCTGCTTGTGTCTCTTGACAGATTTGGCCTGTTTGCCTGTGCGCAAGTGTCTTTGGTTAGACACAAGCAGCCACACTGGTCATTGGTTGCTGGCGCCTGCCTGTGTCTTAGCAGCCAAGGGTGCTGTGCAGGACAACAGCCTGCTTTCTAACAACAAATAACATCATTGATTGATGTCATTTATAATTGTATGCTATAACAGCCAAAGAGGATGCACAAAAAAAGTTTCCCTTCAAAATCTATAACAAAATAAGGGGGCCCCAGATATTTGCCTTCCCATATGTGAATGTGTAAGGCATACATAGCATCTTTGGTTACTTATGCACAGAAAAATGATACTAAGTAGATGAACAAGCAAACTATGTGTCAAAGTCATTTGCTTAAACTGCCTCCTAAGGGTACTTTCACATTGGGGTAAAGCGGTTACCGTCGTTTTAGGCCACTAACGGGATGCCTTTAACCCTCCACTAGCAGCCGTAGAAAAGGTTAAAATCGCCCATGTTGCAGCGCTTCCGATGGGCAGGGGCTGTTTAGGAGTGCTGTGTACAGCGTTCCTACACTGCCCCAAAGATGCTGCTTGCAAGACTGTTTTTTGGGTCTGGTACACATTTGGGAGAAGACCCAATGCTTTTTTTATGATGTACTCCCTTAAAATCCATACCAGATTCTCACAAAATTATTAAGGTCTGGTGTCAATTTAAATGGTATTTATTTTATCTTTGTTATATCTATGTTTGTTATATCTATGTCATATTTGGTTTAGCACATTACACAGGTGTGCCACTTCATGTGCATCTCCAAATCATGTTATTTAAAGGAATTTTTCATTTTTAAAGTTGCCCTGTAGGCCTTTTTATGCCTTGAAAGAGCTGCTCCCCACAAAAACAGAAAATTATTTCATACTTACCTTAATTTTCTTTTCCGGATGCCTATCCATGGCAGCATACCTCTGACAAGCTCCGCCTTGGCTCCTCCCTCAGCACCACTGAATATTTTAAAAGAAAAGGATTTGTGCACTCCCAGCATTCTACGTAATATAGTATACCGAGGGTGGAATTGTATGCTGTCATGGATGGGCACCAGGAAAAGAAAATTATGGTAAGTATGAAACCATTTTCCGCCTCCATGGCAACATACCTGTGACAAATAACTAGCTAAAATGGGTGGGATGATGCATAGTAAAAAAAATATTTTAAAAAGAATTAAAAAAAGCCTGATAGCTTGTCTGACAGTTTCTACAGATGAAAAAGCTGCCAGGTCTACTCTGTAACGTCTCGTAAACGCATGTTGGGAAGACCATGATGCTACCCTTTAGATCGTTTTGATGGATACGTCTGCTCTGGCCATCCAAGAAGCAGAAAACAACCGGGTGGCATACAGCCCAACTGAAGAGGGGATTCCAATCCCCTGTACCTGTAAACCTTCTTAACCAACCTGATTAGCCATTCAACTATTGTACTAGACCAGGGATCTGCAAACTATGGATCCCCAGCTGCCATAGAAACACATGTCCCATGAAGTATTGTAAAGCTCTGATATTCACAGACATGACTAGGCATGATGGATACTGCAGTTCCGGAATGGCCAGAGGGCCCCAGATGATGCTTCTTTGCCCCTGTCTTTTTTTTTTTTGGAGTATTACAAATAGGTTAGATGAATGTCTGAAAGGAGGTGTGGCTTGAAGATAGTGTCAGTACCGAAGTAATATTGTCTTCATGAAGAAGATCGAAATTGGATCTGAAAAGATTGGCAGGGCCCAAAGCTTGGAGATAGTAGAGGAAGAAGAGAATTTAGGGATGAATCCATGTAAGTTCCAATCTAACCGAGTACAAAAAATAATATTATTGTCTTCTGATCCCAGAGCCTGAATTTCTGATACTCCCCAGCATGATGCCATCACCACAAAGAAAAATAGTTTCCAAGTGAGATTCCACAAGGATGATGAATCAGATAGGGCAAAAGGCTGTTTGGATAAGGGCTCCAGAGTGATAGAAATATCCCAAGAGGGAAAGATTTGTTTTAATGAATGGGCTTATCTTCTTGACTGTCTTAGCGTATTCGATTATTAAAGAATCTTCGGCCCATCTCTTGTTGTCACAGCAGAGATTGCCACCAGCTGCACCTTTTTGGGATTGCTTAATCCTAATCCTAAATCAAAGGTCTGCTTGCAGGAAGTCAAGGAGTTGGGAGGAAGAGGGTACATCAGGATTGAAGTTTTGCCATTTGCAAAAGATCTAAACTTATTCCAAACCTTGTCACACCTATTGTTCATTGAAGGCTCCTGTGCTTTGAGCAGAGTTGAAACAACTCTGGAGGAACATCCTAATGATTAAAGGCTCTGTTTTAACATTCTAATGTGAAGGTTCAATCTGTGAGGATTCTGATGGGTGTGATGCCTCGAGCCAGAAGAAAGGGTATCAGAGGAATATTTACTGGAGGCTGAACACTAAGAAATATTGCCCTAGGGAATCATGGGTCTCCCTGAAAATATGGCAGGACTGTTATCCCCGTTTATTGTTGATATTGCAAGTCTCAAGAGAATTTTCGAGGTAGGAGGCCGGAGGAGGCCTAAATTAGATTGCATGCCCAAGAACTTGACAGGCCATTTATTGCTTCTGCCCAAGGGTGAGGTAGATGTGAAATAAACCTCTGCAGCTTGGTAATGCTTGTTGTAGCAAAATGATGCAGTTCAGGAAAGGTCCACTGGCCCACAATCCAACTGAATAACTTCGGTTGTAGAGACCATTTGTTGGGATCCAGGAATCCTTGGGATAGGTGATTGGCATCTGTGTTTAACTGGGCTGGAAGATAGACTACTCTTAGGTCCTTCAGATTCCACTCTGCAAAAATGAAGATGGGTTCCACTTTCCTTTGTAAAACCGCGAAAACACAATCGGATTTTCCGATGTCTATTGTCAGATTTTCCGAGTGTGTGTATACAAGAGTCCAAAGTACAAACACACATGCTCGGAAGCAAGGAGGAGACAGAAGCGGTCGGTCTTGTAACCTAGTGTTTGTAATTCAGAATTAACATTTGTGATGTGGCAAATGATGAAATATTGAAATGCAGCGCACATTCTCTTCTTCTTTAATGGCATAATAATGAAGCTGCTTTGCTGGTGATACTGATGGAGTTATTGCAAACAAATTTTCAAAGGCTTTTTTATTCTAGTGTGCATTCTATGCATCCAAAAATATAGAAAATATACCAAATCAAATCATTATTCAACCAAAAAATAAAATAAAAGCTACATGCATGTGTCCTGCTTCTTAATATAGGGGGTCAACAATGCCAAGGGTTGGTGAAAGCAGGGGTCCGTCACCCAGAGATAATTCCAAAAATCATCTGGATTATTCTCCTGGAGCTCCCGCAGCAAAGGCATATGACATAATTGGTCACAATTACTAAAGCAATAAATTTTTGGTCCAAGATATCCTCCTCTTCCTGTTCCTGGACTGGACTTGGGGCAAAGAAATAACTCCAAGGCCAATAATAAATAACATGTTATCTCCTCTGATTCCACAACATGGCTGATTGACGAACAGCCGTTCAGAAAAGAACTGAAAAGTGCGTAGTGAAAAGTGCAAAATGAAAAGCGCAAAATGAAAAGTGCGAATCAACACTCACCAAACTTCTACTAACAAGAAATTAGCAGAAGGAGCACAAAGGGTGGTGCCTGACAATTGAACTTCCACTTTTTTGGCTCGAAGTACGTCTAGTACGTCACTACGTTTGTGTTTGTTGGCCGACAATTGTGTACCGTTTGTATACAAGACAAAATCCAAGCACACGCCTTCGGACAAAAGTCTGGTTTTGTCAGTGGAAAACCCGATCGTGTATAAGAGGCTTTAGGAACTGTTGTTGTTTCCGCCTTAGTGATGTATGTATGCTATTGCAGCTCTATTGTCTATACAAATAAAAACTGATGTGTCCTTGATCTGAGAGAGCAAATGCTGTTGATGCAAATAAGCTGCCTGGATTTCCAGCATATTTGTGATGATGTCTGCCGCATTGAACGCTCATCTCTCTTGAACCAACATGGTTGCAATGTGCCTCCCAGCCTATTGCATTGGTGTCTGTGGTAACTGTGGTCCAGAAGACATGCCTTAATGGACGTGGCTTTACAGTTATCTCCCTCTTTGTCCACTAGTGCAGACCCCTGTGTATCAAACTTGTTTGATAGATGGACTGGGATGGATGGTTTGCGCCCTTGCTTCAGGAATTCTAGCTAAAAGGTGCCTGAGGTATCCATGTGTCCATGGGACCATCTGGATACAAAAAGACAAAAATCCCTAATAAGTTGAGCTAGCTCGAGGCTGTTATGTAGGACCATGTCCTCACTCTCCTTATTTTCTAAATGGTCGCCCACACTTTTGGAGATGGCAGAGACACCGTCCCTTTTTCGGTGTTGAATAAAGCACCTAAACTGGAGAAAAAATTACTCATATGATGATTAACCATCCAACCGTATCTTGATAGTGTAGGCCACAGCATCCACCTGTGTTCCACTAGCTGGGCTGGATCTTTTGATAAAAGGAGGATATTGTCTGGTTAGTGATAAGAACTGAGACCCAGCTTGGATAGTGATCCGAGCCCTCGTGAGGGCTCTGAGGGAACTGAAGGGTCCAAAGGGTAGACTCTGGAATTGTAGAGGCGCCTGATTGACTGGAAATCTCAGATACTTCTAACAGTTGTAGTATGGGTGGGCGCAAGTAAGTGGTCCTGAATCCCCGGGCACATAGCTTTGGTCTAGGAATTTGGTCTGAGCATGCGTGGCACTTTGTCCGATCGGAGTTTTCTACAAACGATCGGACAAAGTCCGATCGGATCATGTTGTCGGAAAATTTTATATCCAGCTCTCAAACTTTGTTGGTCGGACATTTCCAGATGGAAAAAGTCAGATGAAGCCAAAACACGGTCAGATTATCCGACAACACGGTCCGAGCGGACATTTTCCATCGGAATGTCCGACCATGTGTACAAGGGCTAACAGTTGTAGTATGGGTGGGTGCAAGTAAGTGGTCCTGAATCCCCAGGCACATCTAATTCTGCAGTTCTGGGGAATCAATTCTGACTTTCCTACTGTGATGCAGGAAATTGATTTCTGTTACCTTTCTGCAAAGAGTGATTTACCATTAAAAAAAAGAGTATTTATACTAATTATGTTTTGACACAGTGTCAGCTTCCTGTAGTTCTGACCACAATACCCATATGGCTATCACAAGTAGTGACGTTGGTCTTGCAAAGTAATGAATTGTATCCATCGCTGAAGTCTGCTGAGAGCCATAATTCGTCCAAAGCCTTGACTATATTTTCCCAAGGAAAATTTTGATGAATCACTGTTTCCATGTTTTTGGTCCATGCCCACAGGGCTTTGGATACAGATAAGGAAATTGCTGGCTTCCAGGCATTTACCCCCCAATTGGTGAGCTCCTTTAAGTTGGGGTCTATTCATCTGTCTAAAGGATCGGTTGGTGAGATGAAATTCTTTTACATACGAACCACTGCCGCATCTACTTCCAGCGGACCATCTGGCATTGCAGAATCTTGTTCCGACCGTGGATAAAGTTTTCCTAGGCAATTGAGAGGAAAAAATTTATTTTTATTTTTTTATTTTTTTATTTCCTTTTCAACAATGTCTCTGATAACATCCATCAGAGTAAGCCTATCTTTCTACTATTGCGACCTGAAAGTTGTGCGATTTTGATGCAACTTGAAACAATGCCTGTGTATTCTTGAGGTCTATGGACCTCAAGTCACATCAAAGTGGGACCAAAGTAGTGCAGGGACCACTTTGAATTCGGTAAGACTTGAAATCGCACATATATAAATGGTACTCATTGGAAATCATGGGGTACAACTTGTCATGCGATTTTGCAGTCCCAAGTCGCATTACAAGTCACACTAGTGGAAACCGAGCCGAAAGAAGGAAACCTGCTTCTTTAGAAATGTGAAGTACATCTTTTGGCTACTGAGATGTAGTTTCGGCTTTCTCCCAGCCAATAGCTGGCTTTACAGCCTGGACATAGGGCTGAACTATGAAAAAGTTGAAGTCTGAGCTCTTCTGAGGTATCCTCAGATGGCCCACCACCATCCAGATGTCTAGGAGGGATACTTGCTGCATGGTGAGAGGATTCTCTCGAGGATAGGCCAGGAAGAGTTAACTTCTCTGGAGGAGATTAAGCTCATTTCTGCAATGGAACTGCTGTTGCTCTTTCCGCTATGTAACCCCTGCTCATCCTTTTAGTAGGACAGCTTACCTGTTAACCCTCTGACTCTCTGTCTGCTGCATAGACTCTAAAACAGCGTTTGCAGACCAATTGGCTGGTAAAGGGATGACCCCCCATGATCAGCATTTAGGGATTTGAGAGTTGGTGAATGTGAAGGACTATGTCTTTTTACAAATGAACCCTCACCTCTTGGTATCCTGATCTGGTTAGGGCCTTCATAGGTTTGTTTATGTCACCTTGATGTCCGTTTGGACTTCTTCTGGTGTACAAGGCTGATATACATAAACGTACCATCATAAGTGCTCTCTTTTTTTTTTTCTTTTCTTTTTTTACTCATCTGGAGGATGGTCCCTACCTTAAATGTTGGAGAGGGTCTTGTTTGGGTGGCGTACTGCTTATTTTAGGCAACAGACTGAAAAAGCAGCTAAAGAAAGATAAAGGAGTTAGCAATTGTTATTCAAGGAAAGGTATTCCTGAGTAAAGAAAAAGAAAGAAATGATATTTAACGTTGGCAAAAAACAGGGTTCCCTCCAGGAGCTCCCCGCATAGGCAACCTTCTCAGATAACAGACTGCCATGCTGAAAGCCCCCAGTAATAAACAGTGGAAAGGGGAGGGACATCTGTGGAAGATACAACCCTCTAAAAAATTATTTTGACAAACAAGGGCAGAAAATAAAAAATTTGCCCCATTCAAGATGGCCACCACAACCTCAGGCCAGGACGCTCATGTGCATCCGGCAGCAATAGGACCTATGAGGCCCACCCAACTCAGCCCAGAAAACCAAGCTCCTGGCGTCTGCGCATGCGCAGAGCGGGCAGGAAGACTCTGAGGGACTCAGAAAAGCCAGCCACCACAGTAACCAGTAATGAAGGCACAACATCACAAATAGGGGAAGGTGGTGGGGGAGGAAGAAAGTGAATAAGAGAGAAAGGAACAAAAAGAAAGTAAAGCGAGAGAGAATGGATGACCAGAGGGAGAAATGGAAGGCTAAAGCTAAGTGAAAAATAGATATAGCTGCTTTCACTGCAGGCCTGAGCAAATGGCAGTATATAAATACAGATAGGAGCTCTTAGTTAAGAGACAACTGCTGTCCCAAAAGACCCACAGAAGAGACTCCCTATCGTATCAGCGCATTTAGCTGCCCAAGAATAGGGACTGCACCTGGCAGAGGCTTGAACCCAGCTGGAAGCTGCCGACTGCAGCGGTAAGGGACGTTCAACCAACATTCATTGACGGTGAGGTATGAGGGAAAAAAAGGAGAATGCTGGGAGTGCACTAATCCTGAGGGAGGGGCCAAGGCAGAGCAATATTATATAGAAAATGTTTTTGCTTTGGTACTTATCCCCTACCTGTGCCCATTGTTTCACAATCCCTTCATTATTAGCCTTGACAATATAGAGAATATATTTTCAAAATCTGCCTCCTGTTGACTTTGGTGGGTTGTGGGGTTATCATTAAAGTTTACAATTGGCAAATTTTTGGCGAGTTCATAAAACTTCCTGTGAATCAAACCCAGGCAGATTCATCCATCACTAGTTAAGATATCTAAAGTAGATCGGAGTACAGGCTTGATAATGGGAAATCTATGCCATATTACCTAATCCAATCCATCCCAACTGTTACAGGCAGACCAATAAAGTTGTAGAACAATGTAGACCACATTAACACCAAGTTACAAACCCAGGATAATCAATGTAGAGTTAATACAACTAAAATATAGCAAAAAATAGAGATGGACGTTGGTGGGTTACACATGAAAAATGTATTAAGACTATTGCCATTGTATGTTGTGGGGGATTCAGGAGATATCCTTTGTGCCCTGTATGTGGTCATCCAGCTAGCATCTGTGGAACATGAACCATTTAGTTTCTAATACTGTGGCTGGCTGTTCATATTTCTACTATATACTCTCCCGATGGAGTGAATGTTGTTCATTAAACACATAGAGATTTGCTACACTTCTATGTAAAATACGCAATATGGAAATGTTATTAATATGCTAAAAATGAACATTTTGGTGGATTATGTGTAGGCTATACCTATTGTGACAAACATTACAAGGCTTACAAATGAATGAAAAGGCTGTTACTGATTAAAATTTTCGTGTTCGATTAATCGATTATTACAGATCCAACTAATTTTAGTCATGGCAACAGCAGAAGCCGATCCACACGGCAAAAATATCAGAGCTTAACAGCCTCTAAGGACAACAATGTTAAAAATTGAGGTTATCAAATTTGCCTACACTTAGCTCACTGAATGATCCCAGTTAACCACTTGCATATTTACCATCACTGTCCAGGCTGTCCGGTGACGTCACGGACATCAATGTCACCGGACTCCTCCCCCCTTCCCTTCATTAGCAAACGGAGGCACTTGGAGAAGAGGGGAGGAGTCCAGTGACGTAGTAGCTGTCCGTGATGTCACCGGATCTAAAGTGGAACACCCTGAAGACGAGGAAGCCAGCAGAGAGTTGAGTACTGATCAAAAGAATTTTGATCAATCAAAAACATTAACGATTAATCAAGGAATTAATCGTTAATTTCCACTGCTCTAAAATGAATGTATATTTTTTATGGCTGACTATAAAGCAGGGGTCCGGTGCATCCCTGTTCACCATTTCAGGTTCAATTGTGATACAAGTTTTTGTCTGAATTTGGACCTGAAGCTGAACAGAAGACGCATAGGACTCCTATGTAATTTGCTCCGCAGCGGCTCCGAGTTGTGTGAACCGGCTACACTGAGAGCCGGTCACAGTCTCTTGACATGTGAATTGGATGCAGGGAAATCCGCATTCAATTCGCAATAGCGTGAACCCAGCTTGAGGTTCTAACCCTTTCTCATTTTATCAAAAAAGTGAGCTGGGAATATACTTTAACAACTGGATTCCACAAGAGAAGAAGTCAGCAAGTAACACGGCCCACCAGACTCCAGTAATAGATGAAATATCATATTTGGGTGTTCTAAACCTTTAAATCTCTAATACTTACAAAGGGCACTTGATTTTTTTGTAATGTATTATGTCTGTTTTTCCCCACAGAAAAGAAGCACTACCGCGGTAAGGACCTCAAGTACTTGTTAAAGTAATTGTACAAGATGTCGTTTTATGGAGGTTTTTTTGTTTGTTTGTTTTTTGTTTGATTTTTTTTTTTTGTTTGTTTGTTTGTTTTTCATATGGAAATAACAAAGCAATATCAAAGTTGTTGTGTTGCCCTTAAATCTTTTGTACAGTTTTCTAAAGCCGTTTTGTGCTAACCATTGTCTCTTCCTACTTAGGCTTCATGCACACCGGTGCTCTTGGCAGCTGCAAAAACACTCCTTAGCTCTGTTTTTTTTAGATGCATTTCATTGGGCAGAATATTAATTTATCTCTGACCATTAAAATGAAAAAATGCACAAGTGCTAAATGCACCCAGCGTTTACCCACATTTTAGGCATGTTAGGTGTTTTTTTCCACCAAAACACCCCTCTCTTGAATGCACAAGTGAGGTGTCTTTTCTCTGCCTCTAAACTTAAAGTGTGCATGAGTCCTTATGCTAATAATGTATTTAATAGAGAACTAGGATAAAGCAGTGTTAAATGCTATAAGCTATCCATATGATCCTTTTTACAGATATTCATACTACATGCTTAAAGTAGAACTGTGGCCAAATACAGACATTCCATTTTTGCATATTCTTAAAAAGCTGTATGTGAGCTTTACAACAAGCCCTCACTGACCTCTGAAGTTGCAGGCATTATGGAGTTAGTTCAAAGTTTACAGTTTAAAGAATTGGAAAGGACATTTACCAATTCAAGGAAAGACCATGATAAAGAGGAATTATTATAATTCAGTAGCTTTATACAAAAATGAATCTCCCAGCTTCTTTAAGATAGTTCTGTGACAGAATAAAACCTGCCGCTGGTCATACCTTAAAGCAGACGTTGGACGTTTTTTTAGCATACTAGCACATTATGTTAAACTTACCATCTTCACCCGTCTTGCTTCCAGGTTTGCAGACTCCAGCTCTGTGACTGACCGGAGCCGCGGTGACATCTCTCCCGCGCATGCAAGCTGGAGCCACTGGTTATGGCACGGGACTCTTAAGAAAAGGCACAGGTGGCCGTTCCTTCAGAGCGCATGCGCCTGTGATGTCCCTGGCTGCATGTACAGTAACTATCTCCTAGACGTTGTATGTTTAGGAGATATTTACATTAACTATAGTATAGGTAAGCCTTATTATAGGCCTACCTATAGGTAAAAGTCATGCATGGCAGTTAACTTCCACTTTAATTGCGCCCCTGTTTTGGGTGAAAATTTACATTATTTCCAGCGCTTCATCTGTTTCAAACTTTTGCAAAACCTGTCTCAGTTTGCTTCAAAGATTCTAGGTGAAGGGGTCATATATACCGTATGTGTTTAAAAGTTTCTCATAGACTTTGCTATCCATCAGGCTGCCTGATTTGCATCTGATTTGTTAATTATTTGCTTGATGCATGTGCCTATTTAATTTTATTTTTCAACAGTTAATTTTGCTCCACCTTCCAGCAGGAACTTGACAGCCTACTGGTATTCTAATATCTAGGTTAACACAGAGCAGATGTTCACGAAGAGGGGAGGAAGCAGAGTGCCGAGAGTCAACTTTACATTTTCTTTTGTGAACTCTGAGGATGAATTATTCCACTGTGACTGCAGAGATCACACACACACCAAATTTGCAGTCCCCAGGCAGTTCCTAAAATTAAAAGCAGCTGTTGTACTCATTCCTCTAGAGTGTTGTACCCCAAAGGCTCACCAATCCAGCACTACTCCTCTCTAGCTCAGCATCGTTTAACCCTCTTCCTGAGAGCCTATGGCTCAACCCCTACCCTGGATTCATGGGAGAATGCTGCAAAGAGTGTCACCCCGACATTTCATGCAGCATTTAGAATCTGCCCAGAAGAAGATGGAGGAGAAGAAGGCCTGTAACATCTCTGGACCAGACCCCTAAAAAAAAAAAAATATAAAGATTATTTTTTAAAGCTCATTTACTGCTTGTTTGGAATATGTACATTTTTCAACGTCCACAGCCTGGCCACAGTTCTACATTAAAGTAGATCTGAACCCTAATGGGAATACATTTAAATTTGTACTGTGTATGGTAAACAATGCTGTTTTTTCATGAAAGACTGTTTGACCTTCATTACATCTTTATTTAAATCACTTTCACCATCTAAGCCCTCTTATGGATCACTGATATCACCCATCACATTAAAGAGACCCTGTTGCCAAACCATGATTTTCAACAAAAATCTGACTTTAAAGTGTTTCTAAAGTTCTACAGTCAACATTTTTTACCTTAATGCATTAAGGTAAAACATGTCCCAGTAGCAGTATCTCCAAATACTTACCTCACTTTTAGTGCTGTGCCTGTCTGTAGCAGCTCTCTCTCTCTTTGCATTCACGGGATACAGAAGAAGCAATAGGAGCCATTGGCTCTGGCTGCTGTCAGTCATATCCTGTAAACAGAGAGTGGGGGCGGGACCACACTATGTATCTCTATAGATGTACACAGCTCTGCTCAGGAGCAAGCCTGCACATCTGCTCCCATAGCAAGTGGCTTGCTATGGGGGCAGAGACCGAAAAGGAGGAGCAGAAAGTGATGGCAGGGGACCCCAGAAGAGGAAGGTTTGGGCCATTCTGTGCAATCCCATTAGTATAAAATAATTTTTATTTTAGGTAAAAGAATATGTATCCTTTAGAACCGCTCTAAGATTATGTGTTCATCTAAAGTATTTTATGCATGCAAAAGCCTTCCCTCTGTAGACATCCAATGGCCCTGAGACTGCTGCTGGGCTCCCTATCCTGGATGTGATGTCAGCAGATAGAGCAAATTCAGAGCTGCCACTTAAGTGAAACTCTATAGTATTCCCATTAATCCTCCCAGCGGCTACAAAAAAGGTTATAAAAAACAGTCACTTCCAGCGCTAATAGGTCTTCCAAGGTGAGGAGTAACAGATGTCAGCTAAAATGGTAGTGCGAAAGGTATATATGGTATCCCAAATGTAGGTGGATGCTGTCTTCCTCAGAGCAATCCGAAAGGAACTACAAGAAAAACAGAAATGGAAGGCACGCACACCTAGTGCTGCAACATCCGTAGTTTTATGCAGTGTAATCTAATTGTAGAAGAAAAGGACATTGGCATATATAAAGCTTTGTACAACACTTAATGCATGCTTGCATTTTAAAGCAGGATTTTGTTACAGAAAACTCGAGTCATAACCTTAATATATAGGAGATTGTAATCTATAAAACTGTTTTATGTTATTTAGAATGTGGATGGCATAGAGGTCTACAACATTAGCATTATCAGTAAGGTCACATCTCGCTTTGCCCACAATGTCATCACAAGCAGGGCCGTTAATCATGCTAACAGATCTGAAGAAGCCGTCTTTGATGTGGATCTGCCCAAAACTGCTTTCATAACCAATTTTATCATGTAAGTATTTGCTATCTTTTACAGGAGGGAGTAAATGAAAGATGTATACAGTAATTTTTATATCCCCCCTATTAGGCATTTAGCAAATTTATGATTTATTTTGTACATAATAAATACATATTGTATTGGGCCCTGTCACTGTACAAAAAGAGGTACATGGTTTGTACAGTCGTTTTTTGTGTTTTCTCTGGGTTTTGGAATTCTTGGATTGGGTTCTGGAGCCCAGTGTCTTGGGAGGGACAAAGCCTCTAACCCTGTGTCTAGGTCTCTCTGAAGAACAGAAGGCTGTGTGCGCAGGTGTGAGAATAACAGTGTAAAGGGTGCTTCTGTATGAGTAGAACATCTGGGTATCCTGGTTCACTGGGCCACCATCCAAGGGGACTAGACACAACTGGAGTGTGTCCTGAAGGCACTAGAGCAGCACTTCAGAGGTTGAAAGCAGACTCTGAGAAATATGGGCCAGCAAGCCCTAAAACAGTATTTTCTGGCTGGACTGAACTTACTGGAAGCTATGGCATCAAGGTCAAATATTAACATGCTTTTATAATGAGCAAAGCAAGCAAGCAAAGACTGAATCAATCCCTCTACCATCTCACTACTACACTTCTTTGTGTGAGAGGGCATATTCAGCTATTAATCCCGTTTACTGATAAACAGTCAGATTTCACAGATTGCAGAGATCCAACCAGTAATAAATCACAGTCTGGGTGATGCATGCACTCCATCCTTGACCATGCCCTTATCCAGCTTGGATACTTTCTGTCCCCCCCCACCCCCCCCCCCCCCACACACACACACTTTCCTTTCATTTGAACCTAGAGGTTAAAACATCTGCAGCTCAGATGTTCTTGAGAAGGTAATCACGTTTTTTATTATAACCAGCTCAGTTTTCTATTTTGGAAAATCCTGGGGGGAGGGGGGGGGACCAAAAGGTAACCCTTGAATTGTGCTCCTTGACCTGGGCCACTTACTGGCCAGACACTCTTGCTCCACCATATTATAATTTTGCTCTGCCAGCGTCAGCTTCCAACTCAAATAGACTACAGGTGCTCCTCTCCATCTACAATTGGGCCCAGAATAAATAACCCAAATAGTGCAGCGCCACCAAAAATATTAGATAGCATCCACAGGCAACCATCAATGGTGAAATATATACAAAAACAGAATGAGTGCCAAAACAAATAAAATTAGTGTAAAAAACTTTGTGTAAATAAAGTCTGTATGCATAAGTGCATCCAATAATAAACTTCCGTTAAAGTGCATCCAATACTAAAGTCCAATTCTATCATAAAAGTCTGTGATCAATATCAACATTAGGCACTTAGAGAAAAACACTTCACAATCAATAATCATTCTGGTGTAATGATAGCAAACCTCCTCCTCATGCATACACCCTTGTGCATTCACCCTGGTGATAAAATCAGCACCTCCCCTTCTGTCCAGACATCAAACTATTAGATAGGTCAAATGTGCTTGGGTCCCTTTAAGGGATAGGAAGGAAACCAATGCAGTCTTCTCTAACCCTGAGACTGACAGTTGAGGTATTGGTCATGAAAACTTGGGTCTACGAGCACCACATTTCTACAGAGAGCTTGCTTAAAAGTTTCAAAAGCTTCTTCCGCCTTTTGGACTTAATGCCTACAGAGTTCTTGCCTTTGGTTAGGTCAGTTAAAGCTGCTAAAAATTAGGTTAAACCTATGGAAGTACCCACGAATACCCACGTAAGATCTGAATTTTTTCTTGGTAACAGGAGGCTATACCCTAACTGCTTCTACATTAGTGATTTGGGGTTTTATAAGGTCCTACCAAATGGTGTATCCAAGATCCAGAGCCTCATCTAACCCTATCATACTTTTTTGGGTTTGCTGTTAAGCTCACATTCCTAATAGAACCCTGCACCCAGCACACAGAATACAGCCTGCACCTTAGGTAGGTGACTTTCCCAGTCTGTGCCAAAAATAGCTACATCATGTAGATAGGCCACTGTAATGTGTTCATGAGGTCTAAGAATATTGTTCATTATTTGCTGGAAATTAACATAAGCTTTTAGTCCAAAGGCATTCAAGCATACTGAAACAAACCCTGCTGGATAGGGGAACCTGATAATATTTCCTAGTGAGATTAAGAGTGACCCAGAGGATGGGGTAAGCATCAAACCTCATCTTAACGTTGATATATCCTTAAGTTTTCGGAAGTTGATGCAAAATCTGAAGAAACCATCTGGTTTGGGAACCAAGATTCTAGGGCCACTATGTTCACTTTAGGATCCTTCTATTGCCATAGGGTATAACATTCTTTGTACCTCCTCTGCCGGCTGTTTGCGGATTTGTGGAATTCTATAGGGCTCAAGATGGAAACAACATTAGGGTACGTGACAATATTATGAACAGTTACCCCAGTGCGGTCAGAAAACTCTGATTATACATCCTTATTCTGCTACAGACATTCTTTTACTTTTTCTTTTTTGGACAGAGTTTTACCATTTTAAATGTATATATCCTTCCTCCAGGCACCATAGCCTAACCAATCATGGCGGAGTGTGCCTCTTTTATCCTTCCAAGCCTGAATCAAATTTGTTTATTTTGAATTTGTCTGACTTGTAAACCTTGCAGTTCACCTCCCCCACTCTTTACACTATCTCATAAGGCTCCTGGCACTTAGCTAAAAATGTATTTTCCACCATGGGAATTAAGACCAGCAATCTCTTGGATGGAGAGTTTGTACTTTTGTCAATCTATGGTGACTTTTTGGGTCTCCTTAATCTGTTACTTATGTTCCCTGATGATAGGGATTATAAAGCTGTAACCCTCTTAAAAAGTGTGTGAACTTGTGGACCGCAAATGATAATTTCCCAATTTCTCCCATCTCAGTCTACATACCTACCTGTCTCTGACAGGTACATGAATCAGGAACAAACAGCAGTCTTGATATATTCTAGTCCTTTTGATGTAAGTTTCCTTTGTCCCTCATCAGCTTATTGCCCTGTATTGACAGGCTTTGGACTTGTATCGATGAAATCACTTTGAAACATGACTTCACTCAGAATTCATTCACAGGTACAGCTGACCTTCATCTGACCTGTCTTTGACCTGCTTAAGCAGGTTTTGCATTCTAATAGGCTGTATGGACTGCCTCATTGGTGAATTGGAGGTGGCCAGGGAGGTGAACAAGCTCCGTCACAACAATGAAGTGCAGAAACTTTGCTGGTTCAGATGTGCATGGCATTTAGGCTAAATGAGAACACATAAAGCAGCTATATGTGCATGCACCTCTAGTCTTTTTGAGAGACAATTTAAATAAACTTTTCAGCTTTGACCAAGTTGCCTATGAGATAGCAATAGTTGCTTTTCTAATTGCCTGGAATTGTTCTTGAAACATATTAATGTCTTGATCATAGTATCTTTTACTTATGTAACAGAAAAATTGTTTTCTTATTAAGGAAAATCGATGGAGTAGAGTATCCTGGAATAATTAAGGAAAAAGAAGTTGCAAGAAAACAGTATGAAACAGCTGTTTCTAGAGGACAAACAGCAGGACTTGTCAGGTAAATTCAATTTTTCAAATAAATTAAAATATATGACCTTTACCCAGTGCACGCAAACGCTGTACATAGCCTGCAAAAAAGTGGAAAAGATACTGAATTAGAAAGAAACAAACAATTTCCAGCAGTACTACCTGGTTTGGAGATGTAGACATATAGGCATTGTTTCACTGGTATTTGAAGATATGAATCCAGATTCTAATTATACTGTACTTTTGAATATTCAGAACATTCTCTTGCTATCAGTAGCTGCCATTGTGGTTGTTACAATGCTGATAGTAAATTCACATAAATCAGTTCTCGCTTAACACTTTTACTCAGGGGAGAGCTGGCAGCCTTAGGCCTGGGGGAAAAGTCCAGTCAAGTGGCCCATTGAACCCCAGAATCAGCTGACCATCCATTACACCACATTTCCCATACAGAGAGGGAGGGAGACTGCTCCACATTGCCCGAGAGAGAGAGAGCCTGCTTGACACTGGCGGTCGCTCTCTCTGTGCGGGCAGTGTGAAGCGGTCGCTCTCTCTGTGCGGGCAGTGTGAAGCGGTCGCGCTCTCTGTGCGGGCAGTGTGAAGCGGTCGCGCTCTCTGTGCGGGCAGTGTGAAGCGGTCGCGCTCTCTGTGCGGGCAGTGTGAAGCGGTCGCGCTCTCTGTGCGGGCAGTGTGAAGCGGTCGCGCTCTCTGTGCGGGCAGTGTGAAGCGGTCGCGCTCTCTGTGCGGGCAGTGTGAAGCGGTCGCGATTTCTGTGCGGGCAGTGTGAAGCGGTCGCGCTCTCTGTGCGGGCAGTGTGAAGCGGTCGCGCTCTCTGTGGGGGCAGTGTGGAGCAGTCGCGCTCTCTGTGGGGGCAGTGTGGAGCAGTTGCGCTCTCTGTGGGGGCAGTGTGGAGCAGTCGCTCCCTGTGGGGGCAATCATTTTGGAGCAGTCTCCCAGAGAGAGACTGCATGATTGCCCCAGAGAGACTGAGAAAAAGAGCTTGCCCCTTCCCTACACCCAGTACAAAGACCAATAAGACTGCAGGAAGGTGAAAACTAAAGACTGTTCTGTCACTGCTGCCACACTAAGTGCTACCTGTGGAGTCTGGAGCTTCTCTGGTGAGTGAGCACCACACCACTGGGCAAGCCAAGCCAGCAGAGTAGCCAAGAGTCACAGCGAGTTCAGCAGGCTAAACATGCAAGTCCTGCTTTCTCCCTGGCATGACCACCATATTCACCAGGGTGCAGGCTCCACCTGTGTCAATTGCGGGTAGTGAGAAAAGCACATGCAGGTGCACACCCTGGGGCACCAGCCAGATTAAGGGCATTGTGGGTCTGGTGCTGCAGTGGAGCAGGTTTAGGAGTGGCAGGAATATGAGGCAAGTAATGTAATTTCCCAGCTCTCCTCTTACTGGCCACCCTTCCCATGTTTCCAGGAGCCTGTGCTAGCTTGTGCCCAGACTTGGTCACAGTCACACAGGTGTAATGCTAGTGAAGCCTGGCACTTGATTTACTAACCATCCATAAGGGCCGTGTGTGGGTGTGTGCTCTGAGGTGAAAGTTTTCAAGCCATCAGAATACAGTGATCGCTGCCGGCAGCTTAGCAGCCAGCAGTGATCAAAAAAAAGAAATAAAGACAAGCTGGTTGTATTGTCAGTTGATAGATCGAATTCTGTGCAGCCAGTCTGCACATAGATTGATTGAAATTTCTGCTGAACAGGCAGAATTTCAATCTGTCTATGGTGGCCTAAGTCCACCAGTCTCTGTTTAATAATATCCTCAAATCTTCTGAAAGGAGCGCTCCACTTAGGTGTAGAAATTCACTTTGAACTCCACCTTATTTCCAGAATTCTTTTTAGGGCCCTTTCACACTGAAGGCGCTTTACAGGCGTTTTAGTGCTAAAAATAGCGCCTGTAAACTGCCTCTCATGCCACCCCAGTGTGAAAGCCCCGAGCGCCCTCAGAATGGGGCGGTGCGCTTGTAGTACATTCTGAAAAGTCCTGCAAGCAGCATTATTGGGGCGGTTTGGGAGAGGTGCCCTGCCCACTGAAATGAGCAACACAGGCGGTTTTAAGTCTTTCTTGAGCTGCTAGTGGGTTTTAAAAGTGCCCCGCTAGCGCTGCTAAAACGAGCAATGCTTTACCACTACTGCCCACACCGCCCCAGTGTGAAAGTACCCTTGGATATTAGATGTGCAAACAATAAGGTGAGAGCACATCTAATACCTACAGAGAGTAATGGAAATGAGGTGGAGTTCAAAGTGAACCGTATAATTACCTGCAGGGAATGGCATTTAGAGGGTTAAAACAGGCAGGGATGAAATGTAATATCAACTCCTCACTGCCTGTCAAATGCCTCTGAAAAGTGACCTGAGCATGGATCACTTTTTAGAGGAGTGGCTGCTGCAAGTGAATACAAGCCTTTAGTGTGCTGCAGTGCGAGTGTACTGGCGGCTTTCACAGTCCCCCAGACTTCTTTTAGGTTGCACATTTTTGCTGCATTTTCTGGAATTGCAACAAAGATGCAGCATGCAGGACGTTTTCAGAACATGCAGTAAAAATGTGCAACCTCTATGGGACCAGGGACAACATGCAGGAAGACTGCCAGGACACCAGCACTGCAGCCAAACCGCAGCATTCCAGTGTGAGCCCACATCATACCATCTAGAAGGTACTGCTCAGGCTGCTAGAAAAAAAAAAAAAACTTGTTGGCTGCAAAGTGGGGGAGGGAGGAGGAGTTCACTTACTAGGATGGTCTCAGCCTCCCAGGAGCCTTATTGGATTCCAGCCGACTGCTCAGATTGAACTTTCCCGCCCACACATCCTCCTCACAGACAGCACACGGGCTGCCCCGGAGTGTGGGCGGGGAAAGAAGCAGGTCCTGCCTCTGCCAGCCAATGGTGTGGAGGAGGGAGGGGCTGGGCGGGGCTGTGCTGTGTAACACAGACTGTCAGCCCTGAAATGAAGACTTCGCTGGATCACAGTACTGGACTCGGCCAGCTCAAGATCTGCGCATGTGTGCTCTTGAGCTGATGGCACAGCAGCCTTTGCCACAGCATATCAGAGCAGCCCAGGGGGCAATTGCATCCCTGCCCCCCAGCCCAGCCCTCCCCTGCTTTTACTACTATGGAAGTACTCATTGTCTCTACAACAGAGTTTGAGCTGGGTGTACTAAATGGCCGTCCAAAAGACACACAGTGGTTAGACACACAATGCAAAATATGCTGGTAAATTTGGTCAGTAACAACACATAGCTGATAGAGACAATTTAAGGCCACTCTCATTGGATGCTAACCACCCAACCCTAGGTAGCACTCTCATCGCTAACTCTCTAACCCCCAAGACCTCCAAAGCCCTCAAAATTGTAACTTACCCCAATCTACCTGCCACCATTTATCGACCAACACTTATAGATTTATTGGACCCCTTTTGACCCACAGTTATTTTTATAGATCCCTTGGATAGTCCCATCAATCTATAGGAGTCACTGTTTACCAGTTTGGCGAACCCTGATTTATACCCACATGTTAACTCCACATGCCACCATTCCAAATTCAACATTCAGGTAATAAAGGCATTCATATATATATTGGCACTTTACCTACATTTTTTATCTATTTATTTTTTCTCAAGCTCCTAATTATGTTTTCTGCCTTACCCAACTAGCTTATACATCTTCCTGTCATGACTGGGTTAAATTTTTTGACTGTATTGATGGTGATTTTGTTTACAGAGCCTCTTCTGGTAGGAAGACCGAGAAATTTACTGTGTCAGTCAATGTGGCAGCGAAAAGTAAAGTTACCTTTGAATTGGTCTATGAGGAAATGTTGAAACGTCACCTTGGAAATTATAAGATGTTCATCAAAGTCCAGCCAAAAACACTTGTTAAAAACTTTCAGGTTATTTACAGTTTATTAACTCCATTTTTTGATATATAGTGATAGCTTATATTACATCTGCAAATATGGCAATGAGTTAGAGAATAAATGAATAACTAGATGAATGAAATAAACTATGCATTTGACAAAATCCTAAAAACTAGACTACAAGTTACTATAACTACTCTGGGCATTAAAGTATAAGGCTCCATTTACACAAGATGTCCAGAGGATATTCTGAGAAGAGTGGAGTACTGGCAAGACTTGAACCTGGGACCTCTTCTGTGTTTGGCATTGACTCTTCCCACTGAGCTATCTGGGAGGCTGGACAGTGCCCTGCCTGATCTATTAGACAATCCTACCTGATCCATTAGACAGCCCTGTATTATGTCTTGATTGCTGTTGAACCTTGAACTCCTTGCTCCTCCCATGAACTTCCTATATAAGCCTTGTCTCAGCACTTCCTCTTTGCCAGGTTATTGTGCCTTCTCATCTAGTGCCTTTCTTGTGTCCCCTTGGCTTGTTCCTTGACTACTCTACTGCCTGATCCCAACCTGCAACTACTCATTACCAACTTTTGGTTTGTTTACTGACCACGCTGCTGTTTGATCCTTAGGCCGCGTACACACGGGCGGATTGTCTGCCCAACTAAGTCAGTCCGTCCAAATTTTGAATGAACGGACTTGACCACACACGATGAACAGACAGTCCGCTGAAAGCGTGCGCAATGACGTGTACAGCACGTACGACGGGACTAGAAAAACGACGTCCAATACACTGCAATGCAACCTTCGGCCGTGTAAATCCTTTCTAAGCATGCGCCATACTTAGTCCGTCCAACTTGCCTACACACAAGCGGACTGTCCGCTGAAACCATGTTTGGACGGACAAAACCAAGTTTGAACGGACTGTATTACGGAAATTCCGTAAGACTTTGTTCGTCAGACAGTCTGCTGAAAAAGTCCGCTGAAGCCCACACACGAGCGGATTGTCCGCTGAAACACGGTTCAGCGGACTAAGTTGGACAGACAATCCGCCCGTGTGTACGCAGCCTTATCTGCTCATCTGCTTCTGAAAGCCAGCTTACTCACATCCTTGTAGGGCGAACCCCAGGGCTGTGACCTGGTACTAACATGCAGCAAATTCTGCCTCCTGCTCCCTGCTCTGCTAGCCTGTGCTAGTGAGAGGAGGAGAAAATCCGGCGACCGACTCTGACGGGTGTCAGAAAAGGTATTAAAAAGCAGGCACAAACAGCAGGAAAATAAATGTATTTCATAAGGTGAAAAATAGTTAAAGAAGAACTGCAGTCTGCTCACATAATTTGTAATAAAAATATCTTTGCCATTCTGAAGCTTTCCTCCAATCACTTTGCATATTATAGAAAATAAATAATTTATATATATATATATATATACAGTAAATACCTTTTTTATTTTTTTTAAAGAGTGCTCACATAACCTCTGTTCTCAGCTGCATAAAAGGTAGGGGTGGAATCTGCGAGGGGGTAAGGAGTATTAGCCAGAGGCAGATAAAAGGTTATACACCAATCTTTCCAGTGAAGAGTCATGCATGGAGGCATGTCAGCACAAGTCTTGGCCAATGGAGGACAGGCAGAAAACTGACTATGCATCTATGTGCGTCTATGCCTAGCTTGGTCAGTAGGAAATCAGAGGAAATCGCAGGAGCACCAGGTAGACCTAAATACAAAGAGAACAGGATACTGTTTAACACAACAGACAGACAGATGTATATCAGAAATATGTTTGGGTAACACACTTTATTATAGCTATATTTGCATATGACAAACTTTTATATTTCGACAACCAGTATATTATTTGTCAGAATTAAGTTAAATTTGTTAGATACCAGCTATGATATACTGTAGATCTTATGTACATTTCTCTTAATATTTCTCTTATTAGGCTTTTGGACATTGTAGTATAACTGTGTTTTTGGCAAACTGTTTGGTATCTTCTTATACATTAGTGTAGCCATTTTTTTTTAAAGGCAAAGCCTTTACCATAGGAGTTGTAGAATATGAATAAAGTTGATAATTTGGCATGTATAAAAGTTAACAGATGTGCATTCCTCAAACTGTTCTCCAGCTGCTTATAACTTGACCATTTAGGATAGGGTCTTGATAGGAGTACTTTGAAGACCCTGAACTGCTGAAGCTTTATAATTCCCTTCATACCGTCTAACTTTGTATGCTGTCTGTCAAATGTGTCTTAAGGGATAATGCATTTACATTTGTACTTTTTTGATAATGGCTTTTAAATAATGATGGTTAACATGGGAAATACCATTGTTTAATAAAGTAAAATCTTAATAATGTTTTTCCCTTCTTTCCCCATATCAGATTACTGTAGATATACATGAACCACAAGGCATCAGCTTTTTAGACGCCAATGCATCATTTATAACAAATGATTTGCAGCCAGCCATCAAAAAAACCTTTGCTGGAGAAAAGGTATAAAACCAACAGTTCCTCAGAATTTGTATATAAATTAATCAAGTTTGGTACTTTGTTAATTTAGTGATGACATATGTCATCCAAAATGTAAGGCTGGTCCCATAAGATACTTTAAAGAGATGTGTAAAAGTTGATCGCTACCATGGCATACTTCACCTCTAATGCCTCATACACACGAACAAACAATCCGATGGAAAAGTCCAGCGGACTCAAGTCAAAAGAACGATCCGCCCGTGTGTAGGCTCCGGCGGACTTTTTTTTACCCAAAAGTCCGGCGGACTAAGAAAGTAGTTTTGCACTCCAATCTGTCCGCCGGACTCGCATTTCGGTGGACAGTACGGCCATGTGTGTGCCAGTCCGCCGTACTTTTTAAATGAATAGACTTTTCCCGCCTGGAGAAAAGTCTGCTCATTGTGAGCGCGGCCCCAGGTAGCTTGGGCCAGCGAAGGAGGTGTCGCTGGCCCAGTCACCTGGTATGGACTTAAAGGGGAATCCCTACGCCGAAAAATCGGCGTGGGGGGCCTCCAGGGACATATCAGACCCTTATTCGAGCACGCTACCTGGCCGGCCAGGAAAGGGGATGGGGACGAGCGAGCGGACCCCCCTCCTGAGCCGTACCAGGCCGCGTGCCCTCAACCTGGGGGGGTCCCATGTTGATGAAGACAAGGGCCTCTTCCTGACAACCCTGGCCGTTGGTTGTCAGGGTCTGCGGGCGGGGGGCTTATCGGAATCCGTGAGCCCCCTTTAATAAGTGGGCCCCTGGATCCCGGCCCCTCACCCTATGTGAATGAGTATGGGGTACAATGTACCCCTACCCATTCACCTGTGAAAAAAAGTAAAAAAAAACACACACGGGTTAAAATAGTTTATTGCACAGCTCCGGGGGTCTTCTTCCGTCTTAGGGGGTCTTCTCGCCGGACTCCGCGTATGTGGGCGAGTCCGTTCATTTCAAAAGTACGGCGACTAGTCCGGCGGACTTAGTACGCCGTATTAGTCTGCCGCAAAAGTACCATGTGTGGGCAGGTAGCTCGTTCAGAAAGTCCGGCGGACAGTCCGGCGGAAAGTCCACAGGATAGTCTGCTACGCGTGTACGCGGCATAAGGCATCCCATTTTTATATTAAAAGTTGCCATACCCTATGGTGATCCTTTATCTTATTGCATATTTCTTTAGAGCCAGCATTTGAGGTCAACTTGGCTGGTGTCAAAACTAGTCAGCATATATATCCTTAGAGTGGCATAAATTATCAGCAAACTTTTTTTAATTGGCAATGTGTACCTACAAAATAGACCTAAATTTTTTTCACAATATTTGGAATATGCGGCAAAGAAATGCAGAAAAAGGTGACAATGCCCATATCAATTCTGCTCTTAACAACCCCATTTTATCTTTCAGGGGCAAATCTCCTTTACACCCACACTAAACCAACAGCGCACCTGTGCTGGTTGTACAACTACATTACTGGATGGAGATTTTACTGTGATATATGACGTAAATAGAGAATCTCCAGGAAACATACAGGTAATATGTTCTATATTGAGGGCCAGGCACCCTAATCTAATTAAATTCATTTTTTTTTTAAAAGCCTGTTTTTCAGCAAGCTATAATATACTCGCTTTGATCTGTGGTTATAAATTGGCCAGTGTTTTGCTCAAGCTGACCCTGTTCTTGTTGATGAAAAACTGTCCTACAGATAGCCGATTTCTACTAAAGGCTCATTAAGAATAAAGGAATAAGCGAGATAGATTCAAATGTACTATAGACACAAGGTACAAGCAGGTGTTTTACTGCAAACATATGAATCCCACAGAAAATACAGCATTGTAAAATTGGCATACGGTCAGGGGCATATCATGAAATCAATGGACCCGGGTGCAAGATAAAATGGGCTCTAGGCATCGCTGAAAAAAATAAATGTGGAAATATGTGTAGGAGAGGTGTTTGGAGTGTATGGAGGTGGGTAGAATGTACAGGGGAAGTGTACGGCGGTGGGTAGTACGTGCAGGATGGTGTTGGCAGTTCTTTTTTTTTTTGGTATTTTTTAATATTATTATTTTACAATTTCATTTTTTTTTCCAAAATGCTTTTTGGGGGCCAGTGGATGGCACTAGAGTAATGGACAGTGTCAGAGGTGTTTTTTTTTAATTTATTTTTTACAATTTATTTTTGTATACATTTTTTCAGAATGATTGGGGGGGGGGGGGGTAGTGGACAGTGTCAGTAGGGCAGCAAATGGTGTCAGTAGGGCAGTGGATGGTGCCAGTGGGTTTTGTTTTTATTAATTTATTAGCTATTATTTTTTTCAATTTTTGTTTTTTATTATTTTATTTTATTTTTATATTTATTTTTTTACACTGGGGTAGGAAGGGGGGGGGGGGGCAGTGGACAATGCCAGTAGAGCAGTGGCTGGTGTCAGTAGTTTTTTATATTTATTTTTAAAATGTATTTGTTTTTCAATTTTTTATCCTTTTTTTTTTTTACAATTACATTTTTTTATATTTATTGCAACTTTTTTATCAGCCCTCTTGGTGGGCTTTGGTGAGATATCGGGAGTCTAAACAGACCCCTGACATCTCCCCTTTGAGACAGAGAAAGGGACTGAGGATAGTGCTTTCCCAGTCCCTTTCTTAGTAGCCTAAGGCCTCTTTCACATGGACTGTCCGTTCAGGTCCGCCTGTCAGTTTTTTAGGCGGAACTGAACGGACACTCCATAGACCTATATGGAGCGTCTGATATCAGCGGTGACATGTCCGCTGACATCCAACCCGCTCTGATAAAGTGTGATGGAGGAAAAACCTACTTTTCCATCCATATGAGGATCGGATCGGGTGACGACGGACTCTATGGTCCGTCCTCATCCGATCCCCCATAGGGGAGAGCGGTTCTCTGACAGGTCCGCCCCTGCACAGTGTGCAGAGATGGACCTGTCATCTTCTTGCTCAGCGGGGATCGACAGAGCGATCCCCCGCTGAGCAGAGCGGGCTCCATAAACGCACACCTCCATGTGAAGGAGCCCTAAGTATTGAAAATGAATGAACAGGAGACAGCAGCACCTGTTCATCAATAGCGTTCGCTCACTGAGTCCAATTCAGAAAAGGAAGGGGCCAGTAAATTACATGTTTACCCGCCCTTTCCTCCACTCTGAATCCTGGCAGATCCCCCAACAGCTGGCATGAGACGAGAGGAGGGAAGCCGGCTGCGGGGGGATGAGGGGGAGTCAGAGGAGGACATAAAGGGGGACTGGAAGAGGAGCAAATGGGGGGATCAGAGGAGGAGCACACAGGGGGCAAAGGAGGAGCACATGGGGGGGCGGAGGAGGAATACACGGGGGGGCCAGAGGAGGAGCGCATAGGGGGAACCAGAAGAGGGGGACACAGGGTCGGAGGAGTAAGACACAGTTGGGGATAATCGGTGCAGTGAGAGGAACAGTTGCACGCACTGATGTATGTGAGAGGCAGCAAGGAGCCTGTAGTGGGTGTGTTTGTGAATAGCTTTCTTCCATCACAAGCAGAATGTATATCAGAAAATTACCACAAAACGGACTGAGTAGTGTGATTTAAAGTAGTGCGATTTAAAGCCTGACTTTAACAACTAATCAGCACTACTTCTGTGAGATTTGTAAAGATTTGCTATGACTTCAGTGAGAGGGGCTGTCCATGTCACAGGGAGGAACAGTGATGTTAACTAAATTTTAACTAGCAAAGGTTTAAGATTTAATTTCTTCTTACAGTAGTGCTGATATAGACACAGGTATGATTTGCAGGACATTTTACATTATAGTCTATAGCAGTGAAATCGTGGTGCAGTCCTGAAAAAGTAACACATGAACTACTTCTCAAATCGCACTACATGATATTGTACCTATTAAGAAACTGCCATAGAAACTCATTCAATGCTACTTCAGGTACAATTTGTAAATAACGTGTGGTACCAGAAGTCATACTGGTGTTACCAGGGTGGGGGGGAGCTGTAGGTAGCCTAGTGCATTTCAACACCAACGCCTGAAGTATTGATCAAGTAGTCTGTGTTCCCTGTGTGCAACTTAAGGTTTTATTTTGAGGTTTGACTGTAGCATATAAGGCAAAGAGGGACATTAACTGTAAAAGTATGGACTGGATTCATATGTCTCGATCAGCTCCAATAATTAATTGAAAACAAATTTTGATCATTTGCCTTTTTTTATTTTTTAGGTTGTCAATGGATATTTTGTTCATTTTTTTGCTCCTAAGCTTGGTGGAGTGCCCAAAAATGTTATATATGTAATAGATAAAAGCAGCTCAATGCAGGGTTCAAAAATCACACAGGTAAGAGAAAAAATATAACATTGCTAACATCTATGATACATTTGTTACTTGTCAATAACAATGTCCTTCTATATTCAGACAAAAGAAGCCCTCCTTCAAATTTTGGATGACACAATGGAACACGACTACTTCAATTTTATATTGTTTAGCAGCTTCACTTCAGTGTGGCAGAACAATTTAGTGAAAGCAACTCCTGGAAACTTAACAGCTGCCAGGGAATATATCAGAAACTTTGACATTGGTGGGAGTAAGTAAAAAAATATTTAGAGCAAAACTACTGTACATGTCTAATTTGCGTATACTGTACTTAAAGGGCAACTCCAGGCAGGCTGAGATAGTTGAGGAAAATAACCATCATTATCACAATAATGTAAAAATGTAAGTTTAAATTATATTAAGTTGGGCATTTACATGATTTCAGCAGAGGACTACAGCCTCTTGCAAGTATTTTCATGCTGTGCAATATTTCCCACTAATCAACTAGTGTGTGTGTGTGTATATATATATAATTTTTTTACTTATTTTTTTCAAGGGGGGGGGGGGGCATCATTTTAGGGTCATCCATGCACCGCCCCTTTTCGACAATGTCATTATCACATTATCATGGTCAGAGACTGCAGACGTAGTACAATTCCTATGATAAATAATGGATAATGGACCACAGCAGTGATCCCACCGGCTGGATAACCGCTCACTCTGGGTTCCCCGGGGGGCGACTCTGGTCAGTAGTGTAGCATGTCTGTACCATGGTAGTGGCTCAGTCTTTCTCTCTCTGGTGGTGCTTGGCAGCATGGCTCTCTCTGGTGGTGCTAGACAGCATGGCTCTCTCTCTGGTGGTGCTGGGCAGCGTGGCTCTCTCGCTGATGTGCTGGACAGCGTGGCTCTCTCTCTCTGGTGGTGCTGGGCAGCGCACTCCTTGTTCTTTGACCTGTAGCACTCTCTCCCTCAGCTTTTTTCTAGGCTGCAGTCTCTCAATCTCTCTTTTGATCGAGCTGAATCCAGCGCCGAGTTCTCTGCTGGACTGAGCAGGGGAAAGAGCCGAAGTCACACTACACTGATGTGGGGGTTTGACAGCTCATTGAAGGTGTCACCCCACTGGCGGGTGGTACCCGGTTGCGGGCTGCCCGCACCCTGATAGCGATGCAACTGTGCTGAATTTAAGATCCGATCCTTGATTCCAGGGGGGGGGGGCACTTGACTCCCCTTGCCCCTACCTGCGGACGCCCATGGAAACAGTGCCAGGGCAAGCTCAACCAGTGCCCAGGTTGAAGATGGGAAACTGTGACCCCCCCCAGCACCCTACACCCCCTTTATCCACCCCCGTTGGATGGAGAAGGGGAGACAAGGCCAATAGTGGCGAGCACCAAAATGTTTGTAATTTTTGTGGCATGCAAATGAATAGTACCAGTGAAACATTTAACATCTGTGCACAAATACTGTGCTAACAGGCAAAGAAAGAAGAGTTGCTGGTACCACTGAAAGGAAAAATGCCCCCGAGTCAGTGTTGTCACTAAAATGAAAAAAAAAAAGGTCTCTGCATCAGTGGTGTCACTGAAAGGAAAAAATGTCCCTGCATCCCCCTCTTCTCTCTCAGTACACAGAGCTCCTCCTCCTCCCTCTCCACTCAGTACACAGAGCCGCCGTCCTCCCTCTTCCCCAGTACACACTGCCCTCTCTCCTCCCTCTCCCCCAGTACATACAGCCCACTCTCCCCCAGCAAGTTATGCAGTCCTGTAGAGTGCAGATACTCCTCCTGCACAAAGTGGGCGCTGTCACTTATAAACACAAAATGTGTCATACGAAGCCGATTCTGTGTTTGACAACAGTCAAAACAAAAACCCTGCTGCCAGGAGTGACCCTGCAGCCACTCCTGTGAGTGAAAGACAGGGAGCTGCTGGAGCTCCCAACACCCCTCCCAATCCTCCGCATAGAGCTGGTGTCCTGGGCATTTGACCCTTCTGCACCCTTTTGTTCTGGCACTTTTTTTTATGTCTGGATGAATGGGAACACCAATGCTTGATGCAGGAAAGTTGGAATCATATGAATGAGAGTATCCCTCCAAGGAGCATATATTTTGTAGCACCCTTGTCCAAAAACAGGGATACAGGTACATTTAGTTGTGCTGAGTGGTACCTATCCTGGCTAATTTGTAGTCTTTAGTGGTCAAATAGCTTTTCTCTTAATCCTGTGTCAGTTGTGATTTCTCCCATTTGTCAATAGGCGGCACTGTTGCCTTTGACATTAGTATGATGAGCTACAGTGAATTCAGGTTATGAATAAACATACCTTTCAGACTGGCTGCTATGAATGCTGGGAGAAGGTATTTATTTGGAGACAGTCAGGTGCTCAAGGTCTTCCCTGCCCAGGCTGCAGTCTGGGTGGGATGTGCCTGGGCGGGATATGTGTGAAACAGCTCCTGCTGGGTAGGCCAAAAGCTTGAGGCCTATTCAGGTGTTCAAGATTCTGCAGAGAAGAGCCTGCTCATTACCTGGAAATAATTCTGATAGGCTGAAGACCTGAAATTAAGTACCATGGACCAGGGACCCATGGAGAGCCTGGGAAAGCATCAAGACAGAATCATCCAAAACGTTCTTGTCCCCGCCCATTATGATGTCACAGTCCCAGCATCCTCTGGGACTGTGACATCATAATGGGTGGGGACATCATCCGGTGATGTCCCTATATAAGTCGCTGGATGCCGCATGTCCTGTTATAGTGACCGGAGACAGCAACGAGGCAACATCTCCAGAAGAAAAGAACAGAAGACGGCGACAGCGGCAGCGGCGACAAAAGACCGGGCCACCGCTTGTAAAAGAGCTAGAAGAAGGCGCGGTGGCCCGGCAAAAAGAACCGAAGAGGGTGACAAGACCCCCGAAGAGGGGGACAAGACCCCCGAAGTCGGAAGAAGAGGGCGGCGGCGAAGAAAGCCGGGCTCCTCCACTAGTAAAAGAGCTAGCAGAAGATAGCTGAGGAGTCCGGCGAGAAGACCCCTGAATACGGAAGAAGACCCCCGGAGCTGTGCAATAAACTATTTTAACCCGTGTGTGTTTTTTTTTTTTCACAGGTGAATGGGTAGGGGTACATTGTACCCAGTACCCAATACTCATTCACATAGGGTGGGGGGCGGGATCTAGGGGCCCCCTTATTAAAGTGGGCTCACGGATTCCGATAAGCCCCCCGCTCGCAGACCCCCGACAACCAACGGCCAGGGTTGTCGGGAAGAGGCCCTTGTCCTCATCAACATGGGGACAAGGTGCTTTGGGGTGGGGGACCGCGTCCCCCCTCTTCCCAAAGGCACCCCCAATGTTAAGGGCATGCGACCTGGTATGGCTCAGGAGGGGGGGCGCTTTCTTGTCCCCACCCCCTTTCCTGGCCGGCCGGGTAGCGTGCTCGGATAAGGGTCTGATATGGACCTAGGGGGGACCCCACGCCGATTTTTTGCCGTAGGGATTCCCCTTTAAGTCCATACCAGGTGACGGGGCCAGCGATGCTTACTTCGCTGGTCCTGGCTACCTGGAGCCGCGCTCAAAATGAGCGGACTTTTCTGCGGGCGGGAAAAGTCCGTTCATTTCAAAAGTACGGTGGACTGGGACACACACGGCCGTACTGTCCACCGAAATGCGAGTCCGGCGGACAGATTGATGTGCAAAACAAAGTCCGCCGGAGCCTACACACAGACGGGTTGTCTGGTGAACTTGAGTCCGCCAGACTTGAGTCCGCCGGACTTTTCCACCGGATTGTTTGATCGTGTGTACGCGGCTTTACTATAGGAGATGGCCTATTCTACAAAGTACAGATGTGCTGGTTCAGCTTAAAGGCTCTTTTCCTGTACTGCTGACTGCCTCATCTCACATTTTTGTCTAAGGAGTCATTACTATTTTTGCCTAAGTGTGTCTGTCCTGTGCCTTATCCCCTCTCTCCCACATTTTCCTGTTCGTGAGAAATAAACTTCTCTTTGCTCAAGCATAGAAGTTACTGCCGACCAATTTCTTGTTGATCACCCACTATGCCTAGTAACCCGCACCCTGAGGATGTATGTCTGCCCTCCCCTCCTCTGGAGGTTCACAACAATGTTACCGAAAAGCTGGGGGAGGCACTACATATATTCCTTTGAAATAGGACAATAAGCTTTCTCTGACGATATGTAAAAGTGTGGTCAGATTTCAAGGTGAGAGCACTTCCGGTGGAGGGTACACAATGCACAAATTTTATTGTGAGCACAGTGTTGTGGGATTCAACAAGGAGGCATGCACACATTTATTTACTGATTAATTTCCTGTGAAATTAATTTTTGGCACATTTGTATATTGTAGTTAAAAATGCATGGACTGGTTTTATGAATTTACAGTATATGTTATGTTTTTACTTAAATTTGTCTATATATAATATATAATATTTATTCACAAAGGTTAAGTGTAACTACACAAATTTATTATGAAGGCTTTTTTATTCAGTTTATTATTGTGGTTTCATGATATAATAGGAGGATTTATATAGTAAAGGCGAAGAGCGGCACTATTTGATTTGTTTTAATGAGTATAGCGCAATTATATGAGTGGGTATGCAGCTAGCATTTTATTTATTTTTACATAAATATCCTAGCTGCTCACAAGGACCTAACCCATGTCAGGAAGCACACTGCTATTTTCAGTAGAAGTTGCTCTCCTGTTTTGGACTGCTAACAACTTCCTACTGTAGCTCCTTATCTCCATTATATGCTGGGAGATGTTCTGTAGCGCACATAGGACATATGGGAATTCTGGCACAATCAATTTCTGACAGAATTAACTGAAAATCTACTTAGTCTTAAAAAAGAATACTAATGCAGCAACTACTAAGGTTTGGTAACAGTGGTGGCTGGTGACATTTTTGGGGGGGTGCAAACCTCTCCATGTGCTTACCTGCAAACAAAGCCTCCACTATCATGGCTCCCCTGATACCTGGCGGCTTCTGTGTTCCAAATTTTCAGCCTCTTGATTGGCCGGGAAACCAGAAGTGGCGTGTAACAAATTTTTATTCGCTAAAGTCAAAAGTGGGCGGATTTGGGGAGCATTGCACCCCAAGCACAATGTTAAACAAGCCAATTAGAGCCTCAGGCTCCAATAAAATGCTAGGTTAAACATTGACGGACCTAATAGCCTTTTATTTGTCTTGTGCCCTGCAGTGCACTGCACATACATAGAACAATTCATTTAAAAAAACTTTAAGATGCTAAAATTTTTTAGTCATATTATTATTTATTTAAAAATCATTCTATAAATCACATTCCTATTGGTCAAAACTTTGGGGGGGGGGGGGGCTGGCCCTTATGGACCAGCCGCCATTGTTTAGTAAACTTCTATATTATAAATTATTGTTCTCGAGGTAAGATCTACTTTAAGCACAATTAACATTTCTAGATGATATCTTTGTCAGGAACCATGAATCAGACCGAAACAGAAGTACAGTTAAATCACACTTTTTTAAAAATAAAAGTAAATAGAACAAAAGTATTCAAAACAAGCAAAAGTTTGGTAACCGGAACAAATAGTCAGACAAGCCAGAAAGTCAGGAAGCCAGGAATCAGCAAGCAGGATCTGGAGCCAAAAGGAACGTCACCCAAGCAAGTCTTTAACAGGGACGCAGGAGAAAGTGATGTTGACCAGGCAAAGGCAGAGATTATCTGGGCTGGACAGCTTAAGTAAGCAGGACTGACGAGCAGGAAATCATCAACAGGTGAGTCACTGTAGAGAGATAAGAGCTGGCAATTAATCGACAGCTGAGCGGCCAGCTCAGAGAAGGAAGGGCTGAGCCCAACCCTGACACTTTTTAAAATTAATAAATCCTCACTTTTTATGTTCAGGTCCACTTTAAAGTGATAATAAAAGGCTAATTGTTTGTTATTTATCTTAAGGCCCTGTTTACATTACACAATTTGGAATCACATACAGAATCTGCATGATTCTGCCCATGATTCCAAATCACAGCATGTTTGGGTGCCATTATTCTTAATGGCACCCAAAAACGCAGTGCAGCCATGGTACAATTGTTGCACGACAGAACTGCACAGCAATCACAGCAAAATGTGCATATAAAAATCGTGCTAAGCTTGTTGCCCAAAAGGAGCAGAAGGTTCTTTTGGATGACATTGGGCAGCCCATTGAAATGAATGAGCTGTCCTATGTGCAACATGTGGAATCGTGTGAAAATTCCGCAAAATAAATAATGAGCAGGAGTGCTTGTTCCCACTATCAAAAATATGAATGGAGCCTTATGCGTTCCTTGCATTAAGGTAAAAACAGCTCACTAACTAATTCCCCCCCCCAAAAAAAATGTTTTTACCTGACATCTCCACAGATCCAGTGCTGCCCAGTCTGCAGCAGCCATGTTCCTTCTTCCTAGTCTCACAGAAGAGTCATATGCCCCATAAACACGGTTGGATTTTCAGACGGAAAATGTGTGATCGGATCATGTTGTCGGAAAATCCAACCGTGTGTGGACCCCATCGTAATTTTTCCGTCGGATTTTCCGACGCACAAAGATTGAGAGCAGGATCTAAAATTTTCCGACAACAAAATCCGATCGCATAAATTATGATCATGTGTAGACAATTCTGACGGACAATGTGCCACGCACATATGTGTTTGACGTCACCTCGTTCAGAACGGTTGGATTTTCCGACAACTTTGTGCGACCGTGTGTATGCAACACAAGTTTCGGCCAAAATCCATTGGAAAAAACTCGACAGATTTTGTGGTCAGAATGTCTGACCCTGTATATGGGGCAATAGGCTTCTGCTGTTGTCAGTCAAACTCCTGTGAGAAGGGATCAAGGGCATGGTTGACTTACGCTATGTGTGTCTGTGGGAGCCCCTTTAACACACATCTTGCTGAGATGGACAGAGGAGGAGTAAACATTGCCAGTGGCGGGTTTCCAGAAGAGGAGGTAAGGGACCACTCTATGCAATACCTTTGCACAGAGCTGGTAAGAATAGCATCTTTTATATCCTAATTAAAAATAAAAAATAAAAAAACCTTACAATCACTTTAACTTTTCTGTTCTTCATTTCCTTTATTCCTTCTTTCCGCACTTCAGCTTAAACCCTATGCTACTTTCCTCTGAGAATTTTCTCTCCTCCAGTGACACTCTACATCACCCCCCTTTACTTGTGCACTGATCCCTTCTTCTTTTTATACCCCAGTGCTCCAACTATGGAGCCAGACATAGCTGATCTTAAGGCTTGCTTTGGCCCTTGCTTAGGTCCACAGCCACACACCATAGGAACCAAATACTTTTAAAAGATTGGAGTACCAAAAGAGAGTAAACATGAAATACATAATGGCGCATCATGGTATTTATTTACAACAAGCCAGCTCCTAATAAAAACACGTTGCAAGCATCTGAATGGTAGAATTTTTTTTTATTTTATTTTTTTATGATTATTATTAATAATTATAATTTCCATTTAAAATTCTAATTAAATGAAAGGTGTTGTAAACCCTCAAGGTTTTTCACCTAAATGCATTCTATGCATTTAGGTGAAAAACCTTCTGCTCTGCAGTTGCCCCCCAGAGCTCCCCTTTTTCTTATCTGAACCCGATCATTCCAGTGACGAGCACGAGCCCAGCAGCTCCAGCCACTGTCTTGGGTTCTCATTTGATAGATTGATAGCAGCAGGAGCCATTGGCTCCCGCTTCTGTCAATCAAATCCAGTGACATGGGAGTCGGGTGTGAGGCCAAGTCCTGCTGTCTGAGTCAATGAACACAGCAGCAGGTCTCAGGACCGTGCCCTCATGGGTGCCCCAAGGGACAGCTGCTTTCCATGGGGGGACCCAATGAGGAGCCAGGAACGCTGCCGGGACACCCCAGAAAAGGAGGATCGGGGCCGCTCTCTGCAAAACCCTTGTACAGAGCAGATAAGTATAACATGTTTGTTTGTTTACCCAAAAAAAGTTTACAATTACCTTAAGTGAAAACTGAGATTTCAGTTGTAGCATAGCTGCATTGTTTCCTGGATGGCATTTATAGTTCACTCTGTGATTTTACTTGTCTAATGGAGTTGCTTTGTGAAGGAAATGTTGCATATAACTTGTGTGAGGGGGTTCGCTCGGTAGCGGGTGTGTGTGACCCCCTGGATGGGTTCACAACACAAAGTCAGGCACAGCAGACAGCGTTGTAGGTGCAAAAAACAAAAGATCCGGTTTATTTAGGCTACATGCAGTGATACATATAACAGCCAAACAAAATAAAACAAGAAAATAAATCCTGGTCAGCTTGACCTCTAACTACACACGTAGACTCCCTGTCTAACAACTGGGTGCAGCCTTGTGCTGCCCCAGTCCCTGTCCCTATTGTAGGGGTTTGCCACACAGGCGTTAACTCACCGCACAGAACAGATCTCAGACTCCCCAGTCTATACACACAAAACTGGTTCCAGGATGGAGCATCTCCCTATGCATGCTGGGGTTTTATGTAGAGGTCTTAATGAGCCCACTTACTACAGCTGGGCTCATTAACTCTTCCCCTCTAATTGTAAAAGTCTGCATAAAGCCTGAATCTAGGACACACATATTTCCCATCCTGAATACAACCAGGTGATTTTACCTGCGTGCTGCCACATACCCCCCCCTCTTGTTTCAACCTTGGGGTTGTAACACAAGCAGCCAGACACGCATGTATCCGAGACAAAGCATCCACATTCCCCATTTTAACACCAGGGCGATGCTTAACTGTAAAGTTAAATTCCTGTAGGGCCAGGAACCACCTATTTACCCTTCTATTGGTCTCCTTGTTTTGAGCCATCCACTTTAAAGGAGCGTGATCAGTCACCAGGTCAAAGTGCCTACCTAGCAGATAGTACCGAAGGGAATCAAGAGCCCACTTCACTGCTAAACATTCCTTCTCAATCGTGGAGTAATTTACCTCATGGGAATTTAACTTCCTGCTGAGGTAAATGACTGGGTGCTCTTCCCCGTTCCAGACCTGGGATAACACTGCTCCTAACCCAACGTCTGATGCATCAGTTTGTACAACAAAGTCCTTAGAGAAGTCTGGTGAGTACAACACTGGCTGGCTACATAAGGCTGTTTTTAAGGACTGAAATGCTTCCTCAGCCTCTGGGGACCATTTAACCATAACCGACTCTTTCCCTTTTGTCAGGTTGGTGAGGGGCACAGCCTGAGAAGCAAAATGGGGAATGAATCGTCGATAATAGCCAGCGATTCCCAGAAAGGCTCGTACCTGTTTCTTGCTGTTGGGACGTGGCCAACTCTGTATGGCCTCGACTTTATTGACTTGGGGTTTTATCACCCCCCTCCCAATAGTGTACCCAAGATATTTGGCCTCCTCCTGTCCAATGGTACACTTCTTTGGATTGGCCGTAAACCCAGCTTCCCGGATAGAGTCTAGGACTGCTTGTACTTTTGGCAAATGTGAGACCCAGTCTGTGCTATGGATAATCACATCATCCAGGTAAGCTGCAGCATATTTATGATGGGGCCTCAGAATCTTATCCATTTTCCGCTGGAATGTTGCCGGTGCATTCTGTAACCCAAACGGCATTCTCTTATATTGGAATGCCCCATCTGGGGTTACAAACGCAGTTTTCTCCTTGGCCGACTCGGCCAGGGGAATTTGCCAATACCCTTTGGTGAGATCAAGAGTTGTCATATATCGGGCTGTTCCCAGCCGGTCAACCAACTCATCTATACGTGGCATGGGGTAGGTGTCAAATTTTGTAACTTTATTTGTCTAAAATTGTTACAAAACCGCCAGCTCCCATCAGGTTTGGGCACTAGTACAATAGGACTGGACCAGTCACTCTGGGACTCCTCTATCACACCCAATTCCAGCATCCTTTGAACCTCCCCACGTATTGCCTCCCGTCGGGCCTCTGGTATTCTATAAGGTTTTAGTTTTACCCTTTCTCCTGGCGGGGTGATAATGTCATGCTCTACGCCAGATGTTTGTCCCGGAAGCTCAGAGAAAATCTCTTTGTTACGAAGTACAAACTCTTTAACCTCCTGTTGTTGGGGTTTCGATAAGGTGTCTGCTATTCCAACCTCAGGAACTAAGCAATCAGGCTGTACTTGTGACAAAGTCTCTGCGACTAGGGATTCCCTATCCCTCCAGGCTTTCAGCAGATTGACGTGATAGATCTGCTCCGGCTTTCGCCTTCCTGGCTGTCTAACCCTGTAGTTCACCTCACTAATTTTTTCAATTACTTCATATGGACCTTGCCATTTGGCCAGAAATTTGCTTTCAACCGTAGGGACTAGCACCAGGACCCTATCCCCCGGAGAAAAAGTACGTGTCTTGGCCCCACGGTTGTACACTCTCTGCTGTGCTAACTGTGCTTGGGTTAAATGTTCCTTTACAATTGGCATTACCTGTGCAATTCTATCTTGCATCAGGGCGACATGCTCAATCACACTCCTGTGAGGAGAACTCTCATTTTCCCAAGTTTCCTTGGCGATATCCAGAAGCCCTCTTGGGTGTCTCCCATAGAGCAACTCGAAGGGTGAGAAACCCGTAGAGGATTGGGGTACCTCCCTAATGGCAAACATCAGATAGGGTATTAGACAATCCCAATTCTTTCCATCTCTATCCACCACCTTCTTTAACATTTGTTTTAGGGTTTTGTTGAATCTTTCAACCAACCCATCTGTTTGGGGGTGATACACAGATGTACGCAATTGCTTCACTTTGTACAACTTGCATAATTCTTTCATAACCCGGGACATAAAGGGTGTACCTTGGTCCGTAAGCAGTTCCTTACAAATACCCACGCGGCTAAAAACAAGGGATAGCTCTTTGGCTATGGTTTTGGCCGAGGTATTTCGGAGAGGAATTGCTTCCGGATAACGGGTGGCATAGTCCAATATAACCAAAATGTACTGATGCCCCCTAGCAGACTTCATTATTGGACCTACCAAATCCATTGCGATCCTCTCAAAGGGGACCTCAATGATAGGAAGAGGTACCAGTGGGTTACGGAAATGTGGCATAGGTGCCGACTTCTGACACACAGGGCAGGAGGAACAATACTTTTCTATTTCCTTCATGACCCCAGGCCAATAGAATCTCTGCAATACCCTCTCTCTGGTTTTCTCTGTCCCCAGATGACCTCCCAGAATGTGTCCATGAGCCAATTCTAACACCAACTTCCTGTAAGGTTTGGGCACTACAAGTTGCTCAATGGTTTCTTCTGCCCTTTGAGCCACTCGATATAGCAGGTCCCTTTCCATAGTGAAGTAAGGATAAGGGCAAGCCTTATCTGGGTTCACTAACTCGCCATCTATTTTCACCACATTTTCCCGTACCTTTATTAGGGTGGGGTCTTTTAACTGTTCTGTGGCAAAATTTTCCCTGTGAACCTCAAGATCCGAAAACTCCACAGACGGCATGTTTTCATCTGAGGATGTTGGCTCCTCCCGAGTTTCTCGAGTTTCCCCCGCCAATACCGACAAGGGAAATTCAGGAGAGTCCTCACCACTCCCAGAGGAATTCTGGTCATCTTCCTGGTTTATAGGGGCACCAATGGGGCCTCAGGACAATCCCAGAGTTCCCAGAATTTTGGAAAATCCCTTCCCACAATAGCATCATGTGGTAACTGAGACACTAACCCCACCTGATGAGAGAGGTTACCTTTGGGGGTCTCAAAAAACACTGAAGTTACAGGATACTCTCGGGTGTCCCCATGCACACAAATAACAGCCACCCTGTTCTTCCCAGAGACCTCTGTAGTAACTAATTAAGCTTTTATCAATGTTACCAGGCTACCTGAATCTAGCAACACATTAACATGTCTACCATTAATACACATTTTACATAAATGTTTCTCAGGTCCCCGAATGGCAGTGCATGCAACTGTCGCAAACAGCGACTGACGTCTCTCCCTTATAAAGTCACATTGCATAGGCTCATCCACAACTGGGCAATTGGCTGCAATATGTCCCTCTTGCCGGCAGCGGTAGCAAATAATTTTTTTTCGCTGCCTCTTGCAGCATGGGCTTCCTGGGCTGCTCCCGCCAGACCTTAGGTAGAACTCCCACCCTCTCACTCTCTCCACCCTCACCCCTTGGAGTCATCTTACCCGCCACTGGGGATGATCTGGTCTTAGGGGGGAAAGTCCGTGAGTCCCTGGAAGAGGTGGTCAAGTTCTCTGTAGCCAAGTACCTCTCAACCAGATCCACAAGTTTATCTGCATTTTCTGGGTCTCCATGGCTTACCCATTTTTGGATGGCAGTAGGAAGAGCTCTCAGGAAACGATCCATAACCACACGTTCCACAATGTTTGGTGCGGTCAAAATCTCTGGCTGCAGCCACTTCCTGCTCAGGTGAATGAGATCATACATTTGAAACCTGGGAGGTTTTCCAACCTGAAAAGTCCAGTTATGCACACGCTGAGCCCGGACTGCCAGGGTGACACCCAGCCGTGCCAATATTTCTGCTTTTAGCACCACATAGTCTTTTGCTTGGTCAGGCTCTAGGTCATAATAAGCTTTCTGCGATTCCCCAGTTAACAGAGGGGCCACCAGTCCAGCCCATTGCTCCTTAGGCCACTTTTCCCTTTCAGCAGTCCTTTCAAATGTGGTCAAAAACACCTCCGGATCATCCTCTCCAGTCATTTTTGTCAGTAAACGGCTCACACCAAAGGTTGCGGTATTATTGTACCCACTTGCCTCATTGGTCTGCGGACGTTGCTGTATCAATGTCTCTATTTGCTGTTGAAAATTCTGCTCTTGCTTCTGCAACAGGTCTATGAAGCGGGCTTCAGATCGCTGCTGGGCTTGTTGCTGAGCTTCCAAACTCTGCTGCAAAGTTGCATTTGTCTGCTGCTGATTTGCATTTGCCTGCTGCTGGGCTTCCAAACTCTGCTGCTGATTTGCATTTGCCTGCTGCTGGGCTTGATGTTGAGCTGCAAGGCTCTTTTGTAAAGCTGCATTTGTTTGCTGCTGGTTTGCATTTGCTAGAGCCAGCTGTCTCAGTATCTCCTCCATGCTGGCCTTAACAAAAAAAAAAAAAAAAAACTGCCAAAATTCTCCACCAACTGTGAGGGGGTTCGCTCGGTAGCGGGTGTGTGTGACCCCCTGGATGGGTTCACAACACAAAGTCAGGCACAGCAGACAGCGTTGTAGGTGCAAAAAACAAAAGATCCGGTTTATTTAGGCTACATGCAGTGATACATATAACAGCCAAACAAAATAAAACAAGAAAATAAATCCTGGTCAGCTTGACCTCTAACTACACACGTAGACTCCCTGTCTAACAACTGGGTGCAGCCTTGTGCTGCCCCAGTCCCTGTCCCTATTGTAGGGGTTTGCCACACAGGCGTTAACTCACCGCACAGAACAGATCTCAGACTCCCCAGTCTATACACACAAAACTGGTTCCAGGATGGAGCATCTCCCTATGCATGCTGGGGTTTTTTGTAGAGGTCTTAATGAGCCCACTTACTACAGCTGGGCTCATTAACTCTTCCCCTCTAATTGTAAAAGTCTGCATAAAGCCTGAATCTAGGACACACATATTTCCCATCCTGAATACAACCAGGTGATTTTACCTGCGTGCTGCCACACTTGTTAAAACTGAACTCTGGGATAAGGAAGTCATGTGTATTCCTTTTTAAATCTTGATGTACTTTGTCTATTTCCTGCAGATCTTTGCCGTAATCCAGTGTAAAACTTTGCCTCTGTGCAGGAAATTTCTCTAATAAAGTCTGGTCCCTGCTGCTCTCTCCTTGTGCATGGTGACTGGTCTTGTCTCCGCCCCCTCCTGTAATTTTCTGTAGGCAGATTGTAGTGGGTGGGGCTTGCCAACTCCCCTCTACAGCTCTGTTCTCTGTACAAGATATGCACCACACAGTGGTGTCACTGCTACTTTTACAAGGTAATATTTAGGTTTGCAAATGCACACAAAGTTGGTTTATATACTTTGCGGGTATTCAGGAATACATTTAAATGAAGGTTTTTGTGCCCAGAGCTTTAAAGATTGTTGCATTGCAGCATTGAAATGTTTTCTCCTATTCTAGCAACAAATATTAATGCTGCCTTGATGCAAGCGGTTCATCTCTTGGATAGAGCACATGAGCTAAAACAGGTTCCAGAGAGGAGTGTGTCTTTAATAGTATTGCTCACGGATGGTCAAGCTAATGTTGGTAAGTTGATTCTGATTACATTTGCTTGAATAACTCCTTTTTTTTTTTTTTTTGCTTCTTTAGTTTTATGGATTTTTTTTTGTTTCTGGGCAATAAAAAGTGTATGTTCCATACACTCCAACCTGATTCAATACAAATACAGTAGATACAAAACACTCCACCCCAGTCATGTCTTTGCCTTTTCTGATTACACACACCAAAGTTTAGTGAATTATCTATTTTCAGTGGCTGCTTAAAGCAACCCTTTTGCTAAACTAAAAGATTGCACTGCCCAAAACAGCCCCAGTGAAGCGAAGTCATCATTTAAAGTTTTTGCAGAAACCCACACTACTAGAAGTGGCTCCTCCCAATGATATCCAAGTCACCACTGTGTTTTGCATGTGTGTTAATGCACCACACAGAACCGAAAATATGTGAATGAGGTCCAAGAAGAGTGTGTTGTAATGCATGAACAGATGCTACTATGCTGTCCTCTAATGTCTTGCAACTGAACTAGAAATATTTTACCTTTAAGGTGTATCAAATCCAACAAGAATTCAGGAAAATGCGAAAAGAGCAATCCAAGGAAGATACACCCTATATTGTCTTGGCTTTGGTTATAGTGTTGATTATCCTTTTCTGGAAAAGCTAGCACTGGAAAATTCTGGTGTTGCTGTTCGTATATATGAGGACTCTGATGCAACTTTGCAGATGCAGGTAAATTTTTGTCTTAAGGGGGTTATCCTAATTCCCATGAAATAGTTGCTATTGGATTATAGCAGGTCATTCAAAACAAGTTTCATTATTATCCTCCATTATAGTTTAAAGAGACTAGTATGCTACTTCCCAGTCTGTGCATATGGAGGGTTCTGGTATAACATTGAACTTTTAGGACATATGAGCCACCTTCATGTCACCTGCCCTTCACTATTTGCTTTCTACTACTTTCTTAACAACAGCAATCTCAATAGTAGCATTGTTTTCCCACACCCAACTTTGCCATTGCTCTTTCCCCCATGGCTCTGCTCTGCCTCACCTCCTCCCACACTACTCTCCAAAACATGGCTGTAGTCAGCACCACTCAGGTAAACCTGCTCTTTATTACACATATTTTGCCTGCGCCATTGGTCATACATGTATTGGATGCAGTGTCAACGCCTGGCCACCTTTACCAACTTGTGATAAATGCCTCTTTAAACTCACACCACACTGTCACTCCCACACGACAATGAGACACTCTCACCCCCAGCTGACTGAGAGTGATTGTTGCTGGGTTTGGTTAACTAAGCAATTAACATTCTCATTCCCCAAATCAATCATGCCACCAGATATTTTTAATCATAGAATATCAAATGTTCACAATGTTAGTGATAGCAATTGTGACTTTACATAAATGTCTGTAATCCACACTGTCATCACAGATAGGTATATCCAGAGATTTACCATTATAGTAGGGGTCTTCAAAAAGAGGGATTCTTTAAGTTCTGCATTAGTGCATCAGAGGTAATTTTACTTTAAAAAATGTGTTTTATAAGTAAGGAGGTAAAATGGTGCAAACAAAAATATTTTACAGGAAAGGGGTATTACAAATGAAAAAGAGAAATGCAACTAAAAAACAAAGGGTGTAAAAGTGAAAATATTTAACAAAGTCTGTTCGAAGAGTTTGTCAAAGTCCAATCAATAAGCAAGCTGGATCAAGGGCGCTCATAGATCTTGACCAATGTTTCTTGTTTTTGATGTAAAAAGAGAGCTCCATACTGCTGATTAGAGATGGGCTGAACACCCCCTGGTTCAGTTTGTGCCAGAACTCTCGAACATTGCAAAAGTTAGGACCCGAACCCCATTCAAGTCTATGGGACCTGAACTTGAAAAATCAAAAGTCCCCATTTTGAAGGCTTATATGTAAGTAATTGACCATTAAAAAGGGTATGGGGGCCTGGCTACTGCCCTGTTGGGCATGTACCAATGCAAAAAAAGTAAAAAAAAGATTGTTTTTAAAGTAGCAGTGATTTTAATGATGCTTAAAGTGAAACAATAAAAATTCGAAATTCCTTTAAATATAGTGTCTGATGGGTCCCCTTATGCCGCGTACACACAAGCAGACAACCTGCCTGACTTTGCAGCGGAGGTCCGCCGGACTTTCCGAACGAGTGGACCTGCCCACACATGACCGGACTTTTCCAGCGGACTAGGTCCGGCGGACAATCCACTGGACTTTTGAAATGAACGGACTTGCCCACACACAGAGTAAAGTCCGTTCATTTTGAATGTAGCTCCAGGTAGACGGAACTAGCGCAGGAAGTGAATGTCGCTGCTTTCATCAGCGAGATTGACACCTCGCTAGCCCCGTCACCTGGTATGGATTTAAAGCGGAAGCCCTACGCCGAAAAAAGGCATGGGGGTCCCCCCAAAGTCCATATCAGACCCTTACCTGAGCACGCAGCCCGGCCAATCAGGAAAGGGGGTGGGGGCGGCCCCCCCACCCCAAAGCACCTGGTCCCCATGTTGATGAGGATAAGGGCCTCTTCCCGACAACCCTGGCTGTTGGTTGAAGGGGTCTGCAGGCGGGGGGCTTATCAGAATCCGAGAGCCCCTTTAATAAGTATGTGAATGAGTATGGGGTACATTTTACCCCTACCCATTCACCTGGGGAAAAAAAGTGTACAGAAAAAAAAAACACAACACAGTTGTTTTTAAAATACTTTATTAGACAGCTCCGGTGGTCTTCTCTTCTTCCGTCTTCGGGGATCTTCTCGCCGGACTCCTCCGCTATCTTCTCAGGAGGATGCTGGGACCGTGACATCATAAGGGGCAGGGTCACCATGTGACATCACCCTGTGGAGAAGAAGAGAAGACCACTCTTGGTCTGGCGGACTCTGGTCCGCTGGATCAAGTACCAAGCACGCCAGATAATTTGAACGTGTGTACACGGCATTAGTCTGCCTGCCTTTGCTCTAACTGCTGCCCTACATAGCATAGTACCCTGTACACCTTTGACCTACAACACTAATTTTTCCAAATCACTTCCCAACAAAGCCCTGTGATACACATCAATTCACACCACAGCCCTGTGCTCCACAGCTCTCACCAACACAGCCCTTCATTTCATATGAGCTCCCACCAATCAGTTTAGTACATTCATGCATTATTATGTAACATTTTAGGAAAATGTACTACTGTGTATGGCTAAAAGTAACTAGACACCCATTAATCCATTGGGCACAGGTAGCTAGTAAGCATACAGTCATGCCATTTTAGCCTACAAACATGCACCATCATTGGTTAACATTGACAATGAATCAGTTTGTCAAAGCCATTCTCCGCGCCCTGCCAATATGGTGACACTTGAGATCCAGACTCTGCTAAGTAAGTTAAAGCGGAGTTCAAGCAAAAATACCAGCTGCAATGGCTGATGGGAGCGTCTGCACCCGAGCTGATGGAGGCTTCGGGGGGGGGGGGGGGGCGACATCACGGGATCCCTGGACAGGTAAGTCTCCTTATATTAAAAGTCAGTAGCTACAGTATTTGTAGCTGCTGAATTTTCTTCTTCTTTTTTTTTTGAGGCTGGAACTCTGCTTTAATGACAGCTCCTAAAAGTTTATATTTGAAGGCAAGACTGTGAAAATGTCAATGGAATTTTAAAGGGCAAGTCCACTTTCTTGGGGAAAAATAGCAAATATAAAAAACAAAATAGCATATACAATTGCGTGTAGCCATATTGTTTTGTGGAGCCATATTGAAATTCGATGTTAACATAAGTTACCTTTTCTACAATCTGCAGTGCTGTCATTTTTTGTAAAATTCAATGCTATATGGCAACCTGGAGGCATTCTTGCTTGTATGATTGGCTCATTGATTTTCCCAGAGGTCTATACTAAGATACAAGTAAAAATGTAGGCATTCTCTGCAATTGAAATTTTATTTTTGGTGAGATACTTCCTGAGAGTTGATTACTTCTAAAGGGATGCAGACGCTTCAACGTTCCTCATTAGAACTCTGAAAGTGCATAATCTGATTATTATTGAAAAAGTCACTCACATTAAGATTCATGTAATCATAAGAGGGCTTTTTCTTCAAAGAAAAAATGGGCAGGAATCTGCAACAAATTTTGTTAAAAGTTTCTACAAATTAATTCTGTTTATATTTATTCCAGGGATTCTATAATGAAATAGCAAATCCAACATTGGTGGACATTACAATGCAATATCCTGAGAATATCACAGCTAACGTCACTCAGAACACCTTTAAACACTACTTTGATGGCAGTGAAATAGTTGTTGCTGGGCATATAACTGATGACAGCTTGGACTCATTTATTGCAAATGTGGAGGCAGAAGGAGTAAGTACTTCAGACCTAAAACAAATAAATTCCATATGAAATAAACAATCAATATGTATTCTGTATACAGGCTATATTTTAAACATTGTATGTTTTCAGGTTAAATATTTTCACAGTACGTCTTTGGGTAGATTCACAGCTTTGACTTGTGTAGTACTTTAGCAAACTGTATGCAATGTGGTGTGTGTGTGTGTGTGTGTGTTTGTGTGTTTTTGGTTGTGTTTTTTGATTCAGTGGGGAAGAGATAAAATCTGTCAGTTTTTTTTATTTTTATTTTTCTGTTATGATTTCCCCTTATTTCCTTCCCTGCAAAGCATATATATATAAGAAGTTGGAAGTACAGTTGTCATTGGAACTAGAAAGCACAGAAAGCAATAAAAAACATTGTCAGAAAAGCTTCCTTAAACACCTCATTGCCACACTGTAGCGGAAAAACGGCTACCATGGCTCTCTAGTTTTGGGAGTGCATCCATGGACGTCCTCCCAGAATCATGCTACTTGTGTGCTTCCTGGGACACAGCTGATAACAAATTGCCAATGACGGGCCAATCACAGCGGCCCTTTATTATGTGATCAGTTGTGTCTAGTCACAGCTGATCACATGTAAATGGACTTGCCGGTTATTGGCAATCCTTTCCTCACACACTGTGTGTCTATGTGAGGAAAGGAGTACAGATAGCTAGCAAGGCTGTTAACATACTGATCATCAGTGTCCTTATTATAAGTGCAGCAGCTATTAGTGCAGCTTATCAGTGCCAATCAGCTCTGCCTACCAATGCCCATTAGTGCAGCCTCATCTGTGCCCATTAGTGCAGCCTCATCTGTGCCCATCAGTGCAGCCTCATCTGTGCCCATCAGTGCAGCCTCATCTGTGACCATTAGTGCAGCCTCATCTGTGCCCATCATTGCAGCCTCATCAGTGTCCATCAGTGCAGCCTAATTAGCGCTCAACAGTGAAGAGGAAAAATAAGTTATTTGCAAACTTTTATAACAGAAACTGAGAACAACATTTCTTTCAACATTTTGGTTCTTTTTTCATTTGTTTAGCAAAAAATAAAAAAAAACTGTGGTGATTAAATACCACCAAAAGAAAGTTTTATATCTGGCTCAAAAAAATGATAAAAATTTCTTATGGGTACAGTGTTGTATGACCCCACAATTGTCATTCAAAGTGCAAAAGTACCGAAAGCTGAAAATTGGCCCGGGCAGGAAGGGAGTGAAAGTGCCCAGTATTGAAGTAGTTAAGCTGCTTAAAATATAAAATAGGGTAAATGTAAAATTAAAATAAATTTAATTAATTTTAGCAGGCAGCAAGCTGACTCTTCTTTATGAACGAGAAGCAAGCTTTAAAGGCATAGTTCTTCTTATACCTTACCTGCATAGTTTTTTGGTGGTCTGTAGATAAAAACTGTGCAGTGTTGAGCAAAGTTAAATCATGCCCTTGCTATAGGTGAAGCCCACTTACATATCTCCTGAAATTTGACTAAAAGAATGCCAGTGTCATCTCAAATACTGTCCCCCATCGGATAGTGTCCGCTGTGTACTGCACATGCGCAGTACACAAAACAAGCAGATTCCGAAAATATCCGAAGATGAATGGCGCCTGTGCCATGAGTCCAGGTTCAAGCCCCACCATCCAAGTGGACATAGAGTTAGAATAAAAAAAGAGCCGAGGGAAGCGAGGCCGTGCCTGAAGAGTGGCGAGCGAAACGAGCCTGCAAGGGGCCCTCTAACTATGTGCAGCCCTATCTCCACTTCGATGGGGGGGCTTGCACCTGGACTCACGGTGCAGGCGCCGTTCATCTTGGGAGATTTTCCGAATCTCCTTGTGGTCCGTACTGCGCAAGCATTGCGCCTGCGCAGTACGGGGGGGACACTATTCGATAGGCGGACATTTTTCGACAGAGCACCCCCCAAAATCCATACCAGACCGTTATATGAGCATGCAGCTCCACAGGTCAGCGCTCCCCCCTCCAGAACCTTACCAGGCCACATGACCTCAACATGGTGGCCATGCTCTGCCCCCCTCACCTCAAAGCACCTTGCCCCCATGTTGATGGGGACAAGGGCCTCTTCCCCACAACTCTGGGTGGTGGTTGTGGGGGTCTTACTGGAATCTGGAAGCCCCCTTTAACAAGGGGTCCCAGATCCCAGCCCCCCACCCATGTGAATGAGTATGGGGTGCATTCACCAAAAAAAGTGTAAAAAATTAGTAAAAACAGCTGATGAGTCATCGGTTGTTAAGGACACGTCGGTCGGCCTCCCGACCCCTCCTTAACAACCAGCTATTTTTCGCACAGAATTTGAATCGGTCGATCAATTTTCAACCGATTCAAATTACAGTCATTCTGAAAATTTTTACTTAGTTAGAAAATAAAGTAACCTAACAAATGTTTCCATTTTGAACAAGTTGCACTCATCCAAAGTCATATCAAAATCGCATCGATATGGTGCAGGTGCGACCTTCATGAGACATTTGAGGGTTTACATTGAGGTCTGTGGACCTCAAGTCACATGAAAGTCAGGCCAAAGTAGTGCAGGACTACTTTGAAGTCACACAGATATGGACAGTACTCACAGGAAAACATGGGATGGACCCCAAAGTCACATGACAAGTCACACAAGTGTGAATGGAGCCTTAGAGACACTACAGGAGAAGCCGCGGTCGACAGTCTGTATATCTGCGGTAGTGTAGGGTGGAACTTAAGAGGGAGAACTTGGGTGAAGCAACGTGGAGACTATACTTCCAGTAGGGAGGCATTTGTTTGTCCAGAACCCGAGCCAGGGTCAGGTCAGCAGCCAGAATGAGAGACATGGTCTTAAGACAAGACAGGGTCATGCACAAGTAAGCACTCAGGATGAGAGACGTAGTCAGGAGACAAGCTTTGGTCACACATGGGTAAGCAACTGGAACGTAATCAGTAGCCAGACCAATGTTCATACACAGAAGATCACATAGATCTTCGTCAAACTACAAACCTAAGGTCGCAAGAGTTCAGAGTGTTCAGGAGCAATCCAAGTCCATAGCACATAACTGTGAAGTGGAAGGAAAATGATAAATGGTTTTCAATTTTTTTTACAAATAAATATCTGAAAAGTCTGACGTGCATTTGTATTCATCCTCCTTTACTCTGATACCCCTAATTAAAATCTAGTGGAACGGATTGACCAGTCATCTAATTAGTAAATAGAGTCCACCTCTGTGTAATTTAATCTCAGTATAATTACAGCTGTTCTGTGAAACCCCCCAGAGGTTGTTAGAGAACTTTCATGAACAAACAGCATCATGAAGGCCAAGGAACACACCAGACATGTCAGGGATAAAGTGTGGGGAAGTTTAAAGCAGGGTTAGGGTATAAAAGAAATATCCCAAGCTTTAAACATCTCATGGATCCGAGAATGGAAAGAGTATGGCACAACTGCAAACCTACCAAGACATAGCCATCCACCTAAACTGACAGGCCACGAAAAGAGAGAATTAATCAGAGAAGCAGCCAAGAGGCCCATGGTAACTCTGGAGGACCTGCAGAGATCCACAGCTCAGGAGGGAGAATCTGTCCACAGGACAACTATTAGTCAAGCACTGCACAAATCTCGCCTTTATGGAAGAGTGGCAAGAAGAAAGCCATTGTTGAAAGAAAGCCATAAGAAGTTCCATTTGCTGTTTGTGAGAAGCCATGTGGAGAACACAGCAAACATGTGGAAGAAGGTGCTCTGGTCAGATGAGATAAAAATATTTTTTTGGCCTAAAAACAAACGCTATGTGTGGCAGAATACTAACACTGCACATCACTCTGAACACACCGTGAGACATGGTGGTGGAAGTATCATGTTGTGGGGATGCTTTTTTTCAACAGGGACCTGGAAGCTGGTCAGAGTTGATGGAAAAATGGATGGAGGAAAATGGATGGAGCCAAATACAGGGCAATCATAAAAGAAAACCTGTTATGCCCCATACACACGGTCGGACATTCCAACCACAAAATCCGTCTGATTTTTTCCGACAGATATTGGCCGAAACGTTTTCTTGCATACACACGGTCACACAAAATTGTCGGAAAATCCGTTCGTTCGGAACGAGGAAACGTACACAATGTACGACAGGACTACCTAGAGGCCAGTAGCCAATAGCTTTCGTCTCCAGATTTTTTCTGAGTATGCGTGCCACTTTGTACGTCGGAATTCTCTACACACGATCGGAAAAAAAGTCTGATCAGATTTTGTTGTCGGAAAATTTTAGATCCAGCTCTCAAACTTTTTCTGTTGGAAATTTCTGACAGAAAAAGTTTGATAGAGTCCATACACGATCGGATTTTCCATCAACATTTCCGACCGTGTGTTTGGGGCATTAGAGTATGTAAAAGACTTGAGACTGGGGCGGAGGTTCATCTTCCAGCAGGACAACAACCCTAAACATACTGCCAAAGCTATAATGGAATAGTTTAGATCAAAGCACATTCATGTGTTAGAATGGCCCAGCCAAAGTCCAGACCTAAATCCAATTGAGAATCTGTGGCAAGACTTGAACATTGCTGTTCACAGATGCTCTCCATCCAATCTGACAAAGCTTGAGCTATTTTGCAAAGAAGAATTGGCAAAAATGTCACTCTCTAGATGTGCAAAGCTGGTAGAGACACCCCCAAAAAGACTTGCAGCTGTAATGGAAGCGAAAGGTGGTTCTACAAAGTATTGATGGGCTGAATACAAACGCACGCCACACTCTTCAGATATTTATTTGTAAACAATTTTGAAAAACATTTATCCTTTTCCTTACATTTCACAATTATGTGTCATTTTGTGTTGGTCTATCACATAAAATTCCAATAAAATAAATTTATGTTTTTGGTTGTAACATGACAAAATGTGGAAAATATCAAGGGATATGATTACTTTTTCAAGGCACTGTAAGTTGTACCTGTTTATCTGCAGTTATCTGTCCTCTACAGCTGTTCAAAGTGCTCAGTTTACACTTGGGTTCTCTTGGCAATAAAAAGGAGGGGGCAGAGATCTGAAGTTTCACACTGCAGATCTCAGTGAGAAGAGCTCTGAGTCATGATTGGAGGGAAGGAACACCCCCCCCCCCCCTCTTCAGTGACACAGCCGATCCACCCCCCTCCACCACAATGTTGTCTATTTCTGATCTTTTACTCCACAAGTAGAACTATTGATTATTGTAATAAACGTTTTCAGTGGTTATATTGCACTATAGGCATTTGCGCTCTGCAAATGTTTTCAAATAACATTTGTCACATCATCAAATTTACTGAGAATTGTCGTACAAATGATCATTCAAACATTTGTTTGAAAATCAACTAGAGTGTAGTCAGCTTTAGAGTCTGTATCTATCTCCTATAATCATTTCAATCATTCTTGTACCTTTTCATATTTCTATTTGCAATTGCTCAGCAGGGGTGTTGCTAGGTCTACAAAAGATCTGGGGCCAGAGCCCATAGCAGCGTAGTAAAGAAAGTCATACGCTTGGGCGGGCATACACATGTATATAATATACGTATGTATGTGTGTGTGTATATATCCCCAGAGAGCCCCCCTTACATCAGGGTCCCCAGAGAGCTCCCCTTCCCCTTGGGGAACCCTGCAGAGACTCAGGGCTACGGGCCCCAGATTCTGGGCTATAGCCCCAAAAGCCACCCCCTAGCAACGCCAGTGTTGCTCAGTAAACCTAGCCATTGGTCTGATTCTTGGCTGATACTGTGACACAACAGAGCTAACAGTACAAACCTAAGAGCAGGAGTCTACCCTCTGTGATCAGGAGTGGGAATTTAAAAAAAGCTGTCATACGGTATTCCTCTTCAATTATTGTAATCTTTTGAAAAGAGCAGCTTTGGTAATTTACAGTATATTGAAAGAAAATATGTTGCCTCTTGAAAAAAAATGTGTTGTGATGATAATTCCTATAGTAACAAATGATTATATACTTGACCCGCGTACACACTTAGCCCTTGTACACACGATCAGAGATTCCAACAACCAAATCCATCGGATTTTGTCTGAAACTGTTGTATACACACAGTCGGACGAAGTTGTCGGAAAATCCGATTGTTCAGAACGTGATGACGTAATTTAGTTACGATGGGACTATGTTCAGGCTAGTAGCCAATAGCTTTGATGTAGGAATTTGATCTGAGCATGCGTGGCACTTTGTCCGATCGGAATTCTCTACACATGATCGGAGTATGTCCGATCAGAGCATTTTGTCAGAAAATATTTCCGGCAAGTTGGAAAATTTGGTCCGACGGATATTCCGACGGAAACAGTCCGAAGCATACCACACACAGTCGGAATATCCGACAAAACGCTCCGTTCGGACACATTCCGTCGGAATCTCCGATCGTGTGTACAGGGGCTAACAGTTTTTTCATGCAACCCCACGGGTTTGACAAACAGCTCTGGTTGGAGTCCCTGTTCTAACCATGTGAGGTAAGTCCAGTGATCTCCCCCACTGAGATGCCATTGGCTGAGAGCACTAACCGTGAGTCGACCGACTGCTGGTTTTGCAGCAAGCACATCTATCAGAAGCCGGCTGTCAGACAGACTGACATATACATGTTGGAGGTTTTTTTTTTTTTTTTTTTTAACCAGCAAGTGGTCTCCCGACATTTGGCCTGTGTGCACCCGGCTTTAGCTTCTAAGGTCTGATTTGTATAGCTAATATCTTTTTTGCTTTATCAGACAAACACAACAGTGAGCTACAGTGAAAATGTTCAACTCAAAGATAAGGATGGTGTGAGAAAACAGCAGGAGTACATTTTTGGTGACTTCACTGAAAGGCTCTGGGCCTACCTCACCATACAGCAATTGCTGGAGAAACGGTATGTAATTCTGCAATTTTTCTGATGCTGAATTGTTAAAATGCACTATATGTTCAAAATGTTGTGGACACTGGACTATCACACCTAAAATTAATGAACTTGTTGGACATTCTATTTCCAAACCATAAGAATTATGAAGCCAACCCAATTTACATCCTCTACTCTTCAATTTGGAGTGGGTCTATGGAAAAGTGTGCCCATTCAATCAAAATAGCATTTGTAAGTTCAGGTGTTAATGTTTCACTAGAGGACCTGTCTCCCAATTTGTCCTACAGCTAATATCAATGGTGTTCAGTAAGATTGAGGACAAGGCTCAATGCAGGCAGCCTGAGCTCCTCTACACCAAATTCATCAAACTGTATCTTTATGGAACTGACTTTATGCACAGGGCTCAGTTATACTGGAGCAGAAAAGGGCGTTCCCTAAAAACTGTTGCTACTAGGCAGGGCAGCACTTAGGGTGGTGGGGGCCCCTGGGCTTGAGTCACTTTCAGGCCCTACCTTCTATACATTGCAGTGTTTATCAGCGTATAACAGTGTAGCCTAGTCATTTGCAGCCTTGCCCCAGTGTCATTGGCAGCCTTGTCATTGCAGTCTTGAAGTTTAAAAATGGTGCCACCGAGATACAGTGTCCTGTGTATCTTGGCGGCTCTCAGGTCCTCTTGCAGTCCCGAGCGGAGCCGAGAGTAGCCAAGTGTACTCGGCTCGACTCACAGTCATGCCCAGTCCCTGTGTTATGTCCATCATAGGACGGGACTGGGTGTGACTGTGAGCGGAGCCGAGGACACTCGGCTATGTATCTCCGCGGCGACCATGGGGCCCCCTATTGGGCGGGGCCCATGGGCTTGAGCCCAGTCAAGCCCAATGGTAAGTCCAGCCCTGCTACTAGGTTGGGAGCATATAATTGCCTAATTATATTTGTATGCTGAAGTATTAACATTACGGTAGAGGTTAAATTCTACTGTCTGCCTTCCCCTCACCTTACCTTGGCTTCAAGGCCCTGAAAGTCCTGCTTATTCAGACCACACACAATGGATCATACAAAACAGAGACTTGCTTATTGGGCACGGTTCATCATGTTAGGTATTCAAAAGAAATGTGGGAGGGGACATCTCTGCCCACTAATCAGATACAGATACAATGCATATTATGATAAGTGCATTAGATGACATACCGTATATACTCGAGTATAAGCCGAGATTTTCAGCCTCTTTTTTGAGGCTGAAAGTGCCCCCCTCGGCTTATACTCGAGTCATCGCTGTCTGCCCGCTCGATCAGCGTGTCGAGCAGACAGACAGCGGCCATTCTATAATTCAAAAGCCGCGCCTCCGGCTCCGCCTTCGCCTGTGATAGGCGGAACACTGAATTTCCCAGCAGCCTGTGTTCCGCCTATCACGGACATCGTATCATCCTCGTACTACGGACGAGGATGATACGATGTCCGTGATAGGCGGAACACAGGCTGCTGGGAAATTCAGTGTTCCGCCTATCACAGGCGAAGGCGGAGGCGCGGCTTTTGAATTTTACAATGGCCGCCGAGGCGCCGACGAAGAGGGCACGGGACGGAGGCAAGGCAAGGCACGGCACGGGACGGGACGGGACGGAGGCAAGGCAAGGCACGACACGGGACGGAGGCAAGGCACGGCACGGGACGGAGGCAAGGAGGCAAGGCACGGGACGGAGGCTCGGGACAAAGGCTCGGGACACAGGTAGGCTGGACACACACACACACACACACACACACACACACACACACACACACACACACACACACGGATGGATGGAGACACACACACACACAGGGATGGATGGAGACACACACACACAGGGATGGATGGATGGATGGAGACACACACACACAGGGATGGATGGATGGAGACACACACACACAGGGATGGATGGATGGATGGATGGAGACACACACACACAGGGATGGATGGATGGATGGACACACACACACACAGGGATGGATGGACGGACACACAGGGATGGACGGACACACAGGGATGGACGGACACACAGGGATGGACGGACACACACACAGGGATGGACAGGCATGTCTCACCCTCGGCTTATACACGAGTCAATAAGTTTGCCAGTTTTTTTGGGGGTAAATTGGGGGCCTCGGCTTATATTCGGGTCGGCCTATACTCGAGTATATACGGTATTTCCTTTATTATAACGAGAAAACCTCCTGTATTCATTTAACAAATCCTAGACATACACATATTAGAACACATTATCGTAATTATTTATGACTTCTAGAATAGCATTAAAGTGGTTGTAAACCTTTACAAACCACTTTTTACTACAGGTAAGCCCATAATAAGGCTTACCTGTAGCTACCGTGGGTATCTCCTTATCCTGTGCACTGAAACAATGGGCCGTTGCTTCAGCTGACATGCCATTACCAGCGGCTTCCACACGCACGCATGGGAGTGACGTTATCGCGGCTCCGGCCAATAACAGTGCCGAAGCTTGCTTTACCCAGAAATAACTCAGGAGACATGTCGCTGGGCAGAGCAGTGTGTCGGGACTGCTGCGGGGGCTTCAAACTAAGGTGAGTATTTCATTAAGAGCTCATTATGCCTTTGTCTGGCAGGGGTTTTTTTATTTTATTTTTTAGTGGGTTTACAACCACTTTAAACTAAAATTGTCCATTAGGAAGTTTCCTCTGGTTGTCTCGCTGCTAGGCTATTCTTGAATTTATAAGTTCCTCATTTAAGTTTCACTTTTACGAAACAAGCTTACTGCAGAATGTTCTATAACACTCTTTTAAACTGAATTATTAAAGAAGCACTTTGCCTACAAGCATAAAATATTATTCATAATTATCGTAAACATATATTCTTCAAATTAACCCTTCAATTACCTTTCACTGGAAACACCTGCACTCAATTTTGGAGGGGTGCCCACACCTTTTTTTTCAAACAGGTAGTTATGATGGTCAGATGCCTCAAACTTTTGGTAACTTGTGATCTGGAAGGGGCTTTTCTGAGCAGCTGCTTATCTGTTTTCTGTATGTCAGGGCCTGTGCACACATTGAGGTTACACCTGCATGTTGAATTTGCATCACTACATGTTTTACATGTATGCATTAAGAAGCTGATCATTTAGGAACAGGCTGCAGCGCATCAAAGATGCTGCATGGCACACTTCTCCTAATACAGCACACATATTATTCACATTTGTGTGCAGTGGTGCACATGCACTGCAAATTTCACATCTTTCTGTCCAGATTATCTCTTATCAATGTATATTTTCTAATCACAGGGTATATGCTGATACGTCAGAAAAAGAAAGACTGAAAGCTCGAGCTCTGGAGCTTTCTCTTAAGTTCAAGTTTGTGACTCCTCTGACATCAATGGTGGTAACCAAACCTGAACAGAAAGATGAAAAGGCACAAACTTTAGTTGCTGATAAATTTGTGGAAGGTAAGATGCCCTTTTTTCAAGCCTTAAGGAAGCAGTTACATTTCTTTAAGTAGAAAGGGTTACCCAAGTCATAGACTCCCTTTTGGTAACTACAGGAACTGGTGAAAATATGTACCAATTGTTCCCATGAAGGGAGGGCCATTTGGCTTGAGCTTTACTTTACAAGAAAGTCTATGGGTCATAACTGTGGAAAGATGCACCTTTTTCACTGCCGAATGAATTAACAGTTCTTGTTGGTGGCAAAAAAATACACCCTTGCATTTTCCAAGAACAATAACACTTGTTCACACTTTGTGGTGACTTGCATTTTTCCACACAGGATAAATGCAGGTCACTGCTAGGCCATACAGAAAAGAATGGATTTCTCTGTGCCCCATTCACACCACAATGCAGGTATGATGCTCGGTGCAGGGCAATGTGTATGTCAGCATTTGTCTGCAGTGCACTGGATGGCACCATATGTCCCCGGACTGCAGCACAACATGACACGCTGCTGTGCAGTGATGTTAATAAAGTGTGACACTTTAAAATTAAAATAAAGAAATTGGTAAGCAGTATGATGTGCTGGGGTACCGCACTCTGCCAGAGCTCACACTAAAGAACTGCAATTTTACTGTGCAGGCTAGTGTGAACCTAGAAGCTTATACAACCAGCACCCAAATACAACCTGGCCTGGCATATGCATTGCAGTGTAGTTAGGAATGTGCGGACATGTACACCGGGAACAAAAAAACGCTGCTCAGCAAATGTAAGGCTCAACATGGGAGGGCAAACTTTGTAGGTCAGATATAATGCTGTTTTTAGAATCTTTCCCTGGCAATTTGACCTTCAGCAGAACTAAACTGAGGAAACCACTCACAGGAGTAGTGAAATATCTTCAACTCTGCTAAAGAAGTTCAGTTAAATTAAAACTAGCTATACTGTGATCTAATTAAAACATTTTTTTTTTTTTAGGTACTAATATAGCGCCGTCTATTTACACAGCACTTTACATATACATTGTACATTCACATCAGTCAATTAAATACAAATTTTCAGAGACGTTCTTTAGCATATTGATGATTGATATAGTTTTATTGTTTTACTTGAAAATGCAATATCCAGAATACCAGGAATTTCGGCTTCAGCGCTGATGAAAGACTAGAAAAGTTTTAGAGGACATTTGTAGCAAGGAAGGAACTTTTTCAATAAACCTCAAATTTAGGCTGATGCACCTTGTCTTAAATAGTATTGTTAAGTCAATACATTGTCTATTTTTTGTGACACTTTTTTACATTAAAGCGGTAGTAAAGTTATGATAGGAAAATAAGAAAAATTGACCCCCTGCAGGTTTAGGTCACAATGTACTAGTACATACTGATACATAATTACAGACTTGCCTGCAAACGGAGCCCTCCAGCAATGCACTGCTGTAAGGGCTCTCCCAGGTCCCCAGTGCTTCCATCTTTGCCCAGTCCTTCTTACGGGTTTCGCATCTTTGGGCACTTTATTTGCTGGGCAAATGTGACATCACATTGCTGCAGCATGGTGAGAAGGCCATAAATGTGGTCTGAGCTGTGCATGTGCGGCTTATATCACATTACCCACTGACGGGGGGGGGGGCATTTATGACAGAAGAGACCTCTAGGATCTCTTCTGTTACAAAAAGCTAGCCGGTCAACGGATATTTACATAACTAACTTTAATATCACTTAAAATTTTGCTTTATTCCTCATTGCAAACAGTATGGTGGCTTCATAATCTTATATAGTCAACACTTCACCTGAGCTTTTAGTTACCCAGCACATAAGGAAAACATGCATACATTATTATTTAACCATATGGCAAAGATTAAGGATAGGGTACATACATACAGATGGGCCAGACCCCTTATTATTGTCTAGTTATAGTAATTAGCCCAAGCATGTCAAACTCAAATTCTTCCAAAAGGGCCACCAAGTGCCAGAAGGTAGCAGTAAAACATTTATGCATGTCTATGGACATTTCTTTTCGTACATCACAGGTTTTTTTTTCAGGTTGAATTGAATGGTACCTGGGCCTTGTGTCCAAAGAAACAAGGTTTTACTTGTAACACTTCTCTTTTTCGAGAGCTGGACCCCAGGATCCAGTATTTGTTTTTTTCAGCCATATTCCTGGCGGGGTGCTTTACAGACCCAGTGCTGTGGATCCCCCATTTTAAAAAAGGGGGGTCCCAGTCCCTGGAAGGGTTTTCTAAATGGAGCCCATCGTGAGAGGTGAAGATTGGGTCTGTTACCACAGAACCCTGCAACTGGATAAGGTAAGGGAGATTCCTAAGGAATTTTTCTAATTCTTGTGGGTTTTCTCCTTTAAGTAAATGTTTGCTATGCCTAAACTTACCACTGGGGGCTGTCAAGAGCATGCTTGTCAGTCTCGTCTCGTCTCAGTGTTAGAGGCTGCATGCTCCTCCGAGCCCATGCTCCAGGTAGGATGTGGAAAGGGGGGGGGGGTTTCTTCTCATCTTCTCAGTAATGTCCCCCCACAGCTTCCATCAGGCTAGAGGCCATAGGGCAGTCAGCAGTATGCCGCACCGACTCCCGCCGCCGCCATTACGGCGACTCTTCATCCACCGGCCCTCCTCTCTGCTCCTCATGCCAATCAGGATCGGAGCCCTCGACTCGCATGGGAAAAGCGGTCTTTTTTTAAAAAAAGACGAGAGGGGCAGAAAGGGGTGGTTGGAGGAGGGGGATGGAGCATTAGCGCAACGTCTCCGTGGTTGAACGCCTACAACACAGGCTATACAGGCTATAAAGTGCACCCTTTTGCAGGTGCACACAGCTCAAGGAGGGACACAGAGCAGATGGATGGCATGTGAGTGTGGGTGACACAACATTTACTTAGCATCAGACTGAGCCTTGATAGCAGCGGCAGTTGCTGAACTATATTGCTCAGCAGTGGGTGCGTTGCCGGTAGTACCTCTGCATTTGTGCTTACTACTATGGGCGTAAGGGGCTGTACAAATCCAAGAAATAAGGGCTCAAAGGGATCTCCCTCAGGCTCTCAGGACCCCCCTCTGCAGCACCATATCCCCCTGAAGGACCTAGGGAGGCTGGTCAGAGTGAGCCATCAGGGTCAGGTGCTGCAATTGCTTCTGGCATTTTAGCCCCTGTATATATTACTCAGGAGGTATTTTCCTCAACCATAAGTGGATTAGAGAAAAAATTAATGACCTTAATTGCATCTTCACAAAGTGGAAGAAAACGCATTAGGTCCCCTTCTATCACCCAGGACCCTCAAACAGAGGAACTCTTGGAAAGGGGAGACAAATCCCCCTCAGAGGACTGGGATGAGGATGACTTCTCTTCGGAGGAATCAAGTGGGGAAGGACCCTCTTCAGCTTCACAGGCTGAGAAATTGCTGGTGCAATCTCTTACTGAAATGGTCCGCTCCACATTTAAGTTACCCGTAACTGAGTTGAAAAACCCACGTCTTGTTTGGGTTCACTGAAGCCTCCTCAAGCTGCGCATGATTTTCCTGTTCATTCATTGGTGGAAAAGCTTATATATTATGAGTGGGATCACCCAGATAAACTTTTTTTCCCTCCTAAAAGTTTTCAACACTTTATCCTCTGGAGGAAAAATTCACAAAGATTTGTGGTATACCGGCAATTGACCCCACTATATCCTCTGTGAATAAAAGTTTGACTTGTCCTGTTGACAACGCTCAAATGCTTAGGGAACCGATAAAAAATTGGAATTTCTGTTAAAAACATTTTTTCCTTGGCAGGTTCAGTAGCTCAACCTGCAGTGGCAGCAGATGGGTTATGTCAATCCTTGAGAGACCACTTGAAGCAGGTACTGTAGGTTTTCCCTGAACAGCAGGCCCAGGAGTTAGCCAACCTGCCAGTGGCTTTGTGTTTTGCAGTTCTCAATCAGAGATTCTATCCTTCAGACCTCTCGCCTTACGCTTGGGTTGGGGCATATGCGTAGAATCTTATGGTTGAAAAATTGGTCAGCTGAAACGGCATGCAAAAAGCTCCCGGCTGGTTTTCCCTTCCATGGTGTAAGGCTGTTTGGGGATGATTTGGACAGTTATATCCAAAGAATCTCAAGTGGGAAAAGTACCCTTTTGCCAGTTAATAAAAGGAGTAAACGTCCCTCATTTGAACGGGCTCTTTCTCCAGTGCCAGGGGCATCAGCCTCCAGGCAGTCATGATGACCTCCACCATCAGGTTCAAGAGGTAAAACTCAGAGTCAACCCCAGGGACAAAAGTCCTGGGGGAGGAAATTTACAAAACAGAATGCTAAAGCCTCTTTATGAAGGGGCTCCCCTGCTCGTTTGAGTGGGGGGAAGACTGCTACAGTCTTCAAGGGTCTGACAGGAGCATTTTCAGGACAGATGGGTGGTCTCTACAATAACTCTAGGTTACAAACTAGAGTTCAGAGAATTCCCATCTCCTCGTTTCCTCCGATCAAATGTTCCCAAAGACCTAGAGAAAAAGAAGTCTTTCTTTCAAGCATTGGAGCAACTTTTGTCGCAAAAAGTAATCATGGTAGTTCCCATACAAGAACAGGGATTGGAGTTTTATTCAAACCTTTTCACGGTGTCAAAGCCAAATGGAGATGTCAGACTTATTCTAGATTTCAAGGATCTAAACCGCTTCCTAAAAATGTGATCTTTTCGCATGGAATTGATACGATTAGTAGTCTCCATCCTACAAGGAGGAGAACTTCTGGCATCAATAGACATCAAGGATGCATACTTGCATGTACCTATTTTCCCCGCTCATCAGAAATATCTGCGTTTTGGAGTGGAAAAACGCAATTTTCAGTTTGTAGCTCTGCCATTTCGATCTAGCTACTGCACCTGGGGTTTTAATAAAGGTCCTGGCTCCTCCTCCTCTGGCCAGATTAAGGGCCCAGGGTATAATGGTTATAGCATACCTAGACGACCTGCTCTTAATAGACCGGTCGATAGCCCGCTTAGATCAAAGCTTGGTCACCACAGTAAACTACCTGGAATACCTAGGTTGGGTCCTCAACCTAGAGAAGTCATCATTAAAACCAGTAAGAAGACTAGAGTACTTGGGTGTGGTCATAGATACAACCCAGAAGAGGGTGTTTTTACCCCAGGCAAAAATCAGTGCCATGAAGGAGCTGGTTCAGGTAGTCAGGGCAAAGAAGGGTCCTTATATTCGCCTTTGTATGAGGTTGTTGGGAAAGATGGTGACTTAATTTGAAGCGGTTCCCTATGCTCAGTTTTATTTGAGACTGCTGAAAAACAGTATCCTGTCTGCCTGGAACAAGAAAGTCCAGGTGCTAGATTTTCCGATGCGCTGGTCACCAATAGTGCATCAGAGCCTCAGTTGGTGGTTGGTACCCGAGAATCTGCGGAAAGGGAAATCCCTTTTATCAGTTACCTGGAAGGTGGTAACAACAGATGCCAGCCTTTCGGGGTGGGGAGCAGTTCTGGAAGAGACGACTGTCCAAGGGAAATGGTCCAAAACTGAGAGAACCTTACCCATCAACATTCTAGAGATTTGTGCGGCGTACCTAGCCCTAAAGGCCTGAACATTCAGGTTGCAGGGTTGCAGATCCAATCCGACAGTGCCACAGCAATGGCTTATATCAATCACCAAGGGGGCACCAGGAGTCGTGCAGCCCAGGGAGAGGTAAATCAGATACTAAACTGGGCAGAAAAGCACGTGCCATGCATATCGGCAATCTTCATTCCAGGGGTAGAGAACTGGCAGGCGGACTACTTAGGTCGCCAGCAGTTGTTCCCAGGGGAATGGTCTCTTCACCCCGACATCTTCCTGGCTATATGCCAAAGATGGGGGATCCCGGATGTAGATCTGTTTGCGTCCAGGTTCAACAACAAGATTGACAACTTTGTGTCAAGAGCAATGAGGGACAGATGTGTTGGTGACTCTGTGGCATCAGTTCTCACTGATTTATGCATTCCCTCCTATTCTGCTGCTACCACGACTTCTTTGCAGGATCAAGCAGGAAAAGAAGTTGGTGCTTCTGGTGGCCCCAGCGTGGCCCAGAAGATCTTGGTATGCAGAAATAGTGAAGATGGCAGTAGAGTCCCCAGGGACCCTATCACCACGTCCAGACCTGCTTTTGCAGAGACCAGTGTTCTATCCTACCTTACAAACGCTAAATTTAACGGTTTGGCTATTGAAACCCACATTCTGAAGAGTCGTAGGCTTTCAGGCTCAGTAATTTCTACCTTGATTAATGCAAGGAAGCCAGTTTCCAGAGTCATTTATTATAGAGTCTGGAAGGCATATGTCTCGTGGTGTGAATCCAGGGGGTGACATCCCAGAAAGTATGTAATAGGGAGAATCGACTGAAGAAAAGTCACTACATTCTCTGGATGTAGTGAGAGCGGTCAAAACCTATTTGGAAGCGACTGCTCAGATTTGCAAAACGGATGTTTTGTTTGTGTTGCCTGAAGGTCCTGAAAAGGCCAGGCAGCGTTGAAATCTACTATTGCTAAGTGGATTGGTAATTGTTCAAGCATATGGTTTGGCGAAGAATGTTTCACCTTTTCAAATCAAAGCGCACTCCGCCAAGGCTGTTAGTGCTTCATGGGCAGTGCATCACCAGGCCTCCATGGCTCAAATCTGCAAGGCCGCAACTTGGTCTTCAGTCCATACATTCACCAGATTCTATCAGGTGGATGTGAGAAGGCATGAGGATATTGCCTTTGGGCGCAGTGTGCTCCAGGCAGCAGTACAAGGTCCTCAGGTCTGATTGCACCCTACTTTTGTTGGTGTCTCCCTCCCCTCAGATAGCATTGCTCTGGGACATCCCCTCAGTAAATACTGTGGCTCTATGTCCTGTGATGTACAAAAAAGAAAATAGAATTACCTGTAAAATCCTTTTCTTCGAGTACATCACGGGATACAGAAGTCCCTCCGCTCTTCTAATAGACATATATTGCTTTGCTACAAAACTGAGGTACTCCCAGTAAGGGGAGGGGTTATATAGGGGGCTAAATCTCCTGTCTAGGGTGTGCCAGTGTCTATTACCTAGTATTGCCTATATAACCCATCAGTAAATACTGTGGCTCTGTGTCCCGTAATGTACTCGAATAGAGGATTTTACAGGTAAGCTGTTATAAAAAATACTATTATTACACTTAGAAGCCTATACACATATTTATTGTCCAAATACAAGTATCTGGAATTTTTTATGCCCCTGAACACTGCTCTAAAATACAGATTTAAGCTCCTCATGTGCATGGGCACATTGCTTGAAATAGAAGTGTGTTCAGAAGCATAAGTTTAAAGCCCCATACACACTATCAGATTTTCTGCTGATTTTTGTCTTCAGATTTACCAAAACTATATAATATGAGGTCAAACCATAGGAGTTTCAATGTGTATGCAATCAGGCAGGCCCTTGCACTACAAGCTTTTGGTAAATCTGAAGACAAAATACAGCAGAAAATCTGATAGTGTGTATGGGGCTTAAAAAAAAAAAAAGTCTCCAAAACCTGTGTTTATTTTCTGCTCATGTGCATTAGATCTTGAAGATATATAAGGTTTTTGTTTTATTAACCACTTGGCGCCCATACTACGTCTATTGTCGTCACGGGCTTTCGGTGGTTATATCTGAATGATGCCTGAGGCCACAGACATCATTCAGATATCGGCGTTTTCAGCCGGCGATTCCCTGCACCATAAGAACGATCATATCGGCTGTTCCGCCGCTTGATCGTTCTTACGGGCAGCGGGAGGGGACACCCCCCTCCCGTCGCCCTCCGGTGCTTACGGTGAGTCGGTCACAGGATCCGCCGGCCCCCGCAAGTTACCATAGAGATTTCCGGCGGACCAGATCGTCCCCGGAGTCTCTATGATCGTTCGGAGGCCGGGCCCGATATTATGACATCACGCCCAGCCTCTGTATTCAAATTAACGGCGCCGATTTGGCTAGGAAGCCAGGATCGTTTTTTTTATTTATTTTATTCTTCCCAGCCTAGAGGTGAGATATGGGGTCTTATTGACCCCATATCTCACTGTAAATATGTCTGATCGTGCCATATTCCTATTACAAGGGATGTTTACATTCCTTGTAATAGGAATAAAAGTCATCAAGCTAAAAAAATAAAAATAAAATTAACAATAAAAAAAAAAAGTAAAGCGCCCCTGTCCCCGTGAGCTCGTACACAGAAGCGAACGCATACGTAAGTCCCGCCCACATATGAAAACGGTGTTCAAACCACACATGTGAGGTATCGCCGCAAACATTAGAGCGAGAGCAATAATTCTAGCTCTAGACCTCCTCTGTAACCCTAAACATGTAACCAGTAAAAAAAATTAAAGCGTCGCCTATGGGGATTTTTAAATACCAAAGTTCGGCGCCATTCCACGAGCGTGTGCAATTTTGAAGCGTGACATGTTGGGTATCTATTTACTCAGCGTAGCCTCCTCTTCACATTATGCAAAAAAATTGGGCTAACTTTACTGGGTTTTTTTTTAAGCATGAAACTGTTTTTTTTTCTGAAAAAAAGCGTGTTAGAAAAATTGCTGCGCAAATACCATGCAAGATAAAATGTTGCAACGACCGGCATTGTATTTTCTAGGGTCTTTGCTAAAAAAACATATATAATGTTTGGGGTTCTATGTAATTTTCTAGCAAAAAAATTAGGAATTTTACATGTAGGAGAGAAATGTCAGAATTGGCCTGGGCGCGAAGTGGTTAAATATCCTTCTCAGATTTATTATTCTAGGTTGAAAATGGACACCATTTTTTATTATTTTATTTTTAAAGCACTTAAATAAGTCTCCTTAAAAATTGTATATTTTCTCTGTGAATAGCGATTGAAAAGAAAAATACTAACAGGCATCACAATCAATTATGGGTGTTTACTAACAAACCCGTGTAATTACCATGTCATAGCTGTCATTATGATCACATGATCAGAAACCACACTGATTAGTAGGCATTGGGAGTTGTCAAATGAAAGAGCTGTCTCATGGCAAGGATCATGCAGCAGGAGATACTTTCGAAATAAAATTAACATCATGCAGGGGAATGTCAGACTACAGATTTTGGTTTAAAAGGGGTAGAAGTGAAACCAATATTTTTTTACTTTTTAGTTATCATAAAGGAGGGCTAGGACCTGCTGTTTATTGCCACAATATAAAAATAACTTGCACAAGAAATTAAGATACAAGGTTGCCAGTGTGAGAGTTATAGGCCCCATGCCTACAGGATATATTTTTATATATTTTTAACTCCTAAAAGCCAGAATTTTTGCAGAAAAAAACACCAGATGCTTGTAAAAGTGTCTAATGCTTTTACAAGCATTTAGGCACGTTTACAGGCATCAATCACTTGGGCGTTAATTCATTTAATTGGCCAGAATCATTTATTCTGGCCATTGAAATTAATAACCGCTCAAGCGCTAAAGACGCCTAAAGTTAATACTCATTATAGCGTGTTTATACGTGTTTACAAGCGGCAAGAGATTTTTTTTGTTCCAATTCTGCTGCTGCTGGATGCAATTGCACAGGTTTTTTTTCCTGCCTCTAATATTAGTATGGATTTTCTGTCTTGGCAACAATGGTCACCCATGCAGCACATCTCCGTATACACTATCTCCAACCCTTTTTTAGGAACCCTTGAAATTATTTTCAGGTTCCAGGAAACCCCAGCAAAAATTAGGTAATCAGCGTCAGTGGGATAAATGTCCATTGAATTGCTGGTTAGTGAGAGGAATGACCCCCCCCCCCCCCCCTTACAGTGATAGTCAAAATGCCACCCTAAAGACCACTGAAATTATCATTGGTGTCATGCTGTTGGCTTTGCAGGTGGTGAAGGAATTATGAAGGCATTGTCAAATGGGAGATCATTCAGCCACAGCCCAAGGAATACCTAGCAATCTATTGAGGGTCTCACATGCTCCCCCTCTCAGACACGACAATTCACAAAAGAAGGGTTTCAGCAGCAGCAGAGGTGGTTGGTGCTGTCAATCCAAAAAGCAGTGGACAGAACTAGGTGTTGTCAGTTGTTACAGGGCAGTGAATCAGCAGTGACAATGTTGACAGCCAAGCCCACGCAACATTTTCTTCATCCCACTGTAGTGCAATCAGTTTTTGAATTCAGAAGTGATGCAGCATCATTGCCACACCTTCAAAGGAATCCACATTAGGTGGACTTCACTGGCAGAATCACCAAGTATTTGTTGGTCCTTCCTGGGAGACAGTAAATAATAAAGTGCTGCAGCACATATTTATATTGGGATGCCATAGTTCCACTATAATAAAGTAGGATAGGGTTAGAATTTCTGGAGAAGTGTGGGATTTCAACAAGATAAACCTACATGCTCACCATCGATCTGATGCTGCAGGTGTCCCCCACCGACTCTACACTGAGAACTGAGTGATCAAAGCCTGCTGATCAGTTCTCAGGTCTGCTTTTAGCACAGAGCGATGACTGTCAGTCACCGCTCTGTGCTCTGCCCCTGCAGCACTCACTGGAGCACCAGACTGGGGAGGAGGTGAAAGCAGCTGGCTCACACTCTCAATGGTGCACAAAGAGGCTGAGCCAGCTGCCAGTTAGGCATCTGGGTGAATCCTAACATTGTTGGGATCCCTGCAGAACCTAGGCCGGCTCTGTGACGTCAACCGACAGCAGATTTTAGCCCGCTCCCAGCTGAATCTGGGTCACAGCAGTGCAGAACTAACTGCACTGCTGTGACCCATAGGAGAAGTATAGGAAAAAAAAAGCTTTGGTCATACTTCACCTTTTAAGCATCAGATATTCTACTGAAATATAAAAAATGAAAAATTTTATAATCGTGTACAGTTCATAATTGGTTTTATATAGTTACATTTGTAGCCATGGTATTATTACAGTTGCCATACATGTAATTTGTTTATTTTTCTTACTTTCTACATCTTCCATCATCATCCTCAACCCACCAGGACAACGTAAGTATCATACATTGAACACTTTGAATTAAATGGCCAAACATACACTATGTTGTTGCACAAAGGAGAACACATGAAGAATGAATGCATGAAGAAGCAGGTACATTTTGAGAAAATTGGGGTATCACAAAAAATGAAGACTATGTTGTAGGAAACTCGGTCTAGCATTCAATCCTACTTTACTCTTCCTCATCTATGTAGAAACTATAGAGCAAGGTGAAAGGGAAAGAAGTTCATAGAAAAGGACAGGACTAAATTACACCATTACTCTGGCACATTGTGCCTTGTTCACAATGCTTTGAAATAAAAAAAAAGAAAAAAAAAAGCATCCAACATAGTGAGTTGTGGGCTGAATTATGGACATCTACTATATGAAAAACCATAGTAAACCATAGGCAGCTTACTTCCAATTGCTGTACTGGTCTTCTGTGACACAACACTTCCTACTTAGCTGTGAAGTGCTAGTACTAGCTTTTATCATGGAGCTCTGGATGTCAGGGAGTAACCTTACTCCGTTCAACCCTGAATAAGCATACTCCATGCAGAAATAAGTTCATAGAACTAACCTTCATTATTACCATTGAGATCAAAGGCTATCCTCTTCCACTAGCTTATGAATCAGTTTATAAGACTATCCTCCCCCAGATGGTTGTGTGCACCATGATAAACCTATGGTTTAACCATTGAAAAAAATCTTCTCTTTATAGCTGGAAATGTTTACGCTGCTCAACCAGCTCCAGGTAAGTATTTTTTAGTATCTCTACTGAATATTTGTAGACTTTTGCAGAGAACACTGTTATTTCTTATGTTTTATCTAATACTGTTATAACATTATAAGATAAGACTTGCATAAATGTTAACAAGCTATATAGAAATCCATATATATTTTATCTGGAATACCTGACACATAGATTTTTTCAAATAACTGGACTTTTTATAATTTGGTTAATTGTCACTCTCAGATTATATTTTACAAGAGCGCTACTTTTTTCCATTCAACCTTGAGCAATAATACCATCTTTAAAATGAACTTGCTTAAAAAATATGCGTAATAAATTGCTGTGAAGCAATAACGATGCAGAGCAATATGATGAAAAACATTCAGCTGGCTCCTGGATTTTCCCTAAATTACCAGCCCCATGTCTTGAAAGCTGATATGTGATTTTATAGGACCAGGCCAACATCTGTAGTAGTGATAGCACTGCTGCCATGGTCAATGATTAATCTATAGCATGATACCGTGGGCTGATTAAAAGAACTGGGGGGGGGGGTTGTTATAATGAAAACATTCCCCTTTTAATATTGGGGAAGATTTAACCACTTGCCGCCCGCCCGCCCTATAGGCAATTGACGGCTGCAAAGTGGTTGCATAATCCTGACCGGACGTCATATAACGTGATCAGGATTATGAGCCGCTGCGCGCCCCCGGGGGCGCGCATCGCGGCGATCGTTGTTGCAGGGTGTCAGTCTGACACCCGGCAACTACGATCTCAGTAAAGAGTCTCCGACGGAGACTCTTTACTACATGATCAGCCGTGTCCAATCACGGCTGATCACAGTGTAAAGGGGAAGAGCCGGTGATCGGCTTTCCCTCACTCGCGTCTGTCAGACGCGAGTAGAGGAGAGCCGATCGGCTGCTCCTCTGACAGGGGGGGTCTGTGCTGATCGATTATCAGCACAGCCCCCCCGAGGATGCCCACACTGGACCACCAGGGATGCCACCAGACCACCAGGAAAAAGGTAATCCTCCCTAGACCACCAGGGATGCCAGTCAGCACAATGGATGCCAATCAGTGCCCATAATGGATGCCAATCAGTGCCCACAATGGGCATCACTGATTGGCATGCATTATTGTTTGGCACTGATTGGCATCCATTACTATAGTATAACACCAATGCCTCCTATGAGTGCCCACCTGTGCCGCCTATGAGTGCCCACCTGTGCCACCTATCAGTGCCCAACTGTGCCGCCTATCCATGCCCACCCATGCCCATCTGTGCCACCTATCCATGCCCATCTGTGCCGCCTATCCATGCCCATCTGTGCCACCCATCCATGCCAATCCATGCCAGCTATCAGTGCCAATTTGTGCCCCCTATCAGTGTCCGTCCGCGTCGCCCATCCGTGTCGCCTATCAGTGCCGCCTATCAGTGACGCCTATCAGTGCCACATATCAGTGTCCATTAATGCCACCTCATCAGTGCCACTTCATTGGTGCAACATTGGTGCCCATCAGTGCCGCCTTATCAGTGCCCATCAGTGTAGCCCCATCAGTGCCCATCAGTGAAGGAGAAAACGTACTTATTTACAAAGTTTTGAAACTGAAACAAAAAAAACTTTTTTTTTTTCAAAATTTTCGGTATTTTTTTATTTGTAGCGCAAAAAATAAAAACCGTAGAGGTGATCAAATACCACCAAAAGAAAGCTCTATTTGTGGTAAAAAAAATTATAAAAATTTCATTTGGGTACAGTGTAGCATGACCGCGCAATTGTCATTCAAAGTGCGACAGCGCTGAAAGCTCAAAATTGGTCTGGGCAGGAAGGTGTTTACCGTAAGTGCCCTGTATTGAAGTGGTTAAAAATGATGTCAAGTTTTTATTACTGTCAAGCGTCAATGGATAGGCACATGCTTGTTGCATATAAATATGAATGAATCAGCAAATAATTAAGGAGTCATAAGGATGACAGTCCTGGACCTTGCTCCAGCAAAAGCAAGTTAGCAAGAGCAGCTCCAACAATTTATCAGCCAACAAGTTCCTTTTAATCTTAAAGCAAGATCCACTTAGTGTAACTAAAAATCTGCCAGGTTTTTTAATACTGCCTCTGCCCCGTTAAGAAGATTCATCCTCTCTATTTTTCATGTTTAGTGTTGTTACAGAAAGTGAAAGTAAAAGATAAATCCCGCAATTTGGATTGTCCCCACAACAGAAATAGAGGGTAAATCTTCCAAAGGGGACGCTAGCTATAGGGAACTTGGTGACAACCAGGAAATCTTTAAAGCGGGAGTCCGCCGTTTTTTTTTTAAAAGCCAGCAGCTACAATTACTGCAGCTGCTGACTTTTAAAATAATGACACTTAACCGCCCAGTGCCCCCGCGATGTCGGCACCCGAAGCCAATCTATCGATCGTCTCTCGGGTGCTGCTGCCGCCATCTTGGCTATGGGAATCAGGAAGTGGATCCTTGTGGCTTAATTTCCCGGTTCCCTACTGCGCATGCGCGAGTCGCGCTGCACAATAAGGATGGTCCCCGCTGTCTCTGGGATCCGTGTGTTTCCCAGCAGACAGCAGGGGACCTTCGGAAAGGGGCGTAGATATCTGCGGAAAGGGGCGTATATTCTGCAGATATCTATGCCGGAAGTGGGTGCAGATACCTGTACTGTACAGGTACCTGCACCCCCCTCCCCTCCGAAAGGTGCCAATTGTGGCGCCGGAGGGGGGGAGGGTTCCAATGAGGGTTCCAATGAGCAGAAGCTCCACTTTAGGGTAGACCTCCGTTTTAATTTGTAGGGATTTCCTCTCACTTCCTGTTTTGCCTATGGGGCAGGAAGTAAAGGGAAGTACCCCAATGGGAAACAGATGGGCAAAAAAACTGTCAGGGGTTATAACCCTTCCTTAATGTACATTAAAGTTGTACTTTAATGGTTGTTAGCTTCCCATACAGAGTTTTATAATAAATTATAGAGTTTCATGACAGTTCCCAGAAAATCAGGTCCTTCAAGTCAGATTAGCCTACTGCATGTACCTTAGGATGACTAGGATTAGCATTCTCCATACAGCTCTGAGTGTTAGGAAATAGTCTTGCCTGGGTAGTAAGGGCAAGCTTCCTTTTGTGCAGCACTGAACCAGCAGCCTCCATGAAAATCAATTTTGAAAGGACTAACACCTGTAGTAATTCCCAAAGGTGGTGAGGGGTCAATGCACTGGCTTGTAGTGTCCTCCTTGCAAACATGTAGATGAAAGAAAGGTGGCAGCTCGATCTTCCACAAAGAATAAATGTATTAATCCAAGTGTGGTACAAAAAAATACAGGGCTTACACGTTTCAGCATGTAGCCTTAATCATAGCCATGATGGCTATGATTAACAACTTAAGGACCGCCGTATTGCCATTGTACGTCATCACAATGGCACAGGCAGGCACAAGCACGTACATGTACGTGCCTGCCTTCCAGCGGGTGGGGGGTCCGATCGGACCCCCTCCCGCTGGATACGGCGGTCCGGTTCACTCCAGGAGCGATCCGTGATGAGGGGATGGCCATTGGTTTCTGACCACCCCCTCTGGATCGCTCCTGGCCAATGACAAGCTTCCTCCCACTGTGTATTGTTCACACAGGAAGGAGGAAGTGATGTCATTCTCCTCGGGGCGGTCTTTTTGACCGGACTACGAGTAGAAGACACAAAGTAAGTGTGCACCAACACTACACTGACATGTAGGTACACACAGGCACACAAACCCCCCGATCCCCCCCCCCCCGATCGCCCCTCCCCCCCCCCAGTCACAGTGTCACTGATTGCATTGATCATTTCTTTACTGATCACTGCATTCAGTGTCAGTTGTAAAAGTAAAAACTGTCAGGGCAGTTAGTGTTAGGTCCAGGGTAGCCCCCTATCACCCTCAATAAAGATTTAACCCCCTGATTGCCCCTAGAGTTAACCCTTTCACCCCCTTTTGCCAGTGTCACTAAGCGATCATTTTTCTGATCGCTGCAGTAGTGTCGCTACTGTCAATAGGTAGCTAGTTATTTTTTTAGGTTCACCGCCAGGTTTTTATATCGCTAGGTACCCCGATATACTACCCAATAATGGTTTTAACCCCCTGATTGCCCCTAGTTAACCCTTTCACCCCCTTTTGCCAGTGTCACTAAGCGATCATTTTTCTGATCGCTGCATTAGTGTCGCTACTGTCGCTAGGTAGCTAGTTATTTTTTTAGGTTCACCGCCAGGTTTTTATATCGCTAGGTACTCCGATATACTACCCAATAATGGTTTTAACCCCCTGATTGCCCCTAGTTAACCCTTTCACCCCCTTTTGCCAGTGTCACTAAGCAATCATTTTTCTGATCGCTGCATTAGTGTCGCTATTGTCGCTAGGTAGCTCGTTTTTTTTTTAGGTTCACCGCCAGGTTTTTATAGTGCTAGGTACCCCGATATACTACCCAATAATGGTTTTAACCCCCTGATTGCCCCTAGTTAACCCTTTCACCCCCTTTTGCCAGTGTCACTAAGCGATTGTTTTTCTGATCGCTGCATTAGTGTCACTAGTGTCGTTAGGTAGCTAGTTATTTTTTTAGGTTCACCGCCAGGTTTTTATAGCGTTAGGTACCCCCATATACTACCCAATAATGGTTTTAACCGCCTGATTGCCCCTAGTTAACCCTTTCACCAGCGATCACAGTATAAGTGTCACTGGTGACGCTGGTTAGCCAGTTAGTTATTTAGGTTCCCCGTCAGGTTTTTATATAGCGCCAGGGACCCCCATATACTACCTAATAAAAATTTAAACCCCCTGATTGCCCCTGGTTAACCATTTCACCACTGATCACCGTATAAGTGTTACGGGTGACTCTAGTTAGTTTGCTTTTTATAGCATCAGGGCACCCACCATTTATTACCCAATAAAGGTTTAACCCCCTGATCACCCGGCGGGTGATATCAATTAGGTTTTGGGGTCAGGGTCTGCGTCGCCCCAGGCAGCACTAGGTTAGTGCCAGTACCGCTAACACCCACACGCAAAGCATAAACCTCCCGTAGTGGTATAGAATCTGAACAGATCAATATCTGATCTGATCAGATCTATACTAGCGTCCCCAGCAGTTTAGGGTTCCAAAAAAACGCATTGTTAGCGGGATCAGCCCAGATACCTGCTAGCACCTGCCTTTTGCCCCTCTGCCCAGCCCACCCAAGTGCAGTATCGATCGATCACTGTCACTTACAAAACACTAAACACATAACTGCAGCGATCGCAGAGTCAGGCCTGATCCCTGCGATCGCTAACAGTTTTTTTGGTAGCATTTTATATTTAAATCCGGAAGGCAGTGCTTGGTTTTCGGGGTCCCGTACGTGGCTAGGCTCCCAAAAAGTCCCCCACATGTGGTATCCCCGTACTCGGGAGAAGCAACAGAATTTATTTTGGGGTGTAATTTGACTTATGCCCATAGCATGTGTGAGCAATATATCATTTAGTGACAACTTTGTGCAAAAAAAAAAAAGTTTGTAATATTCCCGCAATTTGTGGCAAAATATAAAATATTCTATGGACTCAACATGCCTCTCAGTAAATAGCTTGGGGTGTCTACTTTCCAAAATGGGGTCATTTTGGGGGGTTTTGTGCTATTTTGGCATTTTATGGCCTTCGAAACTGTGATAGGTAGTGAGGAGTGAAATCAAAAATTTGCACCCTTAGAAATCCTGAAGGTGGTGATTGGTTTTCGGGGTGCCGCGCGCGACTAGACTCCCAAAAAGTCCCACACATGTGGTATCCCCATACTCGGGAGAAGTAGCGGAATATATTTTGGGGTGCAATTCCACATATAACCATGGCATGTGTGAGCAATATATCATTTAGTGACAACTTTTTGTAAAAAAAAAAATATATATATTTTTTGTCATTATTCAATCCCTTGGGACAAAAAAAAATATTCAATGGTCTCAACATGGCCCTCAGCAAATAGCTTGGGGTGTCTACTTTCCAAAATGGGGTCATTTTGGGGGGTTTTGTGCCATCTTGGCATTTTATGGCCTTCAAAACTGTGATAGGTAGTGAGGAGTAAAATAAAAAATGTATGCCCTTAGAAATTCTGAAGGCGGTGCTTGGATTTCGGGGTCCTGTACGTGGCTAGGCTCCCAAAAAGTCCCACACATGTGGTATTCCTGTACTCAGAAGCAGCAGAATGTATTTTGGGGTATCATTTTACATATGCCCATAGCATATTTGAGCAATATATCATTTAGTGATAACTTTGTGCAAAAAAAAAAAGTTTGTAATATTCCCGCAACTTGTGTCAAAATATAAAATATTCCATGGACTCAACATGCCTCTCAGTAAATAGCTTGGGGTGTCTACTTTCCAAAATGGGGTCATTTTGGGGGGTTTTGTGCTATTTTGGCATTTTATGGCCTTCAAAACTGTGATAGGTAGTGAGGAGTGAAATCAAAAATTTGCACCCTTAGAAATCCTGAAGGTGGTGATTGGTTTTCTGGGTGCCGTGCGCGAATAGACTCCCAAAAAGTCCCACACATGTGGTATGCCCATACTCGGGAGAAGTAGCGGAATATATTTTGGGGTGCAATTCCACATATAACCATGGCATGTGTGAGCAATATATCATTTAGTGACAACTTTTTGTAAAAAAAAAAATATATATTTTATTTTTTGTCATTATTCAATCCCTTGGGACAAAAAAAAATATTCAATGGTCTCAACATGGCCCTCAGCAAATAGCTTGGGGTGTCTACTTTCCAAAATGGGGTCATTTGGGGGGGTTTGTACTGCCCTGCCATTTTAGCACCTCAAGAAATGAGATCATAAATTAAAAGCTGTGTAAATTCCAGAAAATGTACTCTAGTTTGTAGACGCTATAACTTTTGCGCAAACCAAAAAATATACGCTTATTGACATTTTTTTTACTAAAGACATGTGGCTGAATAAATTTTGCCCTCAATGTATGACTAAAATTTAGTTTATTTGATTTTTCTTATAACAAAAAGAAGAAAATATCTTTTTTTTTCAAAATTTTCGCTCTTTTTCCATTTATATCGCAAAAAATAAAAATCGCAGAGGCAATCAAATACCATCAAAAGAAAGCTCTATTTGTGGGAAGAAAAGGATGCAAATTTCGTTTGGGTGCAATATTGCATGACCGCGCAATTACCAGTTAAAGCAGCGCACTGCGAAATTGGAAAAAGACCTCTGGTCCTTAAGGTGTTTATTGGTCCGGGGGCTGAAGTGGTTAAGGCTACATGCCAAAGCGCATAAGCCCTGTGTTATTTTGTACCATACCTGAATAAATAAATGTATTCATTGCGAAAGATCGAGCTGCCGGCTTTCTTTCATCTACATGTCCTCCCCATTTAGCTTGGGGAACAGGGACTAGCCTCCACCCAATTCTTGGTACACGGATTGCTACCTGCAGTTTTAGGATGAAGATTTTGACTTTTTCCTGCATGTTTGGTGCAGAATCTGAACCTTTATTCTTGATTTGACCATAAAATATCTTTTCACAGTTCGAAAAGCTTATGTTGCTAAAATAGTTCAAGGTATGTAATTTTTATTACTACTTGTTGAATGTTTTGTACACTTTATTAGATTAAACTTTTCTTTAGATTAGATTATTAGATTAAACTCTACTTAAAGAAGGATAAGTAACCTTGAAGCATACACCTTCAACAAGAAGTCATCAAGGACAGCTCCCATTTCTTTTCATACATCAGGGGACACAGAGCCATAGTAGTTACTATGTGGTTAATAGGCTAGCAATAGGTGATGGACACTGGAACACCCTAAGATCAGAAGTGCACTCCCTATATAACCCTTCCCATTACCGGGAGTACCTCAGTTTTTTCGCCAGTGTCTAAGGTGTTGGTCACGAGTAAAGATGTGCTGTGCTGAGCTCCATTGGCAGCAATCCTTGCTGGGGCTAGCCATGCTGACCAGATCCGTTCAGTGTCCTTTAATGGGTTTAAGGAATGGTACCTGGGCCTCGTGTCCAAAGAAACGAGGTTTTGCTTAGGAATGCTTCTCTTTTTAGAGAGCTGGAATCTATGATCCAGTACTTTTTGTTAGTAAGGCCATAACGTTTTTACTGGCAGGGTGCTGTTGCAGGTCCAGGATTGTGGGTAACCTCTAGGTTCCCCTGTTCCTGAAGGTTTCGGAGCCTACCGTGAAGGGTGAAGATTTCTAAGAAATATCTTTGGATTTTCTTATGAATTTCTCCTTTAAGTTTATAATATTGTCATGCCTATGTGTCACCACTATGGGCTGTATTAAGCACTCACCGCCTTATGCTGAAAACAGCGCTGTGTCAGGAGCCATCATTTCCTCCTCCTCCTCTGGCCAAAGCAGGCAGATCCTCCAGTAAGAAAGGGGAGACTGGTCTCTCCTCCTGTGCCCCCCATGTTGAAATAAACTCCTCCGGGGGAATTGTATGCCGAAAGCATTCTTTTCTTTACCGCGCAGTGATATTTACCCCCCGCCGCCATGTCAGCTGTTTGCTGGGCGCCTGAAGTCCGCTGCTCGTGCAGGAAAGCGCTTTCTTTTGAAAACAGGGGGCCGTAATCAGCACGGGGGCGGAACTAACGGCATCAGGCGCCGGCTGCATGTGGAGGAAGTTTTTAAAAGCACTGTGTGTGTGGCTGCTGCTGGCTGTGGAGGGACATATGAGCAGAGATGGCTTACTTCGGTTTGGTGACACAGGCATTTCCCTTTGACACATTATTGCTTTACCAGCCTAGGTATTAATAGCAGCTTATAGCGCTGGCCTATAACCTAGAAGTGTACATTCTTTTTGGTAAGTGCCTCTGCTTTTTATGCTTCAGGCTATGTGTGGAAAAGGGACCAGGAACTCCTCTAAGGGTTCAATGGTTTTACAAAAACGAAATCCATTTCCAAAAGAATGTCATCCTCCTCAGGGTGATGCAGCCAGTCAGATTGAGCCATCAGGGGAGACTGTTGTTGCAGCTGCGCTGGACACTTCAGTCCCTATATATCACACAGGAGGATTTCTCTTCTGACATTTTTTAATTTGGAAAAGAGGATTGATGCTATGATCACTCTCCATAGTGGGGTCTAAATGTAGCAGATCCCCATCTAGTGCTCAGGATCCTCTTATTGAGGTGCAAGAGGCAGTGGATCAGGAAGATCTTCCAAGACATTTGGAAGATACTAATATATCCTCTTCTGAGGATCCTAATATAGAGGGAGTAGTATCACAAGACGGGTTGCTTGTACACGGTCTTACTAAATTGGTTTGTTTAACCTTTTTTGCTGCCTGCAGCGCAGGCTCTTGATGAACCCACCTCTGGTTTGGGATCACTAAAACCTCCCCCATCTGGGGGTGCCTTTCCTATTCATTCATGGCTATAAAAGCTTATATATTCTGAATGGGAACATCCAGATAAACAATATTATCCACACTTTATCCTATGGAAGAGGATTTCTATAAGAAATGGGGGGGTTCCAGCAATTGATGCTGCGATCACCTCAGTGAACTAGAGTCTCACATGTCCGGTGGATAATGCGCTAATGTTAAAGGATCCAACAGATAAAAAGTTGGAGCTTCTTTCTAAAAGCAATATGTCTTTAGCAAGTTCTGTAGCGCAGCTGGTTATTGCGGCAATTGGTGTATCTCAGTCCATTAACCACTTGCTTACTGGGCACTTAAACCCCCCTCAGTCCCAGACCAATTTTCAGCTTTCAGCGCTGATGCACTTTGAATGACAATTGCGCGGGCATACAACACTGTACCCAAATGAAATTTTTATCATTTTTTTCCCACAAATAGAGCTTTCTTTTGGTGGTATTTAATCACAGCTGGGAGTTTTATTTTTTGCTAAACAAACAAAAAAGATGCAAAAAAAAAAATCATGTTTAATAGTTTGTTATAAAATTTTGCAAACAGGTCATTTTTCTCCTTCATTGAAGTGCGCTGATGAGGCGGCACTGATAGGCTGCACTGGTGGGCACTGATGGGCTGCATTGGTGGGCACTGATAGGCTGCATTGGTGGGCACTGATAGGCATAGTTAAGGCGGCACTAATAGGCACAGATAAGGCGGCACCAATGGGCACCGATAAGGCGGCACTGATGGGCAAAGATGGGCACAGATAAGATGGCACGGATGGGTGGCACGGATGGGTGGCATGGATGGGCACTGATAGGTACCACTGATAGATGGGACTGATGGGCACTGATAGGTGGCACTGATAGGTGGCTCTGATAGGTGGCACTGCTGGGCACTGATGGGCGGCACTGCTGGGCACTGATGGGCACTGGTAGATGACACTGATGGGCACGGATATGTGGCACTGGGGTGCAGCACCTTTGTTGAGGCAGATTGTGGGCACTGCTGGGTGGCTCTGTGGGCACTGCTGGGTGGCACTGTGGGCACTGCTGGGTGGCACTATGGGCACTGCTGGGTGGCACTGACGGGGGGCACTAATTTTTTATTATGTATAGTTATGAGGGGGTAGGTGGGCACTGGCAGGGGGCAGGTGGGCACTGGCAGGGCTGACCGTGATCGGGACTGATGTCCCGATCACGGCCACTGGTGATCGGCTTTTTTTTTTCTTCTTACGCTGTCAGCGATTACCGGCTCCGTTATATCACATGATCAGCTGTCACTGGCTGACAGCTGATCACGTGATAAGGGGTCGGGATCGACCCCTTGCACGGATCGGTGATCAGGCGAGTCTCATAGACTGGCCGATCACAGAGCGTGCCGCGCGCCCCTCAGGGGGCGCGCAGGCCGCTCGTGCACAGGACGACGTCAATAGACGTTGTCCCGGCAAAGGAGATCCGCGCTGTAGCCGTCATTCGGCTATAGCGCGGGTCTCAAGTGGTTAAGGAACAGTTTGTGGAGATACTTAAGATTCTGCCTGATCAGCAGGCTCAGCAATGTCAGACGCACTATGTTTCACAGTAGATGCTATGGAAAATTATATCATTCAAGCCTCACGGCTTATGATAGGACTAGTGCATTCTCGCAGAGTTTTGTGGCTGAAATATTGGTCAGCCGAAGCACCGTGTAAGAAATTCTTGGCCAGTTTCCCCTTTCATGGTGAACGGCTATTTGGGGACGATCTGGATAAATACATCCAAAAGGATCTCTAATGAGAAAAGCTCTCTTTTACCAGTAAAGAAGAAGTTTTAGCATTTCTCCTTTAAGCGTGCTTCCTAACCTGTGCCAGGGGTATCAGCGTCTAGGCAGTCTTTACTGCCTCCACCGTCAGGTTCTAGGCAGGGGAAGGCTCCTGCAATTTTCAAAGATCTGGCAGGAATAATGTCAAGATAGATGGGTGGCTTCCTCAGTTTCTCTAGGTTACAAACTAGAGTTCCAAGAGTTTCCGTCTCCTCATTTTGTAAATGTTCCCAGGGATCCAGAGAAAAATAAGTCTCTCTTTCTAGCTCTGGATCATCTCTTATCCCAGCTGGTGATATCAGAGGTTCCCTTAGAGGAACAGGGCACAGGTTTTTATTCAAACCTTTTTCACGGTTCCAAAACCAAACAAAGTGGTAAGACCCATTTTAGATCTCAAAGATCTGAATCAGCACTTAAATATCCGGTCCTTTCGCATGGAATCAATCTGATCGATTGTTTCCATCCTGCAAGGAGGGGAGTTTTTGGCATCAATCGATATTCAGGATGCATATCTCCACGTGCCAATATTTCACGCACACCAGAAATTTCTACGACTTGAGATAGAAAATAATCATTTTATGTTTGTGGCCCTGTCATTCGGTCTAGCCACAGCACCGTGGGAGTTCTCAACGATTCTGGTACCTTCTTTAGCTAGATTAAGGGCTCGGGGCATAATGATCCTAGCCTATTTAGAAGCTGTAAATTACCTAGAATCTCTGGGTTGGATACTCAACCTAGAAAAATCCTCCTTAAAACTATCAAGGAGATTACAGTACTTGGGGCTGGTCATAGATACCATACAGAAGAAGTTATTCTTAACCCAGACAAGAATCAGTTCCATTACAGGACTAAATCAACTGGTCAAAACAAAGAAAAATCCTTCCATTCGGCTGTGCATGAGATTGTTAGGGAAAATGGTGGCCTCCTTTGAGGCCGTCCCTTACGCGCAGGTTCACTCGAGACTGCTACAACCATCCTGTCAGTCTGGAACAAGAAGGTTCTGGCTTTGGATTTTCCAATACGCTTGTCTCCTGGCATATGTCAGAGCCTAAATTGATATTTGACATTCAGCCACCTCCCAAAGGGAAAATCTTTTCTGCCAGAATCCTGGAAAGTGGTGATGCCAGCCTTCTAGGCTGTGGAGCAGTCCTGGAAGAAGATTCTGTCCAGGAGAGATGGTCCAAGTCAGAAGGACCTTGCCTATCAATATTTTGGAGATTTGGGCAGTACATCTGGCCCTAGAATCTTAGACGCTTAGGCTAACGGTTTCTTATGCCAGGATTCAATCCAACAATTCCACGGCTGTGGCTTACATCAATAACTGGGGGGGGGGGCGCGGGCACGAGAAGTCATGCAACACAAAAAGAGGTGAATCATGTTCTAGCTTGGGCAGAAAACAACATTCCTTGCCTATCAGCGATTTTCTTTCCAGGAATAGAAAATTGGCAGGCAGAATACTTGAGTCGCCAACAATTATTTCCAGGGGAACGGTCTCTTGACCCCAACATTTTCCTAGCGATATGTCAGAGATGGGGTATTCCGGACGTGGACCTGTTCGTGTCCAGATTTAAAAACAAAGTTGACAACTTTGTGTCAACAACGAGTGATCCGCTAGCATGCGGAACAGATGCATTAGTCTTCCCATGGAATCAGTTTGCACTGATCTATGCGTTTCCTCCAGTTCTGCTACTTCCGCTCCTTCTCCGCAGGATCAAGCAGGAATGGAAGGAGGTGATTCTGGTGGCCCCAGCATGGCCCAGAAGATCTTGGTTTGCCGAGATTATAAAGATGGTGGGAGGAGTCCCTTGGACTCTGCCATTATGGCCAGACCTTCTCGCACAGGTTCCAGTATTCCATCCTACCTTACAGACGCTAAATTTAACGGTTTGGCTATTGAAACCCACATTCTAAAGGACCGTGGGTTATCTCCCTCAGTAGTGTCTGCTTTGGTTATTGCCAGGAATCCAGCTTCCAGAATCATTTATTATAGAGTCTGGAAGGCATATGTTTCATGGTGTGGATCCAGGGGTTGGCACCCCAGGAAGTATTTCATAGGTAGGACCCTTGATTTCCTGCAAATGGGATTAGAACGGAAGCTAGCCTTTGAGTACTATCAAGGGCCAAATCTCAGCCACGTCAGTCTTTTTTCAACGGCCTCTTGCTTCTCACTCTCTGGTGCGTAGTTTTATTCAGGGGGTAACACAGATTAATCCCCCTATAGAGGCACCTCTAAATCCTTGGGATTTAAATTTGATCTTATCGGCTTTACAGAATCAGCCTTTTGAGCCTTTACGGGAAAATCCCTTGGTTCTTTTGACAAGAAAAATAATCTTATTGGTTGCCATTTCTTCTGTTAGAAGAGTATCGGAACTAGCGGCTCTGTCTTGTAAATAGCCATATTTGATCATGCATAAGGATAAGGTGGTTTTGCGTCCTCATCCTGAGTTCCTACCAAAAGTGGTGACAGGTTTTTATTTAAACCAGGATATTATTCTACCTTCTTTTTCCCAAAGCCTCAATCTAAAGAAGAGAAGGCACTACATTACCCTGATGTAGTAAAAGCAATCAGAGTCTATATAAAAGCAACCGCTCAGGTTCGCAAAACAGATGATTTGTTTGTACTGCCAGAAGGTCCAAAAAGGGGACAGGAAGCATCAACGTCCAAAGCTTTCCAAATGGATTCGTCAAATGATTGTTCAAGCTCACGGATTAAAGAAGAAAATTCCTCCTTTTCATGTTAAAGCACACTCAACCAGGGAGTTAGTGCCTCTTGGGCGATGCATCATCATGCCTCTATGGCTCAGATCTGTAAGGTTACAACTTGGTCTTCAGTTCATGCATATACCAGATTTTATCAAATCAATGTTAAAGGTCATGAGGATATTGCCTTTGGACGTAGTGTACTGCAGGCTGCAGTATGAGTCCTCTAGCCTCTTTTTTGTTGTGTCTCCCTCCCATTCAGTTTCCATTGCTATGGGACATCCCACATAGTAACTATTATGGCTCTGTGTCCCCTGATGTATGAAAAGAAAACAGGATTTTTAAAAACACTTACCTGTAAAATCCTTTTCTTTGATGTACATCAGGGGACACAGAGATCCCTCCCTTTTTGGTATACACTTGTATTGCTTGGCTACAAAACTGAGGTACTCCCGGGAATGGGAGGGGTTATATAGGAAGTACACTTCTGATCTTAGGGTGTGCCAGTGTCCATCACCTATTGGTGGCCTATTATCCACAAAGTAACTACTATGGCTCTGTGTCCCCTGATGTACATCAAAGAAAATGATTTTATAGGTAAGCCTGTTATTTCTATAACGACCATGTCTTGCTTAAATTATATGTATAGTCAAAGTTTTTTCTTCTAGTTCTGATAAAGCAGGGAAGGGTTAGAAGCCCGGTTAGGTTTTTATTGCTGTCGGTGTGAATACTGTAAGAGATTGACCCTATTTTTTTCCTGGTAGCCATTGTCACCAGAACAGAAAGTGAGGGGAAATCCGAAAGTTTAGAATTAGCAGCAGAACAGGAGGTAAGGGGTAAACTTTCCATAGGGACACTATTTCCAGTGACAACTATCCAAGGGAGGAATTACACTCACTGTGCAGAGATTTTCTGGTACAATATTTTTTTTTATAATAAACATGACAACATGACAACTCACGCAGGGATATACAGTAGCATGTCAAACAAAATAAAAAGGTATGGGCTGAGAGAACATGAACAAATACATTTTATAGTTAATAAATGTCCTCGGGTAACAAACCGAAGATCTACATATGTCTCCCAGGCAAAGGGTCTATAAGGAGAGTCCATGTTGCAGGTGCACTATTTTGCATCAAGAAGAAAAACAAAAAAATGTGTTCAGTTCCACAAAATGCCTCCGGTCTGGGTGGGTAGTCAGTAAAAAGGAGGAAAATTGGTTTTGTATCTACTGGTGTTAGCCGCATGTTAGCAAAGGAAGGGGGGCCCTAGAACCAGGGCCCCTATAAAAAGCAGGAGACAGAGGGCTGCCACAAGACCAATGGCAGCAACAGAGGGAGAGAAAGTGATAGACTAAAGAGGAGAGCAATGAGAAAAAAAGAGAAGAAAGAAGTGATGGGGGAGGGGGAGAAGGGTAAGTCTTGCTGCAGAGTGGGAGAGTTGCAAGGCAGATGTTAGGGGAGACCCAGGCTGTTTGGATGCAGGATGGGGAGAGTGGGAATCATGTAAGATACTAGTAATTTTTTCATTAATCATAACCGATCAATGGTATTCATAACCGATAACCATAACCGGTCAGGATGGTCCTCACCATGGCAAACGAAACAGAGGTTTCTTCTCTGCTCTGGCTATTGCCCTTTTAGCAGGCATGAAAGCCAGCTTTTGTTGGTATGAGAATACCCCCTGGATCGGACAGTGCAGCAAGCATTTTGGCATCCTTGTGGATGGGTATATGGAACAAGGAATAGAGGAGCCCAAACACCCTGGACCAGACCCCCCATGAGACGGGGACAGAACCACCAAACATGCGCGACATCCCCTCATTTGAACTCGCTATCTGGGCAGGAACCAGTACCATCGTAGAAGAACCTTATATGCAGCTTCTTGGGTAGCCGTGTTAAAGGAGCACTTAGCAATGGAGGACCAGGCTTTGTTCCAGTCCTCTGGGTCAATAGAGGTCTCCAGATCATGTTCCCACCGGGACTTATAAGATACTGCCGCAGGGGAATCTAAAGCATTAAGAGAAGAGTAAATCTTCGATATGGTGTCGGGGGAACCAGAGGAATGAAGACAGATGTTCAAACATAGTTTTTTGGAAAGGGTAGGAGGAGTTGCACCTCAGTGAAGAAATCCAGTGGTGTAGTTGGGCGTAGCAGAAGATTTCTGCAGGTGGAGCCATGATTGAAGTCTACGAGAGGAGAGGATGGGGTGGACCTCAGTGAATCCATGGGCAGACCACCAGGAAAAAGAGCCCAGTTGGTCGAAAACCCAGTGGAAAGAGGGAGTTGTTGAAGAGAGGGAGAAGTGGAAGACTTTTTCAGAGATTTTAGTTCACTTTCTGTTGTATCTCTAGCACAGGTAATAAAAGAAAATCTCCCCAGTAGGACAAACGCAGCATAAAATGAACTGATACCAGAGCTAAAAAAAAGGTGGTCATTATACATACTGTACACTTTAAAGCACTTGTAAGCTTGTTTTGCACACCTTGTTTTGATGTACCTAAAGTATATTTAGCTGATGCACAGTTTAGAGTGGTATTAAACCCAAAAGCAAACATTTATTATATTGCAGCTTTTTTTTTCTTCTATTTTCATCTAGTGGTCTGGCAAGTAAGTCTGTTGTTTTTCAAAAGAACAAGTTCTCTTGCAAATGTATCAGTTACAGCAGGGGTCTCCAACCCCCGGGCCGCGGCCCGCTACCGGGCCGCGGCCCGCTACCGGGCCTTAGCCCGTTTGCAGCCGGGCCGCGAAGTGTCCACTGAGATGCGGCGGCAGCGGTGAGCAGAGCGATCACCGCACTTCCGCCCACACAGCCCTGCCGCTACACTGCTGGGGTGAAGCAGACGAGCAGAGAGATGACATCATCTCCCACCGCCCGCCCACTTCACCGCTGTTCCGCCCACTTCACCGCTGTTCCGCCCACACAGCCCTGCCAGTATACTGTTGGAGGTGAAGCAGGGTAGCAGAGAGATTACATCATCTCTCACAGCCCGCCCCGCATCACCTCTGTTCTCTCTCACGCGGAACCCTCCACTCCACTCCACTGCACTGCACTGCACTTAGTGACAATTTGCATTTAAGATGCTTCATCTAGTGGCATGTGTCTGTGGCAATCTGAATCTGGTGGCATGTGGCAAGTGACTGTGGCAATCTGCATCTGGTGGCATGTGTCTGTGGCAATCTGCATCTGGTGGCATGTGTCTGTGGCAATCTGCATCTGGTGGCATGTGTCTGTGGCAATCCACATCTGGTGGCATGTGACAAGTGACTGTGGCAATCTGCATCTGGTGGCATGTGTCTGTGGCAATCTGCATCTGGTGGCATGTGTCTGTGGCAATCCGCATCTGGTGGCATGTGTCTGTGGCAATCCGCATCTGGTGGCATGTGGCAAGTGACTGTGGCAATCTGCATCTGGTGGCTGTGGCAAGTGACTGTGGCAATCTGCATCTGGTGACATGTGGCAATCTGCATCTGGTGGCATGTGTCTGTGGTAATGCGCGTCTGGTGGCATGTGGCAATCTGCATCTGGTGTCATGTGTCTGTGGCAATGCGCATCTGGTGGCAAGTGACTGTGGCAATCTGTATCTGGTGACATGTGGCAATCTGCATCTGGTGGCAAGTGACTGTGGCAATCTGCATCTGGTGGCATGTGGCAAGTGACTATGGCAATCTGCATCTGGTGGCATGTGTCTGTGGCAATCTGCATCTGGTGACGTGGCAATCTGGTGGCATTGAACTGGGGCAATCTGCATCTGGTGACATGTGACTGTGGCATGTGTCAATCTGCATCTGATGGCATGTGGCAGTCTGCATCTGGTGGCAGGCGATGTGGCATGTGGAAATCTGGTGATAGGCAACGTGGCAAGCTGGTAGCAAGTGACAAGCTGCATCTAGTGACAGATTATGCATTATGGTGAGTTGAACTATTTCATTTTATATTACAATATAATAATAAAAATGATGCACTTATATCATCCTGACACCACATTAACCATGGTGTTGTGATGAAGTGCTAACACCAGCCATTTTCTGACAAATTGGCCGCAAAAAGCCGCATCGTCCCCCATGCACCCACCCCCGGGCCTTGCCACAATTTTCATCCACAATGCCGGTCCCCGGTGCCAAAAAAGTTGGGGACCACTGAGTTACAGGGATGAAACAAACACGAAAAATGTTCTCGTACAATACCAGATCGTACGATTTTCATTTAATCAGTACAGTTTTTGTCCGAAAATACAATACAAATACATTACAGCACTTCCAAATTTTTTTCTTTCGTACGAGAATTTTTTTACTTTAGTAACCTATTCTCATTTGATATGGAGACTAGCACGCAAAAATAAACAAATGATAATTCGTCCGATAATCTTATCGTGTATGCTAGGCTTTAGTTTCTCCCTTTCTTCTACTAGAACAGGTGAGAAAATGCAGTGTTGCAAAATTTTATTCAGGAGGTCCATTTGTAAATCAGATTTTTGCTTGTCCTTCTCAGTTTGCAAAAGTGTGCAAAATACAAGTGTAATATATTTATTTGCTTGAATGCAACAATATGCACAATTAAAATCATTCTGGTCACTGGGTTATGGCATCACCGAGTGTGACATTGTTAGCATTTGTTTCTTAGTAGCTTTAACAATTAATTTAATGGAAAAATAAATTTAAAGTTGTATAATTCATCTGTTATATTTTGATTTACAGCGCAGCCTATTCGAAACTATGGTGTAAGAAACTGGGGTATGTTTTTTTTCCATCTCTTTAAACTACTACTTCACTGGAAAGCAGTGATGTCACTAGTTTTTTAAGAAGCTGTATTTCCACAAATGTTATTAATACTGTTTTAATCCCACATGCCCAGTGCCCTTATTTGTTTCTTACTTATACTATAGTGATACCCCTCTCAACTCCATTCTAAAAATCCAAAGAAAACCAATGTTCAACAGATTTGTGAATGTACCTGACGCACCTCCGCTGGGTGCTGAAGAGTTTTGGCAAATGCTCTTTATATTATGTTATATTATGTATCGATGCATGTATGCAGGATCGTTTTTCTATTTGACAGTACTCATTCTGGATATTAAACGATAATCAAACAAAAAAAATACATACTGTAAAGGGGGTGTAAAGGTTTGTTTTTTATTTTCTAAATAGGTTCCTTTAAGCTAGTGCATTGTTGGTTCACTTACCTTTTCCTTCGATTTCCCTTCTAAATGTTTTTTTTCTTTGTTTTCTTTGTCTGAATTTCTCACTTCCTGTTCCTCCTCAGTAAGCTGTTCTGGCTGACTAAACACCGCTCGGATGATGGTGTGAAGTGTACTGAGGAGAAACAGGAAGTGAGAAATTCAGACAAAGAAAAAAAAACATTTAGAAGGGAAATCGAAGGAAAAGGTACCGGTAAGTGAACCAACAATGTACTAGCTTAAAGCTTATTTAGAAAATAAAAAGCAAAGCTTTACAACCCCTTTAATTAACACACATTGACAAACAATGCTTTAAGGATATAAATGGCTTGTATGAAAAATACAAATACCTAAAATGCAGCATGCAGCATATTTTTACAATACACTACAGAAAAAAGATATATTGATTTGAAAAGGTTTTATTTAACCACTTGCCGACCGCCTCACGCCGATGTACGTCGGCAGAATGGCACGGGCAGGCATAAGCACGTACATGTACGTGATTTGCCTCCCGCGGGTCGGGGGCCCGATCGGGCCCCCGCCCGGTGCCTGCGGCGGTCGGTTTTCGTTCGGGAGCGATCCCGGACGAGGGGACGGCCATTCATTCATGGCCACCCCCTCACGATCGCTCCCGACGAATGGAAATCCCCGGTGACATCACTTCCTCTCCTGTAATGTAAACACAGGAGAGGAAGTGATGTATTCTCTCCTCCGTGTCGGTATTTTTCGTTCCGACACGGAGGAGAGCGGATCAGTGAGTTGCACCAACACATCCCACACACAGTAGAACATGCCAGGCACACTCACACCCCCCCTTTACCCCCCGATCACCCCCCCAATTACCCCTGCCCCCCCAGTCACAGTGACACCAATGTCATTTTTTTTTTTTTTTTTTTTTTTTTTGCATTGGTGTCATTTGTGACTGTAATAACTGTTAGGGCAGTTAGGGTTAGCCCCCTTTAGTTCTAATGTACCCCCCTAACCCCCCCAATAAAGGTTTAACCCCGTGATCACCCCCCGTCGCCAGTGTCACTAAGGCTGGGTTCACATTGCAGCGGTTTATGAGAACGAATGTGATTCGCACCGCACTGCAGTGCAAATCACATCCGATCTCTGTGCGATTCGAGTTCAGCCATTCGCCGCACCCGCCGCACCCGCCACACCCGCCGCACCCGCCGCAAATTCGCACGGGACCCTTTTTTTGGCCCGCAGCAGAATCGGATCGCATGGGTGTTCACACCATGCGATCCGAGTTTGCAGATCGCACTGCGATATGCGAACTGATCTGGGGGTGTCAGTAACATTTCACTGACACTCCCAGCAGTTCGCATAGGGCAGTGTGAACTGCCGCCGGGAGGCATGCGATGCGGGAACCCGCCGCGGATTCGCGGCGTTTCCGCATCGCTCCAGTGTGAACCCAGCCTAATAAGCGATCATTTTTCTGATCGCCGTATTAGTGTCACAGGTGACGCTAGTTAGGCAGGTAGGTATTTAGGTTCGCCGCAGCTTTTTATAGCGCTAGGGACCCCCATATACTACCGCATAAAGCCCCCTGATTGCCCCCTAGTTAACCCTTTCACCAGTGATCACCATATAACTGTTACAGGTGACGCTGGTTGGTTAGTTATTTTTTTATAGTTTCAGGGCACCCGCCATTTATTACCTAATAAAGGTTTAACCCCCTGATCACCCGGCAGGTGTCATTTGTGACTAATAACTGTTAGGGCAGTTAGGGTTAGCCCCCTTTAGTTCTAAGGTACCCCCCTAACCCCCCCAATAAAGGTTTAACCCCGTGATCACCCCCCGTCGCCAGTGTCACTAAGGCTGGGTTCACATTGCAGCGGTTTATGAGAACGGATGTGATTCGCACCGCACTGCAGTGCAAATCACATCCGATCTCTGTGCGATTCGAGTTCAGCTATACAGATAGTATGGCTGAATTCGTGTCGCACCCGCCGCACCCGCCGCAAACTCGCACGGGACCCTTTTTTTGGTCCGCAGCAGAATCGGATCGCATGGGTGTTCACACCATGCGATCCAAGTTTGCAGATCGCACTGCGATATGCGAACTGATCTGGGGGTGTCATTAACATTTCACTGACACTCCCAGCAGTTCGCATAGGGCAGTGTGAACTGCCGCCGGGAGGCATGCGATGCGGGAACCCGCCGCGCATTCGTGGCGTTCCCGCATCGCTCCAGTGTGAACCCAGCCTAATAAGCGATCGTTTTTCTGATCGCTGTATTAGTGTCACAGGTGACGCTAGTTAGGCAGGTAGGTATTTAGGTTCGCCGCAGCTTTTTATAGCGCCAGGGACCCCCATATACTACCGCATAAAGCCCCCTGATTGCCCCCTAGTTAACCCTTTCACCAGTGATCACCATATAACTGTTACAGGTGACGCTGGTTGGTTAGTTATTTTTTTATAGTTTCAGGGCACCCGCCATTTATTACCTAGTCTCACTAGTGTACCCCTAAATTTAGGGGTGTCTACTTTCTAAAATGGGGTCATTTGGGGGGGGGGGTTTGTGCCATCTTGGCATTTTATGGCCTTCAAAACTGTAACGCCCTTAGAAAGCCTGAAGGCGGTGCTTGGTTTTTGGGGCCCCGTACGCGGCTAGGCTCCCAAAAAGTCCCACATATGTGGTATCCCCGTACTCAGGAGAAGCAGCAGAATTTATTTTGGGGTGTCATTTCACATATGCCCATGGCATGCGTGAGCAATATATCATTTAGTGACAACTTTGTGAAAAAAAAAAAAAGTTTGTAATTTTCCCGCAACTTGTGGCAAAATATAAAATATTCCATGGACTCAACATGCCTCTCAGCAAATAGCTTGGGGTGTCTACTTTCTAAAATGGGGTCATTTGTGGGGGTTTTGTGCCATCTTGGCATTTTATGGCCTTCAAAACTGTAATAGGTAGTGAGAAGTGAACTCAAAAAATTACGCCCTTAGAAAGCCTGAAGGCGGTGCTTGGTTTTCGGGGCCCCGTACGCGGCTAGGCTCCCAAAAAGTCCCACATATGTGGTATCCCCGTACTCAGGAGAAGCAGCAGAATTTATTTTGGGGTGTCATTTCACATATGCCCATGGCATGCATGAGCAATATATCATTTAGTGACAACTTTGTGAAAAAAAAAAAAAAAAAAAAAAAGTTTGTAATTTTCCCGCAACTTGTGGCAAAATATAAAATATTCCATGGACTCAACATGCCTCTCAGCAAATAGCTTGGGGTGTCTACTTTCTAAAATGGGGTCATTTGTGGGGGTTTTGTGCCATCTTGGCATTTTATGGCCTTCAAAACTGTAATAGGTAGTGAGGCGTGAAATCAAAAATTTACGCCCTTAGAAAGCCTGAAGGCGGTGCTTGGTTTTCGGGGCCCTGTACGCGGCTAGGCTCCCAAAAAGTCCCACATATGTGGTATCCCCGTACTCAGGAGAAGCAGCAGAATTTATTTTGGGGTGTCATTTCACATACGCCCATAGCATGTGTGAGCAATATATCATTTAGTGACAACTTTGTGTAAAAAAAAAAAAAAAATTTTTTTTTTGTCATTATTCAATCGCTTGAGGCAAAAAAATAAAATATTCAATGGGCTCAACATGCCTCTTATCAATTTCCTTAGGGGGTCTACTTTCCAAAATGGGGTCATTTGGGGGGGTTTTGTACTGCCCTGTCATTTTAGCACCTCAAGAAATGAGATAGGCAGTCGTAAACTAAAAGCTGCGTAAATTCCAGAAAACGTACCTTAGTTTGTAGATGTGACAACTTTTGCGCAAACCAATAAATATACAATTATTGACTTTTTTTTTACCAAAGACATGTGGCTGAATACATTTTGGCCTAAATGTATGACTAAAATTGAGTTTATTGGATTTTTCTAATAACAAAAAGTAGAAAATATCATTTTTTTTCAAAATTTGCGGTCTTTTTACGTTTATATCGCAAAAAATAAAAATCGCAGAGGCAATCAAATACCATCAAAAGAAAGCTCTATTTGTGGGAAGAAAAGGACGCAAATTTTGTTTGGGTACAACATTGCATGACCGCGCAATTACCAGTTAAAGCAGCGCAGTGCCAAAGTGTAAAAAGACCTCTGGTCATTTACCAGCAAAATGGTCCGGTCTGAAAGTGGTTAAAAAGAAAAACATTTTTTTTCAGGACTGTGCATTTTGGCAAAAATTTGTCTAAAAGTAACTTTTATCTCTGGTAACAGTGGACTCAGACCCTCATTTTGTCATTGCTGATCCACGCAAGAATGATGCCTTGTGCTTTAATATACAAGAGGAGCCAGGTGTACTTCTGAATCTTATAACAGACCGAAAGCAAGGTATTGTACCGGCCAATAACAAATAAATGTTTGTATAATTTAAATATCGGTTTCTTTGTTAATATGACTAGAGTGAAGTTGTTGCTAGGCCAGGACATTCAAGTACAGTATGTACATATTCTTTACAAGCAGTAAGTCTAGGTTCACATTTGTGTGCACACATCACCGATACAGCAACCTACTCATTTAAATGTACCCTCAAGAAATGTAAGGAAAGAAGGTCCAGACCCTTTTTTTTTTTAAAAGCGCTGCAAGGAACCACATGGTGTTGTGATGCTATACAGTTTCGCATGCGTAAAAAGTGGAGGTTTCGCCCATACGTGAAGGTGCAATTAAGAATTACACACCTGTGTGTCTGCTAAAGAGCAGCACATTTTGCTTGCAAGTCGGGAACGCGTGCATAATCACACATTTGTGAACCTTGTGAATTCATCTTCAAACTGACAAACTCAGCTTACCCATCTCCCCCCTCCCAGAAATAACCGGGAGCCTTCCAGCCAGTGGCGGCCCGTCCATTAGGGTGGCGTACGAGCCGTGGATTAAAGCATCCGGCCCCTGATCTACATTCAGGGACGCCCGACCATGGATTCCAATAGGGGTGTGTTTGTTTTGTTTTTTGTGAAGCATGCGATTAGAGCATGAGGCTCTAATAGGCTTCAAAAAAAGGTGGGCTCGGGGCGCATAGCACTGCACTCCATGTCCACCCAGTTGTGTGACAATAGCGAATTAATATTCGGTATTCTCACACTAAACCTCCTCCTGGCCAATCAGGAAGCGGGTCATGACTCCCATCACTCGATTGGCTGAAAGGACAGGCGACAGGTGGCGGAAAAGTTGCTGTGATGGAGAAAAGGACACACAAGAGCTGCTGCCTGTCAACAGCTGGAGCGCTGCCTGCAACCTATGGGGTAAGTGCCGATCACCGACCTAGAGCGGGGGGGTGGGGGGGTGCCGACGACTGACAGGAGAAGTGGTTGTTTGCCACCACTGCATCCAGCCTTGTAATGAAAAACACAGGGCCCCTGCTCTGCATTTATATTAGTAGACTAGAAGGCTGTCAGGTTACTGCTGAGAAATTGACCACAATCTGACTGCATGGATCTGTTATGGACTTTGTTAATGAATTTCTCCACAGCGCTCATTAGCACACGTGCAGTGTACGCTGCATTCAAGACATGTTTCTGGTGATAACTGTCACAGTTGTCAATGTGCTTATGTAAACTCTCAGCCAGACTTTCTAGCTCTCAAATGGCTGATTACAAGTGCAGAAATATGGCAACTGCAGATTAAAATATAGACCAAGATGAAACTGTCTAAATGTCCATAGTTTTGCCTTAAATCTTAATTTCAGTCAGCTAAAAAAAAAACTTTGTCAGTGGTGGCATGTCCATACGAGGTGCAGGGGTACCACCCCCCTAATCCATGCGCCTGACCCCTAATCTACATGCAGGTCGGCAGGCGCATGGATTCCAATGTTTTTTTGTTTTTGTTTTTTTAGAAGCATGTGATTAGAGCCTGAGGCTCTACTTGGCTTCAAAAGAGGATGGGCTCGGGGTGCAGAGCACTGCTACCTGAGCCCACTCAGTTGTGTGACAATAGTGAATTAATATTGTCTTCCTGATTCTCCTCCTGGCAAATCTGGAAGCAGGTCCTTAGACTCGAGTGGACGAGAGGAGAGGCGACCCTATTGGCTACCGAGGCTGAGGAGGAGACGCAGGGGAAGCCGCCGACCAGGGGGGGGGGTTTGTGGCTAATCTGACCAACCAGGTGGGGGGGTGGCAGATAGTACCTCTCCAAACTACCTCCCTAGTAGTAAGGCTCTTATGCCTATTTCGTTTAGGGGCATGGTATAAGCAGATGTACTTACTTTACTCCTTACTCCTGCCAGCTTCTTGCACAACACACGCATGGTCCCAGAAAGATGTTCCTCTTTGATGGTTGTTGGACCAGCAGTCCTGTATTTTATCTGAGGACGATGAGGGTCTGCTCCTATACCAAGGCTGGAGCTGGAGCATTTTATCTGGAATTACTGTAAGGCTGCTTTCACACTGGGGCGGGAGCAGCGTCGGCGGTAAAGCGCGCTATTTTTAGCAGCGATTTACCGTCGTTTTAGCGGCGGTGTGCGGGCGCTAGCGGGGTGGTTTTAACCCCCGCTAGCGGCCGAAAAGGGGTTAAACCCGCCCGCAAAGCGCCGCTGCAGCGGCGCTTTGCCGGCGGTATCGCCGCGGTGTCCCATTGATTTTAATGGGTAGGAGCGGTATAGGAGCGGTGAATACACCGCTCCTTCACCGCTGCAAAGATGCGGCTAGCAGGACTTTTTTCACCGTCCTGCCAGCGCATCGCTCCAGTGTGAAAGCCCTCCGGCTTTCACACTGGAGTTAAAGGGGCCGGTTTTTTTCAGGCGTTACACAGGCGCTATTTTTAGCGCTGTAACGCCTGAATACCGCCCCAGTGTGAAAGCAGCCTAATATATTATTGCGAATGGTTCCAAAGGCATATTGCTATTAGTTAGCCTTCTGTGTTAACAGATTTCCCCCTTTGCATGTGTACTTATAATAGGTCTACTTTTTAAGGTATTGCTGTGAATGGAGAACTCATAGGTGATAAGACAACAAATAAAAGTGTGCAATCGACTGAAACCTATTTTGGAAAACTGGGTATTGTAAACAAGATGGTAAACCTGAGAATTGAAGTGACCACAGATGCAATCACTGTCATAGATGGTAACGACCAGACAACATTCTCATGGCTGGACACAGTAACGGTAGACCAAAAGGGGTATGTATCTGGCTCTAACTGTATGTCAAGCCAAACACTTTCCTGTCTGGTAAAATGTTTTTAAGAGGGCAAGAAGTCAGGTTAAATCTCTCTGAGACTGAATAACAGTAAAAACTTAATAGTAGTTCTAATCCTTCCCTGCTTTATCCAAAACTGGGGAAAAAAATGCTCTTTAATGTAAAAGTGATCTGGGCGACGCCACAGACGCCAGATCCCTTTTACATGTGGGGGAAGGTGGTCGTGTTACAAAAGACTGCAGTGTTACAAGAGACTGTTGTCATGATACCACAGACTGGCATGTTTCTACATATAACAATCACAAGAGACTGCCATATTGCTCAATCCTGCCATATTCCCAAATTCTGCTGCCACAAGAAATCACCATCTTTTAAAAGATCACTGCATTAAAAGAAACTGATCTCAAAAAGTCTACTAAATTCTCAGTTTGCCTCCAGTGTAAGAAGGCAATGCCCTTTTTGGCTCCCAGACCACCTACAACTGCAAGGTTCCCAGGCATCTCCCGGGGCTCCATTGTCTGTGCTATAATGTTATGTCCAGACTTCAGAGGATGCCTACAACTTCTACAATTACAGTGGTGTTAGAAGCTTCATTTTAGAGAGCTGGTAGTGCTGGCATTGCAGAAGCAGATTTAACCACTTGCCAACCGCCCGTCGTTGTTATATGTCAGCTGTTTGAAGAGAGATATCGTTGTTATGGTAGCAGCTAGCTTCCATAACCCCGAGTGGGCGATCGGCTTTCAGATAAAAGTGGTCTCTGTGGCGGATTCGCCCCAAGATCACTTTTATCGGTGGCAGGAGAGGCCCCCCTCCCGCTGCTCTCTGGTGCCCTCTGCCGCTTACCAGAGCCACCGACAGTGGTGGAGGTGATCGGGTCCACTCTTCTCTGTGGTATGGAGCTGAGTGAGGGGAAGATGGCCCCCATCCAGCTCCATACCATTGCAGGGGAGAAGTAATGTCAAAACTTCACTTGCGTCCATATCTCTTAAAGGGACATTTTTTTATTTTTTTTATTGAATTTTAGTGTAAATATGAGATCTGAGGTCTTTTTGACCCCAGATCTCATATTTAAGAGGTCCTGTTATGCTTTTTTTTTTCTATTACAAGGGATGTTTACATTTCTTGTAATAGGAATAAAAGTGATAAAAACAATAATAAACTGCGCTCAGGTCTAAACACAAAAACCAAATAAAAAACAGAAAAAAGGGGGGCTGCAGCTCAAAGTGGGATACACACACAAAACAATCATAAAAATAAGGGCTTAGGAGCTGTGCACAGGCACCATTAAATAACCAAATTAATATAAATTAAATTGCATCACACAGAGATTGATTAAATATTGAAATATATGACTCTAAATCCTCAAATTGTTCTCATTGATCGACACTAAATTTGCTTAAAAAATTACTTTAAGGTAACAGTCCATCAAAAACTGCAGATATGGGTCCTATGTATAAGTTTTTAACATGACACCACGGTGATTCCACACGAAACACAGCAAGCAAGTGCTCGTCACCGAGAAGTGAATGCGCTTACCAGACGGTAAAACAAATGAAACTTCAATTATGAACCATCCACATCGTTACTGGTACACCGGAACATATCGATCGACCTTCCACCAGTAACTACAGCGTCACTTTAATCACACAGGATCCCCAATCCCAAACGGATAATGCACATTACCCCCCAGGTGACACATTTTGTGTATTACTTCCAAGTGGTGACGGTGTATAGAATAATACTCCAGTAGAACTCTTTTCAATTGAACCATTGGAATAAAAGTGACACAATAAAAAAATATATTTAACGCGCCCCGTCCCACAAGCTTGCGCACAGAAGGGAACGCATCTGTGAGTAGCACCCACATATGTAAACGGTGTTCAAACCACACATGTGAGGTAGTGTCACGATTGTTAGAGCGAGAGCAATAATTCTAGCCCTAGAACTTCTCTGTAGCTCAAAACATGCAACCTGTAGAATTTTTTAAACATCACATTTTTTAAACATTTAAAAATATGGAGATTTTTAAGGGTAAAAGTTTGTCACCATTCAACGGGCGGGCACAATTTTGAAGTGTGGCATGTTTGGTATCAATTAACTCGGTGTAACATCATCTTTCACAATATAAACAATAATTGGGCCAACTTTACTGTTTTCTTATTTTTTAATTCAAAAAAATGTATTTCCCCAAAAAAGTGCGCTTGTAAGAATGCTGCGCAAATACGGTGTGACACAAAAGTATTACAACGACCGCCATTTTATTCTCTAGGGTGTTAGAAAAAAAATATTTAATGTTTAGGGGTTCAACGTAATGTTCTAGCAAAAAAAAAAACAGTTTTAAGCCAGTAAACATCAAATCTCAAAACGAGTGGTTAAAGAAGGTCATGGTTTTGGGGGGCTGGTAGCGAAAAGTTTTTGTACATGTGCATACTTATTGTTATGTCTTTTTTATATTTGCAGATTTAGCTTTGCAATAAGCAATAAAAAGAGTGTAAAGTTTTCTTTTGGAGAAGGGGCAACATTTGAAATTGTTCTCCATAAAGTTTGGGCAGGCAATCCTGTACACAGAGATTACTTAGGATTCTACACTCTGAATGACCATGCATTTTCTGAAGGAGTCCATGGATTGTTAGGTAAGGGATTGTTTGTTTTGTTCCACAGCTTCTTATATACAGTGGTGTGAAAAAGTGTTTGCCCCCTTCCTCATTTCCTGTTCCTTTGCATGTTTGTCACACTTAAGTGTTTCGGAACATCAAACCAATTTAAACAATAGTCAAGGACAACACAAGTAAACACAAAATGCAATTTGTAAATGAAGGTGTTTATTATTAAAGGTGAAAAAAAATCCAAACCATCATGGCCCTGTGTGAAAAAGTGATTGCCCCCCTTGTTAAAACATACTATAACTGTGGTTGTCCACACCTGAGTTCAATTTCTCTAGCCACACCCAGGCCTGATTATTGCCACACCTGTTCACAATCAAGGCATCACTTAAATAGGAGCTGCTTGACACAGTAAGGTCCACCAGAAGATCCTTAAAAGCTACACATCATGCCGAGACCCAAAGAAATTCAGGAACAATTGAGAAAGAAAGTAATTGAGATCTATCAGTCTGGAAAGGGTTATAAAGCCATTTCCAAAGCTTTGGGAATCCAGCGAACCACAGTGAGAGCCATTATCCACAAATGGCGAAGACATGGAACAGTGGTGAACCTTCCCAGGAGTGGCCGGCCGCCCAAAAATACCCCAAGAGCGCAGCGACGACTCATCCAAGAGGTCACAAAAGACCCCACAACAACGTCCAAGGAACTGCAGGCCTCACTTGCCTCAGTTAAGGTCAGCGTTCATGCCTCCACCATCAGGAAAAGACTGGGCAAAAATGGCCTGCATGGCAGAGTTCCAAGGAGAAAACCACTGCTGAGCAAAAAGAACATCAAAGCTCGTCTCAATTTCTCCACAACACATCTTGATGATCCCCAAGACTTTTGGGACAACATTCTGTGGACCGATGAGACAAAAGTGGAACTCTTTGGAAGGTGTGTGTCCAAGTATATCTGGCGTAGAAGGAACACTGCATTTCATAAAAAGAACATTATACCAACAGTAAAATATGGTGGTGGTAGTGTGATGGTCTGGGGCTGTTTTGCTGCTTCAGGACCTGGAAGACTTGCCGTGATAAAAGGAACTATGAATTCTGCTGTCTACCAAGAGATCCTGAAGGAGAATGTCCGACCATCTGTTCGTGTACTCAAGCTGAAACGAACTTGGGTTCTGCAGCAGGACAATGATCCTAAACACACCAGCAAGTCCACCATCGAATGGCTGAAGAAAAACAAAATGAAGACTTTGGAGTGGCCTAGCCAAAGTCCTGACCTGAATCCTATTGAGATGTTGTGGTATGACCTTAAAAAGGCCGTTCATGCTCGAAAACCCTCTAATGTAACTGAATTAGGACAATTCTGCAAAGATGAGTGGGCCAAAATTCCTCCAGGACACTGTAAAAGCCTCATTGCACATTATCGCAAACACTTGGTTGCAGTTGTTGCTGCTAAGGGTGGCCCAACCAGTTATTAGGTTTAGGGGGCAATCACTTTTTCACACAGGGCCATGATGGTTTGGATTTTTTTTCACCTTTAATAATAAACACCTTCATTTACAAATTGCATTTTGTGTTTATTTGTGTTGTCCTTGACTATTGTTTAAATTGGTTTGATGTTCCGAAACACTTAAGTGTGACAAACATGCAAAGGAACAGGAAATGAGGAAGGGGGCAAACACTTTTTCACACCACTCTATGTTGGTTGTCTTGATTGTTATAGCAGTAGCCATAATAAGCTGTGAAAAATTTTGTAAACTAAAGGAACAAAATCATCAAATGTATGTGAAAACAGTTGAAAAGACCATCAATTATATAATGCTAATGAGATGCAGCAACTACGCACCAGCATCAAGACATGAATCATTCCACATGTGTCTAGTTTAGCAAAGCACCATGAGAGCCGGTTCACACAGGGGCGGCTCAGATCTGACCTCAGGTCGCCCCTAGTCGCCTTAAGTTGTGCTACATGTAAAAATCAATGTAAGTGAACGAGAGCCGTCTTAATGCACACTACTGAAGTCGCTCCAACTTCAGAAAAGGTTCCTGTACTACTTCTATCCGACTTGTACCCATTAATTTCAATGGAGGTCGCCTCCAAGTCGGATCTCCGTCTATACGGAGGCGACTCTCACAGAATTATCAGCTCTCAAAAGGGAACTCCACGCCAAATTTATTTTAAAAAATTGGCGTGGGTTCCCCCTCCGAGAGCATAACAGGCCCTTAGGTCTGGTATGGATTTTAAGGGGAACCCCCTATGAAAAAATGGCAGGGGGGTCCCCCCCAGATGCATATTCGAGCACACTACCCGGCCGGCCAGGAAAGGGGGTGGGGACGAGCGAGCGCTCCTGAGCCGTACCAGGCCGCGTGCCCTCAACATGGGGGGGTGCCTTGGGGAAGGGGGGGCTTCAAGGCCCCCCCACCCCAAAGCACCTTGTCCCCATGTTGATGAGGACAAGGGCCTCTTCCCGACAACCCTGGCCGTTGGTTGTCGGGGTCTGCAGGCGGGGGGCTTATCGGAATCCGTGAGCCCCCTTTAATTATCTAAAAAGCCCTTGGAGGTTTAATGCTGGGCTCAATGAATAAAAGTCTCTTGCTAATCCATTCAACGGATTATATGAATTCTGTCATATGAATTATGGTATATATTTTCTAAAAGAGTTTCAGAGTGATTTCTAAATTCAATTATTCTGTTTAATCCTAAAGGACAATTTTTTCATGGAGTCGACTATGAAATTTCTGATATTCATAGCACCGATGACCCCAGAAAACCAGATGCCACCATGAAAGTAAAGAATAAGCTGCTAACTGTGACAAGGTAAAAAAAAATGGTTCCTTCCTGGCCATCTTAATGTTTATTCCTGACCAAGACCCTTTTTTTTAAGAGTTAAGTAAACATTTTAGATAAATTATGGAATAGTTAACTTCAATGTCAATTTTTTATTGATGTCTGTGTCCTTGCAGCAGAGAACAACCCTCACTGTTTGTCCTGGCAGCCATTTTTACTGGGACCCAAATTGATGGAAATTCCAATATTTTAAGGTTTTTACTGGAGAGAGTATATTTCAATGGGGATGCCTATTTTGGCAACCACTGTAGAGAGTTCCTCTTAGTTCCTGCTTTGTCTGCAGGAAAGAACGTGAAGAGAATTCTTCCCAAGGGGACACATGCAGAAAAAAATCAAATCTCACAGGTTTTTAACCATTCCCTACTTTAACCCAAAAAACAAAAAATGTTGAGTTTAATTATACTTTAAGGGTACATGAATTGGATGCTTGATGATAATAAGGATGGGTGTTTAAGGATGATAACAATAATTAGAAAGGACAGATGATCAGAATATTGGGTCTCCTATAACTTTGAATTCTATGTAGACTAAAAAATTCTAAGGAATCAGTACATAAAATATATAACGCTGTTTCTGAGGAACTCTACCAGATTTCAACACAGTAGCAAACTTTTACCAAATAAAAATGACAGACCATACAGTAAGTGAATTTCAGCTGGTTCCTAACAAAGTGTCTGCAATTCGATCAGTGGGTGGTCCTCCACTCAGCCCACTGTCCGCTGAAAAATTGAAGGAGCTGGATGGAAATTTGTCTGCTGAACAGTGCCTATATCTATTTGGATGCATGTCCTGTTTAGATATTTTGATGGTGTTATGTTGGCTGTCAGAACACAATGGTTATAGCAGGAGGTTTGTCCAGCCACACAGTTTAATATGAATGAAGGATGCTGTTAGATCTATTTTGTTCAGCTCACTGGTTGAATAAAAGAGGTTTGTGGACATTTGCCCAACTTTACTGCTAATATTAAAAAGATGATTTGCCCTACTTACTACACCTCCTTCTTTTACTGACTGCCTTTCATTATTACCACAATTATTTAGTACATGATAAACAGAGCGGTAAGGGTTATAGTCTTTTTGGCAAAGCTATGCAGAAAAGGAGCTTAGAATTGACAATTATGGTCTGTATTAATTTGGTTATTCACACTAAAATATATTAATCCATTTCTTTATAACTTAACATAACATAACATTAAAAAAAAAACTGTATTTAAAAATATGTAATCACATTTGTATTTCTGTATATGTCCCTTTTGTGGAGATTATACTTAATTTCCTATAGTCTCTGGAACAGGACATAAGAGATGATCCCTCCATCAAATGCACAAACCTCAAAGAAAGAACTCTTTTATTTGCATGAGGAAGATTTGAACTTCTCTTGGTTTTTGTTTACTGTCTGTGATGCAGTTAACAAGATTCCCCTCCCTGTACAGGCACTTGAGCATGAAGTGATGACACAGCCATGCTCTTTTTTTTAAAAAGTGACAGCTTGTACATCAAACTTTTCCCTGTACTGCTGTCACAGGAAGAGGGGGGGAACAGCGAGTGGCTGCAGCAGTAGGAACATGTTACATGTTCCACCCTAAAAACGGGTGTAACATGTAACATGTTCACAAAGGTGAACTTATCTTTTACATATTCATAATTTATATTTTTGGTATATATGGCTAACAGCCAGTAAATAAGCTTTGAAACAAGCTGTCACTGACCTCTCTAGCTGCAGCCACTTTGAAGCAAATTTGTAAAATATACAGTAGCACTGAAGTCTTTATGTCTTAGCAGTTCTGCTCACTTTTCCAGCAATGATGTGGCAAACTTTCAGCCTTGTAACCTCATGTTCAGACTTTTCGTAACCTTGTCCTTAGTATGAATATAGCCTCCTGCAGAGATGAAAGTTCATACCTACATCTACTGCTTCCACTGATCTCCATTGTATTGCAAAGATATAGCTGAAGTAATAAGAATTTGCAGCATCCAGCAATACCAGGAGTGTCAGATTCCTGGTTATCTGATACACTCTTTCTTCCCGCTGGCTTCTACACCTTTACAGGACACAATATAGTAGGGGTTAGCAGATTGAAATACAGAGCACAATGAAGGACCAGACACTGACACAAAAACATACAGAAATGTGTTGCATGCTAAATATTATTCAGCAGCAGCATATCTAAAATATAGCAAATTGGTAGCACAAAAAGTAGGAAAGGTAAGCATGCACTCTCTTCTTTGCATGAAAGACTAATTAATTAATTAATTAATTAATTAATTAATCTAGCTGCAGGGGAAATCTATAGTGCCTGCAGCTACAGAGGTCAGCGAATTCTCAGTTGAAAATTAATTTACTACTTGTTAAATGTATTGAACCAATATTTATTTATGTTAATAATCTTATAGGGCTTGGGTATTAATGTACCTATCATTTTGATATAACATAGGCCATAATCAGATGGAGGTTAAAGTGGTGTTCTACACACCAAAAAAAAAAAAAATAATGCTTAAAATTCCTAAAAAAAAAAAAAAATTGGGAAAAAAAAATGTTTGAACTCACCTCTGAATGCCTGTTGCTAGGGGGTCCCTCGTAGTCTGCCTCCTTCAGTGCCTAGGCTCCTGACGTCACTTCCCCTCAGTGCAGGAAGGGCTCAGCTCTGCCCCCTCCCTCCTGTCAGTCATCTGGGACATGTGGCAGGTCCCAGATGACTGCGTCATCATGGCACGCGGCACCGCTCACGCATGCGCAGTGGGTGCGCGGCAGTAAAGCCACAGTCGGGTGCCCAGAGTTGCAATGCTGGAGCGGCCGAGAGGAGCGGGGGGGCGAGCGGGGCTTCGTTGCCCCGCATCGCTGGACCCTGGGACAGGTAAGTGACCGATTAGTAAAAGTCAGCAGCTGCAGTATTTGTAGCTGCTGACTTTTCTTCTTTTTTTTTTTTCAGGGAAAGTGGGCTTAGCCTTTGAAAAAAAAAAAGTTCCTTTTAGCAGTTAAAGCTAGTCTTGTTTTGCAATAGAACTGTGCCACAAACACTGCTATGAACTTTCTAAAGAGAAGAATTTACTAAAGCTGGAGAGGGCAAAATCTGGTCCAGCTCTGCTTAGAAACCGCTTCCAGCTTCCAGGTTTTATTGTCAAAACTTAATTGAACAAGCTGAAGTTAGAAGCTGATTGGCTACCATGCACAGCCGCACCAGATTTTGCACTCTCCAGTTTTAGTAAATCAACCTCACAGTTTTCATTCATTGTTGTGATTATTTTAATTTCAGGGGTATAAAAAGAGACTACAGAGATGGCAACACCGATAACAGTGAGGTTCCTTGTTGGTTTGTACATAATAATGCAGAAGGACTGATTGATGGAAACGCTACAGATTACATTGTACAAGATATCTTCAGCATTGTTTAAAACAATATACATTTCAGGCCCTGCTGTATGATTCAGTATTATCTTCTGTTAGACAAAATGACTTATCAATATTCTATGTACTGAGTTAACTAGACCAATGTAAGAAAGCTTTTTAATAACTGTGAGCAGTGCTGTGACCTTGTTACCTATGTTATCTATACCCTGCTGTGCCATGTAAATGCTGTTATTAGTGCAGAAATTGCCTCACAGTGGTACAGCAGAGCGCATGCTGTTTTTACTGCTCTTCTGATGCCACCAGGAATTGCTCCTACACTGTCTGCGACAGCTACAGTATTTAAAGCTGGCCATAGATGAGTATTTTTTTTTTGTTCAGTTTTTTGGTGGGCTAAGCGAAAAAAAATTAACTGATTTCTGCATCCACCTAGATTGTGTAGATGGAGGAATCTCTCCACCGGGTCATTGTACTCTTTCAGCAAGACTTGCTGCTGTCAGAATACACTGATCAGCAGGTGCAGCCAGGTGGATGCAGCTTCTGATCAGCAAGAGTTTTTTAGAATGTCCCTTCAACAAAAATCAATCAAGGGACAGCCACTTACTGATCAAAATGCGTCCCATACCGGCTGAACTGGATTCATTCTGCGACCAGCTTAAGACATGATGCTCAGCTGGCTGAGTGACAATTTAATTATAATACTTACTAAATAAATATATTTGTGCTAAGTTTGTGTTTGTGTGTTTCTTGTAAATATAGTAACATTTTTAAAGCGGAGCTCCACCCGATTTAAACATATAATCTAAAATGCATATACTAACTTTTAGCTATCCAAAACGGTAGTTTTTTTTTTTTTACAGTACCTTTTTTTTTTCTGCTGACATGCTGGACTTCCCGGTGTATGTGATTGCGGATATGGGCAGGGATATTGTGGCTATTTCGCAATATCCCCTATCTGCACTGTCTCCTGGGAGCTTTTGTCATAGTTCCCAGGAGTCAGTGCGGCGGCCTGAGCTGTTGTCTGCGCTCCGAATTGAAGTCACTGCGCATGCGCGAGATCGAAAGAACAGCGCGCAGTGCATGCTGGCTCTAAAGTGACACATTATCCCGGAAGAGGATGCCTGTGGGCTTCACATGCCCACAGGCAAGATGAAAACCGCAGAGCAGATACTATATAACTTCATTTATATAGCTAAAATCGATATGGTAAGGACTTATAAAATGGGACAAGTGAGTACTAATTATGATTAATTTAATCAATGTCATTGCATTTAAAAAAAAAAACTATTTAGGCAGTGGAGCTCCACTTTAAGATCAAGTTGAAGCAGAATTTCAGTTTGTATTTCTTAAAAAAATACCAAACAACTAGCATAAGCACCTGAATGTGTAAATACATCACCCTCCTATACAGCATTATTCATACTGGGATAGAAAGGAGCAGCCATTAAAAGCTAATCAGAATCTGCTGCATGCACAGGAGTTCACTGGGAACATGCAGATGGGAGGAGAGAAAATAGTTGTGCACCTACCTTTTGTTTTTCTGCTCTTTCAGTTTAAAATCAGAAAGCTATGGTGGGTAGGTGACACAACCTTAAAACTATCATAGAGAGTGCTGTCACATTCCTGACTGTGTAGAATTGTACATCACAGAGGTGGCTGGACAGAATTAGACATCATGGGAGATATGTTCACTTTTGTATATTTCATCTGCTTTTTTTAAACTGATTCATTTTTTCCCACGTAGGACTTAGAACAGGTTCACTAATATGCCAACCTCTAGCTACACAAAGTAACCTTCTGTTGCTCCCTCGCTACTCCTTTTTTTTTGGGGGGGGGGGGGACATGTCACTCATTTCTCTCCATCCCTTGTGACATTTCTAGTGGTGACAGACTGCCCAGGTACCTAGCTCTGTCATATGAGGCAGGGAGGGAGTCCCTATTCCTGTGTAAACTGCAAGACAAGACTTTTCAAATATTAAAATGGAAATATGTTGTGTGATTGGATTAGATGCAAAGGGTTTTTAAGTGGTAAGAAACTGCACTAGAAGAATGAGGCTGTGTGTCCCAGTCCAGACAGGAGGATTGGCTATCCCTTGGAGTAGTCAATGCAGGGCTCTTGTCTGCCAGGCGCCATCAGTGGTAAAACACAGGGGACTGAGAGAATGTATTCTCTGTTGTGAGTTGCCATTGCCAAATGTGAGTTGCCATTGCCAAATGTGAGTTGCCATTTAAGGTGCTGACTTTTAGCCCATGTTGTGTGGCAGTGCCATCTTCGCTTTCCCATCACTGTCAGTTTTCTGGTTTTGCCTGTAAAAAAAAGATAGCATTGTCCAGGCAAGGGGATCCCTTTTAGTTGTTGGGTTTTTGCTGCATTGTGGCATGAGACAAGAAGCCAAAAAAAGCAAATATCTCTGGTTTCATTTGTGTGCTAGTACAGGGCTCAGTTTGGATGCTTCTTTATTTTGCCATTGACAGCTGAGTTCTTAAACAGAGGAATTTTAGGTGGCAGGCATCAGCAGAAAGAAATAGTAAAGGTATTCAAAAATTTGAAGATTATTCTTTTTAAAAAAAAATTAAGCCACACTAATCACATTTTTACACTGTTTATTAACAAATCAATCACAGAAACAATTTATTAAGAGTTATTTTATTACAATTAGTGCCTTGTCAGTTAGTGTATTTCCTAAAGTAAGAACACTCTGTTTATTGTGCTGGTGATAGCATGTGGACACACATCTAAACTATAGATTTTAATTTAACAGAAAGACTTGCACACTGTCTAATATTTTTACTGTAGTGACCATTCTCTAGAAAATACTTTCACCTTTGCTACTGAAGTTGAGTGTTGAGGTTATAGAGCAAAATGCAACTGACCCTGTACAGTTATGATACCACAGCTGCCTTGTAGTCCAGCTCTAAAGTGCATCAGTGGGTTTAGGAAAAAGTGCATAGATCCATATGCTGCAAACAATGAAATTAAGGAAGGTCGGCACTGCCCTTTGTCAATCATAAAGCTATAGGGTATTTTTTAAGGGTAATGTTATAGGGTCACACTGTACACACTTATAAACTATTGGCCCTGGGGGTTAGTGGGCTATAGTAGCCATCACTTCCAGGAATGAACAAGTGGGTGGCTGTCCTGCGGTGGCATAAGTGATTGTCCATTTTGGAGGGCACTAACCCTCGAAGAGAGGGTACGTAGGTGGCTTTCAGGTGCTAGCTAGCTGTGTTTAGGTTTCGGAAGGAGGGTGAATAGGTGAATAGATGCATTTTACTTTAAGGCCACATTGCCACTGTGCTCCAGAGGCAGAATGCCCCCCTCTCCCAAAACCATGATGCAGAACAGGAGACATATTATGACAAATGACCAAAATGTATTACTTTATAGCAGAGTATATCATTTAAAGTCTTAAATGTGAAACTCTTGAGGTAATATCTCTCTACAGCTTTGAACCTCCCCTCCTTCCTCAATCTTTGCACACCCACATCTTATGCATGAAACTTTCTGCCAATATGTATTAGATATTTTATCTGCTAGCAATGCCATACTTCTAGGTAAACTGCATGGAGGAACATATGATACCTCCAAACCTTTAATACTGGAAGAACCTTGTGCTTATCCTCTTTTTAGCTTTATTTTACGTATTAATGCTGTTTTAACCCATTCCCTTTGATAAACAGCAGTTGCCTCCTCAACGCAAAACTTAAAATGTTTTTTAAAGTGTTTACAATACACAACTATGAATACGTGTTTTAGCTTTTCCACAAGTAACACATTTTAATATATAAAATCAGGGCACATTAGCTATAATTAATAAAAAACAGTGCTCCAGTGTTTATCAGGCTCAGTTTCTCCACACAAATACATAGTATTTTAAATGTAGTTACATTTTTTAAAACAAAAATGTAGTGTGTAAATTGCCACAAGTAGTAAGTTACATGGCAAACCAAGGTTTTTTGTTTATATCCTAGGTTCATGTGTCTCTGCCGAGGCTTTACCAATAAGGCCAAGGTTGTGCAGGTTGAGAATGGAATCCGCAATTATCCGTGCGGTTCTCTTTTGGTATCCTCCAGAGGTGACCATCAGGATAGGAATAGAGCGACTCCTGGCAATGCTGAACACAATCTCATCCCTTTTTATAATGCCCTAAATATTAAAAAATAAACAGACTTAGTTGATAAAGCAGATCTACACTTCATCTAAGTACCACAAACTGAAACATTATTTAATTTATTTTTAATATTAAAAAAAACTCACTCATCTATCTATCTCTTAATGCTTTATTTTGTTCAGAAATCACTTAAAAAAAAACACCCCTAGCATCTCTGGCCGTGACCATCTTGAGTTAGGGCAAATGATTCATGTAGCATTTACTTCCTGCAATCCATCTGTCCTTAGTTTAGACATGCAGGCTGAAGGCTGTGCTTAGCTGAGAAAACCCTGTGTCCCCTCTTGAAGACTCCTGGGATGTATGACATGATTTGCCTAGCTCTGGAAACCAGAAAGTAACTGAATAAAACATGTTTTTAAAATGCTTGTAAACCCTTATATATACCCAGTGGAGTGACTGGCCTCAGGTTATACACAGAAATCAAGCCTCCTACATAAGTTGTACCTGTTTATCTGCAATTTTCTTTTCTCTACAGCTATTCAAAGTCCAGGATGTATAAAGCTTGTCAGTGTTCAGGTAGAGAGCTGGATTACACACTGCAGAGCTCAGAGAGAGCTCTCAGAGTTGATTGGAGGGAAGGGGCACCCCCCTTCACACAGCACACAGGAACAGAGTGAGGCTGTCAATCATAAGCTGTGTGCTGGAGTTCCCTCTTCTTTCACCTTTTTTCTCCTCTCAGGAAAACTTGTCAGAAGTGATATGATATAGTTTCCTATCTATTTACTAATACCAGCAGCATAATGATTAAAAATAGTCAATGCCCATTGAGAGAGTGAAGTTCAGCTTAAGGCAAACGTCAGTTATCAGGGTTAAAGAGATAGGAAGGTTTTACATAATTCTTTAAGTGAAATATACTGTGCTAAAAGTATAAGCCATGATAATTTGGATAAACGATTCTGTAATTTGTGTTTTAATATGAAAAGAGTAGAGAAGGAATTTACCCCCTTTTAGGTCTTAAAGAGAGATCTCCTTAAATGAACCATGTCATAGTCCAAAACATTTTGCAACAGTAGTTCCATGTAAGAGAAGACAATAAACTCACTGCTTAGGGGGCCCATGCCTTTTACCTTAGGTGTTGTAATTACTCCCTCCAACCCTTATGTCACTGTTATGTCCTGTAGTGATGTAGGAGTCAGAATAGGGAACACTGCGCCGGGGGTATGTCTGATTACAGGAGATTGGGATCTTGGCACTCTGTGAGAGCATCAGTCCTGATCTCCAGCTTCCTCCTGGTTCAGGCCAGCTTAATAGAAGGCTGCAGCAATAATTAGTGGGAATGCTTCTGCAGTCCCACTATTGTTATTGTTTTTTTTATTTATTAATCATCATCATCATCTTTTTATTATTCCGTATGTTTTTTGGCTCTGCGTAACTTCTGCATACTTTCGGCTATTAAAGCCATTCAACTTTTAGAATGTTCAGCTCTTTCAGCTGATGTGTGCTCTCCTTCAACTTTTTTTCTACTATTTACACTTTTTAAAATATTAAGCTTTTTAACACTTTTTTTAACATTAAAGTCAATGAGAGCAGGCTTAAAATCCGTAAAATCTTCTTCCGTTGCCAAAAGTTTCAGCTCCTTCATACTTTCACCTACAGATGCCAAACAAACTTTAAAATGTTCACAAAATATTCAGCTATCTGGCTATATCTTTTGATATCTTTTATAGTTTTTGTGAAAAAGCTGTTTAAGTTTAGTGATAATTTCAGAAAATGTCATTAAATTTAGGGCAGCCAGGCTTGTGTTGTCTGTTTTTTTTTTCCATGGTTACCAACACTTCTTATACACAGTGATGGGCAGTGGAGGAGAGCACAGACACACCATGTTCTGATTTATAATAGAGGAATATGATGGGCAGTTTTGATGGGGGCAATATGATGGGGCAGTTTTGATGCTATTCAGCATTCCCATGCATTTTCTCCAGGAAATGCATTTTCTAGTAAATTATAATACATTTATGACAAAAGAAAAGACTTACACATATGTAGATTTGTACCCAGCATGACTGCATTAGAACAATAAAATAGTTCAAGTGGGCTCTAAATGCCTATGAAGAAATTTCTAGAGGGTAAATAATCTACTGGTCATTTTTGTTTGCTGAGCATTCTAGTGGATTTGCTATGGGAATATACAACACCAGTAGGCTGCAGTCGGCTATCAGGAAATGATTTGTAATACTTAGCATACTGTATTTCCTTATGTACACTATCTAATATCATGCAAGTTTATATGTGATGTGTGTGTATTATAGTTGAAATTATAACACTTACTTGAGGGGAAATGGAGAGACCTCCAAGTGGATCTCCATCCAGTATATCAGTCCCTGCATTGTAGACTATTACATCTGGGGTCACCTCATTTAGAGCTCCTTTCACATGTGTTTCCACTTTTTCTAGGTATTCCTTGTCCTCTGTGCCCCAGTCCAATTCAATCTTCCTTTTTATTGCTCCTGCATAGTTTGAAGTGTGAAATTCATGTTTTAAAAGAGAGATTTCTCCTGAAAGTCTTACAGCAACCAATATTCTACCTGCATTTTCTAACCTACAATAAAAGCATAGTCAGAATCTAACTGCTAACTATGAAAACTTCCACTATTTTAACCCTGTCTACTAAAATTCAGCATACAAAATTTTTATTGTTACTAATATTACCAAATCAGGTTTGAGCTCTTTAGATCAGCATTGATTGTAAATGTTTAAAGTAAATCTAGACATTAATGATCAGATCATCTACAAAGTAGTATTAAACCCTCAGTGTTTTTTTTTTGTGTAGCATGTAGAGCACAATAGAATAAACATTTCCTAGTAAACTATTTGTCAAAATTTTGACCCCAACACTTGCAGTTTACAACTTTGCAACAGTGAAGTCTCAGGAAAGTCTATTAGCTTGGAGAAGGGGGAGAAGAGAAGGCAGGAGCAGGGGGAGTGCCCTGGCATCCAAGGCCAGTGATGGTGAACCTTGGCACCGCCAATGTTTTGGAGCTACATTTCCCATGATGCTCAACTACATTGCAGAGCGCATGAGTATCATGGGAAATGTAGTTCCAAAACATCTGGGATGCCAAGGTTCACCATCACTGTCCCAGGCTATAGTGTTGTGTGTTTCTGTTAATGCACACTGCATAGGGAAACATCGCTCTAGTCTTGGAATGCAAGAGTGACTCTGTAGGATGCTGCAACAGAGTGGCCACTCTGAAACAGGAAACCTGGGCTAGCAGTCATGGCATCCGCTTAAAATGGAACAAAGGTAGGAATTTAAAAGCTGCAGCTGCATGCTTAGTAAATATATCAGCTACTAAAAGTGTTTAAAAAAAACTGGGGGTTTAATATTACTTTAAAAAACAACCTGCAGGCTAAACATATTCGCTTGAATTGCATGAGCAAGGTCTGCTCTGTCAATGTTTTATAAAACTTGTTATCTTTCAGCTACTAAATACTTGTAGCAGTATCAATGTACAGAGCCCTGTATTTTTTTTACATTACTTCTTATATTAAGCCCCATACACACTAACAGTTTTTCTGCTGAGTTTTTCCTTCAGATTTACCAAAACCATATAATATGAGGTCAAACCTTAGGAGTGTATGCAATCAGACAAGCCCTTGCACTACATGGCTTTGGTAAATCTGAAGGAAAAACTCAGCAGAAAAACTGATAGTGTGTATGGGGCTTTACTGTTACTCACTGGTTGTAAAGGCTACATGTTTTTTTTACCTTAAAGCGGAGGTCCACCCTAAAGTGGACCTTCCGCTCATCGGAACCCCCCCCCCCCCTCCGGTGCCACAATCGGCACCTTTCAGGGGGGTGCAGTTACCTGGATAATCCAGGTAACTGCACCCACTTCCGGGATAGCTCTCTGCGGAAAGGGGCGTAACTTACGCCCCTTTCCGCAAGTGCCCGCCCCTTCCCGCAAGTGCCCCGCTGCCTGCTGGGAAACACACAGATCCCAGAGGCAGCGGGGAGCGTCCTTATTGCGCAGCGCGATTCGCGCATGCGCAGTAGGGAACCGGGAAATGAAGCCGAAAGGCTCCATTTCCTGATTCCCATACCCAAGATGGCGGCGGCAGGACCCGACAGACGACCTAGAGATCGGCTTCGGGTGCCGACATCGCGGGCGCGCTGGACAGGTAAGTGTCACTATTTTAAAAGTCAGCAGCTGCAGTATTTGTAGCTGCTGGCTTTTAAAAAAAAAAAAAAAACGCGGAGTCCCGGTGGACTCCCGCTTTAATGTATTCATTGCATTATGGTAAAAAAATGTCCCAGCATTTGTATTGTCCCCTTCCCCAAATACTTTCCCTCACTCAATCCACCGCTGTGCCCATCTGTGGCATCTTTCTCCTCTCTCTCATTCATTTACAGGACAGATACAGCAGTGAGAGCCATTGGCCTCTGCTGCTGTCAATCAAATCCTGTGAGGGGCTGGGACTGAGCCATGTTGTGTGTGTATAGATGCACACAGCCCAACTTGAGAGCGAGCCTACAGGTGTGCATCCGTAGAAAGCTGCTTGCTATGGTGACACACCAAGAAGAAGAGCCAGGAATGCCAGCAGGGCCCCCCAGAAGAGGAGGTTCGAGGCCACTGTCATTATCATGTGCAATAATAGCAGGCAAGTATGAACCTGTTATTTTAATGAAATAAAAATACTTTACAATCACTTTAGCTGCACAGTTCTGTTGTGCACATTAGACCCCTTTCAAACTGAAGTGTTTTTGCACTAAAAATAGTACCTGAAAAGTACCTGAAAACTGCTTCCCATTCATTTCAATGCATGCTTTCACATTGGGACGGTGCGCTGGTGGGCTGGTGCAAAATGTCATGCAAGCAGAAGCTTTAGGGCATATTTGAAGTGCTTTAAAAAGCACCGCAAAAACGCTCCTTCCACTGAAATGAATGGGAAGTGCTTCCAAAGCGGTGCAAAAGCACCGTAAAATGGCTTTCCTTTTAACATGGAGGAACAGTTAAAAATAACTTTCATGTCTTAATAAACCCCAGAAAATAATGACTAGATTTATATGTCATGGTACATTAGCATGAAGAGTAAGTTCTGATATCTGAATAAAAAAAAAGAATTAGTCAGATAACGATATGAATCATTCATTGGTATGCATCCACATTTGTGATAATTAAAATGATCACAAATGTGATAATTTGTGATAATTAATTTGTTATATTTTTGCATAACCTCAGTTGTGAGTGGTTCCCTTAACCTAATGCCAACGGACTCTATACCGATCCCTAACTGTAGCCTACGTCAAACCCTTTTCCCCATAGCCTACGTCAAACCTTTTCCCCACACCAAATTGGTTGTGGGGAAAACTTTGACTATGACCTTGACTATTGTCATACTCCTAACTCTAGTAACACAAAAAATAAATTTAAGACAATACATTTTAAATAACTGGCTTCAAAATGTCAAACTGCGCTAAGGTGTTTCTTGTGTTCCTGTAGAGTTTCATGTAATTTGATGGGCAACAGACTTGAGTGCCATTTTAAGACAGCGCTTGTGGTCCCCAGAGAGATTTTTTTTATATCTATGGTAAAAACTTAATGTATAGTTGATGCATTAAAGCAAACGCCCCTAAACTGCTAACATTAGGTATATTGATTTAGTAGAACACATGAATATTGTTATTTGCTCCTTTTAAGAGTAAGTAAATTCCTATACATAATTTGTACCTATAGGTTTACCTATATATACACTGTAAATATCTCTTAAACATACACGTTTAGGAGATATTTAAATGACATGCAGCCGATTTTGTAATCGGCATATACGCTCTGAAGGAACAGCCACCTGTGCCGTTCCTTCAGATACGTGTGCCATAAATAATGGTTCCCCTGCGGGAGTGATGTCATTGTGGCTACAGCCAGTCACAGAGCCGAGTCCATGCACCCGGAAGGAGGAGATGGATGCTGTCTCCGGAGATTACATTGCATCGCTGGAGGGCTTAGTTTTCAAGTAAGTTTTATTCTAGCATATTATGCCTTCACCTTACCGGTGAAAAAAAACAAAACACACACACACACACCAACCACTGTCCACTACATTCTTGAAATCCCTTGCTGCCATTTTAAAAATATGCATAGTCCATGGGAGACTTATTGTTCCTTGGGCTGGTCCACTGTCGCCATCCACACCATACACTTTATGAGATGCGGCGTGGTTTGTTTTTTGGGAAGCCTTGGCTTTAGCCAAGAGGGCATCATTATGCCACCTGACACTCTCATTGCTAAAGCCATGGTAATGAATAAATAATAACAAACCATGTTAGATTGTCTGAGATGCATGCACAAACCCCAGAGTTGCCTCCTTTTAGTTCACACATTGCCATGGCTTCAGGAACTTTTTCCCTGTTACGTCATGAGATTTTGCCAAATCTTGCGATATGATGCAGTTTATACGAGAGTGCTCCTTGGAAGACTGATAATGTAGCCTTCCCAGGGGGAAGCAGGCTACACCACCAGTGCCTCAGGAAAGGCAAAAGTAAAAGAAGTGTAAGTTTTCTGAAATTAGGTTAGTTTTACATAAGACTATTCTCTCTACTGTTCAGCATGCAGAGCTGCATGCTGATGTGCTTTTTCAGTTTGAGGGAAATGTTTCCTTTAATAATAGCTCAAAAGCTCTGTACTGCAATATCAGATGTGGCTTAAGTTACGTTAGGGACATTACGGTACTTACGTTTTGCCATAGTATCTCCAGGGTAAATATGACGATTGTACACATCCATAATGTAGACCCTTTTATCATCAATGAAATCTCTTTCATGTCCATTCCCCTGTTCTCAACCAAGGTAAAATTAGTATCAGAAATATAGTGGATCAAAAAAAAAAAAAAAGTGACACATGCATTTAAAGCAAGTACCGTATATCTCACTGTGCAAAAGAGTATAGTTCAAACACATCAGATAGCTCCAAGATACCATAGATAAATATCAAATCTCTTTCATCGGCTATAAACCTTTACAAAAAAAATTATTCTTGCACCAACTTCTATCTTTATCATAGTTGAAGCACTTTATGGAGAAATGCCTTTTAATAAAAGAGACTTCCTAATGTCAAAGAAATACAGAACAAGAGCTTTCACTAGTTGCACAAAGTAAAGGGGTAGTACTTTACAATATATTATACAAATAACCATATTTATTGTCAGGTATTTTGCACAGTTTCCAAGCTAAACTTGTTCAAAAATTGGAAAAATAGGGAAGAGGATAAAAATTACAACTAAAAGTTTGGCCAAAATCTGGGCTCCCGGTTGGTTTAGGAATTTAAATTAGATCTAAACCCAATGACTAAAACCTCATGCTGTTACCTCAAAAGTTGTTTTCAGTTTTTTCAAATCTCCAGCTTCCAATACAATTATACCTGGTGGCCCTGCTATAAAGGTCCTTTTTCTGGCACTTCCTTTTATAGGGTGACAACTGTCTTCCAGTCCTGATCCTACATTGTCACAGTGTCACATTTACTCCTGGTGAAAGGCTGGGCCGACACACATTGCAGAGCCAGGGCCCACCATTGTACTTGTAATTGTGTAAGAAAACTAGTCCAGAGCAGTGGCTTTCAGCAGATGCTGAAGTGAGTGCAAGACAGAAAGTGGCTGAAAATTATAAATATTTAGTTTATGATAAATTGCTGAATTTGACATATCCATGTTAGAATTTCTGATTTTATTATTGCCTGTAAAAATATGCTCAATGAGAACACAAAAGGCATCTGTAAGCCCTTGTACACACGGTCGGACATTCCGACGGAAAATGTCCGATCGGACCGTGTTGTCGGATAATCCGACTGTGTGTGGGCTCCATCGGACTGTTTCCGTCGGAATATCTGACGGACAAAGTTTTAGAGCTGGGCTATAAAACTTTCCGACAACATGATCCGATCGGACTTTGTCCGATTGTGTGTAGAGAATTCCGATCGGACAAAGTGCCACGCATGCTCAGATCAAATTTCTAGACCAAAGCTATTGGCTACTAGCCTGAATGTAGTCCTGTCGTAACGAAATTACGTCATCACGTTACGTACGATCAGATTTTCCGACAACTCTGTCTGATCGTGTGTATGCAACACAAGTTTTGGACAAAATCCGTTGGACAAAATCTGACAGATTTTGTTGTCGGAATGTCCGACCGTGTGTACAAGGGCTTAGAGGTTCTATCCCTTAAGTCTACTAATAAAAGTGCTTTTCTTGCTGCCTTTGCTCCAACTGTAGATATTATTATTATGTCTAGTCTTGGCGACACAATAGATTATTGCAGAAAATATCCTCAATGTGGACAAGACACTAAAAAATAAATAAAATAAAAAACTTGACAGCGGTGCTAATCAGCATTAGTAATAGTGTATAAAATTCATAGTAGCAGTCACAATATATGTCTTGTTGCCTGAGATGCGGTGTACCATCATCCCATATTGCAACTGCTATTCCATCATCTTACTATTCTGATTAATCTGCATGTTCTGTTCTCAGATTACTGTTGCTGTTTACATTTTGATGGACAGGCACAATCCAATCTCCCCTCTGGCAGCCCAACTGGGACCTGACTCCTAGTGGGAACTGGGTGTGGTTATCTGCGTCACCTGTGATGTGGTGGAGCAATCAGAGGCGCATATGGTTATTATTTATTTTAAGGACCAGATGAAATCTGTGGAATATGCAAAACCTTGACGAAGCAATCATGCAAAACATGTTGGTTCTGCTTATCAACGCATCAGATTACGATTGTCAAGTATTGTCTCATGGTCCATCAAATACGCTATGAATATGTATTTTTATATGTTTTTGATACGATTAATAAATTTATATCTTTTTTAAAAAATTGGTGTCTTATGTGCCTACCCTATCAATAGACCTTGTCTCAATTAAAATCCAATTATTCTTTAAAGAGACTTGTCTCTTTCCTCGCCCCTCTCTTTTAATATATATATATATATATATATATATATATATATATATATATATATATATATATATATACACACATATATATATGTATATATATATATATATATATATATATATATATACACACACACACACACACATACATATAGATACATATACAGTATCTCATAAAAGCGAGTACACCCCTCACATTTTTGTAAATATTTTATTATATTGTTTCATGTGACAACACTGAAGAAATTACATGTTGCTGCAATGTAAAGTAGTGAATGTATAGCTTGTGTAAATTTGCTGTCCCCTCAAAATAACTCAACACACACAGCCATTAATGACAAAAAAAAGTGAGTACACCCCTAAGTGAAAATGTCCAAATTGGGTCCAGTTAGCCATTTTCCCTCCCCATTGTCTTGTTAGTGTTACAAGGTCTCAGGTGTATATGGGGAGCAGGTCTGTTAAATTTGGTGTTATCACTCTCACTCTCTCATACTTGTCACTGGAAGTTTAATATGGCACCTCATGGCAAAGAACTCTCTGAGGATCTGAAAAAAAGAATTGTTGCTCTATAGAAAGATGGCCTAGGCTATAAGAAGACTGCCAAGACCCTGAAACTGAGCTGCAGCACGGTGACCAAGACCATACAGTGGTTTAACAGGACAGGTTCCACTCAGAACAGGCCTCGCCATGGTCGACCAAAGAAATTGAGTGCACATGCTCAGTGTCATATTCAGAGGTTGTCTTTGGGAAATAGAAGTATGAGTGCTGCCAGCATTGCTGCAGAGGCCGAAAGGGGTGGGGGGTCATCCTGTCAGTGCTCAGACCATACGCTGCATACTGCATCAAATTGGTTTGCATTGCTGTCATTCCAGAAGGAAGCCTCTTCTAAAGATGATGCACAAGAAAGCCCGAAAACAGTTTACTGAAGACAAGCAGACTAAGGACACCATGTCCTGTGGTCTGATGAGACCAAGATAAACTTATTTGGTTCAGATGGTGTCAAGCGTGTGTGGCGGCAATCAGGTGAGGAGTACAAAGACAAGTGTGTCTTGCCTACAGTCAAGCATGACAGTGGGAGTGTCATGGTCTGGGGCTGCATGAATGCTGCCAGCACTGGTGAGCTACAGTTCATTGAGGGAACCATGAATGCCAACATACTGAAGCAGTGCATGATCTCATCCCTTTGGAGACTGCCTTGCTAAGGAAGCTGAGGGTAAAGGTGATGGACTGGCCAAGCATTTCTCCAGACCTAAGCCCTATTGAGCATCTGTGGGGCATCCTTAAACAGAAGGTGGAGGAGCACAAGCTCTAATATTCACCGGCTCCGTGATGTCGTCATGGTGGAGTGGAAGAGGACTCCAGTGGCAAGCTGTGAAGCTCCATGCGCAAGAGGGTTAAAGTGGTTGTAAACCCTTACAATCCACTTTTTACGACAGGTAAGCCTATAATAAGGCTTACCTGTAGCTACCCTGGATATCTCTTAAACCTGCACGGTTTAGGAGATATCCGATGTATCAGCATGTGCTGACGTTATCGCACACATGCACACTGAAGCAATGGCTAGAGTGCTGTTAGCAGGGACGTCATCACGGCTCCGGCCACATCGGAAGTAACTCCGGGATCGAAGTAACTCCGGGATTGAAGTCTCCGGCCGAAGCTGTGTACGGGGACCGCGGTGTGGGCTTCGATCTAAGGTGAGTATTTCATAATGACCATAATGGTGGCCACACAAAATACTGACACTTTATGCCCAGTTTGGACATTTTCACTTAGTTGTGTACACACTTTTTTTTTTTTTTTAACCAAAGATTTTTATTAGGTTTTGTATGATACAAGTATGAAACACTTGACATGGAAAGATGTATCATTATCATACACAATTAAGACAGTGTTCCGCATACTCACAAAAAAAAAGAAACAGTAGTATCCTATTAGAACTATTATAGGTTGAAAACCTCAAATGGCCTACTAGTAGACCTAGCCTGTCACCCCATACGGGTACACACTGTGAGCAGGCTTAGCGCTGGAGTAGGATTAACTGAGAATTAGTATCCTTTGACCTTACCGAGGGTCAAGGGCGATGGCACAGGTAAGTACGCATCTCATTTGTTTTAATACTTAGTACAGCAAAACTTGTTCATAAGGCATAGGGAAAACAGTAAACAAGAAACTTCAATACAACAGAGATATAGTTTCCTCTTTGGGTACTACTCCTGGGCCAAAATGGGTGATGTTACCTCTACTTACACTGCAGTTGGAAGAAACGTATTCTGAATTCTGGCAATTTCGTTTCAAGATATAATTCAACATGAATATCTATGACCTAGATCACAAATGTGGAGAGGCGTATTTGGAGGAATCCCAGGTCCCCCAGTATTTATGGAAACCCGGGGTTGCTCCTTCTTTGTATGCTAACAGCTTTTCCATAAGATATATATTGTTTACTCTGGTAATTACCTCCTCTAGAGAAGGGGGTGTGGGGGACTTCCAATGTCTTGTCAGCGAAATTCTGGCAGCATAAAGGATATTAATCACTATTTTTCGCATCACTGGAGGGAATTGCTCTATCGAGAGGCTAAGGAGAGCCAAACCTGGGTCAAGATTACACTTAGACTGTGTGATGTCTCTGATCAGGGATTCTACTTTCTTCCAATATGGGGGTGATAATTTCACAACTCCATAATATATGAAGAAGATTCCCCATGTGCTGGCAGTTCCTCCAGCACAGAGGAGCTGTGTCTGTATGCATTTTCTGGATGCGTAGTGGAGTTAGGTACCATCGGTGTAGTATTTTCTGGGCATTATCCCAGTGATCTATACAGGCAGAGGATTTCCCACTATATTTTAGTGCCGTATGCCATTGCGAGAATGAGTATTCCTTCCTCATTTCTCTTTCCCAGTGTAACATGCAGGGCAGTTTGGAGTTCAGATACAGAGTGTTTGTTAGTCTATAGAAAAGTGAAATCCCCTTTCTGCAGTTAGAGCTTTTGTTTAGAAGGAAGTCCCACAGTGCTTGCGGAATTTCTACCGGATTAGAGGTATTGGACACATTATGGTGCCTAATTTGGTATAGCCTATAACGGTCAGCTAAGTCTCTTTGTTCGTCAAGGGGCGCAAGAAAGTGATTGCCTGATTGTTTCCAACGATGTGTTGAGAAATTGGGTATGAGGTATTGGTAGGTTGCTAATGGAATTTGTAGTCTGCTCATCGGTACGTCAGTGATTTTACTTTGCGTCAGGCCCGACCATGCCTTAATCGTGGCTTGTATAGTGGGGTAGTTGGGGATAGTTGGTTTGTGGTGAATGCTAGCCGCCATAGCTAGAGCTGGGAGGTCGTGCCCAGGGGTGACAGTACGTTCTATGTTCGACCATTTATTGTCGGATTGACAGGAGAACCAGTATTTCATTTGGTCCAATATAGCTGTATGATAGTAAGCCTGTGCGTTAGGGAGACCCATTCCACCAAGGTACTTTGGCTTATAGAGTTTCGCTAAGGCTAGTCTAGGTTTTTTACCTGCCCATATGAATTTGTTTAGATGTTTGGCTAGTTGAGCAAAGAACTTGCAGGGTATAGGGATTGGTAACGTCCTGAAATGGTATAGTACCGTATATACTCGAGTATAGGCCGACCCGAATATAAGCCGAGGCCCCCAATTTACCCCCAAAAAAACTGGCAAACTTATTGACTCGTGTATAAGCCGAGGGTGAGACATGCCTGTCCATCCCTGTGTGTGTGTCCGTCCATCCCTGTGTGTCCGTCCATCCCTGTGTGTCCGTCCATCCCTGTGTGTCCGTCCATCCATCCCTGTGTGTGTGTGTGTCCATCCATCCATCCATCCCTGTGTGTGTGTGTCTCCATCCATCCATCCATCCATCCCTGTGTGTGTGTGTCTCCATCCATCCATCCATCCATCCCTGTGTGTGTGTGTCTCCATCCATCCATCCATCCATCCCTGTGTGTGTGTGTGTCTCCATCCGTGTGTGTGTGTCTCCATCCGTGTGTGTGTGTGTGTGTGTGTGTGTGTGTGTGTGTGTGTGTGTGTGTGTGTGTGTGTGTGTGTGTCCAGCCTACCTGTGTCCCGAGCCTTTGTCCCGAGCCTCCGTCCCGTGTCGTGCCTTGCCTTCGTCCCGTCCCGTCCCGTCCCGTCCCGTCCCGTCCCGTGCCGTGCCTTGCCTTGCCTCCGTCCCGTGCCCTCTTCGTCGGCGGCCATTGTAAAATTCAAAAGCCGCGCCTCCTCCTTCGCCTGTGATAGGCGGAACACTGAATTTCCCAGCAGCCTGTGTTCCGCCTATCACGGACGTCGTATCATCCTCGTCCGTAGTACGAGGATGAGCGGATGCCCGTGATAGGCGGAACACAGGCTGCTGGGAAATTCAGTGTTCCGCCTATCACAGGCGAAGGCGGAGCCGGAGGCGCGGCTTTTGAATCATAGAATGGCCGCTGTCTGTCTGCTCGACACGCTGATCGAGCGGGCAGACAGCGATGACTCGAGTATAAGCCGAGGGGGGCACTTTCAGCCTCAAAAAAGAGGCTGAAAATCTCGGCTTATACTCGAGTATATACGGTAGTTTAGGCAATACTTGCATTTGATAAGCCGCTATTCTTCCCACCCAGGAGAGATGTAATTTGGCTATGTGGTTTATTTCTTCAGCTAGTTTATCCAACAGGGGAGGGTAGTTGTGAAGGTATGTGTCAGAAGCGGAGGGGGAAAGCTGTACCCCTAAGTATGTGATCGAGGGAGGATTCCAGTTACACTGGAAGATATTTTTTAGTGTGTTTAGGGTACCCGATGATAAGTGCAACCCCAGCGCATAGCATTTATTAGTATTAACCTTATAGAAGGATACCCTCCCAAAGCTACTAATCAGCTTTTGAATTTCAGCAAGGGATGTGACAGGGTCAGTAACAGTGAGAATGACGTCATCAGAAAATAGCCCTATTTTATGGGTTTCTGCACCTATCTGAATACCTTTCACAGCTGTCGCGCTCCTGATACTTTCTGCTAGTGGTTCTATGACAAGCGAGAAGATTATGGGAGACAGTGGGCACCCTTGTCTTGTGCCATTAGTTAGATTAAAGGGGTCAGAGAGAAGGCCCGAGTTATAGACTCTTGCTGATGGATGAGGGTACAAGGACATGATAGCTGTGTGAATTTGGCCCGATAGCCCGAATTATTGAAGGGTCTTAGATATGTATGGCCAGTGTACCCTATCAAAGGCCTTTTCTGCGTCTAAGGCTAAAAATACGCTAGGGAGTTTGCTAACTTCAGAGTATCGTAGGAGATTGATCATGCGTCTTGTTCCATCGGGTGCTTGCCTACCTTTAACAAAGCCCACTTGATCTAAACCTAGTAGGGTAGGGGTAACATTCATCAGTCTATTTGCTAGTACTTTAGCATATATTTTTAAATCGGAGTTCAAGAGTGAGATTGGCCTAAAGTTCTGGGGGAGGGAGTTGTCTTTGCCTGGTTTCGGGATCGTGACTATGATAGCTTGTTGCATTTCTTTGGGAAAGGAGCCTGTGGATATAGCAGAATTGAAGACAGTCGCAAGTTTGGGGGTCAGGATAGTCGTAAGTGCTTTATAGTATTCGGCCGAGAAGCCATCCGCCCCTGGGGATTTATGCATGGGCAACGTCTTGATTACTGCGGTCACTTCCTCACAGGTGATGGGGGAGTTTAAAGCATTCAGTGTATGGGTATCTTTTTTAGGCAACTTCAGAGTGCCAAGGAAACGATCAATTTCTGTGTCAGAGGGTTGGTGAGTGTCAGGATCCTGGTCAAGGTTATACAGGGAGTGGTAGTAATCTTTAAAGGTGTTCGCTATGTCTTTAGGATTATGAAAAGTCTGATGTGAATGATGGTGCTTGATGAAAGGTAGGTTAGCTTTAGCCTGTCTTTTTTTAAGTGGAGAAGCGAGCAGCTTACTAGCCTTATTGCTTTGTGAATAGTAGGATAGTTTCAGTCTTTTAAAGTACAAGTCGTGGTCAGTTTTAATCTCTTGCCGTAGATCTTCACGACATTGAGTGAGCTGTTGGAGTAGGGTGGGAGAAGTGAGAGTCAGGTTTTTATGTAGACTCTCCAATTCAGCAATTTTATTTTGGAGCTGTGTTATGCGGCGGGTTTTGTTTTTGCGTTCCCTCGAAGCTATCTGTATGAGGACACCTTGGACAAAGGCCTTGTGAGCGCACCATACCATTGCAGGGGAGGACTCCCCATTATCATTTAATTGGAAAAACTCCTTGACCTTCGCTTCTATTTCGTCCCTAATGGTGGGGCGAGACAGGAGGAAAGTATTGTTGCGCCAAAGTGGCCTGCTAGCAGTCTTATTAAAGTCCACAACTTCTAGTGTTACAGGTGCATGATCTGACCAAATGATGCTGTGGATATCCGATCTAATCACATTTTGTAGTACATGCATGTCTGTGAGAAAATAATCAATCCTCGAGTAACTGTTATGCATTGCAGAGTAATACGTGTAGTCCCTCTCCGTAGCCCTGGTGCAGTGCCAAGGATCAAAAAGCCTTTCTTCATGGCAAAAGCTGTCTAGACAGGGACGCTGCCTGAGGGCCACAGAGGAGGAATCAAGATCAGCATTCAGTACCATATTAAAATCACCACATAAGATTAGGCTACCCTTTTGCATAGATTTCGCCTTATGCACAACTTTGCGGACAAAGCGTGCAGGTCTGACATTTGGGGCATACAGATTTACTAACGTATATATAGATTGATTAATTTCAGCAATCAGTATAATATACCGACCCCGAGGGTCAATGTAATCTTGCAACAAAGAAAAGGTGACAGTGTCCTTCACAGCTATTAATACACCATTCTTTTTCTTCAGATCATTAGCAGTAAATACATGGGGGAATTTGCCATGTGTGCATCTAGGTGGATTAGCACTGGGGAAGTGAGTTTCTTGTATGCAAAGAATATCGCAGTGCATGTCGATAGCAGACTTCCAGAGTGTTCTACGCTTGTAGGGGCTGTTAAGGCCTCTCACATTGTGAGACATAATTTTAATGTTCATTCCAAAGCAGTAGGGCTGTTCGTTGCCATCCAAGTGTAAATGGTAGGAGTAGAACCAAAGATTTGGTCGTAACGCTCAGGAGGGTAGTGCGTGTCAATGACACCGATAGACGTGGTTGGGAAGTCAGAAACAGGGAGACAGACCTCAAATGGTCAACAATTAACTTGGGGAGAATAGTCATAGGAAGGTCCAGTGAACTGTGTGCAGGATTCATCCTGCGATAACAGAATGGGGGAAAGAAACGTACAACAGTAGCCGTTCAGCGGGTGCTTAAGTGAACCAATGCCCGATTAGACAACTACATCAGCTAAGGCACTTGGGCAATAGCCAGTATGAGGGGGTAAGAGAATGGTGCAAGCCGGAGACTCAATAGCAAATCACAATGGTGCCAAACTTGTACTTATCTGTTTCTTCTGTTGAGTCGATGATAGCTCCTTCTGTCATGAAGGGGGTCCGGATCCGCCGCTTCTCCATTGGTAGGGAGGAGGCGCCATTTTCTGAGAAGATCCATACCTTTCTCTATGGAAGCAATCACATGTGTTTCATTATGCATTTCCAAAACAAGTTTAGCTGGGAAACCCCATTTGTACAAAATTTTATGGTTACGCAAAATCTTGGTGATGGGGACTAGGCTGTGCCTAGCCGCGAGTGTAGCTTGCGATAGATCTGCGTAGAGAGCAATCCCTGTGAAGGGGTCCGGGAGAGACGGGTGTTGTCTAGCAAATCGCATTAGTTGATCCTTTACATGGAAGAAGTGGATTCGTGCGATTACATCTCTGGGGACTTGCTCAGATAGAAAGGAGGGCTTGGGTAGCCTGTGCGCTCGATCAATAATAAGATCAGCCGGCCCTAACTCTGGTAGGGTGGTAATCATAAGATTTTGGAGGTAGGCAGTAAGATCAGATGGTTTCACAGTCTCAGGGACTCCTCTGAATTTCACGTTGTTTCTGCGTGCCCTATCCTCAATGTCCGCCATTTTGAGGCGCATAGTTTTAATTTCATTCTCAACATCAAAGTGAGCATCAACCAGTTCATTGTGAGCTAATGTGAATTCCTCCATTTTGTTTTCCACATAAGTTACTCTTTCTTTAACTGCTGATAGTTCTGTCTTAGTGGAGCGTACAAACGTAGCCATGTCATGTTGTAGGGCCCCCCTCAGTATCTGCAACATTTCTTTCATAGTGGTGTCCAGGATGGGCTGCCCTGATGTGGGGAAGGCATCTAACTGCTGTGTAGCCAGAGATGATTCCTCCATATCTTCCCCTTCAGCTTCTGTGTCTGCCTGGGTGTCCCCCTTCTCCCCTAGCCTTCTTTTTTGCTTGACTGGACTTGTGGATGGGGAGGGGGGTAGCGGGGAGTGCGAGGGATGAGACTCACCCAGGTCCGGTCGGTCTGCGTGGGCAGCATGTCCCGGGGAGGCCGCTGCACTGTGTGCCTCGCGGGCGCCATCTTGGGCCTCTCTGCTCGTCGCCGGCGGGAAGAAGTCGGTCAGCCTACGTGGCCCCTCTCTCTCCTTTCGTTTGCTCATGGTTACCAGTGTGTGCCTGAGGTATTCCCCTGCCAGAGGATACCAAATGTGGGCATACAGGTTCGCTGTGAGCCGCTGTGTAAAGTCCGCTGTTACGGAGCTCTCTCCTCACACCACCATGCGCTCCGGCTGCCGGCTCCGCCCCTTTGTGTACACACTTTTGTTGCCAGCGGTTTAGACATTAATGGCTGTGTGTTGGGTTATTTTGAGGGGACAGCACATTTACAACGTCATACAAGCTGTAGACTCACTACTTTACATTGCAGCAAAGTTTTATTTCTTCAGTGTTGTCACATGAAAATATATAATAAAATATTTGCAAAAATGTGAGGAGTGTACTCCCTTTTGTATACACACACACACACGTGTTGCCAACCTACCAGATTGAAATTTACTGATATGACACCCAAAACTTACTGGCACTGTCAAGTTTTTACTGGCATATCTAAAAGTTACAAAATATAATTTTTAAGTGCAAATTTAAGTATTTAGGCTACAGTATTTAGGCTACAAACAAGTACAATATGCAATTAGCAAAGTGATTTAAGGTAGATATTAAGGCAAAAACATATTTCTTATTTTCTTTTCGATATTGCAAATAAGTAGCTCAGGGACAGGAATCGAGAGGGCAAGAAATTGGCACACACACATGAAATGGACTCTGACAGAGACACTGACAGCAGTGTGCAGTAGCACAGATGATGATGGCACCTCACCAACATGACACATCCCCTCCTGGCATGGAAAGTCACAGTGACCCTCTCTCCATGCCAGGTGGTCCCTTCAGTCCACTCCAGGCTTGCCTTCCTCCTGCTCATGAGGCTCCGGCTGCTTTGTTCCCTGGCATCATGACTTCACGTGACACACTGCCGGCGAAGGCCGAACACACTGTAGCAAGCGCTCTGATGGTTTTGGCTAAGTGTCACAGCCATATTTTTTACTGGCAACCTTTTTCTTTCACTGGCATTTACTGGCAGGAGAAAAATTCCCATTTTTTTACTGGCTGCCAGTAAAAATACTGGCGGTTGGCAACACTGACACACACACACTAAAATTCTATAAGGTTAGGAATAGTTCAGTACCTGATGAGCATCCAAATCTATAATTGTTGCCTTGGATATTCCTTCAACACGTTCAAATAAGAACTAAAAAAAGAAGAAAAAAATGTAATATGCTTAAGATTTTATAACACATATTAACAATAGCATGATATTAATCTCTCCACAAAAATAAATACATATATAAACAGGCAGTATTCACGCTAGTGCAGTAACTGGCTTATTTTTGCACTGGAATAGCCAGTCACTGCAAGGGCATATAGAGTACGATTGTTTCTATGTGCCCCATTTCCAGTGCAATGCAGCCTGGAGGCACAGGTCAGTGAGCTGCTATAAAATGCAGACATGCTCCATTTTATTGCAGCACACAGGAAGGAACCACATGTCACCACACAGCAGCGCAGCACACTGTGCTGCTGTGCTTTGACATGAATAAAGTGTTACTTTTTGCACTTGAGAAAGCAAAAAGGGAACTTTGTGATGAAACCCACATCACACTGCCGCCTCACCACTAGCTCACTGCAGCTGAAATGGACATCTGCCAGAACACTAAACTGCTCTGGTTTAGGGTGTGGGCAGTGTGAACAGGACCTTACTACCTCCACTTCTTTCACCTTTTCTTATCCCTGATTCCACTTTTCATTTCTATTTATAATTTAAATTTTATCACCCATAGCCTTCATAAAGCCTTTGCAAATTCTGTCATGTCAACATCGGCTGCATTTAAAGCGGAAGTAAATCCATCCGTAAAACAAGTTTCATAAGACTTCCATTGGTTGGGCTCTCTCAACCAATGGCTGGTTTCATACCTTACCACATGTGCAGCATCATGGCAGTTGTAGATTAAACAGAGGCAAAGATGGCAGCTTCCTTGGCTAAAAAAGATAAGGGGGGGGTTTACTTACAATTTTAATGGGCACATTCATTGGGCTCTACTGACCATTTTTTCTTGGATGCAAAGCATAGTGGCTGCAGCATATGTGTATACCCCCATACAGCCTCCTTTGCAGCTGGGGGGGGGGGGGGGGGGGGGGTGGTAAACTCTGGATCCAATTGTCTTTATCACTCCTACCCATCCACGTGTAAATTCGATCTCAGGGCTCATTCACACCATCAGATGGGGGGCAGCTGCTCAGGGCTGTACATTGCAAAGATTAAGCAGCATGTCACCATGAACGGGGCTGTGCCACAACTGCCCTACAACCATATGCAATGCATGCGTTTGCAGTGCGGTGGGTGAGCATTTTCAGGGTTAAAACAGGCAGTGAGGAGGTAAGATATTACCTGCTTACCACCTGTCAAATACCAGAAATGATAGCCACACATGGTATTGAGCCCTTTCATCCCCCTTCTTCCCTCAGAGCACCCTTACAGGCTTTTAGATCCATGCACTTCCTTCAGAGCCCAGCTCCCCAAACACACTGACATGCAAATCAACCCTACTTCAACTGATAGTGGCACTGCAGCATTTTTTCCTTTCATTGCACCACGAATGCAAGGCCATTTTTTACTTTTAGTGACACCACCGACAGGGACATTTTTGTCTCTACTGTTAGCCCCATATTTGTGCATCAATTTTAAACTCCACATTACATACACTGGCCCCAATCTCTCCTCCACGGAGGATATTGGGGTGGGGGGTGCAGTTTGCAAACTTTGCCCCCCGGATGCTGGGTGACCTTGTCCCGCCACTGCCTGACAGGTGTTCTAATCCCTCTCTAGTCTATCCAAAACTAAAATAAAAGTTTTACCCTACGTTATACTTTACTGTAGAGAATGAATCAAGGTAAAAAAAAAAAAACCTTGTGCCTTAGCATGGGAAAGACATATATAAAGAGAGGTGATGGTGCTGCACACCCCAAATAGTACAATATGGGAAGATTCCCCCAGGGTGGGGTTTCAGGCAGAAAGGTAAATAATTAAATATATATATATTATTATTTTTTTATTAAAGTATAAATAACATAATACCATGGCAGTTAAAGAGATTATACATAGCATTACATATCAGAATGTCAGTTGTATAAAATCCTGATGCGTTTTGACCCGTATAATTAGGGTTTTATTCAGAGTATTAGTTTGCTGCAAAAGACATTACATGTACACACGTCACATTTTAATAGGTGATTCATAAATCAAATATAATAAATACAAATGTAACATATTTACCTGGTGGAAGGTCAGAGCATTCTCAGCAAAAACTATATGGATATTATATTTTATTTATATTTTATACTAAGCTGGGGTAAGACTTTAAGATTGAAGATGGTCATAGCATCTAAGTAGTGTTGCATATTAAGGTGTAAAAGGTGTAAGATAGATGAGGAAGAACAAGAGAACTGATGAGTGAAAAGATGAATAGAGGGAAACAGGAAGTAAGGGGATGAGTGATAAAAAGGAAAAAAAACGCAAGGGGGAGTGAGGAAAATGGGAAGAAAAGAAAAGTGGAAGAGAGGGAAAAAGAAAGAAAAACCAAATAGATGAATAAGAAATGAGAAGTGAGCATGACATAGGCAGGTGAGTGTGCACTAGGAAAATATATACATGTGTAAAATGTGATAGAGAATGATGAAACAAGTAGAAGGGTGAGGGAAAACAAGAAGGTAAAACTCATCAAGAACAGGAGGGAAGGGGGGAGCGGAGAAAAGGAGTAAGGTGTGATAAATGGAAAGGTGAAGGAGTGAAGGGGGTGGACTAGTGGACAGTGGACAGTTGGAAAAGACAGAGAGAAGTGAGTGAAAAGTGGGGGGTGAAGGATAGCAGAAAGGGTAAAAGGACAGGTGAGGCTAGCAATGAGGTGCAGTGTGAAAAGAGGGAAGAAAGGATGAAAGAAAACAGTGGGAAGGGAAAAGGAATGAGAAATGGGAGGAATTAGAGAAGGAAGGTAATAGAAAGGTGTGAGAGTGATAAATTGTGAAAGAATGAAAGAGTATTTAAATGAATCAAAAAATGGTATTGAAACCAAAAAATTAGTGAGTATAAAAAGTGCAAACTAAGTGCAAAACATATATAAATGATTATATTTTTACCTAACTGATAAGATGGTAAAAACATTATGCAAGCATTATCCAAGCCATGGATAATGCCAGAAAGGAGTTTCACATAGAAAATCTATGACTCTGTATATACAGTAAACAGAAAGGAGCCAATAGATTTGTTATAGAGGATAAACACAATGGGTAGATTTTATTAAATGCCACATAACTTGGCACAGGATGGTAGGAGTCATGCACGAGCAAGTAGTTAAATTTTAACTTACTTAAGAAATGCTGAGAGAGGGTCTGACCATCCTGGTGGAATGAAAGGGATCAAAATAAAGTCACTTCTGCCGTAAACACGCAACGTCACGCTCACTTGCGGGGCCCCGCACATGCACGAGCAGCAAAAAGACGTCTGAAAGTGATCTCGGATGCCGCCGGCAGAGTGATAGCACCCAAAAATGGGTGAACAGGTTTGGCCGCCTAGTGGTGCAAAATGGGAGCACAAGAATCTATGCTCCCTCGCCTGCTGGTAAGATGTACACGAAGGGCCTCTCCATACGGGAACCATGGTGACCAGCAGGGGAGCAGGAAATTCTAGGAGACAGAAAGGGAAATTGTTCATAAAGAGCATAACAATCGGATACACTTGCTCATAGAATAATGTAAACAATGGAAAAATATCAAAAGTAGTATTGTTGTTTGTATTATTACGCCATAACGCTGTGTGTTTACGGCAGAAGTGACATCATTTGGGGGCTTCCGCCTCTGGCCCACCAACAGATGAGGTGCAGTGTGAAAAGGGGGAAGGGTGGTTGAAAGTATGGCGGCTCCAGCCCTCCTCGGCCGGCCAGGTAAGTGGGAGGAGGTACAGGACCTGCGGCACATCTCAGACCCATTTTTCTAATTAAGTGAACCATATAAAGCCATGGGATGATTGTGGATCCTGAGGTGATCCCTTTCATTCCACCAGGATGGTCAGACCCTCTCTCAACACTTCTTAAGCAAGTTGAAATGGAACTACTTGCTCGTGCATGACTGTGCCATGTTGTCATTTAATACAATCTACCCATTGTGTTTATCGTCTATAACAGATCTATTGGCTCTTTTCTCTGTTTATATACAGTCATAGATTTTCTATGTGAAACTCCTTTCTGCCATTATCCATGGCTTGGATAATGTTTACCATCTTATCAGTAAGGTAAAAATATAATCATTTATATATGTTTGGCACTTAGTTTGCACTTTTTATACTCACTGATTTTTTGGTTTCAATCCCATTCTCTGATTCATTTAAATACTGTTTCATTCCTTCACAATTCATCACTTTCGCACCTTTCTATTACCTTCCTTCTCTGATTCCTCCCATTTCCCATCCCTTTTCCCTTCCCACTGTTTTCTTTCAACCTTCCTTCCCCCTTTTCACACTGCAGCTCATTGCTAGTGTAACGATCATAACCCTCGGTGGGGCGGCCTTGACTTTTGGGCTTACCGGTTACCTCCACTTGGCTTGTTCTTCCATGTCTAGGGGTTCCCAGGGTTAGTACCCAACGACTTTGGACGCTGACACCATAAAAGTCCTTTAGAAAGGTTTTTATTTGCAGGGGTAACATCCAACAAACAGTCTTGTATGGGAACAGAGGGCAAGGGTGATGAAACTCAGGCACCTTGAACTGCTAATCTTTAGAAAGTCTCCAATGCAACCCAGAGAGTAGCCACTCGCAGCTGTGTAATAAATTGAATAAATTTGCAACCAAAAGTGAACAGGAACCTTTCCTCCGTACCTGGAATGTTCTCTGCCTCCTTAGCAGTACTGGAAAAGCGTGGATTCGTTAGTGTCCTTGACAACCCAGCAACCATGCACTTCTTGGGATGCCAGCTTGTTGGCCCTCCTCCAAAGAGTCCTCCCCCGGTCATTTACACGAGCTGCGGTGCTCCTCCAAGCTGAGAGCACATTGGGACGCCTTGAATCCTCCCTCAGTTACTGCGCCTCGGACCAGCCGGATCCAAGACTCGGGAACAGATGGATCCTTGCCCCAGACCATGCGGGTCTAATGGGGCTAGTCAAACTGACCATGTTGCGGAGCAGCACACGCTCCCGTGACCGGGACCCCTCGCGGGGCTACCCCGATTCAGAAACAGGCAGCTCTGGCCTAACGAACGACCCCAAACATGTGACTTCAGCCTCTTAAGTACCCTTCCCTGGACTCCTCAGCGGGGCCAGACGCACCCACTGATTGGCTCCGCGGAGCGCTGATACTCAAAGCGTCCAACCAGGCCTGTTCTGATCCTGTCATGTGAACCTAACTGTACACCTGACCAGGCAGAACCCTAACACAGCCGAGCCAAACTGAGGCCAAAGTTAAACCTGCACAATCAACCCTCAGAACCCCTTTACTGTTCTTAGGAAAAAACTAAATTTGTACATAGCGGACACCTTGTCAAAAATGTCACCGCTACACTAGCCTCACCTGTCCTTTTACCCTTTCTGCTATTCCAGACCCCTTCACTGCCACTTTTCACTCACTTCTCCCTGTATTTTCCAACTGTCCACTAGTCTCACCCCCTTCACTCTTTCACCTTCCCATTCATCACACCCTTCTCCTTTTCTCTGCTCCCCCCCCCCCTCCTGTTTTTGACGAGTTTCACCTCCTTGTTTTCACTCACCCTTCTACTCGTTTCATCATCCCCTATCTCCCCTTAAAAAGTCAGATGGAAGCTTTTCATCATATAGTCCGATCGCGTGTATGCCTCATCTGACTTATATCTTTTCCTAGTCACACGCTCTGCACACTCACCTGTATATGTCACGCTCATGCTGCGTACACACGACTGGACTTTCCGGCAGACTAGGTCCGACGGTCTTCCCGACTGACTTTTCAGCGGAGTTTCCGATGGACTTCCGAACGAATGGACTTGGCCACACACAAACGGACTAATGGACTAAGTTCAAAAGTCCATTCATTTTGAACGTAATGGCGTAAGACGGGACTAAAAAAGGAAGTTCAGTAGCCAATAGCTTCCCTTGCGTTGTATTTCATCCGTCGGACCAGCATACAGACGAACGGTTTTGACAATGACAATCTGGGTATCTGCTACAGGTGCTGCCCACGCAATCTGACATGCCCTGGGGGGCACTTGAACGTGTGACCTCTTGTAAGCCATGCTCTTTGGAGTGCCATCTTCCTTCGGGCTACCGTCTGGCCGGGGAGCATGCAGGATCATTTTTGACAGCTTTTAAGGGATTTTTGGTTAGGAGGGTCTTTCTGAATACACCTCCCACTGGGTAAATATGTTACATTTGTATTTCTTATATCTGATTTATGAATCACCTATTAAAATGTGACATGTGTACATGTAATTTCTTTTGCAGCAAACTAATACTCTGAAGAAGACCCTAATTATATGGGTCAAAACGCGTCCGGCTTTTATACAACTGACATTCTGATATGTAATGCTATGCATAATTCTCTGTTTGCATTTTATATATTTGGAATGTTTTTTAACTGCCATGGTATTGTGTTATGTATACTTTAATAAAAATATACATATATATATATATATATATATATATATATATATATATATATACATACATACATACATACATACACACACACACACACACACACATATATACCTACTTGAATTATTTACCTTTCTGCCTGAAAACCCCACAGAGGGAGTCTTCCCATATTAAACCTTGTACCTTTACAACCACTTTAAAAATTGCAGGATACCCAATTTCCAAACCAAACTACTGCCAAAGATTTTTGTTTTGGATTTCAAAAGAGGGGGAAATACAGAACTTCTGTAGAATTTTATTGCTCCCATTGAGATTTCCCCTCATTTCCTATATTGGTGACACTAAGGCAAGAAATGGGAAGGTTTGACCAGGCAGGGAGACAGATGTTCCAATCCATTCCCGTTCCATTCAATAACTATAACTGTACTTTTTGTAGCTTTATGTGTCCCTATTTAAGATATGTCCCATCACTTTCTGTCCTTCTGACACACTGTCAACTGCCCAATGAGTATTCAGATAGCAGCCTGTCTACTCTGTCCAAAACTACAAAAAAAACTGAAAAAAAAAAAAAGTTTGGAGTTTGAATTCAAGGTGACAAAAATGTTACCATTAAGGCTAGGTTCACATTGCTGCGATGCGGGAACGCCGCGAATCCGCGGCGTTTTCCCGCATCGCATACCTCCCGCCGGCAGTTCACACTGCCCTATGCGGACGGCTGGGGGTGTCAATGTTATGTTAATGACACCCCCAGATCCGTCGGCATATCGCAGTGCGATCTGCCGACTCGCACAGGAATCGGATCGCATGGTGTGAACCCCCATGCGATCCGATTCCGTTGCGGACCCAAAAAAAGGTCCCGTGCGAGTTTGCTGCGGGACCGCTGCGAGTTCAGCCATACTATCTGTATGGCTGAACTCGCAGCGCTACGGAGATCGGATGTGATTTGCTGTGCGAATCACATCCGGTTCTCCCCCCGCAGCGGTGTGAACCCAGCCTAACACAGAAATAGTTTGCTTTAATAATACACCAACTTTTGGACCAAACTTCTTTCAGCCTTCTTACTCCTGTAGCCATTTCAGAAAAGGGAATTTTATTATTTCTAATTGTACCTTGATAGCTAATGTTATATCAGCATATGCACAAAATCCTCCACCTTTGTCGCCAGAACAATGATGGAAGCCACCACCTTATAATAAAATAAAAAAAACAGGATTAGGATGACATGAAGCATTATTCATAGAGAGGGTAGAATTTCCTACTCGGAGCAATTTTCAGCTCTATGAACTTTAACAATTAATTGATTATAAAGCATCTGCACATAAAATAACTAGTATAAATATATATATTTATGTAAACCCTCACATCTAACCAGTGAAGTGAACAGCCTAAGATGATACACAGGAATGAAACAAATCTCCCTACATAAGTTTTAAATGTATATCTGCTGTCTTCAGCTGTATATATCTCCTTTAGAAAGTGCAGATCATGTTACAGATTTTGTCTTCCTTTTCTCTTCTTGGTTAGCACTGCAATGAAGCCTGGGCATACAGCCAGGACAACTGATTGGAGGAAAGGCACACACACATTCTCCTCACAGGCAAAAGGAAGGAAGGTCTGCTCTTAAATGGCAAGGGGACTGCTAATCTATTTATAGCAACCTCCCCAACACACACTTCTATCTCCAGTCTTGAAGAATGTGTGAGAACTTATCAGGCTAACAGGGCTAAAGAGCAAGAGACAGCTACAGGACTTAGGACTTTGAAGAGTGATAAGAAAACACTGCAGCTATAGGTGCCCAGCTCAAATGTCATGAATTGGGTTTACATCCACTTTAATGAAGCTTCCGATCAAACTAAAACCAACACTAAACAGACCATTCACCCCATTATTGCACAGTAACGTACAGCAAGATGTGTGTGTTACTGCAGTGCTTGGTGCATTGTGTTGCATGCTATTCGTTTGACATGCCATCCCAACACCAACACCAAGTACCTGCAGTACAACGTATCACAAAGTAAAAAAAAAAAAAAAAAAGACCCGCAGCAATTTCTTCTTTAGTGGGGCCAATTTAAAATAAATGAACTGCAGTATTGCAGCATAGCAATAAGCATAATAAAGCAATGCAGTACATAAGTTAGCACAAGGCAGACTGGTGTGACCAGTCCCTAAAAGTTAAATTGGACTTCTAGACCTTGGAAATTAAAGGGACATTTTAGCTGCTACAAATATTGTAGCGGCTAACTTTTAAAAATCAGGTATTTACCAGTGCCTGCAATCCAGAGCTATCTTTCTGTAGCTGGCTCTTCTTACCTCCACTGGTGTCTGGCACCTCCATCTTGAATTTGGGAATTGGCCGTGGCTGGAACCATAGCTGTCTCGCCACTGCACATGCTCAAGATTATGTGGCACTATGAATGGTCCTGCAGTGGCATGTCCCAGGAGGCTGTTGGGGAGGAGGGGGTGGAGCAAGTGGCATCATCCTTGACTCCCCCTCCCCACCAAAAAAAAACAAAAACTATAAATTGTTACGGCTGGGGGGTGGGGGGTCTCTGTGGTAGGGGTTCAGGGCTTGGGTACAGGCAGCCAAACCAACGGTACTTAACTTTTGGAGTGAAGTTCTGCTTTAACTACAGTTTAACTACAGTTTTCACTACTGATACCATGATACATCAAGCCCATACTTTCTGAAACTAAAAGTTCTTAATAAAATTAGGATCATGTCACATTAGAAATTCTTTTGCTGGTGACAACTCACCAATGAAAAATCTCTAAAGATGGCCATAGATGGATAGAATTTCAAACAAATATATCTAGGAAAGTTCTTGTATAAAAATCCTCAGAACATTCTTTTGTCATTCGAAAGATTTTGTTTGCGTTTAACATTTCATTTTGGAATGAATGGAGTTTACCAAATTAAAACCACATACACTGTTCAAAGTTTGTTCGAGAAATATTTTCCACCCTGCAGTCAAAAATAAGCTTCAATTTGATTAGAAAGATTAACTCTTAGAAACGTATTTTCCTAGGAATTTTTGTTTGAAATTAGCCGGTGTATGCCCAGCTTAAAGGATAAGTTCACCTTTTGTAACATGCTTCACCCATATTCAGGGTGTAACATGTTACATGCTACAAATGTGCTGGCCCCCGCACAAGTGATAATAATTATTATTTATCATTCTTTTTTTTAAAAAGGCCTCTCATGTTCTCAAATGGCATCACTTCTCACTGACTGAGCCATCACTCCATTGCTGCTCCCTCATTAGTTATCAAGATTTTGCCCTTTCATTGGGTAGAATAGCAGCTGCATCTCTGATTCAATCTACTGGCAGGGTGTTACCACCAGCAGAATTTTCGTTGTGACATGGTCCTTATGCAAACATATTGCAATCAATCGTTAATGAGTCCTATTTAGAACTGATTTTCTTTAAGTTATGAAAAATTGTTGTGTTAAGGAACAACTTATTTTTTAAAATGAAAATATTATACTTGCCAACATTAATTGCCCATCCTCTTTCAATGGCTAGTTTTCCAGCCTAAAAGAAAAATGTGCAGTTAGATGTAGGTGGGTATACTGGACTGATGTTCCTTTTACTCACTGGTGGTGATCTTAAAAAAAAAAAAAGACAATAAAAACTCCAGTTATGAACAAATAAAATAAATCACTGAGCATTGACTCATGAGCTTTTTTTTATGCTAAACATACATGGCTCAAATTTTGGCTATATTTAGCCTATCAGTCGAACAGTGACTGTATCCAATCACGTGCAGTCACAGTTCGGTTAATTAGTCAGCAGTGAGTGCTGTAGCTGCTTTAATACAATAGCTGGCAGGGGAGATTCCTCCATCCAAGCTATTCTTTATCGATGGAGGAATCTATTAATTTCTCTCATTCAGGCAAGGTTGTTGAACAAAAAAAAAAAACAAAGTGTGTATGGCTAGCTTACACCGCCTACCCCACTGCAGAGTCAGGAAGGTAACACCTATTTTGCCTGATCAGTTTTGCAGCCTCCTATGAAATCTTCACCACCAGCCTGTTCACAGGATAGTGAACAAACATGATCGCCTCTGTCCAGAAAGTAGTAAAGCTAAAATGAATAATCTTCCTGTCTGTACAAAATAACCGAGATGTGTAAATGACAAGGCTGAATAAAAAGAGTTGCAAATGCGTTAGCAAGTAAAATGCATACGTAAGCATATACTGTATTTCAAGTTTTTACATTTTTTTGTTCTTAGATTTTCTGCAGTGGCACTTTAAATGAAATTACAAAAATAAAGACTAACCTGCATACACACAACCTACAGTATGTTGTTCAAAAGTGTCACTTATACTGACTGCAGTAATTGAGGAGTTAAAATTAACTTGTCCTTGAAGTGGTTTGAGGCTTCCTCTGTGCTCGAATGACACATTCAGATGTAAAAGTGACACTAGTAGCTTACTCTGTTTAGATGGGCTATAACGTTTCCTGCTGTGAACTCTTCTCCTTTGGCATTTCCTCTCTTCTCTCTTTATATTCCTTTTCCCTGTACCCCTTCCACTCCCCCCTACCCCCCCCCCCCCCCTTAATTTTTTTTACCTTTTTTTGGTGAAAATAGTTGAAGGCTTTGGATGACAACATACATTTGATCATGACGAACCACAGAGGTTTTCTGATTGCTCTAGTTTTACAAGCATTTTTACTTGATGTCACCTGACATCACTGTATGCCATTTCCTGCCTCCAAAAGAATGTTAGTTCTAAATGATCTCTGTTACTTTGAGTTGTCATGACACATGTTTGTGCTTGTTATACTTTGCCTTTCTTCCTCCAATCATATGCAAGCAAAAATGCTGTTTAAAATTTTCCTTGAACCTGACCTAGTATTCTTTACAAAATGAAACTTCACCTCATTCACTAATGAGAATGAGTGCAACTGCACTTGCAAAGTGCACAGTTTATTTGCTGTTTTGTAAATAAACCACATATCAAATTGCATGTTATATTTGATTTTCAGTACCACTCCAGGTACCACACTGTACCAGTGCACACAAAGCCATGTACAGTTTCACATTAAAACCTGCAACTGCGGCTCTTCATCTAAAAAAAAAAAAAATTAGCCTAGCAAGTATTTGCCACAATATTGGCAGAGAGCTTAAACGTTATTTGTTGCTGCAGGAAACATCTTGACAGTTTTTTTCCCCATTTTTAAATATTTAATACTCAGTGTACATACCATTATTGTTCCACCCGTCTGAGTTCTCAGTGGTTTCAAAACTCTTCTTTGAACAAGGAAGTTGGGGAGGACGACGAGAGGTGGGATTTCTGTTATTGTAGCAACCACAAATGACCACTGGAGGTAAAAGAGGTGTAAGCATATTTAGCAAGATGAAAGAAAATACGAAAAGCTGCGCCAACAGGGAAAATGGTCTATGCCTAACTACCCAGAACATAAATTTTTTTAAAGGTTATAAATAATTAACACATTCATTATATATTGAAATAAAAAAATGACAATTAATGTGATTTCTTAATTGAAGAGTTCATAAAAAGTCCATAGACAATCCACAGTTGCGATCCTTTATGAGAACACCACGGTGGTTACACACACAAGAATGCGCACAATTGCCCGTCACCATGAAGTGAGTGCGCTTACCAGATGGAAGCTTAGTTAAAGCGTTGTATGTAAATCCTCAGTCTCCTCAATATATTCCTCCTTATAATGGATCAGCTAACCGTAGTGAAAAGCAGCATTCACATATAAGTATCTCATTCAGCGATCCCAAAAAGTGTTACCAATGGCTCCAGGGAAGAAAAGGAAACCAGCATAGTATAACACCGTTTGGAAATTTTATTTGAAAAATAATGCACTTACATGGGCATCGGTTCAGATACAGCATGCAGAGTAAAACATAAAAAGCCGGCCGGCATTCGGGAGCCCGTCCTCCCCTTCTACAACGTGATGGCGTCACTGCGTGCCTTCCCAGACGCGTTTCGTCATAAATGACGTCATTTATTTAGCAAGATACATTAATTTCTCTTATACACAGTTATCGATGGTAGATATTAAAAATAATATATTAAATACATACTATAGTATACTACATTCAATCTGGTAAATTAAATTGAAGCTTTCACCAAACCTTTTTTGTTTGTTTAGTTGGACAGCGTAGAAAAAACAGGTTTGCCAGTTTTTTTTGCACTGGGGAAAGATACTTGTGAGGATCTGCAGCTTCTGCTGACACCACACTCTAAAGGAGCTCAATTGCTGTTATGTTGCAGGTAGAACTGAGAATGTTTGTCAATGCTTCCACTGGTTTGCGGTGACAGGAATTAAAAGGAAGAACAACAGCATAAAATGTATTTGGCAAGATCACCAGATATGTGGACCTTTGAAATGCACGTAATATAAAAAAGTATGAATAATAAAAGTTAACTCAGACTTTAGAATTGATATTTGTAAAGTTCATACAAGTGCATAGTTGTATTGTGCCAAATGTAGGTGGTTTGAGTTTGGGACATTACACCTGTGCGCATGTGCTTTTTTACCCAAGTAGTGGCACATAGCTGTGCACAGCAGCCTTCACCCATTCAGGTCTATTGGCAGCTGTACACAGCAGCAGGGCATCCCATGCACTAAAATAGGCAGCATCTATACGGGCAAATGCGATTGTGTGCACGAGCCCTAAAACTGATCAAACTGAATATAAAACTAAGGAAACATAAGAAAAAACACAAGATGGAATTTAATAAAAATGTAGTAATATGAAATCGCGCCTAAAATTAAAGTGTTACTAAACCCACTAAAGTAAAACCTGTCTGCAGGCCCGGACTGGGACAAAAAATAGGCCTGGGCAGTTTAGATTGAACAGCCAACCTTTCCAGAGACTGGGGGGGTGGGGTGGGGTTTGGTAGACATTAGCGGGGGTGGCTGGTGTTGGTCCTCCACACTGTAATGTGCAGGGACACTGATATAAAGGGAACTGCACTAAAAAGGGACAGTCCCCTTTATATTATAGTGTTCCAGTCCTATTGTGGCCATGCCAGTACTGTCTGTCTCCTATTGTGTCCATGGCCCAGTGACACTGACCTGCTCTCTGGTGGTGCAGTGCAGCGTCGCTCTCTCTGGTGGTGCGGTGCAGCGTCGCTCTCTCTGGTGGTACGGTGCAGCATCGCTCTCTCTGGTGGTGCGGTGCAGCGTCGCTCTCTCTGGTGGTGCGGTGCAGCGTCGCTCTCTCTGGTGGTGCGGTGCAGCGTCGCTCTCTCTGGTGGTGCGGTGCAGCGTCGCTCTCTCTGGTGGGGCGGTGCAGCGTCGCTCTCTCTGGTGGGGCGGTGCAGCCTCGCTCTCTCTGTTGGTGCGGTGCAGCGTCGCTCTCTCTGGTGGTGCGGTGCAGCGTCGCTCTCTGGGGGTGCGGTGCAGCGTCGCTCTCTGGGGGTGCGGTGCAGCGTCGCTCTCTCTGATGGTGTGGTGCAGCGTCACGCTCTCTCTCTCTCTCTGGTTGTGCTGGGGCTATTAGTTCCCCCAGCACAGTCCTCTGTTTCATTTGCCATGTCTCCTGTAGTAGCTGCTACAAGCACTCCTCAGCTTGTTTCTGGGTTTTCTCTTTCACCCCAGCAGAGTGCATGCTGGGGACTGTAGTCTGCTCCCTGCTGAGACCAATGATGCCATGTATCTCTGGGACTACATTTCCCATGATGCCCCTCTAGTTTCTTCTGATTGGCCCTCTGTTTTGGCCAATGGGGAGGGAAAACGACCATACAGGAACGCCTTCTCTTCCCCTGCTGCCGACGTGAGAAGGGGAGGGAGAGCGAGGAGGGAATAGTGACAGCAGCAGCTTTCCCCACCGTGCAGACACCCATGGCTGGAGGAGGAGAGCGGAACTGTCAGCGTGGCGCTGAGGCTGAGCTGTGTGTGAGAGAGACACACAGCTCAGCCCATGCAGCCGCCAGTTCCGCATGACACAGGCACGGCCGTATGGCGGTAGGCGAGCGGCGGCCGTGGCCTGTGTTACCCAAGATCAGGCCGCGGCCGCCGCTTACCTCCCGTTGTGCGGCCTAATCATCAACAGGCCACGGGCGGCCCCGGCCCACCGGGCAAATGCCCGGTCTGCCCTATGGCCAGTCCGGGCCTGCCTGTCTGTATATGCAGAATAACATGCTTGTTCTACTCACTGTGGAACTTAAGGGGTTAATCATCTGTATTGTGTAAAAAGGCTTTGATCCTTTATGGACAGATCCTCCCCCTCCTGCAGGGTCACTCTTGGTAAGGCCATATAAGACAGTGAGGGTAGTACTGCTTAGAGGTCGACGATATATCGGCCGATATTTGCCGTTTTTTAATTAATCGGCATCGGCCGATTGTGCTGATAAAAAGGCCGATTTAGAACTACAGCTCGACTTGGAAAGACTTCTGTAATAGAAGTCAGTGTAAGTTGCCTGAGTCTTCATAGAAACAACTTTCCTCCTCTCTGGGCAGTCTGCCAAGAAAAGAACAAAAAGATACAATGTTTACACTTGAATGAATGAAATCATCTCAGTGTGTAGAAGTTCTCAGTTTAACCATTTAAAGACTAAATCTTTTCTGACACTTGTTGCTTACAAGTAAAAATCCTGTATTTTCTGCCAGAAAATCACTTAGACCCCCCAAAAATTATATATATTTTTTTTTTAGCAGAGATCCTAGGGAAAAAAATAGCGGTTGTTGCAATATTTTGTGTCACACGGCATTTGCACAGAGGTCTTTCAAATGCATTTTTTTGGGAAAAAAATACACTATTTAAAAAAAAAAAAATTTAAAAACAGTAAAGTTAGCCCATTTTTTTTTTCGTCCAAAAGTTTTGACTACCTGTTTTTATTTAATATATAATAAATCATACATACAAATAAACTGATTGGAGGTTTGTTTTGTTTAATAAATGTTTAAATGTAAGAAATTTTCTGTATCAGGCGTTGATGGTAAAACGCTGCAAGTTTTAGCGGCTCTTTACCATCATTTTAGCGGCGCTATTTGGCTGCTAGTGGGGCACATAAAACCCAGCTAGCGGCCAAGGAAGAGGTTAAATGCACCGTGAAGCACCGCTGCCAAATCGCATTGCATGCGCTTCGGCAGTGGTGCCCATTCATATCAATGGGCAGGAGTGGTGGAGGAGCGGTATACACCACTCCAAACGTGCTGCTTGCAGGACTTTTTTTAAGATCCTGCCAGCGCATTGCCTTAGTGTCGCCTGACAAGTCGCGCTCCGTTCTGTACTATGGAACCGTTCTAATAGGAGCGACTTAAGTCGCTCCGACTTAGAAAAAGGTTCCTGTACTATTTTTGGGGCGACTTCAGGCGACTTGCATTGACTTCTATACAGTCGTCGTTTTGCAAGTCGCTGCTGAAGTCGTGTGCAGGTCGCGTCTGTGAGTCGCGCTGCAAGTCGTGTCGCCCCTGTGTGAACGGGCACTCAGAGTGAAAGCACTCTGTCTTTCACACAGACTGCAGGGGAGCCATTTTGCAGGCACTTTACAGGTGGTATTTTTAGCCCAAAAGCGCCTGAAAAATGTCCCAGTGGGAAAGGTGTGTTAGATTTTATGAGATCAAAAGGGATTAAAAAATAAATAAAAAAATCGGCATCATATATCGGCTATCGGCCGCCATGATTTCTAAATATCGGCATCGGCCAGAGAAAAACCCATATCGGTCGACCTCTAGTACTGCTGCACATGCTCAGTTTGGTCTCGGGTGAACTTTTTTCATATTACTGGGTTTAGTAACTTTAATGGTGCAAAAGAGTAATGATAAAAACAGGAATAAAATATTAAAAGAAGTCTGCATACTCATTATAGGTATCTTAAAAGCCATACAGGACATATGTAAAATTAACCATACCTTTAGTTTGTTTAAGTAGCGTCTAGTATGCACAACTAGTAAATCTTCTTCTGTTGCTTCCATAGCCATCACAATAGTGTCATTTGTAATTAGCTTTTCTTCTGAAAAGTAAAGTGTAATATATCAGAGACTGGCTAAAAAGTACCACTCACTGGATAAACAAACAGTACAAATATTTAAAAGCAAATAGTAATATGTGTTATGTAAGTCAATTACATACTGTACATCTTAGGCTCCCTTCATACGGAGTAGCGTCTGCTATGATCAGCAGAGGACCTGTGAGCAGACTATTGGTTGAATGGAGCCAAATAGAACAGATGTCACATCCGTGCCCCTTCACTTTTTGCTTTGTGCACTCCTGTCAGTTCTATGGGTGGCCGGGTGTAAAAGGACTCGGCTGTTTGTTTAAATCAGCCAACATCTGATCTGGTCCACAAAATGGAAAAGGACCCAGAGGTAGGTGGATGTAAATGGACAAAAGTCCATTTTTATCAGCATGTCCATAATGCTGAATGGATCTTCTGATCAGGTCTGCTTGAACAACTGACAGGCAGACCTGATTGGATTTCCCGTGTGAAAAGCTCTCATAAAGATATACAGCAAACCGGTAGCAATACGAACATATTTACCTGTATTATTTGTAATTTTGTGTGTACATGGGACAGCCAGATTATCTGCATTATATACATAGGGGTTGATTTACTAAAGGCAAATAGGCTGTGCACTCTGCAGGAGTGGTTGCTCCAGAGCTTAGTAAATGAGCAGAACGTCTGCTGACTTAAATCACGCAATCATGTGCAAGCAAAAACGCAGTTTTTTTTTTTCCCTGAATGTGATTGGGTATTCTTTGCAAAGTCGACCTTTACCTCATTTACTAAGCTCTGCAGCAACTGCAGAGGGCAATGGCACTTTGCAAAGTGAACAGTCTATTTGCCTTTAGTAAAAAATAACCAGGAGGTAGAGTTTTTCAGCAAAAGAGACGAGCAAAGGCTGTTTTGCCAAAAATCGCTGTAATTTTTTTGTCAGCAGTGTAAACTGCAGAGTTTATTTGCAGGATATCTTTGCTCTATTCTTGGCATGCTAATGTAACTTCTATGTACAAGTACAAATAAGTAAGATCATCTGAGGTTGTCCAATGGCTAAAGAGAATCACCACAGAACCTGAAAAAAGTGGTGGTGTACAGTATATGGTAGCAGTGGGGTATAAAGCCATGGCAGGATCCTTGACCAGTTATCACTGGAGAACAACACAGTGGGAGGTAGGTGTAATGTGCAAGTATATTGTGCATACTTGCACATTATGGCAAGAGCTCATCTCCACCAATGAGAGTTTTGGTCTGCTTTAGGCCCCACGGGTGGACCAATCGGGACTGCCTGTCAGTTTCTCAGGCAAACCTGATCAGACTCTCCATTGTCCTCTATGGAGTAGTAAGTCTAAACAGACATCTAAGGGAAAGGGACCTTAGACAGAGGCAAAGTCATTATGATTATCCCCTATGAGCTCTGTTTAGTGGCCATTTAACAATTATATATAGTTATGTTTTTCAATGATTATTTTAGAAATTGAAATTACCTCTGAGAAAATTTATCACTTTGCCCCATTTCCCGGAGTCAAATGGATGAAGTTTTTCAAGACCAATAAATGTAATGTTGTAGTTGCTGGAATAAACAATTGGCCAACAAGTTGCAGGAAAGTCTTTATATAGCTGTGTAGCATGAGGCCTATAAGAAAGAATGGCAAAGTTTTTCAAATGTAGATAAAACAGACAATTTTAAGTGGAGTCACCTATGCTGTCTATGAGCTGGCAGATACTAAGTCACCAAACCTTGCTTTGCGTTATGATTAACCTCATCACTGTGTCGTGGAGCCCACTGAAGACTGTCTTTGCTAAAGCCCTGTGGGATGGGCAAAACGCGTCGTTGTAGATTCTGGTTCCTTAGGAACGTCCCGTCTGGCGAGCGGTGGTACGCATGCGAGGTTGCCACAGAACTAAGCGAGTTCCTGGAGCGAGCGGACTGCCCCATATTAGGATGCTTAAAACATGCGATTTAAATTCTGGAACATTGCAAGTGTGTTTTATCCCTTATCTTAACAAAACTTACTACACTACATGGACTCTCCTTTATGCATGAGCCATAAGCACATAGGAAGATACAAAAGAAGTGTCATCTCCCTGTTCACCTACCTAAGCCTGATAGACCCCCATGCAGTACTGCTAAGGGGTCCATACCATCTGGTGAGTTAAAGCACAAAGGGGGTGTGTGGAGCACTGATTACCGGGTGATATCTTTGGAGCACTACAGCACTTTACATTATTTTCTTTGCACAGGAGCACGTTTGGAAGAATTTCTACATGGACTTTCACTGGCTACATGCCTGTCAGTTAACATTTGATTTGTGATTGTATTTTAAATGCGTTTGAGATTCAAATTTTATGGTGCATGCACATTAATTGCACTTCAATTTTGTTACCGTTTGCGTTGTGGTTTATATATTGTTAGTGTTATTTACAGGAGCAACAGGAGAAGTATATAGGCACAACTAGATCTAGCACAGGTGGATTTTTTTAGAGAGTTTAGATGTTTTTGAATATAATATATATTTTATATATCCATCTGTGTGGTCAGCCACATGTAGCCGATAAAGTCCGATCTATATAGGCGGAGTTTAAATAATTGCAGCCCGCAATCTTTTCTGAAATTCCAATTTTTTTTAGACACAGACCTAACAGTAGGTCAATCCTGTCACTTCCTATACCCCATAAATTGAGGTATTTCAGGAAGAGTCTTTCACTTTATTGTGCTTACTTTCTCCCAGATAGCTTAGCTCCCTGGTGCCCAACCTGCAGCCAACGTGCAGCCTGCAGACACTAATCTGTGTTTCCCTTTAGCTCTGTTAAAGCGGTGACCTTTAACAATCCTATGTAACGTTTCTCTATTCTTTGACTGCCAGTCTGACCATCTCCTGTATCATATCAACAGTCTTTGGTTAGTTCTTGTATCATGTCTGCAGACTCTGAACATCTCCTGTATCGTGTCCGCCATCTGTCCATCTCTTGTATTATATCTACAGTCCCTGACCATCTTGTGTATCATGTTCACAGTCTGACCATCTCCTGTATTATGTCCACCATCTCAGACCATCTCTTGTACTATGTCCATAGTCTTATACTGACTATATCCTGTGTGCATGCTGTCTCTGATAAAGAATATTCACAGAATTTTATTTGCGACCCTTTGGTGAGGACAATGGCTTAGCTTAAAAGGAGAAGAATGGCTAAAGACATTTTAGGCATATTTTTATGGATCACATTAGTGCAGTTCATGCTCCTGTGATCCATTTTCAGCCAACAGTGGGCTTCAGAAGCTTCATGTCTTTCACTAAGCTCTGGGGGAAATTCCCTTTCAAATTGCAACTTTCATTGCAAAGTGAACAGTATTTGCCTTTAGTAAATTAATCCCAGCATGTCACTCAACCTTTTAGTATCCACCTAAAACTGAAATATTTACAGGCATACCCCACTTTTAAGTAGACAATGGGGTTTAATTACTAAAGCTAGAAAGTGTAAAATCAGGCTCACTGCTGCATAGAAACCAATGAGCTTCTAACCCCAGCTTGTTCAATTAAGCTTTGGTAATAAAACCTGGAAGCTCATTGGTTTCTATGCAGAAGTGAGCCTGATTTTGCACTTTCCAGCTTTAGTAAATAAACCCCATTGTGTACATAAAAGTGGGGTATGCCTGTATTTAAGATGATACAGTAGATAAGGGTTGAAGTAGACTAAAAGTCAACATTCATTGTACCTTGAAGTGATTTTCCTATAAAAATAACAAACATGTTATACTTACCTGCTCTGTTGTAGGGGATTTGCACAGAGCAGCCCGGATCCTCCTCTTTTTGGGTCCCTCTTCTGTGATCCAGGCCACTCCTTCCTGTTCAGTGCCCCCACAGCAAGTAGCTTCTCCATTCAGACACTGAGCCCCGACTCAGCTCCGCCCCATCTCTCCTCTGATTGGCTAACTGACTTTGATTGACAGTAGCGGGAGCCAATGGTGCCGCTGATGTGTCTCAGCCAATCAGGAAGGAAATTCTCAGACACTCGTGGACATCATGGACATCGTGGACTCGTGGACATCGCTGGACAGAGAGGGACCTCAGGTAAGTGTTAGGGGGAGCCGAGGGGGCTGCTGCACACAGAAGGCTTTTTATCTTAATGCATAGAATGCATTAAGATAAAAAAAACTTCTGCCTTTACAACCCCTTTAAGCCTCCGCACAACATAGCCAAAACGGCAACTTAATTAAAAAGTTCCTCACATTGAGATGATAAATATAAAGAAATCTGATGCCTAGCACTTCTGGGTAGGATTTTTCCTAGGCATTCCTCATGCATCTACTGGTGTCAGGCTTCCAAGATGCATCTGGAAGGCCAAGGTGAGCTTTTGATGAGGTCTTGCTGAGGAACTCTTGCCAGAGTAAGAATTTCTTGCACAGTTTTGACTATGGTGTGATGATGAATCCCAGGTTTAAAAACCTATGGGGGAGGACTGGAGGATCTTAGAGGCTACTTCAAAAGAAACGTACTGTGACTGCTATGACCATGCATATTCTGAAGATATCAAATTATGTTTGTGGCTTGGAATTGGAAGATTATACAATGTACAGAGGGACCCATGGAATTGTAGAGGCATGGATACTTTTTTACCTTTGAATTTTGCATATTATTGTGACCAGCATCTTGATTCCTCTTTCCTTCTATGAAAACAGAAGTAACCTAAATTTGCCTCCCTCTGAGCAGCATCTCTCCTCCTTCACTATATGCTAATCAGCAATCTGAATCCCCTTACTATCAATACCTTTACCAGAAGCTTTTATCACCACTCTTCTCTCTGTATACTGACCAACAATCTAAATCCTTTTTTCCGCTCTATGCGCTGAACAATCAGTCTGCGCCCCATCTAGTTTTAAGCTGGCCATACATTATACAATGAACTTGTGCAATTTTCCTTTAGATTTACCAAAACCATATAATATGAGGTCAAACCTAAACACTTTCAATTTGTATTTAATCAGGCAGGCCTCTGCACTACATAGTTGAAGGTAAATCTAAAGGAAATGGAATATGAAAAAATTATATGATACATGGCCTGCCTTACTCTACACTGGCTAGTATACTAAATTCCATCTCTATAACACTCTAAAAACTGACCAGAAGCTATTATCCCCACCTCCTCTTTGTATACTGACCAATAGTCATCACCCTCTACACATTAACCATCAATCGGAATGTCCTCTCTTTTCTCTACACAGACCAGTAGCCTATATCCTCTCTCTTCTCTATTCACTAATCAGCAGTCTGAGAATCTCCTCTCCTCTCTTTACACTGATCAGAAGCTTGTATACCCTCTCACTGATCGGCAGGCTGAATCTACTTCCCTTCTCTATACATTGACCTGATGGCTGTATCCCCTCTCTTCTATGTTTACTGCTCCGTAGTATGAATCTCCTCTCCTTCACGCCATACATTGGGCAAAAGCCTGTATCCCCTCCTATCTTCACTAGTTGGCAGTCTGAATCTCCATTACTTTCCTCCATACACCTGCACCCCTCTCTTCTCTACTTACCAATCAGCAGTCTGGATCTCTTCTCCTTATACACTGGCCAGAACCATGTACCCCCTCTATTCTCTATTCGTTGATGAGTATCTGAGTTTCCTCTCCTTTTCTCCATACACTGACCAGAAGTCTGCACCTGCTCTCTTCTCTACACACACAGATCAGCAGTCTCAATCTCCCCTCCTCTCCAAACACTAACCAAAAGCCTGTATCCCCTCTTTTCTATATACACTGATCAGCAGTCTGATCAAAGCCAAAAAAAAGCAGCTGTAAAAATGTCCAGTGTGCATTAGGCCTAAGTTGGTTTTAAGAGGAGTTTTTCAGCTGTAGAAACATTTTAACTCTGATAAAAGCTTTAAAATGCTGAAAAATGCAGATATTCAGGATTTATCAGCGTTTTTGAGCCATAAGATTTTGTGGGAGTATAGTTTTGCACAAAAAAAAAAAAAGCTAGAAAAACACTACAGCAAAAATCACTGAAAAACTCATTCTACAGCTACAGGCTTTTTTTCCCATAATGTCCAGTTTGCAGGAGGCCTTATACACTGACCAGCAGCACGATGCCCCTTCTCTTCTATATTCACTGATTGGTACTCTGAATCTCCTCTCCTTCACTCCATACACTGGCCTCATGCAAACTAGACGTTATAAAAAAGCCAGCGTTTAGCTTTTTTTTTTTTTTAGCAAAACTATACTCCCATAGAAGCTGATGGCTCAAAAATGCTGTTAAACAGAATAGCTGCTTCTTTCAGCGTTTAGCTGTTTTCAGCTTTTCTCAGAGTTAGAGCTGTTTTACAAAAATTCCTCTCAAAACCCACTTCTGGGTTTTTTTTCCAGCCAGAAAACTCCCCCGTCAAAAACTGCTGATAACAGCCTATGTGTGCATGGACACACTGGATAACATGCCAGGGAGTTTATTGGCTGCAGAAAAAAACATAAGGCCTAATACTGTATACCAGGGGTCTCTAAACTTTCTAAACAAATGGCCAGTTTAATATCCTTCAGACTTTAGAAGGAACGAACTGTGGTCATCAGGAGTAAAATATATCCTGGCATCAGTGAGAGTAAACAATTAATCTTTGGTATTAGCGGTGAAATAGCATGCTATTGCTGGTGTCAGTGGGCTGAATAGTGCCCCATCATTGGTATCAGTGGGATTAGTAGTGCCCAGAGCCAGTACACATGGTGGGCGAGAGTGGCAGGTGCCCTGGGCGGAGTGTGAGAGAGGGCGGATTTCCCCCCCCACCTCCCTCTGCTCGCTGATTCTGGGCGCAGTTTGCCATCTTCAACTTGGGCACCAAATGGCCTTGTCCCAGCACTGGTAGTGACCCATAATTGGTTTCAGAGGAAGGAATATTGTACCATCATTGGTGTCAGTGGGTTTAATAGTGCCCCATTGTTAGTGTCAATGGAAGAAATAATGCCCCATTATTGGTATCAGAGGGAGGAATAGTGTCATGTATCAGTGGAAGGAAAAGTTCCCCAAGGGCCGGTGTCTTGTCAAATAGCGTCCTCCATCAGATAGTGTCCCCTGCGTATTGCGCATGCGCAGTACACAGGAACACAGATTCCGAAAATTGCCGAGGATGAACGGCGCCTGCGCCGTGAGTCCAGGTTCTATCCCCACTATCCAAGTGGACATAGAGTTAGAATAAAAAAGAGCCGCTTGGATGGTGGGGCTACCACCTCCACTCACGGCGCAGGCGCCGTTCAGCTTCGGAGATTTTCCGAAGCTTCGCCTGCTCCGTACTGCGCATGCGCAGTACGGAGCGGACACCATTTGATGGGCGGACTCTATTAGGCAGAACACCGGATAAAGGTAAGCAAAGGGCTGCAGTTTGGAGACCCCTGCTGTATACCCTCTCACTCTTCTATTCACTGATTCTATTCACTGATCGGCAGTCTGCATCTCCTCCTCTTCTCGCTATACATTGACATGAAGGTTGCATCCCCTCTTTTCTATGTTCACTAATCCATAGTCTGAATCTCCTCTCCTTCATGCCATACACTAGTCAGCAGTCTGAATCTCCTTTGCTTTCCTCCATACACTTTCCAAAAGCCTGTATCCCCTCTTTTCTATCTTTACCAATCAGCAGTCTGAATCTCTTATCCTTCCTATACACTGACCAGAGAAGCATGTGTCTCCTCTCTTCTCTATTCACTGATGAGCAGATTGCATCTCCTCTCCTTCTCCCTATACACTAACCAGAAGCCTGTTTCATCTCTCTTCAATACTCTGCAGTTCTCTCCCCAATTACACTGACCAGAAGCCTGTATCCCCTCACTTCTCTGTTCACTGATGAGTAGTCTGAATCTCTTCTCCTATCCATAGACTGGCCAGAAGCCTGCACCCCCTCTTTTAACTTTACATACTGATCAGCAGTCTAATCTCCTCTCCTGTTCCTCAAACACTGACCAAAAGCCTATATCCCCTCATCCTATATTAACTAGTCAGCAGTCTGAATCTCCTTTCCTCCATGCACTGGCCAGTTGCCTGCACCCCTCAATTCTGTATTCACCAGTCTGAACCTCTTCTCCCTATACACTGACCAGAAACCTCTATCCCCTCTCTTTATTGATGAGCAGTCTGAATCTCCTCTCCAGAAGTCTGCATCCTCTTCTCCACACACACACCGATCAGCAGTCTGAATCAGTGGTGGTGCGTCCATTAAGGGCGCACGGATGCCGCCCCCCTGTCACACCACCCTCCTCTGTGTAGATTGGATAGATTCATGCATAGCATGATTCTATCCATGGCCGCTGTAGCCACCCCCTAGTCAGGCGTCCAGACCAATTTCAGACACTAGCACCTGAATTCCACCGGCGGGGGTGTTTTTTTGAAGCACCCGATTAGAGTCATAGGCTTTAAAAAACTGCGGACTTGGGGCAAAATCATTGCGCTCGCAGTCTACCCAGGTGTGTTAGAAAAGCAAATGAATATTTGCTTTTTTAACACTGAACTGCCTCTCAGCCAATCAGGAGGCGCGGATCTAATATCCTTCACCTGATTGGCTGAAGGCACAGGCGCTTTGATTGGATGTCTAGTGGAATGGAAGAACGGGAGGACAGAGCACCCTGGAGTATGCAGGCGCCTTTGCCTGGCCGGCTGCATGTCCCACAGCTTGCCGCCATCACCCGTTGCCTGACCCGCCACTAGGATGGGGTAAGTGCCGGGCAGATGGCGAGTGGGGGGGGGGGGGTCACAGTGGCTGCATATGATGGGGCAGAGTGGCTGCAATCTATTTTTTTTTTTTTCAGTATTTTTCTGAATTTTTCAGTTTGCTTGCACCCCTCCCCCCAAAATTTTGAGCACCAGCCACCACTGGTTTGAATCTGACCTCCTTCTCTCTGAACATTGACCAAAAGCCTGTATCTCCTCTTTATATACACGGATCAGCAGTCTAAATCCCTTGTCTACTGACCAGAAGCCTGCATCTCTACTCTTCCTTATACACTGATGAGCAGCACAAGTCTCCTCTCCTTCCACTAATCAGCATTCTGAATCTCTTCCTATTCTCTATGCCTAATACAGTAGTCCGAGTACGCTTTTGTTCTCTGTTTACTGATCTGCAGCTTAATCCTTCTCATACTCTCTATAGTGAGGCGGCTGCACCCATGCTGCTTGTAAGTCTAAACAATGCATATCCCCCTCTATATGTACTGACAAACTGCAGCCTTTTTGCTCCTGTACACAATTTGTTGGCCCCCATGGTTACTCACATGTTTTCTTCCGCAGGGCCGGGTCACTTTTCAGGAAGCCAGAATGACAGATGACGTCAAGCAAAGGAGGTTCTCGTGCACTTGTCACCGTGACATCATAGGAAACAGCTCTAGTGTGAAACAAACAGAGCATGCAGAATGACAAGATTATTTCTCTGGAGTGCAAAGACCATCCCCAACAAACCCCCTCCTTCATAATCTATATATGAGAAGAACAGGAATCTCAAACAGAAACATGTTATACAGTGTTACATACCCCAGCAGGCTAAACGAATCCTCGGTTACCTTGTCTGGAAGGGAGGAAAGAGGAAGTAGGCTGTGTTTGAGGAGTGGCTTCAGGTAGAAAGAACAGGAATGGCAGAAATAAAAAGAAAGATGGAAATCACATGTCTGCTCTTGTACCAGTGATCTGTGTCATTTACTCTTTTCACACTGATGCTTTAGGGCCAGTTCCACACACGTTCACACCATAGACACGCAGTCCGGATGTGTTCCAGATGCTTTTCTGAATGCGCGTTATTGACACGCTCCAGTGCGTTTTTGATGCAGTCCAGTGCTTCCCCAGCCTGTCCAACTCCCCCCCCCCCCTTCCTTTTTTCTTAAAGTGGAGTTCCACCCTAAAGAAAAAAATATTAATTTATGTGCATAAATTTTATTTTTATTTTTTACTCACCTCTAAATGCCTGTTGCTAGGGGGTCCCTCGTAGTCTGCCTGCTTCAACGCCTGGGCTCTTGACGTCACTTCCCTCAGCACAGGAAGGGAGATCATCTCTGCCCCTCCCTCTTGTCAATCATCCGGGACACGTTTCAGTTCCCAGATGATTGCGTGGCCAATCACGGCACGTGGCGCCGCTCGTGCATGCGCAGTGGGTGCCCGGCTGTGAAGCCACAGCTGGGCGCCCGCAGTTGCAATGCCGGCGCTGCTGAGCAGAGGGGGAGACTAGTGGGGCTTCAATCCCCCGCATTGCTGGACCCTGGGACAGGTAAGTGTCCGATTTTCAAAAGTCAGCAGCTGCAGTATTTGTAGCTGCTGACTTTTATTTTTTATTTTTTTTAGCGGAACACCGCTTTAAAGTATAAGTAAAGGTTTGTTTAAAAAAAAGTCATACTTACCTCCTCTGTGCAGTTGGTTTTGCACAAGTGGCCCCGATCCTCCTCTTCTGGGGTCCCTCATCGGCGCTCCTAGCTCCTCCTCATCTTTAGTGCCCCACTAAAGAGCCGCTCTCCCTCGGGCACTCGTGCGGGCGCGCTCCCGTGTCCTGCTGCTGCAGCCATTGACACAGACAGCCAATGGGCAATGGCTGCACTGCTATCAATCTATCCCATCAGAACCCGAGACACAGGCTGGAGCTGGTGTGATCTTCCCTATCACTGGAAAGACCTGTTTTGGTAAGTAAAAGGGGGGCTCTGGGTGGCTGTTGCATTACAGGAGATTTTTCACCTTAATGCATAGAATGCATAAGGTGAAAAACCTTGAGGGTTTACAACCCCTTTAACCTCAAGGGCCAGCTCATACCATAGAAACGCAGTCCGAATGCATTCCAGATGCTTTTCTGAAAGCGCGTTTGATGCAGTCCAGTGCCCCCCCCCCCCCCCCTTCTTTTTTCTTAACCTTAAAAAGGACATGTGTGTCCAATGCATTTTTGGTGTGTTCAGGTGCATTTTTAATGCTTTTTACAGCGTTCCAGTAGGAACCAGTGCAGGAAAAATGCAGCATGTTCTACTTTTTTTTCCTGGAACTGGAACGCACTAGAACTGCATGAACTATGCCATTAAAAACCATATAACCTACTTTCCATGCGTTTTTGATGCAGAAAAAAAAATGCACTGGACTGCATGTGGTGTGAACTGGCTTAGTGTTTGGAGCAGGACTTTTGACAAAGCATAATTACCTACATTTCCCTTGGGATGCACAATTATAAGTTTTCCCATATGAGACCTCTGTTTTGGTGGCAACTGTTTAAGATGGGAATTTGCCTGAAAGTGGAGTACCAGCCATTTCTGTGTTTATTAAAAATCAGCAGCTACAAAAAGTGTATCTGGTGACTTTTAATAAGCACACACTCACCTGTCCCATGGTCCAGAGATTCTGCTGCTCTAAGCCTCTGTTCTCTCCCCCACCTCTCCCTGGCATCAGTGGCATAGCTAGCATATCAGGCATTTTTTTGCACCCCCCAAGAAAAATGGTATGTGGCAATATTGCATCGCCACGCCAAAATTGTGCGTGTGGTCAGATTGCATCAACAGTGGGAGGGGCTCAGAAGGCCATATGCTTGAATGACTGTGCCACAAGCGAGTATGTAGCAGACAGTACAAACTTCAGTGCATTCAGTTTAATAAAATAAAACTGTTCTATATCCTTTACTACACACAGCTAACCTTAAAGTAATGTTGAAGTCTTGTTTTTTTAAAATAACAAACATTTTATACTTACCTGCTCTGTTTAATGGTTTTGCTCAGAGCAGCCCTACAACTCTTCTTCTCAGCTCCCTCTCGCTGGCGCCCCTGGCCCCTCCCTTCTGGGTACCCCTACAGCAAGCAACTTGCTATGGGGGCATCTAAGCAGGCACACTCCCACCCACTCTGTCTCCCAATTGGCTTACTGACTGTTATTGACACCAGTGGGTGCAAATGGCTCCCACTGCTACCAAAAGCCAATCAGGAGAGCCAAGGATCTCGTGGACACCGCTGGATCGGGAGGGGGCTCAGTTATGAATTAGGTGGGGCTGGGGGGACTGCTGCACACAGGTTTTTTACCTGCATGCATTGAGAGAATGCATGCAGGTAAAAAACCTTGTGCCTTTACAACCACTTTAACAAAGCATGTGCTGTACTTAGAATGCAGTAGTCAGGAGTACAAGATGTAAAAAACACAGTGAGGGAAATTTATGAAAACTGGCGCAGTCAGAATCTGGAACAGTTGTGCATGACAACCAATCAGCTTCTATCTTCAGCTTTAAAAATGAAAGCTATAAGCTGATTGGTTGCTATGCACAGCTGCTCCAAATTCTGTCTGCTCTAGTTTTGACAGGTCCTGTATGCTGAGCCACTTTTTGCTGCATTCACCAGAGAGCTTCACCTATAGAAGTGGGTGTACAGATCCGAATGCAGACACTGAGTTTGGATGCATGCATCCCTTCCTGTATGCGTGTAAAATTTTGACATTCGACTATGTCCATGCAGCAGATGTGGCCAATTGACTTTGACTGGACTGCCTGCATAGGGATGCACAAAACACCAAGTATCCCCACGTGGTACACAACCATCACACTGGGAATGGGCGCATATGCCCCATGTGAATGAGGCCTACTTGTCATGTGAGATAGCAGGAAAGAGGAGATGTTGGGTATGTGAATTCATACTTACTTAGGTAGATGCTACACCTGCCCCCCACCGGCTCTAAGACTGAGAAACGAGCAATCATACTGATCATTTAGTTCTCAGTGCGCCCTGAGCAAAGAGTTGGTGGCTGTCAGTCTCTGGCTCTCATGTCAGCTGACCTCACAGAGCCGGTCCAGGCTGGAGAAAGATCGCAACCATATGGTCAGGAATCGCTCACATGCCTAAACTGGGGTTACCACCTTTTTTAAGTCAACCCCGAACACTTTAGTGGTGCAATGCAAATTTATTTATTTTTTACAGTATAAACTATACATACATTTTATAGTATAAACTATACATGTATTTTACGATTAAATAACATTTCTAATCATATAAAGTTAACCACAAGAGTCCCATTTATATCTGAATCCTCAGAGTTCCCCTTCTACATCTGAATCCGCAGAGTTCCCCTTCTACATCTGAATCCACAGGTTCCCCATTTATATCTGAATCCGCAGAGTTCCCCTTTCACGTCTGAATCCACAGAGTTCCCCTTTCACATCTGAATCCACAGAGTTCCCCTTTCACGTCTGAATCCACAGAGTTTCCCTTTTACATCTGAATCCACAGAGTTCCCCTTTCACGTCTGAATCCACAGAGTTCCCCTTTCACGTCTGAATCCACAGAGTTCCCCTTTCACGTCTGAATCCACAGAGTTCCCCTTTCACTTCTGAATCCACAGAGTTCCCCTTTCACGTCTGAATCCACAGAGTTTCCCTTTTACATCTGAATCCACAGAGTTCTCCTTTTACATCTGAATATCTGAATCCACAGAGTTCCCCTTTTACGTCTGCATCCACAGAGTTCCCCTTTTACGTCTGAATCCACAGAGTTCCCCTTTTACGTCTGAATCCACAGAGTTCCCCCTTTATATTTGAACTTGTATAGTTCCTTACACTGAAAGGGGGGAATATGAAGACTCTGATGTCAAGGAGAGCTCTGGGGACTCTGGCATAAGGGATGCTCTGGGAACCCTCATTTAAGGGGGAACACTGAGAACTCTGATGTACGGAGAGGACTCTGATGTAAGGTGGAACACTACGGCCTCTTGTGTAAAGGGGAACTCTTATGTAAGGGGCGCTCTGAGAACCCTGATTTACCTTAGTGTACTCACTCAGAGGCAGGAGAGAAAAGGGGGAGACTTGTCACAGACAGGGATGGATGGTGAGCTCACTCACCCCTTGGCAGTCAGTACCTCTTATCCAGATGTGAGGCTGCTGGACTTCAAATTTCCCGCCCCCACTTTCTTTTTCTGAGACACAGCATCTGGGATTGGAGTGTTGGCAGACACAGAGGGGTAGGTATGAGAGAAAGAGGAGCAGATCGAGCCCTTTCGCCTCTCCTGTCTGTGAATGGGAGGGGATTGTTACTGCTGGCTTTGGTCAGTGTGAAAGAGAGTGTAACAGACACTCTCAGCTTAGACAACTGCAGCCAGCAACCCTGCTAGGAAGCCATAGTCTGGTCTGAATAATGTGTCCGGGTTTTAGGCAGTCTGAAACCCGGGCACATGATTCAAAACCTGAACTGTCTAGGTGAATCCCAGACAGGTGGCAACCATAGCCTGAACTGGCTCTGTGATGTCAGCCTACAGGCCGCTGTCAGCTGAAAACAGGTCACAGGGGTCACAGGAGTGCAAAACAATCTGCACTGTTGTAAACCACAAGAGAAGTACAGCCAAACAAGCAATACATCTATTACAGGACCTGTCTCTGCTCCTGTTTGACATTACTTGCAACAATTGATAAATGTCCCTATTTATATTGTGACCCCCAGGACCTCCTCTCCTAGTCCAGGGTCTTTGATACATCAACCCTTTTCTAGTCCAGGACCTCCTCTGCATCCCCCCCCCCACTCTAGCGCCACCTTTGCACCTCCCCAGTCCAGGGCCAGCGCTGTAACCCCCCCTCAGTAAATGGCCTCCCCTTCACCCTCAGCACAGTGTCTTCTCCACACCCCTCATCAGCCCAAGGCCCCCACTGCAACCCCCAGTCAAGGGCCTCCTCTGAGCCCCCCAGTCAAGGGCCTCCCCTGAGCCACCCCTCAACCCAGGGCCTCCACTGCACCCCCCCTCCCCAATCCAGGGCCTTTTCTACACCTCCCCAGGCCCCCCAATCCTTAGCCATAACAACCTCAACTTCCTAGTCCAGGGCTTTCTGCACACAAACCCCTCTCCTTGTCCTTATAAATGCCTTTCAGTTCCACAAAGGCTTTCCCATGCTGAAGAATCACTCTGGAATGCCTTTCTATAGTGCTGGTTGGTGGGAGTAGCAAAGTGATTCAGCTCTAGTGCACCTGTGCAGTCTCCCTCCTATTTGGTTCTCTGGTATTTGGCAAACTATGAAGAGGGCGCTGCCTGCCCATTACACTTGATCAGGTGGCAGTGACACCCTTAGTGCGGGTGGGGGTGACAGAACCCCTGGTGTCACCCTCCCAGATACATCACCTGGGTTGTGTGCATCCCCTGCCCCCCCCGTCACTAGTTTGGGCACCTGGCTGTAACAGCTTGCGGCTAAACAGCTTGGTGCGAGTAGCTCTGCGCATCCTGAATGGCCGAGCAATCTTCTGGGACCTGTGACATGTTCCAGAAGATTGCAGAGCAGGGAGGGAGAGGGGAAAGGAGAATTTCCGCTCAAGACGCCTAGGCGGCTCCAGCGGAAGTCGGAGCAGGTACCTGTAAAAGAGAGGGACCCACTCTCTGCCCCCCCCCCCCCCAAAAGAAAAAGAGACACATGCCAAATGTGGCATGTCAGGGGGTTACAGGGGCAAATCCAGAGTCTAATCTCGGAAGGGGGGGGCACTGCCAAAATGTTTGCAGGCAATTTGTAGGGGAAATGGCTGGTGTTGGCACTTCAATCATGACGGCACCATGGTTAATATGGTGTCAGCATGATTGAAGCGCATTATTTCTCCTATTACATTGTAATATAAAATTAAATAGTTCAACTCACCATAATGAAAATAAAATAAAAAATCAGTGGGAACCCTGAGCGTGTCACTTGCCAGTATCACCTGCCTTCAGATGGGGCTTGACACTTGCTATGTCACCTGTTATCAGATACAGATTGTCACTGCCAGTGGCCAGTGGCAGTGTCCCTGTTGTCCCAGAGTGAGGCCTGCACAGTAAAGGCAGTCTTTTAGATGCAGAAACGCGGCTATGCAGGGGGGGCGGTGAGAGACAGTGGTGTCTCCAACTTTAATATTTTAGGGGGGGCACTATATAATGCAAAAAAAAAAAAAAAATATATATATATATATATATATATATATATATATATATATATATACATATATATACACACACACACACATACACATATATACATACACACATAGGGGGTTATTACAAAAGAAAAATCCATTTTGCACTGAAAGTGCACTTGGAAGTGCAGTTGCTCTAAATCTAAAGCCCCGTACACACTATCAGATTGTCTGCTGAGTTTTTCCTTCAGATTTACCAAAACCATGTAGTAGAAGGGCCTGCTTGATTGCATACACACTGAAACTCCTAAGGTCTGACCGCATATTATATGGTTTTGGTAAATCTGAAGGAAAAACTCAGCAGACAATCTGATAGTGTGTACGGGGCTTAAGGGGTAGATCTGAAATGAGTGGAATCTCTGCTGATTTTATCATCCAATCATGTACAAACTAAAAGGCTATTTTTTATTTTCCTTGCATGTCCCCCTCGGATCTACAGTGACTTTACTTCCAAGTGCACTTGTAGTCCAAAGTGGATTTTCCTTCCTTAAAGCGGAGGTCCACCCTAAAGTGGACCTTCCGCTCATTGGAATCCTCCCCCCCTCCGGCGCCACAATTGCCACCTTTCAGGGGGGAGGGGGTGCAGGTACCTGTACAGTACAGGTATCTGCACCCACTTCCGGCGTAGATTCTGCAGAAGGTACGCCCCTTTCCGCAGAATCTACGCCCCTTTGCGAAAGTCCCCCGCTGCCTGCTGGGAAACACACGGATCCCAAAGACAGCGGGGACCATCCTTATTGCGCAGCGCGACTCGCGCATGCGCAGTAGGGAACCGGTAAATGAAGCCGAAAGGCTCCATTTCCTGATTCCCATACCCAAGATGGCGGCGGCAGCACCCGAGAGACGATCGAGAGATCGGCTTCGGGTGCCGACATTGCGGGCGCGCTGGGCAGGTAAGTGTCACTATTTTAAAAGTCAGCAGCTGCAGTATTTGTAGCTGCTGGCTTTTTAAAAAAAATAAAAACGGCGGACTTCCGGCGGACTCCCGCTTTAACCACCTCAATACAGTGCACTTACACCCCCTTCCTGACCAGACCAATTTTCAGCTTTCAGCGCTCTCACAGTTTGAATGACAATTACTCAGTCATGCAACACTGTACCCATATGAAACTTGCGTCCTTTTTTCCACACAAATAGAGCTTTCTTTTAGTGGTATTTAATCACTAGTGGGTTTTTTATTTTTTGTGCTATAAATAAAATAAAACGTAAATTTTGTGAAAAAATTCCTTTTTCTTTGTTTCTGTAATACATGTTTGCTAATTAGTAATTTTTCTTCATACATTTTGGCCAAAATGTATACTGCTACATATCTTTGGTAAAAATAACCCACATTAGTGTATATTATTTGGTCTTTGTGAAAGTTATAGAGTCTACAAACTATGGTGCCAATCGCTGAAAATTGATCACATCTGATCAGGCCTTCAGTACATCAGGTGTATCTCATTGAGACACTAAGAGCCAGGGGCGACACGACTTCAGGACGACTTTGTGAGGCAACTTGGAGACGACTTGAACACGACCTGGGGCGACTTACAACACGACTTTAAGTCGCCCCAGGCCAGGCGACTTTTGCCGTGGCCAATCAGAGAATGAGCTCTGAAGGGGGAACTCCACGGCAAATTTCTGAAAAAAATTTGCCGTGAGTTCCCCCTCCAAGAGCATACCAGGTCCTTAGGTCTGGTATGGATTCCAAGGGGAACCCCCTACGCCGAAAAAACGGCATGGGGGTCCCCCCCAGATCCACACCAGACCCTTATCCGAGCACGCTACCCGGCAGGCCACCAGGAAAGGGGGTGGGGACGAGCGAGCGCCCCCCCCCTCCGGAGCCGTACCAGGCCGCCACCCCAAAGCACCTTGTCCCCATGTTGATGAGGACAAGGGCCTCTTCCCGACAACCCTGGCCGTTGGTTGTCGGGGTCTGCGGGCGGGGGGCTTATCGGAATCCGGGAGCCCCCTTTAATAAGGGGGCCCCCGGATACCGGCCCCCCACCCTATGTGAATGAGTATGGGGTACAATGTACCCCTACCCATTCACCTGTGAAAAAAAGTTAAAAAAAAACACAACACAGGGTTAAAATAGTTTATTGCACAGCTCCGGGGGTCTTTCGTCTTCGGGGGTCTTCTCGCCGGACTCCTCCGCTATCTTCTGCTAGCTCTTTTACTAGCGGAGGAGCCCGGCTTTCTTCTTCGCCGCCGCCCTCTTCTTCCGACTTCGGGGGTCTTGTCCCCCTCTTCGGTTCTTCTTGCCGGGCCACCGCTTCTTCTTCCAGCTCTTTTACTAGTGGTGGCCCGGTCTTGTCGCCGCCGCCGCCTTCCGTTCTTCTTCTTCTTCTTCTGGAGATGTTAACTCGACGCTCTCTCCGGCCGCAATGCCAGGGACGCGGTGCGCGGCGACTTATATAGGGACAAGGGGCTGGGTCACCAGTTGATGTTACATGGTGACCCCTTTCGATGTACGTTCAGGCGTGCTGGGACTGTGACATCGTAAGGGGGCGGGGTCACCATGTGACATCAACCGGTGACCCCGCCCCTTGTCCCTATATAAGTCGCCGCGCACCGCGTCCCTGGCATTGCGGCCGGAGAGAGCTTTGAGTCAACATCTCCAGAAGAAGAAGATTGGAAGGCGGCGGCGGCGACGACAGAAGACAGGGCCACCGCTAGTAAAAGAGCTGGAAGAAGAAGCGGTGGCCCGGCAAGAAGAACCGAAGAGGGGGACAAGACCCCCGAAGTCGGAAGAAGAGGGCGGCGGCGAAGAAGAAAGCCGCGCTCCTCCGCTAGTAAAAGAGCTAGCAGAAGATAGCGGAGGAGTCCGGCGAGAAGACCCCCGAAGACGGAAGACCCCCGGAGCTGTGCAATAAACTATTTTAACCCTGTGTTGTGTTTTTTTTTACTTTTTTTCACAGGTGAATGGGTAGGGGTACATTGTACCCCATACTCATTCACATAGGGTGGGGGGCCAGTATCCGGGGGCCCCCTTATTAAAGGGGCCCCGGATTCCGATAAGCCCCCCGCCCGCAGACCCCGACAACCAACGGCCAGGGTTGTCGTGAAGAGGCCCTTGTCCTCATCAACATGGGGACAAGGTGCTTTGGGGTGGGGGGGTCGCACGCCCCCCCTTCCCCAAGGCACCCCCCCATGTTGAGGGCACGCGGCCTGGTACGGCTCAGGAGGGGGCGCTCGCTCGTCCCCACCCCCTTTCCTGGCCGGCTGGGTAGCGGGCTCGGATAAGGGTCTGGTGTGGATCTGGGGGGGATCCCCACGCCGTTTTTTCAGCGTAGGGGGTTCCCCTTGGAATCCATACCAGACCTAAGGGCCTGGTATGCTCTCGGAGGGGGAACCCACGCCAAATTTTTTTCAGAAATTTGGTGTGGAGTTCCCCCTTCAGAGCTAATAATTCTGTCAAAGTCGCCTCCGTATAGACGGAGATCCGACTTGGAGGCGACCTCCATTGAAATCAATGGGTACCAGTCGCCTACAAGTCGGATTGAAGTAGTACAGGAGCTTCTTCTGAAGTCAGAGTGACTTCAGTAGCGTGCATTAAGACGGCTCTCATTCACTTACATTGATTTTTAAATGTTGTCCTACCTGAGGCGAATAGGGGCGACCTGAAGTCGGATCTGAGTCGCCCCTGTGTGAACTGGCTCTGACAAGTCAGGAAAGTACAAATACCCCCCAAATGACCCCTTTTTAGAAAGTAGACATTCCAAGGTATTAAGTAAGTAGCATGGTGAGTTTTTTTAAGTTGTCATTTTTTCCCACAATTCTTTGCAAAATGAAGATTTATTTTATTATTTTTTTTTTTTTTTTACAAAATTGTCATATTATCAGGTTATTTCTCACACACAGCATATGCATACAACAAATTACACCCCAAAATACATTCTGCTACTCTCTCCGAATACGGCGATACCACATATGTGAGACTTTTACACAGCCTGGCCACATACAGAGCATAAACAATGATGCAGTATCTTCAGACGTTCTACGAGCAAAAATTATGCATCTCATTTCTCAACCACCTTTTACATTTTTGAAGGCCCTGTAGTACCAGGACAATGGAATTTCCCATAAAATGACCCCATTTTGGAAAGCAAACACACCAACATATAATCTGTGAGGCATAATGAGTCTTTTGAACGGTTCATTTTTGTGGAAAAAAATGAAAACGCATTTTTTTTTACACAAAGTTGTAAATTTATAAGATATTTCTAACACATAGCATGTATATAGCAAAAATTACACCCCAAAACACATTCTGCTACTCCTCCCGAGTATGGCGATACCACATGTGTAGGACTTTTACACAGCCTGGCCTCATAGAGAGGCCGAACATTGAAGTAGTACGTTCAGGCGTTCTAGGAGCATAAATGACACATCTCATTTCATTCCTACCCATCACACTTTTGAAGGTCCTGGACCACCAGGACAGTGAAATTACCCACAAAATGACCCCATTTTGGAAAGCAAACACCCCAACGTATATTCTATGAGACATGGGCTGCAAATAGGTACTCGGGTACTCTGATGGCCTGGTGACAGGTACTCGGGTACTCTGATGGCCTGGTGACAGGTACTCGGGTACTCTGATGGCCTGGTGACAGGTACTCGGGTACTCTGATGGCCTGGTGACAGGTACTCGGGTACTCTGATGGCCTGGTGACAGGTACTCTGATGGCTTGGTGATTGGTATTTGGGTACTCTGAGGGGCGGTGACAGGTACTCATATGGACTGTGAAAGGTACTCGGGTACTAAGATGAACTGTGACAGGTACTCAGATGAACTGTGACAGGTACTCAGGTGAACTGTGACGGGTACTCAGGTGAACTGTGATGGGTACTCAGGTATTCAAATGAACTGTGACAGGCACTCGGGTACTCAGATGGACTGGGACAAGTACTCGGGTACTCAAATGGGCTGGGACAGGTACTCGGGTACTCTGATGGGCTGTGACAGGTACATGGGTACTTGGATGAACCATGACAGGTACCTGGGTACTTTGATGGGCTGTGACAGCTACTCGGGTACTCGGATGAACCGTGACAGGTACTTGGGTACTTTGATGGGCTGTGACAGGTACTCTGGTACTCTGATGGGCTGTGACAGGTACTCGGGTACTCTGATGGACCGTGACAGATACTCAGGTACCATTATGGACCGTGACAGGTACTCGGGTACCCTAATGAACCGTGACAGGTACTCAGGTACTCTGATGGACCGTGACAGGTACTCGAGTACTCTGATGGACCGTGACAGGTACTCGGATACTCTGATGGACCGTGACAGGTACTCGGGTACTCTGATGGGCCGTGACAGGTACTCGGGTACTCTGATGGGCCGTGACAGGTACTCGGGTACTCTGATGGGCCGTGACAGGTACTCGGTACTCTGATGGGCTGTGACAGGTACTTGGGTACTCTGATGGGCTGTGACAGATACTCGGGTACTCTGATGGACTGTGACAGATACTCGGGTACTCTGATGGACTGTGACAGGTACTCGGGTACTCTGATGGGCCGTGACAGGTACTCGGGTACTCTGATGGGCCGTGACAGGTACTCGGTACTCTGATGGGCTGTGACAGGTACTCGGGTACTCTGATGGACTGTGACAGATACTCGGGTACTCTGATGGACTGTGACAGATACTCGGGTACTCTGATGGACTGTGACAGGTACTCGGGTACGCTGATGGGCTGTGACAGGTACTCGGGTACGCTGATGGACTGTGACAGATACTCGGGTACTCTGATGGACTGTGACAGATACTCGGGTACTCTGATGGACTGTGACAGGTACTCGGGTACGCTGATGGGCTGTGACAGGTACTCGGGTACGCTGATGGACTGTGACAGATACTCGGGTACTCTGATGGACTGTGACAGGTACTCGGGTCTTCTGATGGACTGTGACAGGTACTCGGGTACTCTGATGGGCTGTGACAGGTACACTGGTACTCTGATGGACTGTGACAGGTACTCAAATACTCTGATGGACTGTGCAAGGTACTCTGATGGACTGTGACTGACAGGTACTATGAGGGGTGGTGACAGGTCCTCTTTATTGGGGGGGGGCAATCAGTGTGATTGGTGTACACTGTAGGCAGTAACGAGATGTTACCGCAATCTCGTTCTCACATACGATCAGTGTGTGAGGAGGAGAACCCGGTAACATCTCGTTACCGTGGTTTGTTTACATTTTAGTGATCGGCTGTGAAAGGATCACAGCCAATCACGTGGGTAAACAGCCGGCCAATGGCTGTTTACCAGCGTCCGTGACGATCGCGCGCATGCGCCGTGCACAGTGGGGGTGTGACCATCTGTGATCGGCCGTGACTTCATCACGGCCGATCACGTCGTAAACAGCCCAATGGCTGTTCACCCCCTTCGGTGGCAAGCGGTGTCTCCGTGACATGCCACCACCGAAGAAACAGGGATGTGCGCACATGATAGCGCACATTCCCTCTTTAAACGGGAGGCCACATATGACGGCCTCCCGCCACAATAGGTGCGATGCCTGGCCGTCATTTGACTGCCAGCGGTCAGAAAGTGGATAAATAACCCCCAAAGTGTCTTGAAAAAGAATTGGTGGTTGCAGCCAGGTGGTGGGGAGGACAGGGGGGGAACAGCCAGGTGGAGGGGAGGACAGGGTCGATGTAGCCAGGGGATAAGGTCCTGTACCTCTATGGAAGCCTGCATCCCGCCCCCCCTTGGAGGATAACAATAGAATCACTGGCTCCCTCCACCCAACAGCCTCATGATCCCTCTTCTCCTCTCTTCCTCTTCCCCCTCCCGCTCGACATGCTGGGGGCTGCAGTCCTCTCAGGGAATATAAACTGACAGGGGATTGACACGTCACTACTAGTATCCAAAACAGCAAAAAAGTTTTGGCTATACATACATTTTAGGGCTCATGCACACAGGACATTTTCACAGCTGCTGTTAGGGGCATTTGACTTTTTTTTTAACTGTCTCTAAAAGTCCTTCCATGTTAGCCTATGTATCCATGCACACATAACCTGTCAGAGGTGTTTGGAGGCATAAGCGTTTAGTGGCAGTAAAAAAAAAAAAAAAAAGCCAGGAGTAGTAGAAACAAAAAAAAGTTAAAAAAACTCGTCTAAATGTGTCAAGCCACATCAGAGGTCTTTACATTATAAGGAGTGTTTTTTATGAAAAAAACGCTAACGCCGTAAAATGCGGCAAAACGTGGCAAACCGCTATTGTAAAAACGCAGCAAAGCGCACTTTAACGCTGCTGTAGCGATGTCGTTTTTAAAATGTCCTGTGTGCATGAGCCCTAAATAAAAAGTAGAACAAAAAAAGAAATTTTTCTTAATTTTGGGTTCTAATCCCTGACAGTTTTTTGGGAATTTGTGTCTAATTTAGGGAAGCTTCTAGCGATGCACCAAAATTTTGGCTGACGAAAATTATGGGCGAAAAAATTGAAACTTGTACCAAATACTTACCGTTTTTTTCTCTCCTGACGCAAATACATGACAGTATACATATGATATAGCTCCGCCCCCATTGTCCACCCACAGGACCTGTTTAGCGCTATAAAAGTCTGACTGAGAGCTATCTCCCCCATTCTCCGTATAAGGTACAGAGGGGGGGGGGGGGGGGGTTTGTATGCTGCCATGTATTGGCGTGAGGAAAGGAAAATTACGGTAAGTATTTGATAAAATTTTCCATTTTCCTTATGCCAGATATGGCAGCATACATATGATACATAAAGAGCTTTTGAGAGGGAGGGTTTAATTCTACAAGCTTAGTCTGACAATAGACATAAAAGCTTGTATGGTTTTCCTCCCAAACTCTATTGTAGTAAGAGCTGCTTGATCCGCCCTGTAGTGTTTTAAGAACGTATCATGTGATGACCAGCTAGCCTCTTTGCAGACTGTCTCCAGAGACAATCCTGCCCTTGCTGCCCAAGAAGACGACATCGCCATGGTTGAGTGAGCTTTAACCATCTCTGGAAGGATCCTTCCTGGCCGCTCTATATGCCCGGTGAATATTTTTTACTATCCAGGCTGAGATGGTTCTGGCCAAGGCCTCTTTCCCTTTAAATTTTCATGATTAAAAAGTCTGTCAGAGCGTCTGAATGTAGAAGTAGCCTGGAGATAGGCTTTGAGGACTTTTGAATGTCCAACTCGTGCAGATCAGCATCTGATTCTGCTGGGAAGGCTGAAAGCACCCATTCACTGGAGAGATGAAATATTCATGCCACTTTTGGGACAAAATGATCCAATGGTCTCAGCACAACCCTGTCTGGGAAGAACATGGAATAAGGTTCTGCTGCCCCCAGTTCTGACACCCTTCTCCCTAAAGTTACGGTCAATAGGAAAACCATTTTTAAAGGTGATCTCCCATAATGAACAGTCTTCTGTTGGAGTATGAGGAGGGTTTGCTAGAATATCGAGGACTACAGTCAGGTCCCACTGAGGGAACCTATTTCTTTTGGGAGGGCGTAGTCTAAGTACCGCTCTCATGAAGTGCTCCACCAGCAGGTTTGCTGCCCATTTATAAGATGGCTAAAACTTGTACCTTAACCACTTGAGGACCGCCGTATTGCCATTGTACGTCAGCACAATGGCACAGGCAGGCATAATCACGTACATCTACGTGATTGCCTTCCAGCGGGTGGGGGGTCCCATCGGACCCCCTCCCGCTGGTTACGGCAGTCCGATTCGGTCCAGGAGCGCTCCGTGATGAGGGGATGGCCGTTCGTTTTCGGCCACCCCCTCTGGATCGCTCCTGGCCAATGAGAAGCTTCCTCCCCTGTGTATTGTTTACACAGGAAGGAGGAAGTGATGTCATTCTCCTCGGGGCGGTCTTTTTGACCGGACTACGAGGAGAAGAGTAAAAGTAAGTCTGCACGAACACTACACTGACATGTAGGTACACACAGGCACACAAACCCCCCCCGATCCCCCCCCCGATCGCCCCCCGATCCCCCCCCCGCCCCCCCTCCCCCCCAGTCACAGTGTCACTGATTGCATTGATCATTTCTTTACTGATCAATGCATTCAGTGTCAGTTGTGACAGTAAAAACTGTCAGGACAGTTAGTGTTAGGTCCAGGGTAGCCCCCTATCACCCCCCAATAAAGATTTAACCCCCTGATTGCCCCTAGAGTTAACCCTTTCACCCCCTTTTGCCAGTGTCACTAAGCGATCATTTTTCTGATCGCTGCATGTGTCGCTAGTGTCGCTAGGTAGCTAGTTATTTTTTTAGGTTCACCGCCAGGTTTTTATATCGCTAGGTACCCCGATATACTACCCAATAATGTTTTTAACCCCCTGATTGCCGCTAGTTAACCCTTTCACCCCCTTTTGCCAGTGTCACTAAGCGATCGTTTTTCTGATCGCTGCATTAGTGTCGCTACAGTCGCTAGGTAGCTAGTTATTTTTTTAGGTTCACCGCCAGGTTTTTATAGCGCTAGGTACCCCGATATACTACCCAATAATGTTTTTAACCCCCTGATTGCCGCTAGTTAACCCTTTCACCCCCTTTTGCCAGTGTCACTAAGCGATCATTTTTCTGATCGCTGCATGTGTCGCTAGGTAGCTAGTTATTTTTTTAGGTTCACCGCCAGGTTTTTATATCGCTAGGTACCCCGATATACTACCCAATAATGTTTTTAACCCCCTGATTGCCGCTAGTTAACCCTTTCACCCCCTTTTGCCAGTGTCACTAAGCGATCGTTTTTCTGATCGCTGCATTAGTGTCGCTACAGTCGCTAGGTAGCTAGTTATTTTTTTAGGTTCACCGCCAGGTTTTTATAGCGATAGGTACCCCGATATACTACCCAATAACGGTTTTAACCCCCTGATTTCCGCTAGTTAACCCTTTCACCCCCTTTTGCCAGTGTCACTAAGCGATAATTTTTCTGAACGCTGCATCAGTGTCGCTAGTGTCGCTAGGTAGCTAGTTAACTAGGCTCCCAAAAAGTCCCCCACATGTGGTATCCCCGTACTCGGGAGAAGCAGCAGAATTTATTTTGGGGTGTAATTTGACTTCTGCCCATAGCATGTGTGAGCAATATATCATTTAGTGACAACTTTGTGCAAAAAAAAAAAAAGTTTGTAATATTCCCGCAACTTTTGGCAAAATATAAAATATTCCATGGACTCAACATGCCTCTCAGTAAATAGCTTGGGGTGTCTACTTTCCAAAATGGGGTCATTTGGGGGGGTTTTGTGCTATTTTGGCATTTTATGGCCTTCGAAACTGTGATAGGTAGTGAGGAGTTAAATCAAAAATTTGCACCCTTAGAAATCCTGAAGGTGGTGATTGGTTTTCGGGGTGCCGTGCGCGACTAGACTCCCAAAAAGTCCCACACATGTGGTATCCCCGTACTCGGGAGAAGCAGCAGAATGTATTTTGGGGTGTCATTTCACATATAACCATGGCATGTGTGAGCAATATATCATTTAGTGACAACTTTTTGTAAAAAAAATTTTTTTTTTTTTTTTTTGTCATTATTCAATCCCTTAGGACAAAAAAAAAAAATATTCAATGGGCTCAACATACCCATCAGCAATTTCCTTGGGGTGTCTACTTTCCAAAATGGGGTCATTTGGGGGGGATTTGTACTGCCCTGCCATTTTAGCACCTCAAGAAATGAGATCGGCAGTCATAAATTAAAAGCTGTGTAAATTCCAGAAAATGTACTCTAGTTTGTAGACGCTATAACTTTTGCGCAAACCAAAAAATATACGCTTATTGACATTTTTTTTACTAAAGACATGTGGCTGAATAAATTTTGCCCTCAATGTATGACTAAAATTTAGTTTATTCGATTTTTCTTATAACAAAAAGAAGAAAATATCTTTTTTTTTCAAAATTTTCGCTCTTTTTCCATTTATATCGCAAAAAAAAAAAATCGCAGAGGCAATCAAATACCATCAAAAGAAAGCTCTATTTGTGGGAAGAAAAGGACGCAAATTTCGTTTGGGTGCAATATTGCATGACCGCGCAATTACCAGTTAAAGCAGCGCAGTGCGAAATTGCAAAAAGACCTCTGGTCCTTAAGGTGTTTATTGGTCCGGAGCTGAAGTGGTTAAGCAAACTGAGCCCCAAATCCAATCCAGATTGCAGGAAAGACAGGATTTTGAGTTTATCCAGCAGCAAAGCTTGTGAACCTTTTCCATATTCTGGAGTAGATGGCATTGGTTGACCCCTTTCTGGAACTCTGTAAAGTTGTAATACCCTCTGGAGAACATTCTAACTCTTGTAACCCCTGCCTTACAATCTCCAGGCCGCTAAGACCAGTCGTGATGGGTGCGGATGTAGGGCATCTCCTTCAGACAGGAGATGAGGAGTCACCGGCAGAGTGATCGGTGTGCACACGCTGATATCCATCACCAGAGAGACCCATGGTCTGTGAGGCCAGTAAGGAAATACTGTGATGATTAAAGATGAGGATTAAAGAAATTGTAGGGAAGGCACAGGCCAGTTGCCAAACCCAAGAATGGGTGAAGGCATTCGTCCCCTCCGCTAAAGGATGAGGGTAGCGTGAGAAACTGGCTCAGCTTGCAGATGGTTGATGAGGCAAAAATATCCATCTTGCGGACACCCCCACTTGTGGATTATACGTTTGAACACTTTAGGGTGAAGGGACCATTTGTTGGGGTCCATAAATTGTCTGGATAGGTGATCTGCTTCCAAGTTTTGACAGTCTGGAAGATATATTGCCCCCAAAAATTGGGAGATATTGTTGTACCAATGTCATGATTGGTTCCACCTCTCTCAAGAAGGACACTGCTGCCTTGTTGTCCAGATGGAGCAGGACTGGGTGACCCTGTATGTGGAGCAACAAGGTGGCCAACGCCATGAATGCTGCTTGAAGTTCCAGAATATTGGAAATAGGCCCTGAGTGGGAAATTCCCCTCTGCCTTGGATCTTGAGTTGTTCGCAGGTGGCGCCCCACCCTGCTGCGCTGGCATCTGTGGTAACAATGATCTATGGATGCGGCTCTAATGGACTATGCCATATAGCGTTTGTTTCATCTACCAGCAGAGACTCTGGCACCTCTGGCTGGTGATCCTGATTGACTGGGCAAGACAAACTCTTCCACTGCATCAGGAAGCCTTGTTGGAAAACTCTGAGTTTCCAGTGAGCCCAGGGGATCATCGGAATACAGGAAGCCATCGTCCTGAGAGGACTCATGCACTGGGATGCTGACATCACTGGTGCAGTTAATGCCTGTTGGAACTTTTCCCTGATTGTGGCCAGTTTTTGAGGTGGCAAAGAAACTGTGGCCACCTGAGTATTGAATTGGGCCCATAGGTAGACCATATTCTGTGTAGGCTCCAGATGGCTCTGGTAGTGCCTGTTCCTCAACACAAATCTGAGGAACTGCTGGTATGACTGAAGTAACGGGACAGGCTGGTAGGCATATTGAAAGTTCACTGAAATCCTCCAGTCTCCTGGTTAATTAACCTGGATTATGGTATGGAAAGACTCCTTGAGTTTATCCAGATAAATAGATTCAGGCTCTTGAGGTAGTTCTGTAGGCTGCCGATTGAACAGCCAATAATGGCCTTGTGCCACTGTGGACTGAATCCGCCATATTTTGGAACTGGGTCACTTTGAGCCACATGGCTCCAACGACCTCCTGGGCGTGTCTGGCATTAAAAGGGCTTCTGGGTATCTTGGGGAGCCGCAGGGGTTTTTGATCGCATACTTCAAGTTCTGCACCCACACTTGCTACCGATGTTAAAACAACGGCGGGTTTGAAAGCACCACCTGCCAGGAGGTAAAACTTTCCTAAGTCCATGTCAATGCGTCTATCAAGGATATCGTGAAAGGAAGAAGAGTCTTCCATAGGGAGTGTCACATTCTTGGCCAGTCTGGTGACTGCTGCATCTACCGTTGGTGGGTTAGATAAAGGAGTCGCATCCTCCTCCATTGGTGGATGCAACATATTGGTCTTCCCATTCCTCCAGAAACAGGCCTTCTTTCTGTCATAAGAGGAAAGGTAGCTACCTGTCTCTTTAGGTTCCTCCTATGAAACTCAAAGGCTTGTTCACACTTGCAGAAGGCTCTGCTATTGCACTGAAAAGCGATCTGTTCTTAGGTCACTTTTCAGAGGCATTTGATATTATCACGTAGAGGGAACAAGTGTTTCTGCTATGTGATTTTCAAAGAGCGATTTTTGCACAATGTTGCAACTCGCATGGGGAAGCCCATTCACTTGGCTGCCCTACGTGTGCAAAAAGAAGCCCCTGCTCCTATTTAGGGCGACCGGTTTTGCACAATGTTTTTAAAGGAGCGTTCTCCCACGTGACAATCACAGCAGAATTGCATCGCATTTGGGGTGCCCTGAAAGGATAAAAGGCACCTAATGTGTTTTGTGCAGCGATTGCCACACAATTTAAAATCTGATTATATGGTGTGTGATAATAAGTTTTCTCCCTCTTTAGAGGAGTTACCTGATCTTCCCATTCCAGTGCAGTTTACTGAAATGGGAGGATAACTGCCTCAATGAATGGTCGTATTAGCGCAAAATCAAAGCCTGAACCTTCAGGATCCTCTGCTGAGCAGGAGACAATATCTTCTCCCTCTGCCTGGAAGGTTGGCTGTAATACTGGGTCTGGGGAATCAGCCTGCCTAATCTGCTGGGCTGGAGTTACCCCTGAAGTGCCTGGTACCCCCGTAGTTAGAGAGGGTTGAATGGCTTGGTTTAGACCTGGTGCAGGGCCCAGATTGTTCGTCAGCTTCTGTCCCTGGTTGCCCAAGATGACCAGAAAATTCTGCCAAGGAGTTGGGGACTACTTTCTTGAGCAAGGTTGATACCTGCTGACTCTCATACTTCTGGTCTCTGGCAAGCTGCCTGAAGGTTGCTGCAAAGTAGCTTCCCAGGCATAGGGTGATCTCCACATGACCAACATTTGCCTTTTGGGCACTGAGCCCTCAGAGGAGAAGCTACGTGCGTTCTCTTAAGCATACATTTGAGTCCTTTGTTCTGGGGTCTGCCAGGACTGGAGGAGTCACTTTCTGCCCTGGAAAAATCCTGACGATCCAGAGGGCCTCTGGACCTCCTAGAGTGGGACTGTGAGCAGCCGGACCTGCAACAGACAGGAAGACACACTCATAAGGGCAGAATGCACTCTTTTTCCCTCATCTTCTGACTTACCCAAAGTTGGCTCTTACCTGGTATTGTGGTGGTCTTGGTTATGTGGTGTCAGAAGAACTGAAAGGTGCAAGGGGGGGGGGGGGGGGACTGCATGGCAACAGAGAGAAAATGTTATATATATATATATATATATATATATATATATATATATATATACACACATACATACATATATATATATATATATATATATATATATATATATACACATATACACACACACACACACATATATATATATATATATCTCCTTTTGTTCTTTTGGGGGGGGGGGGGCAAAGAGTAACAAATTTAAATTAAAAAAAATCTAGGCAACCCCCCCCATCCTCTAGTAATTCATTGACCCCCCCCACCTTTCTATCCCCATTACTAGGATAGCAAATCTTACCTGTTATTGACTGTTCCTCGGAATGAGATGCTGCCTCTCTGGATGCCTGAATAGCAAAGGCATCCAATCCTCTGCAGATTGTTTTCCCCTCAGATTTACCAAAAGCACACAATATGAGGTCAAACCTTAAGAGCCTCAATTTGTATGGAATCAAGCAGGTCCCTGCACTACATGGTCCTGGCAAATCTAAAGATAATCAGACAAGAAAAGCTGCACAGTGTGTATGAGGTCTTTAGAGACATGAGAGCAAGAAAAAGAAAAAAGTTTTAAAGAAATTGACAGACCTGGAAAGAGTTCCATAGAAGAGAAGACATCATACAGTCCGGACTCCAAAGCAGGCATGCCACAAGAGGATTGTCGTCTCTGATTAGAGAACATTTCGACCCCAAAAGACCATGAGAAGGGGTTCCCCACCTTGTTGGTGCATTTAGCAGCCTAAGATGTGGCACTGCGTACTGGGAGAAGCTGAACCCAGACGGACTCCGACATAGTTGGCAGGTAAGAGCAGGTAAGAGGTTCCCGTGGTAGATGGCCCAAAGAATGTGGAAACTGACATTGAAACTTCTTTTGGGTTATTTACTTAGAACAGAAACAGAGACTTTCAATAAAGGGTAGAGGGTTAGGAATGAGTTCAGGTACTTAGATTGCAAAAATAATGGAAGTCCTTAGAGAAAATCCAGGGAATAAAGACCGTTTCACAGCTGGATTTAACAACCCCCCGGATAGACCTCCTTTCACTAGGCCTAGCAGCCGGTAGGGTGCTCGACAAAGTCTCTGACACAGACTTGTGATGTACATTTGAGCGTTACTGAGGGACATAGATAAATTTAAAGAGCTAACATACAGTACCAGGTTCTCTCAGTTGATCCAGCGATACCGTATGTGTGTTGATCCAGGTTTCTTCCTTCAACTAAGCCGTCAGGCTACTTCAGAGAAGCCAGCCTTGCGCACGGCCTTCTTCTGAAGAGTCCTACCCTGGGGTTCTTCAGCTGCTGGGCCTCTCCCTTCAGATGAGATGGCACCGGACCGGCACCGGACCCCCCCATCCATGTAGCATCGGTACCTTAAATACCACCTCCCAGAATGCACAGCAGGAAAACACCCCCACTGGGCTGGTTCCAAGAGAATAATGGCATTCAATGCACCCAGCTAGACTGCGTTTCTACTCTTGCCGGCGGTGATAGCGACACCTGCGGTCAAGGAGAACCCAGTGCAACCCAGCTGGACTGGTACTGAAACCAGAAATTTTGAGAAATAATCCTGAAACCCAACTGTGGTTTCAGGCAAATTAACTTGCCAAAAAACCATAGTGCCTGCTCCTCAGGAGCCAGCGCAACAGCTATATCATATGTAAGCTGCCACGTTTGATGTCAGTAAATAGGGTTTTCAGCATTGTGCCGATAATGGCTGGCAAAAATGCCAGTGATTTTTCCATGATTTTACCTTGCTTATGTTGTGTTTTTCATAGGTCATATGACTCATTAAATGCATCAAAAATGCAACACAGGTGCATTTTTAAAGTGTTCTTGTGCGTTTTAAAATGCATTTCAATGGGAAGGTGCGTTTTTGTTTTGGTTTGCCAAATATCCACCAAAAATGCAGCAAGCAGGATTTTTAACACCGCTTCAAAAGGGGCCGATAATGGCAGACAATAAATTCATATACATTTAAATTTATGATATTAATTAAAATGTTGAATATAATACAATTATTTATAAAATTATATATTTAAAAAAAAAAAAAAAACTTAAATTTCAGTTTTGGCAAAGAGCATACTAAACTTTCGGTTTAGGCACCGATATTTTCATTTCGGTGCACCACTAGAAATTTCTATTCACTTCTTGTCCCATAGCCACAACAGGAAGTGAGTGAAAATCCTTCCAAAGGGACAGTAATCCCTGGTTGTCACCAGAACTAGTTTCCCCGCTGAAAGATTTCCCCTCTATTACTGTTTTAGTGACAACCCAAACTTTGGATTTTCTTTTACTTTCACTTTCAGAGATAATGGTAAACGGGATAAAGAGAGGAATGAAACTCCCTAACGGGGCACAGACAGAAATTTAAACCTGACAAGTGTTCTAATCCATCTCCACGCTATCCAAAAAAATTGCCTTTAGTTGTAGCACAACTTTTTTGGTTTCTTTAGTATTAAGCTGGCATTACACTGATCAAAGTTTGGCTGGTTCGGCAGGGACCATGGAAATTTTGATCATTGTGTGGCAGTCACCGCTCAACAGAAGTTGATTGTTTGATTGACTTCTGTCAAAGTGACGTGCTGTAAAATGTTTTATTGATCAGCCGCTGCAACCAATCAACTGTAGTTGCTGATCAGTGTATTATGGCAACTGGTGTTGCTATCAGCTTACAATGTCCATTGCTGTCTGTGTTGCCGATAGGGAAGAGTTTCTTTACTTCTTGTCACAGAGACACGATGAAGTGAGAGAAATTCTCAGCAACATGGGTGGAAAGATATTCTACTAATCTCCTTGCACTGAATAATGCAAGGCTGGCAAGAAGTTACCAGAAATTTCTGTATTTAGGCTACAAACAAGTACAATATGCAATTAGTAATGTGATTTAAGGTAAATATTAGGGAAAAATACATATTTCTTATTTTATTTCCATATAGTAAGTAGCTCAGGGACAGGTCTCAGGATGGTAAAAAATTAGAATGTGAAACCATGCACACATGAAATTAACACTGATGGCACTGTGCAGCAGCACAGATGATAATGACACCTCACCGACACAGTACGTTTCGTCGGTGTCACAGTGACAGTCTCTCTCCACGGCAGGAGGTCCCTTCAGTCCAAACAGCACTGACAGTCCTGCTCCCAGCATGCTTTGCTCCCAACCCCCACACCATGACATCACACAACACGCTCAGGCACCTCCTCCGCCATTCCCTCCCACTGTCAGCACTGCCCAACACACTGTAGCAGGCACTCTGTGAGCATCACAGTCATATTTTTACTGGCAACCTTTTCTGGTCACTGGCATTTACTGGCAGGAAAAAATGCCTGTTTTTTACTGGCTGCCTGTAAAAATACTGATGGTTGGCAACACTGCTCCATATTACAACATAGACGCCATGCTACTCCCTGCCCGCTCAAACTGTTGTGGAAGCTCTGGTCCCTCACATTTTGCTAAGTACATATCAGACCACACCACCTGCAATCTCAGCCCGGTCTCCAGCAGCCTCTCAACCACAGCAGAGCTGATTGTCATGAAAATTCCAAAGTCCATTCAAACAGGGGCAACTTTGGATCCGACTTGAAATCGTCCCAAGTTGCCTCAAGTTGCGCAACATGATAAAATCAATGTAAGTGAATGAGAGCCGTCTTAATGTACACTGCTGAAGTCGCTCCGACTTCAGAAAAGGTTCCTGTACTACTTCAATCCAACTTCTAGGCAACTTGTACCCATTGATTTCAATGGAAGTTGCCTCCAAGTCTGATCCCCTGTCTTAACTGAAGCAACTTTACAGGAAGTAAAAATAGTTTTCTAGGCAAACCCCTCCCTCCCACAGAGCTGATTATTATGTGATTGGCCACTGGCAAAGTCCCCTGTCCTGGAGGCAACTTCAAGTTGCCTTGTAAGTTGCCTCAAGTCGTGCTGTGATTCATACTCAAGTTGTGTCCAAGTTGGCTCCCAAAGTCTCGCTGGGAGTCGTGTTGCCCCTGTGTGAATGGACTCTAATTGTTTACCTAACTCCTCCCTTCCCAGCTGGAGCAACATGCGGCTGACTCTCTGTCATCTGCTCATCAACCTCCTAGCAGTATAGGAGGGCATAACTTGCCGCTAGACGCCCTTCTTGCTATATATGTACCTGAGTTTTCCGCTTTTGCCCCCTTCTTACTTGTACCTGCCCTGGTCCTTGTGCAGGCACTTTCTGCTTTAGAGTGACAACATTCGGTTCTTGTCTCCTAATTGTTCTCTGACTTTAAGCAGCTGTGGCAATGCATATTGCACAGGTATTTTCTACTGTTCTCAAAATCAGGAAACTCACTCAGAGAAATGATGTGCAGCATTTATTGAAATGCACACATGGAGACAGGAAGTGGTTGCAGAAGATCACCAGATACACAGAAAAAGATGAAATTTTTTTTTTTTTATAATACACAGTTAATGTTTACATCTGGGCAACTGCATTCACAGACCCATAAATAAAATTGCCTCTCGCTATTAAATGTAGCTTCATGTCATGTCATATTTCACTAAAACAAATAGTAGTATACCTTACATGGAATGGATGTACTGCACCACTGATTTACTTTTCAACAAAGCTCTATTGTTTCATGGACATAAACATCCCACCGTTTCACTAACGCAGGGTTTAAAGTGGTTGTAAACCCTTACAAACCACTTTGACCTACAGGTAAGCCTAGATTAAGGCTTACCTGTAGGTCCAAGAAATATCTCCCAAACCTATACGGTTTAGGAGATATGTGCTCGAAGATAGGAACCGCTGTCTACGGCGCATACGCCGTAGACAGCGGCGTGCAGGCGCACTGAGCGTGGCATCGTCGATGACGAAGATGCCGCGCAATGCCGCGCGTCTCGGCTCCCGTGGCATGCGAGGGAGTGACGTCATCGCTGCTCTGGCGAATCACAGCGCCGGATCAGCGAGACCCACGGAGACCCACCAAGAAGATGGACGCTCGGAACTACAGGGGACAGCGGTGACTTCGCTGGCTCCTGTGTCAGGTAAGTGACACATAATGGACTACTATGCGATGCCTCATCATTGGATGTGATTGACAGCAGCGGGAGCCAATGGCTGTGCTGCTTTCAATCCATGCACTCCAGCCAATCAGCGGCCAGGCTGAGTGGCAAAGAGGACGTCGGGGGCGAGCGCGGGACTTTCGAGAGGTCAGGTAAGTAAAATGGGGGGGCCGGCACTGTCAGATGTTTTTTCACCTTAATGCATAGAATGCATTAAAGTGGAGGGCCACCCTGAAAAACAAAAATACATGAAAATTTAGAAAAAAAATCAGAAAAAAAAAATGAAAAAAATATTTTTTTTTAACTTACCAGAAATGCCTGTTGCTAGGCACATCGTCCTAATATGCCTCTTTCTCCTCCGCGGTGATCTTCGGTCTTCTCTCCTCCGTGCGGCGTCTTCTGGGTAATGGAGCGCTGTGTGTTCTGGGAACTGTGTGTCCCAGAACACAGGGCGCCCCATTCACAAAGCGCTGCGCGACTCTGCCTGTTTCCCTTAGTTAAAATGGGGGCACCGGGACCCGAGAGCCGAGGGACGGGTCAGCCTTGGGCGGCCGACATCGCGGGCGCCCTAGACAGGTAAGTCTGCTTATTAAAAGTCAGCAGCTACAGTGTTTGCAGCTGCTGACTTTTAATATTTTTTTTTTTAAACTGGCCCTCCTCTTTAAGGTGAAAAAACATTTACCTTTACAACCCCTTTAATCATAGAAGTTCTATGATTAAAGGGGTTGTAAAGGTAAATGTTTTTTCACCTTAATGCATTCTATGCATTAAGGTGAAAAAACATCTCACACTGCCCGCGCCCCCAGTCCCCCCGTTTTACTTACCTGACCCCTCGAAAATCCCGCGCTCGCCCCCGCCGTCCTCTTCGCCGCTCAGCCTGGCCGCTGATTGGCTGGAGTGGATGGATTGAAAGCAGCGCAGCCATTGGCTCGCGCTGCTGTCAATCACATCCAATGACGCAGCGCGCCGGGGGGCGGGGCCTTGTGATACAGCGAGCGGCTATAGCCGCCGGCTGTATCACGGGAGCGCGCCCGCAGTGCTTCTCACCAATGCGAGGGAGCTCGCATTAACGTGAGAAGCACCTGCGGGAGGAAGCAGAGACAGCCGCCGAGGGACCCCAGAAGAGCAGGTTCGGGGCCACTCTGTGCAAAACGAGCTGCACAGTGGAGGTAAGTATGACATGTTTGTTATTTTAAAAAAATAAAAATTTTTACTTTACAACCCCTTTAAGTCCTATGTTATGGAGAATCTCACCAGCACATCATAAACTCAAAACAGATTTGTTTATTTTTCACAATGTAAGCAATTGTAGGCTGGTGCCATACAGATCGAATGGTTTGCAGAATACTTAATTTCTTCTACGGAATTACTGATCCCTCTGTAGAGAGCAAAATTCTGTAGTGATTGTTGTTAGATTAATTCCTGTAAGGAAATGACTTACCTTTCCTTAACCTTCCTTACCCTTAAGCCCCGTACACACTATCAGATTGTCTGCTGAGTTTTTCCTTCAGATTTACCAAAACCATATAATATGAGGTCAAACCTTAGGAGTTTCAATGTGTATGCAATCAGGCAGGCCCTTCTACTACATGGTTTTGGTAAATCTGAAGGAAAAACTCAGCAGACAATCTGATAGTGTGTACGGGGCTTAATGCTACCAATCCATCCTACACTTTAGGGGGTCAGATGACCCCCTTGTGCTCTGTGGTTCTATCCAGTCTCTGTGTCACAGGACACTATGTCAGGAACAGTACAGTACAGGAACTACTGTACTCAGGAGGGTACCAGGCACCCAAGACACCCAGAAGTGTGTTGAATGAAGAACATTCCGCTGCTGTAGCTTTTAACAGGTCAAAAGATTGACGGCGACTGGTGAGAAGGTAATGTTTTCTTAAAGACATTGTACACTTTTTAAATGTTTTTGTTGGTTTAACAAGTTATTAGTGTTGTTATATTCTGTGATATGGGGCTGAGGCTTACCACCAGCTGCTTGTAAATGTGACAGTCTTTTGCAGACAATCCAGAAAACTAAAACATGGTCCATAACTCTGGTACAATGTCCAGCACTGTGATCAGGGTTTGTAGATTCTTTCCTCCCCAAACTATTGAAACCTTTAAAATTATGGGTCCTCTCTTGAAATTCTGAAAATCAGTCCTCTCCTCTCCAACCAGACTGCCCTGGAACCCCTCACCCTACATGGGTAAGCACCCCTGAGTACTAAAAATGTTTTTAAACTGTCCTGGCACTTTCCTGGAGGAAATATACATGCCATTTAGGAACCATCCCAGGCATCCTGTACAACTTGCTGTGTCAGTTTTTGTCTTACCTTGTAATAATGGGCTCACATGTGGCTACAGTTTGATTGGCTCCCTTTTGTCCATGTATTGATTCACCTACCTTATCATATTCACTAAAAGGACAGTCGACTTTTCGTTCTTGGTCACAGAACGTCCAATCCATGTCTCTCCATTTCTCTGTGTTGTATCACAAATGCAGAAGTGCTAATGTGATTAAACAAATATCTTCCCTTCATTGGTCTGCCTGCTTTTGTCTGTGTCAGGTCTAATTACTGCGATAGTGGTATATATATATAGTTTTTTCACAGTAAGCCGGGGTTCACAAATGTGCGTTGCAAATTGAAGCTCCGGTTTCACTGCAAAGATAAAAATCAGTTGTTCAGAGGTTCCTCTGCGTTTTATCTGCGGATCAGTGAGTAGGGAGGGGGAGGGGGGGTGTAGTGAGGAGAAGGAGATAATTTGTGTTCAGAACGGAATGTATCTGCAAATCAGATGCGTTCCCATAGAAGAAAATGGGCTTGTAATTTGCACCGCAATGCCCAGAAAACGCACACTTTTTTGTGCATTGCTCAGTGCGAATGCAACGCACATATGTGAACCAGATGCATTCAAATGAATGTATTTTAAAATGTTGGATGCGGTGTAAGCCGCATCTAATTCGCATAGGTGTGAACGGGGGCTAAATGTCATTTCTTTGACTATAGACATAGGTTGTGCAATAAAGCCAAAAGGCTTCACCCAAAGGGAGAAGTTCTGCAATATTTGGAATTTTTATTTTTGGGGACCGGGTACCTGGTTTTGAGAGGTACTGGCAAGTTGGAGTGGAAGTTTACCCACCCCCACCCTTGGGACAAGTCACAGCTGGCTGCCCACAGTTAACATGTTGGCCTTGGGGACCCGAAAACTGAGGATGGTGCTGGATCTGTGCAGTAAGTAAGTAAGTGTATGTTTTTTAAAAGTCATCAGCTACGATATTTGTACTTGTTGACTTTTACATCTGTGTTTCCAGGGTGAAGAACCACTTTAACTTGCGTAGTGCTGCATATAAGGCAAAAAAAATGACATGACATGAAACTACACAATCAATGCATCTTATGTAGGTGAAAAACACAAGGGGCATGTAGCAAGGTTTTTAATGCCTTTAAATCTAATCTAGTGTTGCTCTAAGAAATACAGTGGTGACATGCAGCATGCTGACTTGACAATGAAAAAGCAGAAACTTGCAGACAAGTCATCAGCTCTATTCTCCCCTCTCAGAGCATGAGTATGCAGCGAAGCCTGGTTGGCTGCTAGTGCTGCCCCCATATTCTCTCAGATTGATTTCATGTTGATCTGTAGTTTGTAACCTTTCTTTCTCTAATGCCGCGTACACGGGATCGGATTTTCCGACAATAAATATTCGATGGGAGCTTGTTGTCGGAAATTCCGACGGCGTGTAGGCTTCATCAGACATTTTTTGTTGGAACTTCCGACAATAAAAATTTGAGAGCTGGTGCTCAAATTTTCCGACAACAAAATCTGTCGTTGGAAATTCTGAGCGTGTGTACACAATTCTGACGCACAAAATTCCACGCATGCTCTGAATCAAGTACGAGACGGAAGCGATCGGTCTAGTAAAACTAGCATTCGTAATGGAGAAAGCACATTTGTCACGCTGCACATTTTGAAATCAGTGCAGCACATTCTCTTCTTCTTTATAATGCTAGAATCATGAAGTTGTTTTGCTGCTGACATTCACTGATTTCTGAGTTCTGACAAACTGATTTCTTTATTATTTCTTGTGATCACATGAATAATATTTTTTATTTTTTCTCCAGATCTCCAGAATAATGTTTATAATTTTTGTTTATAGTGATCTCCTTTTTTTTAATTTTTTTAATTTTTTGGAAATCAAGATCTCCTGTTTTTAATTTGTTTATAGTGATCTCCATAATATTTTTTCTCGTTTTGTGTGTCAAGTTACCACAACACCATTATTATCTTGGTTGGTATTGGTGTACCTTGTTAATTTCACATTGTCTTTTTGAAATGTACCTGCCTACTCACAAACTGTCCTTTTTAATTATAACACATAGCCAATGATTTAAGAAAAAATATATACATTTATTAGGGGTCATAACAAAATAAAGAGGAAGGCAACACTGGATAAACTGGTGAAATTAGCGAAGCCTTTGTACCCCAGGGCACACATCAACTATTTGACAGGCAAATTTGGGAGCCTGAGGAGTCCATTTAATAGGGAGCACAATCCGGTCCAGGAATCTGAGAGATCAGGAACAGCAGCAGCAGGTGACATATATGTCCCAAGGCTGTGGTCATACAACAGCCTGCATCTTTTGTCAGACCAGACTGAACCCAGGCCATCACTCTCTTGTCTTCCTTCCACGTTTCCTTCCACGCTTGCTTCCAGGCTGTGGCTCTGGTGTTGGAGTTGTGGCAGGAGGTGGAGGAGGAGGAGGATGGTCCAACTCACACAGGTGGGTTTTGCTTGTGAGTTCGCCCCTCAACCCCTTATTTAGGGCAATATATATCACTGCCTCACAAAAGAGGAGTTGGCCCACCTCCATTTCCTGCATTTTGTTGGCAGCCATGCAGGTATAGGCCTCAAGAAGACGGGGGGTAGTTCTTAGGGCCGCAGAAGCCTCCCGAATTAACCCAAGTGCTGACTCCTCCATACTCTTCCCCTTCCTGGGCCTTTTTAGTTGAAGGTGGAGGGGAGGGACCTAGAATTTGGTCAGGCTACTGGGCCCGGCCACCTCCTGGCTGCCACTTACCCCCACCACCTCCTGGCTGCCACTTACCCCCACCACCTCCTGGCTGCCACTTTCCCCTGCCACCTCCTGGCTGATACTTTCTACAACCTCCTCCTGGCTGAGGATTTCCTGTGTATGAAAAAGGACATAGTTTTAGTTTATTGTTCATCAATCACACATAATTTTGAGAAATATGTTGAACAATGCTATACCTGACTCAAGCTGGGCTCCTCCACATCTTCTTCCTGGGTGGAAGGCCCAGGTTGGATGTCGGAAGCCTCAGCTGCGGTGGAAGAAAGGGTGGAAGGAAGGGTTGAGAGTGATGGCCTGATTTCAGTCTGGTCTGACAGAAAATGCAGTCCGTTGTAGTACCACAGCCTGGGGACATAAATGTCATCTGCTGCTCCTACTGATCTCTGAGAATCCTGGACCTTCTTGTGTTCCCTATTATATGTGCTCCTCAGGCCACAAATTTTGCACTTCAAATATTTGATGTCTGCCGTGGGGACTTGCGGCTTCACAAATTCCAGAAATGTATCCAGTGTTGCCTTCCTCTTTAGTCGGTTTGTATAAAAAGGGTGTTTTGTCTGGCACAGACAGGGTAGCTCTCTGTACAAATCAATAAATTGGGGGAGGAAATCATGATCATTGAATCAATCCATTTTATCTGCAAGACACAACACAAGACAAACACTAATGTCAGGCTAAACTCACATAATCTTGTCTCAATATAGGCCTCAATCTATAAGCAGTATAGGCCACTGATGCCCCAAGTTAAATTGTACCTTCGTTAGAACAGATTGTACCTATGACGCCCGCGTGTTACGCTTTATATACACTGCGCATGCGTGAAACTCCGCCTGCCCGGACCTTCTTTCTAGTCTTTTCCTGGCACCCTTGTCATGAAGTGCATGAAGACAGCAGCAATAATGAAAGCTTGGAGCCATGAACGTCCTGATACTGGAGGAGATTTAAGGCCTCTAATATGTCCTTTGGTGAGATGGTGGACATCTTGAATAGGGCCGACTATGACTGGAAGCATTGACCTTACCCAAACCTAAATGTGAGAAAGGCCAAGATCATGACTAAAGTTGTGAAAAGTCTGCAGAAGAATTTAGGGGTACGGCGATCCAAGGATCAACTGACGAAACCATGGTCAGACCTCAAATTGAGGGAGCAGGATCAGTACAGAAGAATCAAGAGAGTGTTGCAAAAAAGTAAGTATTTGTCATGCGTTCCTATTATTCTTATTATGTTCAAGCTGCTCCATGTGCTTTTCTTTACTGTTGTACAGTTTAAAATGGCAAGTTTCAGGTTCGTGGGCACAGTAATCATTCGTAGTAAACATCGTTCGTTCGCCCACTAATACAATGTGTTTGGCAGATGCAGGTTAACTACATTTGTTCATGCCTATATGGATTATAAGAAGTTTAGGACATTGTCTAGATGGGTTTGTAACAAGAATGAAATGCAAACTATATTCAGTGTAAGGAGAGGACACTCAGCAGCTGTACATCTGGACGGAGGAGCATTAGTGTGGGACACCAGAACAAACTTTTTAGGGTGTTCCACACAGGTGCGCCAGTGGAACACTAGGGGTGTTTCCATGTGTGAAACTTTACCCAAAAAGGTAAGTATTCCACTTAATAATTAAGGGAAAAAATCATGTCTTCAGCTTGGAACTCTGCCAAAACAGACAATTGTAGGACACTTTCAAGCAATGTTTCATATTTCTATTTCTGCCCTCAAATATCTGTGTGCTAAGCATACCTTTTTTTTTATACAGATAGGGGAGAAAAGAATCGGGACGTCAAAGGACACCAAGGACCCACAACCTCCTAAAGAAGGGGAAATCCCAAAACCACAACCTCAGGATGTGGAGAAAGGAGAGGTTTATGAAGTAGGCGAAATAGTGACAACAGGTGAGTGAGACCACAGCTTCAGGTAATAGATGTATGACTGCATATTTATAATACATGGTGTGTGTTTTTATTTTATTTTAGGTGATGTGGATGTTGTGGAAGAAAAATCTTATTTCACAAGTGCAAGTGCACACGTCCTCATTGGGGAGATCATGGTGTGCAATCAGGATTTACAGAAGATCAAGGAAGACATCAGTGATGTGAAAAAAAAGACTCAAAAACACCATTGATGTTTTAGGCAGAATATAAAACACACCAACATTTAAAATTTTTCTTATAGCTTTTCTAAAAAATGTTGAAAGCCAAATTTTGAAAATGCACACAGTCTGTCAACATGTGCTATCTGCCATATCAAGCTACGCGTATTGTGGGTGCAACCCATTCCTCGCAACTCAAGTAGGTGAGAGGAAGGGGTTGCACTCCACTTTCTACTCAAAAAGGGGTGGCTTCTTCTTTCAATGCTCAATAGGAGTTTTTTTGCTTAACCACTTGCTTACTGGGCACTTAAACCCCCCTCAGTCCCAGACCAATTTTCAGCTTTCAGCGCTGATGCACTTTGAATGACAATTGCGCGGGCATACAACACTGTACCCAAATTAAATTTTTATCATTTTTTTCCCACAAATAGAGCTTTCTTTTGGTGGTATTTAGTTACAGCTTGGAGTTTTATTTTTTGCTAAACAAACAAAAAAAGATGCAAAAAAAATAAATAAATCATGTTTTAATAGTTTGTTATAAAATTTTGCAAACGGGTAATTTTTCTCCTTCATTGAAGTGCGCTGATTAGGCGGCACTGATAGGCTGCATTGGTGGGCACTGATGGGCTGCATTGGTGGGCACTGATAGGCTGCATTGGTGGGCACTGATAGGCTGCACTGGTGGGCACTGATAGGCATAGTTAAGGCGGCACTAATAGGCACAGATAAGGCGGCACCGATGGGCACAGATAAGGCGGCACTGATGGGCAAAGATGGGCACAGATAAGATGGCACGGATGGGTGGCACGGATGGGTGGCACGGATGGGCACTGATAGGTACCACTGATAGATGGGACTGATGGGCACTGATAGGTGGCACTGATAGGTGGCTCTGATAGGTGGCACTGCTGGGCACTGATGGGCGGCACTGCTGGGCACTGATGGGCGGCACTGCTGGGCACTGATGGGCGGCACTGGGGTGCAGCACCTTTGAGGCAGATTGTGGGCACTGTGGGTGGCACTGTGGGTGGCACTGTGGGTGGCACTGTGGGCATTGCTGGGTGGCACTGTGGGCACTGCTGGGTGGCACTGACGGGGGGCACTTACTTTTTATTAGGGTGGCACTGCAGGGGGCAGGTGGGCACTGGCAGGGGGCAGGTGGGCACTTGCATTGCTGGCCGTGATCGGGACTGATGTCCCGATCACGGCCGCCGGTGATCGGCTTTTTTTTTCTCCTCGCGCTGTCAGCGCGAGGAGGAATACTAGCCGATTACCGGCTCCGTTATATCACCTGATCAGCTGTCATTGGCTGACAGCTGATCACGTGATAAGGGGTCGGGATCGACCCCTTGCACGGATCGGTGATCAGGCGAGTCTCATGGACTCGCCGATCACAGAGCGTGCCGCGCGCGCCCCTCAGGGGGCGCGCAGGCCGCTCGTACACGGGACTACGTCAATAGACGTAGTCCCGGAAAAGGAGATCCGCGCTGTAGCCGTCATTTGGCTATAGCGCAGATCTCAAGTGATTAAGTTGGTTTTTACAGTGACAATGGGGGTTATTTCCTAAAGGCAAATCCAATTTTCACTACAAGTGCAGTTTCAGTGCAGTTTTAGTGCACTTTCAAGTGCATTTTTGCAGTGCACTTGTAGTGCAAAGTGAATTTTAGTAAATAACACCTACAGTGCTTTATAATTTGCATCAATCAGGCCATTTTTGTCACTCCAAAAAAATGAATTCAGGGTGCTGAAAATGATGAATATCTTTATCATCAATGCATTACATACATTAACAACAAAAACAAGGTGCATGTGTAGCAGAACTACAACATAATAGCTGAAGAAGAGATAGTCACCTTATGTATCCAAAAAATTACATGTGCACTATTGAAGAAAATGGCCAAAAAAAAAACCTAGGAGACAGCTAAAAGAAACACAAGCAGTAAATCAAAGGAAATATTTTTCAGTTTCAAATACAAATTTAGTTAAAAAATACAGTTATTTAAATACATATAATGTGATGTTAAAGGATAAAACTTACCCTAATATAGTCCTTCTGCAGGACCTGAATGATGGCAGAACAGGTTTCTGGAATAATGATTCCCAGAGCCTGGAGGGAGATGCCTGTTGAGAACTTGATGTCCTCTCCCTGTCGACAAGTACCGCAAGGTAGCGACGAGCCTTTGCTCGGGAGTGATGGCTTCGTAATATAAGGGGACAGCAAAGCCAACAGACGGTGAAAAACAGGGTCTGTCATCAGGATATAATTCCTGAAATCATCAGGATTATTCTCCCGGATCTACCACAACAAAGGGATGTGCGAGAATTGGTCATGCTGGAGCAACCAATTCTTCGTCTATGAACTCCTCCCCGCCATGTTCATGGACTGGGCTGGGGCCAAAGTAAGAACTCCAACACCAAGCCACTGCACAGCGCAAACTCTATGATGAGAGCAACATGGCTTTGAAACGGTCAGCTGGTCAGAATGAACAAACAAAACGCAATGAAAATCAGAAAGGCCTGAGAAGAGCGAGCTGAAATTCAGAAAACTGAAGAGCAGTAATGAGCTGAAAATCATGAGGCTGAAAAGCGTGAATCGTCTCTCACCAAACTTCTACTAACATGAGATTAGCAGAAGGAGCCCAAAGGGGGGCGCACTGGCTATTTAACTTCCTCTTTATAGTGTCGTTGTACACATTGTATGTCAGCGCGTTCTTGGCGATTGGAATTTCTGACATTTGTGCGACCGTGCGTATGCAAGACAAGCTTGAGCCAACATCTGTCAGAAAAAAATCCCAGGATTTAGTTGTTGGAATGTCTTGGTGCTTTAATGAGGCTTCGACAGGGCTTAAGTGAGGCTTCAGTGGGGTTTCAAGTAAGCTTTTCCAAAGACATTTGTGGAAGCTTTGAAGGCGCTTTGAAGCACCACTGAAGCTATATGGGGTATCATTTTTGAAGCGAAGCCGAATCAAAGCAAAGCAAAAGCAGGTGTAAACAGGACTGTAAGCTAACCATTTTATTTAGTGACAAGAGCTTTGACTGACATTTAGAGAGCTTTAACAAAGCTGTCTGAAGCCTTGTTGAAGCCAAAACAAATGTAAATGAGCCCAAAGACATCCATCTTAGGTTTGTATAACCATTCTACATATGTGTAGGTTTGGCCTCTTTTCATCCCTATGCTAGGACTTTCTATATTACTAGGTAAAGGGAGGAGTCCTCAGCCTAGTCCACCATAAAGATATCAGGAGGGAGTTACCATTAAAAATGTATCTGTTTCGACATAAAAAGAATTATGTATTTTTCTATACGTCATGTTTCTGCATAAATGTATACTGTATGCAAAAGTCACAAAAAAACAATCAATACAATCTACATGCAGCCTCTTTCCTATCATTCCATATGCTAGAGAATAAATCATGTCTCCTAAAGTCCTGCTCTGAGCGCTTGTTCACACTATGTGCAGTGACCCGTTTTTTTCCCACACTGGATAAAAGCAGATAATTCGTAAGATGGATAAAAATAAAGCAGCATAGAGGGGGCATAGCCGACCATGGGTAGCTAAAGACGAACATTGTTCAGCTCCGTGCCATCCCGACAGTAACAGGCCATTTTAAAGACAGCGCACACCAGCGATTCTCATGTCAGCGGCAAGCACTCACCCCACGGAGCCCACTGACTTACAAAGCACCATACAGCGCTACCTGCTTAGAACAGTGTCACTCGATCCACTGACCATTAAGGCCGCAGCATGGGGAAGACCAAGACTCCCACTCCAGCAACACCTCACTCGTGCGAGGACAGCACTGATGGACTCAAGGATCCCAGGGGAGAGACTTCAGCCTCCTCTGTGCAGTAACACCACACAACACAGGCACAGGGGAATCCCAGACAGGCATACATCCCCTGAGAGGGGACCCCATTAGATCTGAAGCCACAGCTCTCTCTGTCTTTAGAGCATATTTTGAATCATGGGCAAATAAAATGGAGGATTCCCTGCGTGTGGAACTAAATGCTCTGAAACAAAAGGTTACAGCTAATGAGGTGGCAGTGTCAGCTCTAACTACTACTCAAGATGACCATGAGACACGTATAATAGCACTTGAATCCTCATCAGGGACACACCTCCGTCGCTTGCGTCACCAGCAACTCTGCATAGAGGACAATGAAAATCGCAGCTGCAGAAATAACATTAGACTGCAAGGCATACCTGAAGCAACATCTGGAGCGGATCTGAAACCCACTATCATATCAATCCTAAATAAAGCTCTCGGAAGAGAGACCTCATCACCAATTGAGCTGGATCGTGTACACAGAGTGGGGGAGCCGGGTGGTGCCCAAGATGGTCGCCCCCCAGATGTTCTTTACCGGGTCCACTATTACACCCTAAAAGAGGAAATAATGCGAAAGGCTTGGAGCCTGGGCCCAGTGGACTTCTTCGGAGCCTCTATCCCCCTGTACCCAGATCTGTCTTGCAATACACTGTATATGCACCACATGGTGCGCCCTCTACTTGACCTCATATGGCAAGCCGGGGATTTCTATACTTGGGGCCACCAGTCCAGCCTCAAGGTGACTTGAGGCGACAGCAGGTTTGTATTGGCAGATCCAGACCAGCTGCCTGAATTCTTTCTCTTCCTTGAACAAGAACCGGTCAATGTTCTGAACTAGCTGGATCCTCCAGACGACTGATCAAGACAGATGGGATTTGGCCCATTCCTGCAACACCGTAGACATCCTAGGTCTAGATTGGTATCCTCTGGCCCTGGAATAAGACTACCTACCTCTCCAGAAGATTGACCCAGAAGTACATTGGAGACCACTGCCTTATTCCCTTCCTCCATATCATTTACCTCATCGGGGATCCCTAACAGCTCTAATGCACTGCTGGCGGTTTGCTCTGCCCTCTGATCCCCTGTCTGTGTTATTTCCCTTGCAATCCTAGCCCTACAATATACTTGGCAGGTATTGTTCGACTATAGGGGATGGAACTGTCAGTTCTTTTCCTGCCCTTTGCCAATACAATTGTTTGACTGGGGTTTGGGAGAGAACACAGGTAATAGTTACTTTTTGTTCCACACTGTGATGAGCGTCAGGTCACACCAGAACACACTGAATGCTTTACACATGATGTTCCACTCAGTTTTAGGTTGTTGCCCCCCCTCCCCCCCCATCTGACACATGATTGTGGATATTCACAGAAGTAGGGGCATCGACTCTGGGAGGAGACATGGCCCCCGGACCTGATAATTTTCTGCTGCAGCTGAGGCTTGTATAGTGCACACTACACATATGGTGAACTTGAATGCCTCTGCAGGTTGATCCTCTGATGCCCCTTTCTTCCTTTTGTTTTTTCTCTGTCAGCTGGAGCCAATATAATTACCTATTGTATATCCTCCTAGGTTAAATAATCAGACTTAATATTCATTTGTTGTTCTTATAACTGAGATTGTATGTACTATATTAATAGTTGAGTAGGGGCATATATGCTATCCCTAAAACACTAGGTCAATCTATTTAGTGAGACTTAGAGCATGATGCTTCCTCAAAGATAACAGGGATTCCCCACCCCCCTTGTTTTTTTGCAATAGTGGGAGCCTACAATGTCTAATTAGGACGACTCCTCTCAGAAGCGACTGTCCTATGCCTCATATATGGGTCAAATATTTGGTGTGCTAAATACCCGATATCTATGTCTGCTATGCTGTCGGGATCACGACTCGGGTAAACCCATCTCAACCTTTCTCCCACAGTAGGACTGGCACAGTTTGTGTCTAAAGCGTGATATTTCATGCAGTGCTTCGCCTTCGAGAACACATTAGTACTCTTAGCCCTTGTACACACAGCCGGACATTCCAACAACCAAATTCCGATTTTGTCCGAAACTGGTGTTGGGCTGTTGCATACACACAGTCGGACAAAGTTGTCGTAAAATCTGATCGTTCGTAACGTGATGACGTAATTTAGTTACGACGGGACTACGTTCAGGCTAGTAGCCCAGGGCTCGACAAACCCCAGGCGCCAGGTCGCCAATGCGACCAGAAATCGCAACCTGGCGCCTAAGCTGCCACCAGCCCACTCACTATTGATGCCCCAGACATGCAGCAGCATTAACACTGACTGCCGTCCTCCTCCCTCCTCCCCACTCAGCGGCACCGCGCTAAGTGTGTGAAACTGACAAGCAAGGGAGAGAGGAGGATCTGTCAGATTTCAGCTTGATGTCGGGGTGGGAGGGACCCGGCCGGGCTGGGCGGGACCCAGCAGCTATCAAACACCAGCCAATGGGATCTGGGCAGGCCGTTATGTGTATGTGGCCCCGCCCCTTTTCTTAAGCAGCCCAATCGTTGGCTGGTGCTTGATAGCTGCTGAGTCCCGCCCACCCGGCTGGGCCCCGCCCACCCCGACATCAAGCTCAAATCTGACACATCCGCCTCTCTGTTACTTGTCAGTTTCACATCACGGCTGGGTCCCGCCTATTCCAACATTAAGCTCAATTCTGACAGCTCCTCTGTTACATTTCAGTAACAGAGTGCTCCGTGTGAAACCTGCCAGTGCCACCTGCCAGCGCCAACCAGTGCCATCTGCCAGTGCCAACCAATGCCACCGCCAATCAGTGCCACCTGCCAGTGTCAGTGCCACCTGCTAGTGCCAACCAGTGCCACCGCCAATCAATACCACCTGCAACCACCAACCAGTGCCACCTGCCACCGCCAATCAGTGCCACCTACCAGTGACAATCAGTGCCACCTGCCACTACCAATGCCAACCAGTGCCACCTGACAGTGCCAATCAGTGCCACCTGCCAGTGCCACCATCAGTCAGTGCCACCTGCCAGTGCTGAGTGTCACCGCCAATCAGTGCCACCTGCCACCGCCAATCAGTGCCACCTGCCAGTGCCATCTGCCACCGCCAATCAGTGCCACGTGCCACCTGCCACCACCTACCAGTGCCACCTGCCACCACCTACCAGTGTCACCTGCCAGCGGCAACCAGTGCCACCTGCCAGCGCCAACCAGTGCCACCTGCCAGCGCCAACCAGTGCCACCGCCAATCAGTGCCACCTGCCAGTGCCAATCAGTGCCACCTGCCAGTGCCACCATCAGTCAGTGCCACCTGCCAGTGCCGAGTGTCACCGCCAATCAGTGCCACCTGCCACCGCCAATCAGTGCCACCTGCCAGTGCCATCTGCCACCGCCAATCAGTGCACCTGCCACCGCCAATCAGTGCCATCGCAACCAGTGCCACCTGCCACTACCAATCAGTGCCAACTAGTGCCACCGCCAACCAGTGCCACCTGTCAACACCAACCAGTGCCACCGCCAATCAGTGCCATCTGCCAGTAACAACTAGTGCCACCGCCAACCAGGGCCACCTGCCACTTCCAAACCAGTGCCACCTGCCAATCAGTGCCACGTGCCAGTGCCACCTGCCAGTGCCAATAGTGCCACCTGCCAGTTACAAACCAGTGTCACCTGCCAATGCCAACCAGTGTCACCTGTCAATGCCATCTGGCAGTTCCACGTGCCTGCCAGTGACAACCAGTGCCACCTGCCAGTGCCACCTGCCAGTGCCACTGCCAATCAGTGCCACCTGCCACTGCCAATCAGTGCCACCTGCCAGTGCCACCGCCAATCAGTGCCAACTAGTGCCACCACCAACCAGTGCCACCTGCCAACACCAACCAGTGCCACCGCCAATCAGTGCCATCTGCCAGTGACAACTAGTGCCACTGCCAACCAGGGCCACCTGCCACTTCCAAACCAGTGCCACCTGCCAATCAGTGCCACGTGCCACCGCCAGTGCCACCTGCCAGTGCCAATAATGTCACCTGCCAGTTCCAACCAGTGTCACCTGCCAGTTCCAACCAGTGTCACCTGCCGGTGCCATCTGGCAGTTCCACTTGCCAGTGCCAGCCAGTGCCACCTGCCAGTTCCATCTGTTGCCAGCCTTACTCTTTCTGGTCAGCCCATAACCCTGATGTAACAGCGTTTCAATGGAGTTATTGACTGGGTGCTCCATTGTGAATTAGGGATAGGGGGTGAAAATGAGTGGCCTTACCCCGGGAGCTGACAATCCATACCACTCTAAATAAAAATAAAAAAAAACTGGCTCCTAACTTTTTTAACTGGCTCCTAAATTCAAAGCAAATTTGTCAACCCCTGTAGTAGCCAATAGCTTTAGTCTAGGAATTTGATCTGAGCATGAGTGGCACTGTGTCCGATCGAAATTCTCTACAAACGATTGGACAAAGTCCGATCGGATCATGTTGTCGGAAATTTTTATATCCAGCTCTCAAACTTTGTTGGTCGGACATTCCGACGGAAAAAGTCAGATGAAGCCCACACACGGTCTGATTATCCGACAACACAGTCCTATCGGCCATTTTCCGTTGGAATGTCCGACCGTGTGTACAAGGGCTAAGACGCTTATTCTTAAGTGTCTTTCCATCTAAACTCTACTTCCTCCTTTATCCTTGCGCTTTCCTCTCTCCCCATCCCCCTTCTCTGTTCTATACTCCCCCCTACTGCCTCCTTCCCTAACCCTCTATATTTTACCCCCCCCCCCCTTTCCTAGCTCTTTGCACTCCAGCATAGCTCACATGGTGATCTCTCACCGCTGACTAAAATTCTGCCATATAATGCAAACGGCCTCAACATTGCCTCAAAACGCGGGCAAATCCTTTACCAAATGCACAAATGTCAGGTTATATGGGGGACTATATGGGGGACTACATTTACGATAGCCAACATATACCTGCCTAATACTTACCAAATCCCATCAGCCTTGCAATACTTGAAGACCTTAGCGGGTTTCATGGAGGGCAAGCTCATACTCGGAGGAGATTTTAATGCTCCCCTGGATCCACTTCTGGTATCCCTCGATTTCCCGTTCTTCTATATCTTTTCCTAAGCTGTGGGCTCTGAAATGTGTCATCTATAATATGAATCTTATTGATGTCTGGAGGATACTGTACCCTAAATCCCAAAACTACACCCACTTCTCTCACGTTCACCAATCATATAGTGGCCTTGATTATTTTTGATTGACCATTGCTGTCTAGATTGGTCCCCGGAATGTGAAATTGACCCTATGTTCTGGTCCGACCATTCTCCCATATACCTGACAATCCCCTCCACCCCAGTGAAAGAGTGGGCATGGCGGCTAAACGACTTGCAACTAACGGATCCAGGGTGTGACGCGTGGTTTGACAGAGACCATATCAAATTTTCTTTTGGATCACCCTTCTGATGACACTTAACCACCCATTAAATGGGAGGTATTAAAGGCAGTTTTGCAGGGCAGCTTTATCCAAATTGGAGCTTGTCTGAAGAAAGAACACTCGGCTGCAATAGATGCCACAGTACATAAGCTTAGGACACTGGAGACTACCCATAAGTGGTGGGAACGCTTACAGAGGTTTCTTCCACCCGCACCCAGCATAGGGAATTGTACGAAGCATCAGCCCGTATGTTTGCAAACAAACTCGCCTTTCATCAATACCAATTTCAGGACAAATGTGGTAGATCATTGGCACGTACCCTACATACTAAACAACGTATCACCTTTATATCCCACATACAGGACACATTTGGGGAAACCGTTTCCTCGCCTTCTAAGCTGGGCCAGATATTCAGGGATTTTTATCAATCCCTTTAAAACATACCAGCTGCAAGCCCTATCGACTCTCTCTCTACTATGGCAGAAGCCCAGGCCTAGTACATCTCTCAAACTGCATTACCTACTTTAGATGACAAAACAATAGAGGACCTTGAAACATCGATTTCGGAAGACGAAGTTGCTTGCGTTGTCGCTGCTTTTACCCATCTGGTAAAAGCCCGGGCCCTGACAGCTTTACTCCAAAATTCTACAAACAATTTGCCCCCCTTCTTAACAAAAGTGTTTAACTCCCTTTCCGAAGGATCAAGGTTCCCTCCGCAAACACTAGAAGCACATATCTCCCTCATCCCAAAGACGGACAAAGACCCAACTCTGTGTGCGAACTATCGGCCTATATCGTTGTAAGAGTAGATCTGAAGGTGCTGGCTAATAGAATGCAGCCATTGTTGCTCCGCTTAATACACTTAGATCAGGTTGGCTTTGTGAGTGGACGAGAGGCGCGAGATAACACCCTGAAAACGCTTCTCATCACTGATTATGCGGAGAAGGTCTTTGACGGCATTGTCTGGCAATTCCTCCGCTTATCCCTACAGCAGATAGGACTGGGCCACAATATTATCTCCAGAATAATGTCCCTCTATTCTTCTCCCTCTGCTAGAATCAGACTAAATGGATCCCTATCTCCAAAGTTTACTATCCACAACGGAATATGACAGGGATGCCCCTTGTCCCCCCTTCTCTACGTCCATGTCAGGGAACATCTGGCCATCACCCTTAGGAGCTATCCATGGTATAAACGTAGGTCCTGTTCATACTAAAATTGCTCTCTTTGTGGATAACTTGCTAATGTTCGTGACCCAACCGCAAGTATCCCTGCCCTCAATTATACAGGATTTCCAGAGATATGGAGATGTAAGTAACTTCAAAGTTAACCATAGTAAGTCAGAAATCCTCAATATTTCACTTCCAAAGGAGACCCTTCAACAACTCTTTTGGATTCTGGTTAATGTGTTGCAAATGTGTGGAGGTACACAAAAAATATTTGAACAAAAAATATATATATATTTTTTTTCACACATTTGCAATCTTTGACTTGGATTATTATGTTACAAGTTGTGTCATATTTCTTGTATAAACTGCTATGTTACCTATATTACAAAGTTTTAGTCTTATTGTTATTTATTTACTAATTGATTTTTTCTTTTTTTCTATGCGTATTTAGAGAGTAACATATTGTTTTTCTTTGATGTGGATACTCCTAGTCCCTTGTTCCTGAGGAAGCCGATTAAGGCGAAACATGTTGAACGTATTGGGATGGAGATCATGTTGGTCCTTAATAGAATGTCACCTGTTTTTTTATATCAGGTTTTTGTTATAGACCATAGAGAACTGTATTAAATGTTGGATTTTATATGTATGTGGAGTATTTGTAAAATACATTTATATTTTTTCATTATAGTTTTCTTTATTCTTGATCTTTTGGTACCGTAAATGTCCCTCACCTCCAAACTTTTTGTGTATTCAACTGGAGAGTCATCTAATGAGATTGATCTCTGCGCTTTGCCGTGGACTCCTATGGCTCAACGTAAAGATGCCAAGCTCTCTACTGCACTTACTCGTCAGACACTTCAGATGTGGGACCATATGGTCTCAACTGGTGAAATATCTAAACCACAAGGTCTTATGACTCCTCTCTTTGGGACCATGGGTTTCTCTCCAGCTGTAAGTGGGAGGAGATTCAGACCCTGGAATTGGAAAGATCATGGATGCCTAGCTCAGGTCCTTCACGCCGACCCATCTTTAAGAACAGACACACCTCCGCAGAGAGCTTTGAGACACCCAACCATGTGGCTACAGAGAAGCCAAGTTGCGTCCTACATTCATACCTTTTCTTCCTTTTCAGATATCCTATCTGACCCATTGAATTTCGAAGGGCTGCTTTTACATCCCAACCTGCTGACGCACATGGTATCCCAACTTTACTCCCTATTACTAAACACATGACCTTCCACCATATGCACAGAAATGGGAAGTAGACTTACAACATTCACCTGCTGATTGGCAAAAGTGCTTCATCCTGATGCATAAGATGCAACTAAGACTCATGAAAAAGGGTTTAAACTGTTGACAAGATGGTTCAGATGCCCTGAGACTATTTAAAGCTTTAACCCTTCTTTGCCAGATACTTGCTGGGGATGCCTGTCCTCTAGAGGGACCATTGTCCACATTTGGTGGGATTGCCCTTCTATTCGGAAATTCTGTCAAAAAGTCTTTGACTTATACTGCAGGCTTAATGACCTTAATTAAGCCCACACCAGAGGTAGCCCTCTTATCTATGATCCCAGGACCCCTCAAGTTGATTAAAAAGGATATATTGCGTCACTTTCTGGCCGCAGCTAGGACAGTGATTCTTTGTCATTGGAGAACAGCGGACATACTTTCCCTGGGGGAGTGGGCTGTTGAAGTGGATCAGATAAGAGATCTGGAGCATCTGTTGGCACAGGAAGCCGGAAAGGAGGAACAGTTTTCCATCACCTGGACCTCATGGTCAATGTTTCATTACTCTGAAGACTTTATTTTATGGGCTGCAGATGACCCAACCTCGTCTACCAGATAGCCATGCTGGAGTGATCTTTAACCTCCCTTATTCCCTTCTTCCAATGTAACTTTTCTTCTCTCTTCCTAATTGCTCTCTTTCTCACCTTAAACCATACACCCAAGCTTACAAACTGAGCTCTTATGTCCAGTTTGGATCCGTGAACTAGATATACACCCTAAGATAATGAGGGATCCCTACAGCATACCATCCCGATTAGGATTGAACACAATACATCATAGATCTGTGAACAATTAGAATTAAATTACATGTTGGAACCCGCCTGCATGTTATTTTTCACTCTCCTTTGTGGCATGTAATTATACTGTGATGCACCACTATTCCATCAGAAATTCTAAAGATAAGATACCTCAGATTGTGCATATTCCATAAAGGTTTATCTCACAGCTTTATGTAAGTTACATGTTTATAATATACTGTAATGTGATTATTACATTTGTTCTTCCCTCACATTTCAATAAAATAAGATTGAAAAGAAAAATAAAGCAGCGTGATGTCCTCAAACATGCATCAGTAAACACCAGCAATGTTTTGTATCAGCATTTACCTATGCACAAGATTATTTTTCCAGACACGTGTGCATGTACCCTAAGCCAAAAGCACAGTGAGCGTTCAGCCCCAATGCATGAGACTGTGGTGTTTATGAGCAGGCAGAAGTCACACAGTCAGGGCCGTCTTTAATATTGATTGGACCCTGGGCAAAACTTTTCTTGGGGGGCCCCCCCATGCAGTTTCACTCTCCACCTGCTCTGATACATACAATAAATAGCAGCTAGACTCAAAACCAGTTTACCAAATCAGATCAGGAAGCTATTGCGATTGGTTGCCAGAGGTTACAGAACACATTACAGCTCACTGGTTAGTTGCTAGAGGTTACAGCACATGATTTCTGCTTGTTGATTGGTTGTTAGAGATTACTGTGCATATTACCTCAGGGGGCATGATATACATATCAATGCTGCCGGCCACCTCTATTTACATATGAATGCCAGTAATTTACATGTAAACACAGGGTCTGCAGGTGAGTCATCTGTACACAACAATAGGGCAGAGCTGGACAGCATTAGTAGCAGCACTTCAAACTGAGATAGTGGGACACAGCACAGGACTAAACCCTCAAAGGGCGAGGGAATTTAAACCAGGATAGTTGGCAAGTATGAAGCAGCTGCTTTGGGCACCACAACAATGACAGGGCCCAGGGTAGCTGCCCCTTTTGCCCTGCCTTAAAAACGGTCCTGCACACAGTCCAGCTCTGCTGTCGGCATCCTGTCAAACTCTAAGGTGTCCGTTTATGAAGCAGTGATCAGTGGAGATCCAGAGGATCGCCGCTGATCACAGCCGATAAACAGTTTATAAACCAGAGATAATTAGGGGTAGAAGTGTTTGAACTTGTTCTCCCGCCGATTATATCCACACACTGAGAATCCTCATTGAATGACACAGTAATGGCCAGTTTATGAAGCTGGGATCTCAGCACTTCACTGGCGATCTGTGTCAGAATTCACACTCCCCGATTCACCAGCTCAGAGGTGAAGAACCGGGGAGTGAAGAGAGAATGTAGGGGGATCTGAGGAGGAAAGAGGAAAATAATTAACTTCCTTATACCTCGTTCAGACCCCCCAACACTGTAACCATGTCCCCCTGTCATAGTTATGTGTATACATATATATACATATATAATGTGTGTATATATATATATATATATATATATATATATATATATATATATATATATATATATAAAGTGTGTGTATATACATGTATATATAATGTCTGTGTGTGTATACATGTATATATTATGTAGGGAGACGCTTTATTTCACTAATATTAATCACACCGTGTGTCAGGGTATTGAGCTGTGATAATTTATCACTGCTTAATAAATTGACATCTCTGTGTATCTGTGAATTTCTAGTACTGTAATCTCGTAAAGTCTCACGAGATTCCCGTATTAGGTGCTGTTCTCCAGTGTTAGAAGCGTTTGTAGATCGCTTCACTCCTCCAAGGGTGAAGCGATCTACTCCGCTTTATAAACTGGCACACAGAGGAGAAAGATCTCCTCTGAATGCTGGAGAATGAAGCAGTGAATAGATTTCACTGCTTCATAAAAGGACACCTAAGAGAGGCTGACAGCTGCTGCAGCTGCACAGTGAACTAAGTGGTACTTGCATTTAGGCCTGGTTCACACCTATGCATTTTTTAGTGCATTTTCAGTTTTGCAGAAACACACTGGTTCAATAGACTTCAATGGATCAAAAACATGTATTGAAAAACACAAAATGCACTTGGAATATGCAGACTGCAACCTGCATAGGTGTGAACCAGGCCTTAGGGCACCAGGCACCCAGGGACAAATGCCTGCTAATGCAGTCTGTGTTTCCAGCATTCATCCCTTTATACGTACTGCATTGAATGTAAGTTACACTAGGTGCACTGTGCAGCAGCGGTCAGCCTCTCATAGAATTTAAAGCAGTAGTAAAGGTTCCAAAAAAACAAAAAATAACCCTACAAGGTAAAGTCATAATGTGCTAGTATGCATTGCATACTAATACATTACAAAAGACTTACCTTGAAACAAAGCCCTCCAGCAGCGCGCTGTCACCAGTGCAGAGGCTTCCATCTTCACCTGGTCTTCCTTCAGGGTTTGTGGGCTGCAGACACTTCAATGTCTGAGCTGCGATGACATGGTTTACGGCACAGGGCTTTGAAAGAACAGATGGTAAACCATGGGTGTACCATTCCTTCAAGAGGAAGTAAACCCTGATGAGTTTACTTCCTCTTTCATTCCCTGCAAAGGCAAAGCATAATGGACTACTATGCATCGCATAGTAGTCCATTATGTGTCACTTACCTGACACAGGAGCCAGCGATGTCACCGCTGTCCCCTGTAATCCGGCGCATCCATCTTCTCGGTGGGGTCTTGCTGTACCGCCGCTGTGATTCGGCGAAGCCACGATGATGTCACTCCCGCGCATGCGCACGGGAGCCAACATGCGCGCCATCTTCGTCGTTGGCGGTGCCGCGCTCTGTGTGCCTGCGTGCCGCTGTCTACGGCGCAAACGCTGTAGACAGCGGTGCCTGTCTTTCGGCAAATATCTCCTCAACCGTGTAGGTTTAGGAGATATTTCTTGGACCTACAGGTAAGCCTTAATCTAGGATTACCTGTAGGTCAAAGTGTGTTGTAAGGGTTTACAACCACTCTCAGATCTCATGAGCCAGTGACATCACTGTCTGCTGCTCTCTAGAACAATCTTTTTCAACCAGGATTGCCCAAAAATTGTATACAAGCCAGTGTATGGATGAAGGCCAATTTTTAGTTACACTAAGGCCGCGTACACACGGGCGGACTGTCTGACGGACTTGGTCCGCTGAAACGTGTTTCAGCGGACAATCCGCTCGTGTGTGGGCTTCAGCTGACTTTTTCAGCGGACAGTCTGGCGGACTAAGTCTTTCGGAATTTCCGTAATATTGTCCGTCCAAACTTGGTTTCAGCGGACAGTCCGCTCGTGAGTAGGCTAGTTCGACGGACTAAGTATGGCGCATGCTCAGAAAGGATTTACACGGCCGAAGGTTGCATTGCAGTGTATTGGACGTCGTATTTCTAGTCCCGTCGTACGTGCTGTACACGTCATCGCGCAAGCTTTCAGCGGACTGTCTGTTCGTCGTGTGTGGTCAAGTCCGTTCATTCAAAAGTAGGACGGACTGTCTGTCGGATTGTCTGACGGACTTAGTTGGACGGATAGTCCGCCCGTGTGTACGCGGCCTAAGTCACAGGATTTAATTTTGCACCATTATAATGGCGTCCTTAACGAGCAATGGCATCATCAGTTGATAAGGAGGATGTTAGTTGCCTGCATAGCATCCTGGTTTGACCCTCCGCTGCACCTCTCCATCAGTGGTGGGGTCACATTATCTGAGTGATGGACAAACATTGGAATACTAGTAAGTACTTGTTTGCAAAAGTGTATTTGCTTTGGAAGAATAAATCACCTCTAGGGTTGGGTGTCGTACTTTGACATGTGGATGTTGCTGCATTATGTAAAACTATTAGAATAGTTTTTACATTTTAGAAGTGGGTGTCTCGAGACTGTCCATAATTTTTAAAGGGTGCCTTGACTGAAAAAGGTTGAGAAACCCTACTCTAGAATAATCTCCTAAACGATGCACGTTTAGAAAATATGAATTTAACCTACAGGTAAGCTTGATTATAAGCCTACCTGTAGGTTAAAATAATAATTCAGAGTTTACTATCACTTTAAGAGCCGGTTCACATCAGGACGTGTAGGCACCTGCACAGCATATTTTTTTGAAAGCCACTTTATTTTGTATGGGCTGGCAGGTGCGGCTTTTTAAATCACTCTGCACGAATTTGCATGGTACCGCAGTAACAGTTTATTTGGTGGCTGCAACATGCACATGTTTGCTAAATGCATTTAGGGTGCCGTTACAATTACTGACAATCACACATGTCTGACATGGGCAGCGCCATGGGTGTCTGCACGTAGGGGCAAGGGGGAGCAAGTGCTCCCCCCCTGAAATCAGGGATTGGCAAGGTGTCCGTCATAGGCGTGCGCATGGGTTGTGCCCAGGCACATCCTAATCACCCAAGCGCAGACCGTCAGCGGGTGCTGGGCGCTGGAACACTCTCCATGTACCAGCACCCGGCACAGGAAGGACAATTGCACTGTGGGCGGCAGCCAGCAGGGCTTTTCATCATCTGGAGCTTCTGCCACCTCCAGCGCTGGCCTCTAGCATCGGGAGTCAGCACACACAAAAACCTTCCTGTTCTCCCAGCTCTGCATATACAACAGAGGAGGAGGAGAGGCGGGTTATCCACACAGCCTCGCAGCATGTATCAACAGAAGCCTGTACCAGGAGCCTGACCTGCCACTGTGAGGTATAGACAATTCTCTTCTGTGGGGGGATTGGGTATGCATACTGGCATAGCACACGCCTGGAATCTGCACCCTGTACATAGCACACGCCTGGAATCTGCACCCTGTACATAGCACACGCCTAGATTCTGCAACCTGTACATAGCACATGCCTGGATTCTGCACCCCGTACACAGCACACACCTGGATTCTGCACCCTGTACATAGCACACGCCTGGATTCTGCAACCTGTACATAGCACATGCCTGGAGTCTGCACCCTGTACATAGCACACGCCTGGAATCTGCACCCTGTACATATCACACGCCTGGATTATGCACCCTGTACATAGCACATGCCTGGATTCTGCACCCTGTCTATAGCACACGCCTGGATTCTTCACCCTGTACATAGCACACGCCTGGATTATGCAACCTGTACATAGCACACGCCTGTATTCTGAAACCTGTACATAGCACATGCCTGGAATTTGTACCCTGTATATAGCACATGCCTGGAATCTGCACGCTGCACTAGCACATGCCTGGAATCTGCACCCTGTACATAGCACACACCTAGAATCTGCACCCTGTACATAGCACACACCTGGAATCTGCACCCTGTACATTGCACACGCCTGGAATCTGCACCCTGTACATTGCACATGCCTGGAATCTGCACCCTGTACATAGCACATGCCCGGAATCTGCACCCTGTACATAGCACATGCCCGGAATTTGCACTCTGTACATAGCACATGCCTGGAATCTGCACCCTGTACATAGCACATGCCCGGAATCTGCACCCTGTACATAGCACGTGCCCGGAATCTGCACCCTGTACATAGCACGTGCCCGGAATCTGCACCCTGTACATAGCACATGCCTGGAATAAAGTCTGCCATTTCCCCTTTAAAAATAAATACTTGCGAGTTGCGGCTAAGCCCCTGCCCTTCATGACATTGTCAAAAGGAGGCGAAGCATGGGTGATCTTAAAATGATGCCCCCCCGAAAAAAGCTTTGTGGACGCCCATGGACAGCGTGTTGCCGTGCGAGGAGGGAAACACGCGTTTCCCACATCGCAGTTGGTGTGAAGGGGCCCTAAAAGGCTGCTGGGAGTAGGGCTGTATGGGACCACTGTGCTCTCCACCAGCAAAAAAACACTTGTGCTAGAAGCTCAGGGGGAAATTCAGTAAAACTGCTGCGCTACTTTTCTGACATTAATCCCTCTTGTAAGCCTCGGCTCACACTAGATGCGGTGCAAATTCACTTTGGATTCTGCAACACATCAAAATCGCAACCTGTTGTACCCGATAAGTTTAACTACTTGCAGACCACCTACCACCGGCTATGGTAACAGAGAGCACTGCAAAAACCTCTCTAAAGATGCTGCTTGCAGGAGTTTTTCTAAAGTCCCGCAGTGTAAAAGCACCCACTGTAATGAATGGGAGGCAGTTTTCAGGCGCATTTTCTAGTGCAAAAACGCCTGAAAACTGCCTCAGTGTGAAAGATGCCCCAAAATTTAAGTACAAGTTCTAGACAGGTACATTTTTTCCAACATTGTGGCACTTCTAGAATGTTTGAGAGACACTTTGGTGAAATCTGTCTGCTGGGTCAGTGTGCAGAGGGCCTCATGAATACTTACATTGGGCCAAGCTGGGCCATTGTATAAATGCAATCAGGGCCGGACTTACCATTGGGCTTGACTGGGCTCAAGTCCGTGGACCCCGCCCAATAGGGGAACCCGCTGATATACATAGCCGAGTGTACTTGGCTCCGCTCCGCTCACAGTCACGCCCAGTCCCGCCCTATGATGGACATAACACAGGGACTGGGCGTGACTGTGAGCTGAGCAGAGTACCCTTGGCTACTCTGCTTGGGACTGCGAGAGGACCCGAGAGCCGCCATTTTTAAACTTCAAGACTGCAATGACAGGGCTGAAAATGACACTGGGGCAAGGCTGCAAATGACAAGGCTGCAAATGACACTGACAAGGCTGCAGATGGATGGGCAAGGCTGCATTGATGGGCATTTAAATGTTTTTTAAAAGTTTTTTTCCTTAACCACTTGCCTACTGGGACTTAAACCCCCTTCCTGCCCAGACCAATTTTCAGATTTCGGTGCTCTCACCTTTTTTTTAATACAAACAGAGCTTTCTTTTGGTGGTATTTGATCAACTCTGGGTTTTTTCATTTTTTGCGCTATAAATGAAAAAAGACCGAAAATTTAAAAAAAAAACGGAATTTTTCTTTGTTTCTGTGATAAGATTTTGCAAATTATTAATTGTTCTTCATGAATTTTGGCCACAATTTATACTGCTACATATGTTTGGTAAAAATAACACAACTTAGTGGATATTATTTGGTCTTTGTGAAAGTTAGAGAGTCTACAAGCTGTGGTGCAAATCATACAAAATTGATCACACCTGATGTACTGGTGGCCTATCTCATTTCTTGCGACCCGAACAAGCCAGGAAAGTACAAATACCCCCCAAATTACCCCATTTTGGAAAGTAGACATTCCAAGGTATTTAGTAAGAGGCATGGTAAGATTTTTGGTGTTGTCATTTTTTCCCACAATTCTTTGCAATATTAAGATTTTTTTCCCCACAAAATTGTCATTGTAATAGGTTATTTCTCTTACATGTCATGTGTATAGCACAAATAATGCCCCAAAATACATTCTACTCCTCCTCCTGAGTATTACGATACCACATATGTGGGACTTTTTCACAGCCTGGACACATAGAGAGGCCAAACATGCAGGGAGCGCCGTCAGGTGTTCTAGGAGCATAAATTACACATCTAACTTGTTGACTACCTATTACAATTTTGAAGGCCCTGGAGCACCAGGACAATGACACGTAACACTGACGTGGCACTGATGGCACGTGACACTAATGACAGATGGCACTAATACGTGGCACTGATGACAGATGGCACTAATACGTGGTACTGATGACATGTGACAATGATGACAGATGGCACTAATATATGGCACTGATGACACGTAACACTGATGACAGATGGCACTAATACGTGGCACCGATGACAGATGGCTCTAATACGTGGTATTGATGACACCTGAAACTGATCACAGATGGCATTGATACGTGGCACTGATGACATGTGACACTGACAGGTGGCACTGATGACAGATGGCACTGATACAGTACATGGCACCAATAACACGTGACACTGATAACAAATGGCATGTGACACTGACAGGTAGCACTGGGGACAGATGGCACTGATAGATGGTACTGGGGACAGATGGTACTGACAGGTGGCAGTGGGGACAGGTGGTACTGGGGACAGATGGCACTGATAGGTAGCACTGGGGACAGATGGCACTGACAGGTAGCACAGGGGACAGGTGGCACTGGGGACAGATGGCACTGATAGGTGGCACTGGGGACAGATGGCACTGACAGGTAGCACAGGGGACAGATGGCACTGGGGACAGGTGGGCATTTGTGTGTTTCACTGTGTTAGTGATCACTCAATTTTCACTGATGCTGCAGCACGGAAGCTCTCCCTCCTCACACGCTGTCTCTGTGTCACTGTGTCGCTGTCTGTGTCAGGACGGAGAGCTGGCGATGAGAGATGATCTCTCATCACCTCTCATTGGACACGCTGATCGAGTGCTAAATGGCCGCTGTGATTGGCCATTTAGCACGATCTGTGATTGACTGTGTCCAAAGGAAACGGACAAAACAGAACTTCCCCCATGCACGACCGTGGCAGCGCACAGAGGGGCATTAAACAGGAGGACATCCTCCCAGCAGTTGGCGTCTGCACTGTAGCTATCTTTTGGCTATAGCGCGGGCGCAAAGTGGTTAAACTTCCCTCCTAAAATTGTTTTCCTTAAAATTCCCTCCTAAACTTGGGGTGCGTGTTATACGCCGATAAATACGCTAATGTATAGAAGATAGAGCCAGAAAGTGACTCAAGCCCAGGGGCCCCCAATACCCTAAGTCCTGCCCTCAATACACATACCTCACTATAAGCGCAGCTTATTTCTTTGAAAATTTATATTATTGTGTGTGTCTCACATATTAAGTTGCAGCAGTTACACGTTCATCACATACACAGTAGAGTGGTATAATAGACAGCGCAGTATTTTCACATACCTCACTGTTTTATGATTACTGAACATACATTTTTATTGTATGGATGGTATTGCCCTCGGTGGCACATCACTTGTAGTAACTGTCCAGCACTGTGCACTCCTCTATCACCTCACATTGAAATCTGGGGACAACTATGGTCTCCTCACTATAGAGCTCCCCCCTCCTCCCGCCATAGGTGAGGGGCTGAGGGCTGCACGTGCTCTCACACACAGCCTGCAGCGATAGCGGACTATGAGCCGCCCTCAGTGTGCACAGCACCCCCTCCCTCTCTTTACGGCGCTTCCTCTCAGCTAGTGGACTGAGGAGGAGGATCCGTTACCAGCAATGAAACACATGGCGGGAGCGCAGAGGTAGCCGGCCCCCCGCATATAGTGACTGAGAGCCATTACTGAGGTACACGTGTGTGCTCTGCCGCGGAGAACGTCGTGTTATCCCCCCGTACAGACGGAGGACAGCCGTGCAAAGGAGTGTGTAGGAGACCTCAGGGGCCACAATGGGGCTCTTATCTGGGCAGGCTCTGCTTGTCATTGCCCTGACAGGGCTGCACCTCACATACTGCTCCAAGCTCAATATCCCCAAACTGCTCCTACCATATACGAGAGGAACCCGGATCAACTACACCCTGGAGGTCACTGAGGGCTGCTACAAATGGTGAGTCAATGAGTCCCTCTAGACCAGTGACACTTGCACTCCTTTACACAGTGTAAGCTTATGGGAACCTCTGTCAGGTGTTTATGTGGGGGATCTACACCAGTCAACCATAACTGTATGACCACTGACAGGTAAAGTTGATTATCTTGTTACAGTGGCATCTGAAATGGGTGGGATTTATTAGGCGGCGAGTAAACATGTTGTCCCTGAAGGTGAGATTGACAGTAGCAAAAAAAAAGGGGCATCCAGTTTGTGTATGGGGCTGTATAACCACAGACCGGTCTGGGTAGGCATGCTGACCACAGCCAAAAGTGCCTACAATGGGCACATGAGCATCAGAATTGGACAACGGCACAATGGAAGAAGGTGGCCTGGTCTTATGAATCTAGTTTTTTTCTTTTACATCATATGTATGGCCAGGTGTGTGTTCATCACTTACCTAGAGAAGAGATTGCACTAGGCTGCATTATGGGAAGACAACGAGGCAGTGTGATGCTTTGGGCAATGGAGCCGAGCCACAGCTCCATGTCCATTCAGACATGGAGCCACGGCTCGGCTCTGCCACTTTTCTCTCCTCCTTTGACAGCAGCGGGAGCCAGTGGGCAGCCGAGACACTCCTGCAAAATCTGTGGAGCTATATGGGACTCAGTTAAATATTAGAGCAGCTAAGGGGGCTGCTGCACACAGCTTTCTTTTTATCTTAATGCATAGAATGCATTACGATAAACAACCTTCTGCCTTCATTACTCCCATTCATTACAATATACACCAAACATCAGGTGCTGAAATTTGGAGTTGTGGCTGGCGTACGGTTCACCCATCATCTCCTCCATTCATAAGATCTCTTTTACACCACAGCCGCCTGTTGTAACTGATTCCTCTTATAGCACGTCTGTTTAAATTGTGTCATTCTTCTAGCTGTAACCCCAGGGTATTTTGTTTGAGTGAAAAGCAATAAAAATACAACTTTTCAAGTAAAGTCCAGGTACACGTCTTAATTATTATTTTTTTTTCTCACACAAATATCCCTCGGGTTACAGTTAGAAGAATGACACATTTAGAACAGATGTGATGTGAGAGGAATCGGTTACAACCGAAGGCCGTAGTGTATTGTGACACTGCTGGAGCGGTTCCAGGCTGGAACAAGTGGATGTTTTAGTTGGCAGTTATTTATTGAAGTCCGTTTTTCTCAGCGGGAGAGAAGTTATAGAAGAACTTCTAAAAGGAAGTGTATCTGAAGTTCACAGACTGAATGCTGGGTAAGGAGTGGTGTCTTTAATAATTACTAGGGGTTTCTTTGTGTTTAGCTTCAGTGGGCAGGTTTCGGATAAACAGGTTATAAAATGTCAAGATTTATTAAAAAAATTATTCTGAATGGTATTCTACATTCTCGTTAAGGTACACCTTACAGCACCTCAAATTAAAGAAGCCACTTCTCTCACCCCTCCTACCAAAAACAAGTTAACACATGTGTGTGCTATATAGAAAACACGTTGCAGGCATATGTTTAAAATAGAACTAAGGGAAAAACTTTTGGCTAGAGTAAAGCTAAGCATACGTGGATCTAAAATCGTCCAGTTCAGCAGGGATCAGACACATTTTGATCTGTGTATTGTCATTTTCACTCAACAGAAATCTGTAATGTTAGAATACTTCTGTCCCTCTACTGCAGCCACTCACTGATCATTGTATTATGGAAGCCCGGTAGTCTGTTGTCAGAATACAGTGGAGGGGTGAGATTCTTCCATCTACCTCACTTGTGTAGGGGCCCAATTGCTGATCAACAAAAGTAATCTGTGGTCATCTTATTATCCCTGTCAATTTTATCTGTGACCCGTTGGGGAGATTATAATGCCCTTCCTGTCCCATAGCCAAAACAGAAAGTAAGAGGCAATCTCTCCAAAGTGAGGGGATCTCTAGGATTGTCACATCTACAGTAGTGTCCCCATTGGAACATTTTCCCATCTATTCCTGTTCTGGTGACAACCCAAAATTTGGGATTTTTCTTTTTCACTTTCACTCTCAGTGGTAATTAGTAAACAGTACAAATAGAGAGCTGAGTAGCACAAACGTCAATAAAAACCTGACAGGTGTTTTTATTCCTCTCCACTCCTATCTAAAACAAAATAAAATGTTTTGCCTTTAGTCATACTTTTTAGCAAAATTTATGTTATTTAAAATTAACATGCCTTTCTCTGAGTTTTTCTGAGGCACTGGTGCCCTCCACCTAGCCACTGGGAAGGCCAGGTCACCAAATGACACCCCAAATAGGTTTATATGTTGTAATGGCTTTAGCAATGTGAGGCTGCGTTCACGCTTATGTGATTGCACGAATTGCATGTGATTCGCACTGCATTCCTGTGCACATCACATGCAATGTCTGCACAATGCATATTCAGCCATACAGTTTGTATGGCTAAAATCGCATCGCATCGCATCACATCGCATTTGCACCAAAAGGGTGCAGGGCTCTGCACCCCCCCTTTTTTTTATATTTATTTTTGTTCTCTTTGGTCTGTGCTATATTTGGATCGCATGCAATCCGATTCCATCTGTTTCCACAGTTCTCACTGCATTCTGCATACTTTTGCTTATAAAAATGATCACTGTAATAAGCAGTCATAGTGTAAAAAAAAAATCCCGATAACCTCCTTCAGAGCAAGTAAATAACCACCTCAATACAGGACACTTCCTTCCCAGAACAATTTTCAGCTTTCAGTGCTCTCTCACTTTGAATGACAATTACTCAGTCATGCTACACTGTAACCAAATGAATTTTTTTATCATTTTGTTCACACAAATATAGCTTTCTTTTGGTATCTATTCACCACTTCCTTGATTATTTTTTGTAATATAAGCGAAAGAGTGATATTTTGAAAAAACAAAAAACAAAATTTTCTACTTTCTCTTTTAACCACTTTCAGACCGGACCAATTTGCTGGTCAAAGACCAGACCACTTTTTGCGATTCGGCACTGCGTCGCTTTAACTGACAATTGCGCGGTCGTGCGACGTGGCTCCCAAACAAAATTAACGTCCTTTTTTTCCCACAAATAGAGCTTTCTTTTGGTGGTATTTGATCACCCCTGCGGTTTTTATTTTTTGCGCTATAAACAAAAATAGAGCGATAATTTTGAAAAAAACGCATTATTTTTTACTTTTTGTAATAATAAATATCCCCCAAAAATATATAAAAAAAACATTTTTTTCCCTCAGTTTAGGCCGATACGTATTCTTCTACATATTTTTGGTAAAAAAAATCGCAATAAGCGATTATTGATTGGTTTGCGCAAAAGTTATAGCGTTTACAAAATAGGGATAGTTTTATAGCATTTTTATTAATAATTTTTTATTATTTTTTTTTTTTACTAGTAATGGCGGCGATCTGCGATTTTTATTGTGACTGCAACATTGTGGGGGACCCATCGGACATTTTTGACACATTTTTGGGACCATTGTCATTTATACAGTAATCACTGCTATATAAATGCAGTGATTCCTGTGTAAATGACACTGGCAGTGAAAGGGTTAACCAGTGGGTGGCAGTGTAGGGGTTAAGTGTTCCTAGGGGTGTGTTACTAACTGTGGGGGGGGTTGGGCTTTCATTTAGTGTACACTGATCTCTGCTCCAATCACATGGAGCAGAGATCAGCGTCACTAGTTGCTAGGCAGAATGGAAAAATGTTGTTTATACAGCATTTCCTCCATTCGGCCGCTCCGTGAGACGATCGCGGCGATGCCCGCGGCGATCGAGTCCGCGGGTCCCGCGACCGGACTCACGGGGGTCCCGACCAGCGCGGGAGTGCGCCGCCGGCGGCGCGCTCCCGATGGCACGGCGGCAACGAATATTGGACGTACATGTACGCCAATATGCCTGCCCGTGCCATTCTGTCGACGTACATCGTCGTGCGCTGGTCGGGAAGTGGTTAAAAGAAACCAAAAAAATCAAATTTTGGCGAAAATTTAGGTCAAAATGTATTCTACTACATGTCTTTGGTTAAAAAAAAAAAATCCTGATAAGTGTATGATTATTGGTTTGTGTGAAAGTTATAGAGCCTACAAGCCATGCTATGCATTATTGAAAATGTATCAATCCTAATGCACTGATGGCCTATCTCATTTCTTGAGGCCCTAAAATGTCAGGACAGTACAACTACCCCCCAAATGACTCCTTTTTGGAAAGAAGAGAGTCTGCGGTATTTAGTAAGAGGCATAGTGAATTTTTTGAAGTTGCAATTTTTCCTCCACAATGCTTTGGAAAATTAAGAAATTTTTTTTATATATATATATATATATATATATATTAGAGGTCGACCGATATGGGTTTTTCTCTGGCCGATGCCGATATTTAGAAATCATGGCGGCCGATAGCCGATATATGATGCCGATTTTTTTGGGCCGATATGTTAGGCCGATTTTATTTATTTATTTTTAATCCCCCTTGATCTAACACACCTTTCCCACTGGGGCGTTTTAAGGCGCTTTTGGGCTAAAAATAGCGCCTGTAAAGTGCCTGTAAAATGGCTCCCCTGCAGTCTGCGTGAAAGACAGAGTGCTTTCACACTGAGGCGATGCGCTGGCAGGATCTTAAAAAAAAGTCCTGCAAGCAGCACGTTTGGAGTGGTGTATACCGCTCCTCCACCACTCCTGCCCATTGATATGAATGGGCACCACTGCCGAAGCGCATGCAATGCGATTTGGCAGCGGTGCTTCATGGGCGCATTTAACCTCTTCCTTGGCCGCTAGCTGGGTTATATGTGCCCCACTAGCAGCCAAATAGCACCGCTAAAATGATGGTAAAGAGCCGCTAAAACTTGCGTTTTACCATCAACGCCTGCCCACTCCAGTGTGAAAGCGGCCTTCATACGTGATACAGAAAATTTCTTACACTTAAACATTTATTAAACAAACCTCCAATCAGTTTACTTGTATGTATGATTTAGATAAAAAAAAAAAAAAAAAAAATTATATATTAAATAAAAACAGGTAGTCAAAACTTTTGGACAAAAAAAAAAAAAATGGGCTAACTTTACTGTTTTTATTTTATTTTTATTTTGGTGTATGTTTTTTCCCAAAAAAATGCATTTGAAAGACCTCTGTGCAAATGCCGTGTGACATAAAATATTGCAACAACCGCTATTTTATTCCCTAGGATCTCTGCTAAAAAAATATATATCATTTTTGGGGGGGGGGGGGGTCTAAGTGATTTTCTGGCAGAAAATACAGGATTTTTACTTGTAAGCAACAAGTGTCAGAAAAGATTTAGTCTTTAAATGGTTAAACTGAGAACTTCTACACACAGAGATGACTTCATTCATTCAAGTGTAAACATTGTATCTTTCTGTTCTTTTCTTGGCAGCCTGCCCAGAGTGGAGGAAAGGGTTGCTATGATGAGTCAACTTAGACTGACTTCTATACAGAAGTCATTTCAAAGTCCCGCTGTAGTTCTAAATCGGCTTTTTATCAGCACAAATCGGCCGATGCCGATTATTTAAAAAACGGCAAATATCGGCCGATATATCGGTCGACCTCTAATATATATATATATACACACATACCCAACATCCATATAGCACCATCAGGTGTTCTAAAGGCATAAATGACACATTTCATTTCCTGAGTACCTATCACATTTTTGAAGGCCCTGGAGCACCAGGACAATGGAATTACCCACAAAGTGATCCAATTTTGGAAAGAAAACAACCCAATGTATATTCTATGAGGCATAATGAGTCTTTTGAACCTATAATTTCTTCACACAAGTTTTTGGAAAGAAAATGAAAACCAATTTTTTTCACAAAGTTGTCAATTTAGAAGATCTTTCTAACACATAACATGTACATAGCCAAAATGACACCCCAAAATACATTCTGCTACTCATCCTGAGTATGGTGATACCCCATGTGTCAGACTTTTCCACAGCCTAGCCACATACAGAGACACAACATCCATGAAGCACCATCAGGTGTTCTAAAGGCATGAATTGCATATTACATTTGCTGAGTAGCTATCACATTTTTGAAGGTCCTGGAGCACCAGAACAATGGTATTACCCACAAAGTGACCCCATTTCGGAAAGAAAACACCAGAATGTATATTCTATGGAAAGAAAATGAAAACCTATTTTATTTTTCTCAAGTCATCTTCCAGGACGGCACACCTGAGAGATGAGAGGCTCCTCCCTACAGGAAACACAATCAATCGACAGCTGTTTTAAGTCCCCACCCTTCCCCTTGATCCTCAGTTTTTGATTGTGTTTCTCCCTACACAGCGAAACTGTTTGTTTTTTTTCCAAATGACCCGAAGCCTGGGGCTGGTGGTCTCCCCCTGGGAGCCGGACCACAAGCCTGGGAAGCCTCTGGGTCTGGTAGGATATTCTTGTCCTTCCTGGGGGGTTCCCCTATCTTTTCCTCAGGGCGGGCAGCAGAAATTGGAAGAGCCCCCCTGAGAGCTGAAGGACCCTGGGTACAGTGGTGTACCCAGAACTTCAGGGGCCATTATCCTGTCTCCCCCTCCTTACCTGTACAGGTGGCTGTTCAGACGGGGGTGCTGGCCATCGGTTCTTTCCAGGGGGCTTGTCCCCGACTCCTGGGTCCCCGGTAGCTCGCGTGGGCTGCCGGAGAGGGCGTGGCAACAAGCACCCGCGTCATTTTCAAACTTCGGGAAAATGGCAGCGGCGTTCTTACCCAGGAGGGAAGGCTGAGAGTCAGTAGGAGCAGGCGCCCACATCCTCCTTTCTCTAGAGCGAGGAGGCACCAGTTTACTACGGTGGATGTCTGCCTTAACCACCTCAGATATGAAGATGGGAATGAGGAATGGAAGGCATTGCCCCCCCCCATGTATATAGACTGACTGGTACAGTGCAGGACACAGCCTAACCTGGCACCTCCCTATGGGGACAGCAGTTGGGGGGGGGGGAGCACTTTGGCGGCTATCCTCCTTGCGTGTGGACCATAAGGATGGAAAAGCAAGCCCGCTGGCTGTGGCAAAAAGAGGAAGACGACAACGGTGAGTACTTTACTTTCCTTTTGCCGTGGGAATTTAGCTGCAAAATCCCCAATTCCAGCCAGAGGGTTTCTAGGCATTTGAGATCTCACCTGGGGTCTGGATTCAAATAGCCCTTAAGCTTCTGCTAAAAACACCAGCCGCAGCTCCCTCTTACATCAGAGAAGCTGTATGGTGGACAGGTGGTGCAGAGGAACGAGTGTGCCTAAACCACCTCAGATGAGAAAGAGGTAGGTAGGCCATTGCTCCCCCTTCCCCGTGTATAATATACTGACTGGTGCAGTGCAGAACCTGGGGTCGGGATACAAATAGCGCAGACGCCACTGCTAAAACCACCAGCCACAGCTCCCTCTTACAGCAGAGACACTGTGGTTATCGCAGCAGTAGGTTGCCAGCCTCTCCCTACATGCCCAGTTGTGGTACATTTAGTAGGGATGAATATAGCGTACAGAGGGGACCTGGTAGATACAAAGTTACTTACAGGCCAGGTATACCACTGAACAGGTTATTAATTGGGCAGTGGTTGGTGGATTCAGAAGCTCCCCTGGTCAGCAGGTGCACTAGGTTACCGGCCCTATTAGCCCAGCTGCTAGGAATCTGAAGTTGCTTCACAATGTTTAAAAGCTGACCTAAAATTCAAGGATGGGCAGAGACCAAGCTACTGTGTGGCACAGTAGGGGTTCCCTTGTCACAGATCCTCCTTTTGGAGGTTGCCTGCTATAGTTAACTTTCATAAGCTCCAACCTCCCACTCCACCTTTACACTGTGTTTATATTATAGTGTAGGAGGTAAGAAGAAACTTTTTTTATTGGTTTGGGCTACAATCCACTCAGTGGCAGATCTAAAGGCGATTCACCATAGATCGCTCCCTACATCCTTTTAATTGAGGATTTTCTGTGCAAACCTATGCAAGAGCTACATAATTGATTGTTTGAAGCCTGCAAATAGCTATTTACCTCCCAGGCTAAACTGGTAACCACCTCTTCTAGAGAGGTCTTAAATTGGTCTCTAGGGCTGGGCTCATTGAGACTTTAGTTGCTAATCAGCACCACCTGGATATGTGCTGGCTAGCGTTTGCTCAGTCTATGGAGGTAAGGTAGGACAACAACTACTACTAATAGTAGGGTGTCCAACCATTTTAGGATCTGTTCCTTCTCTGGTGGTGAAGGTTTAGTATCTACAGCCCAGGCTATGCCTATGAAATAAATTGCCTGTTGGTTATTTCATAAAGGGATAGACCATGACTCCTCATTGGCTGCACACCAGTAGACCTCAGTAGTGAAGGTTTGTGCTTGCTGGGATGTTTTTGTGGCACAGCAGAAATACACATTGAGATTTGTGACATCTCTGCTTAATAAGGGCTATATTGCTGTACATCAGAAGTGCACTGCACTGAAGCTTGTTTTCTGTCCTTTATATACTAAAGGTACTGCTTTGTTTGGCTACAGATCAGAAAAATACAACAGTGAAGGTGGTCTGTACTTTCTGGTTTTGTGTTGCACAGCAGAAATGCACATCGTTGAGTCAGGTGACATCTCTGCTCATAATGGTTATATTGCTGCACATCAGACATACACAAGATTGAGGTCTGTCTGTGGGGCTTTGTGTCCTGTTTTACTGCCTTGTTGGTTACTTATCAGAAAGGCAGCAGTGAAGTCTGATGGTCCTGATTTGCGTGGCGCTGTGCTGATGCAGACAGTGCTATTAACAGCAATGGCTGCCGAGTTTAAACATGCGATTTGACATGTTGAGTCGCATGACAAATCATTTCAATATGGATGTGCTATCTCTATTCATAGTGTTTTATTGTTGCACATCAGATTTATACAGCATTAAGGTCTGTGAGGTTTTTGTGTCCTGTATTACTGCCTTATCAGAAAGGCAGCAGTGAAAATTGATGGTTCGAATTTGTTGGGCTACATAGTAGAAATACAAATTGAACCCCTGCCAGGTGTAGTACATATACTGCCTTTGGTAATCCATGTAGCACCACAAAGTGGTGTTGTGCTGATTTTAGCCATGCGATTTGACATGTTGAGTCGCAAGGCCAAATCGCTTCAATATGGATGTGCTATCTCTATTCAGAATTGTTATATTGTTGCACATCAGACATATACAAGATTGAAGGTTGTCTGTCCTTTTATGTCTTGCATATACTGCCTTATTGGCTGCATATCAGAAAGGACACAGCAGTGAAGGTTGCTTGTCTTTTTCTGATTTTGTTTTTGCTGCTCAGCTGAGAGACACATTGAGGATGGTGGCCTCTCTGCTCAGTATTGGTATATTACTACACATCAGACATACACAAAGATTGAATGTTTGTGTCCTGTATGTCCTATATTTACTGCCTTATCGTTTGTATATCAGGCACAGCAGTGAGCGGTGTTTCTCATGGATCTACCTTTCTGCATCTTAGGGATACACAGCAGGGGTTTGTTGGCTGCAATCCTCCAGGGAGTCACAGCATTGGGGACCCCTTACTTGTTCGACCTGAAAATTGCTATTTGTTTTTTTTTTTTCCCTGCGACCTGTGTAATCTTGAGGTCTGTGGATCCAGGAATCAGGGACTGCTGGTGTCGCACAGACACAAATGGTACCCATTGGAAGCCATAGTATATGACTTCTCATGCGTCTTGCAGTCCCAAGTCGCAGGTTGGGTCGCACGGGTGTGGGAACCCTAAACTTATCTGTCCCTTCTGATTGAGGTTTTGCTACACAGCAGGAATACTCATCATGACGTTATTGTTTTATTTTGCAGCAGACCAGAAAGATTGCAGCTGTAAGGGTTGTCTGTCTTTTTCCTCAGTTTCTGCTTTTATGTTGTTGCACAGCAGAAATACTCAAGATTGAAGCTTGTTGGTGCTTTCTGTTTCAGAAAAACACAATGCTGCAGGTTGCTTGTGTCCTTTCTCAGTGTTGGTTCTATCTGAACTACACTACAGAAGTGCATGACAGAAAGGAATGTCTTGTGTCCCATATTTTTTCCCTGTGGCATAGCAGAAATGCACAACACGGGAGTTGGTGTTCATATTAATCTTATAACTGTGGTGGTTTGTCAGAAATACACAACATAGAAGTTTGGGTCTTTCTGTCTTTATAGCCTTGTTTTGCTGTACATAGGTAAAGCACAACAGTAAAGGGGGTTCCTGTCCTTTCCGTATTTATATATCAGTTATGACCTAGCTAGCTGCACTAAAGAAATACGCAGCATTTAGGGTTTGCTTGAGTCTTAATGTTTTTACGTCTTGGCAGCACATCAGAAAACCAGACTATGAGGACTGTTTGTCAACATTGAGGTTCAGATTTGGGTCTCTTCCCATATTTGATATATTGGTTTAGATAGTCACACTCAGGCACACAACATTGTTGTCTATGCTTGTGTCCTTTCTGTCTAAATCTATTGTGCCGTGCCCACAATCTATGATCATTTTATTTGTGATATTAATAATGCATGTATCACCTTTTTGTATTTCAGCCTTCTTTTCCATGGAGGGGCCAGGAGTTCGGGCTGCAGCTGCCACATGTCAGAAAACCTTGACCACTTGCATTCAGGGATGCCAGAACCATTTCCTAGGGTTGAAGCCCTGTAGGGTTATGGGACACTGGAGGAAGGGGATAATGAATCCCCCTTTTAGTAAGAACTTGGAGAGCTCTGTTCAGAGGAGTATTAGGGCCTGAGGATGAAGTATAAAGATGTATACCCGATCGAATAGGTTTCGGCTTGGTGCATGGCCTTCATTTTGCCCTTTTAGCAAAACTAGACATAGCAATATGGGTAGTCTACTCCTGCTAGGGACTTTAATCTCCTGAAGAAGGCTCTCAGGCGTAAGTAAGGACATAGATTGGGCGTGCCTTAAACCCAGGGTTCAAGCTTCTGTTAATCTATTTCCCTTAAGTAGGCTTCCCTTTTAGTCTTTTGCTGACATAAAGATAAAAAGGAAGCAGTTTTATTTCCCTCAACAGGATAGTGTTAAGACAGGCCCTCTTATTGATTAATGTAGTGTCCTTGTCTTACACAGGTCTCTTATTTATCTTTTTAGTGGTTCTAAGTAGCACCTACAGGCATAATAGGCCATGGTTGTTAGATGTGTGAGATAGGCAACATTGCTAACCTACAAGTTTAACATGTTTTCTGATTCCATTTTTAAGAGCCCATTTCACCTAGATACTGCATCTGAAGCGGAAAAGGCAGGAACATCTGTGGAGCAGACCTGCAGATCAGCCGCATGATCCAGCTAAGATGCCTTCATCAAGCATATGAGCGTATGGAGTGGAGGTAAAGCTCACTGCAGAGCCAATGTTCGCCAAGAGGGTTTTGCAGTGGCCCCACCCTAAGGTAGGCCTGAGGTACTTGTTTATCCTCTCAGGTGTGCCGTCCTGGAAGATGACTTGAGAAAAGTACCAGTTACTTACCGGTAACTGTCTTTCTGGGAAATCTTCCAGGACGGCAGGCCTACTTCCCGCCCGTTGGAGGAGGGAAAATTCTAGAACACTAGAAGGTGAGTACCTATGAGGAATGATTTCCCTTGTGAACCTGGTTCAGGAGTTACTTCTCTACAAACTGAGGATCAAGGGGAAGGGTGGGGACTTAAAACAGCTGTCGATTGATTGTGTTTCCTGTAGGGAGGAGCCTCTCATCTCTCAGGTGTGCCGTCCTGGAAGATTTCCCAGAAAGACAGTTACCGGTAAGTAACTGGTACTTTTTCCTCACAAAGTTGTCAAGTTAGAACATCTTTCTAGCATGTACATAGCCAAAATGACACCCCAAAATACATTCTGCTACTCATCCTGAGTATGGCGATACCCCATGTGTCAGACTTTTCCACAGCCTGGCCACATACAGAAGCCCAACATGCAAGTAGCACCTTCAGGCTTCTAACATATAGCATGTACACACCAAGAATTACACCCCAAAATATATTCTGCTGAGCAAAGGGTAAAAAAAAGGCTCACCTGTGGTTTTAGCAGGCAGGGACACCGTTCCAGAGCAGTCAAAGCATTTTCTAGACAGCCAAAGGAAATGTCCAGGAATTGTCCAGGCAGTAGACAGATATGGAAAATTATGAACATGGCTCAATACAGTCCAAGGTTTAGCAGGCAGTTTAGGCATGGCCAGTTCAGGTGGCAGGCATAGGCATGGCCAGTTCAGGTGGCAGGCATAGGCATGGCCAGTTCAGGTGGCAGGCATAGGCATGGCCAGTTCAGGTGGCAGGCATAGGCATGGCCAGTTCAGGTGGCAGGCATAGGCATGGCCAGTTCAGGTGGCAGGCATAGGCATGGCCAGTTCAGGTGGCAGGCATAGGCATGGCCAGTTCAGGTGGCAGGCACAGGCATGGCCAGTTCAGGTGGCAGGCACAGGCATGGCCAGTTGATGTGGCAGGCACAGGCATGGCCAGTTGATGTGGCAGGCACAGGCATGGCCAGTTGATGTGGCAGGCACAGGCATGGCCAGTTGATGTGGCAGGCACAGGCATGGCCAGTTGATGTGGCAGGCACAGGCATGGCCAGTTGATGTGGCAGGGCCAGTTCAGATGACAGCAAGCGGCACTTTGTACATTGGGCCTTGGTCAGGTAAGACCTGAGGACAGGGGTAGAGGCTTCTTCCCACCTAAATCTCTACGAAGCCTCCGAGTCTCCAGACCCTAATCCGAGAAAACGAAAAACCTGGAGAAAAATGTTTTCTCCATTCGGAAAACTTTTTTTCTGGAGCCCCTCATGTGAGACCCCTGTGATGTACAGTGGCAGGGCAAATGATCAGTTCAGGAGGCAGGCAAAAAGCATGGTCATTTAACAGGCCGAGGTCAATTCATGTTGAAGGCAGAAACATGTTTGGCAGAGGCATAGTCGTTTAATAGTCCAGGTCATACACAGAAATGGCAGAAACTGGAAAGAAATCATCTTTACTTTACTAATAGTGTAGTGAAGTATGATAGCTTTGATAGCAAGTTCCAATGCAGAGGCCTGGCTGGGATGGACAGTCTGGACAGTAGTATCGGGTGTCGTGGCAAATTCCTCTACTTGAACATGCACAACATTTTTTTTTTTTTTGGGGGGTTTGCGACCTGTTTGGGTAAGAGGGAGGATTTCGGGAAAGTGCCTTTCATAGAGTCTGGCTACTGCATCGGAGCGAATTAGTTGAGTGGGTTGGCCATGGGGATAGACAAGGGCTGTGATAACATCTTCTTGGAATTTTAGATAGGTCAGGGAACTTTGGGTGCTCTTAGAAAAAATAATATATGAATTGAACATGGCTAGTTGCATCAAATGGCGACTTTCTTGTACCAAAACAGTGATCTCCTGCTGGCCAAGTAGGGCTGCATCATCTGGTCATTCATATCCACCATCCCCCCCCCATGTATAAGTTATACTCATGAATACATTTTGGCTTCTGGATGGGGCCTTTTCTTCTCTGCAGTTCCACCAAGGTGTCATTGTATATTGTGGAAAGGATGTAGACATCTTTTTTTTAATCTCTCCACTTCAGCGCTAGTACCTCTTCCATCCGCATACTGGCCATTTCACCCTGTTTTAATTTCTTGGTGACCAATGTCTGTGGGAAGCCTTTGCGGTTGGTCCATGCTGTCCTACAGGCCGCAGTCTGCTTTAGGTACAGATGGCGGAAAAGTGAGACTTTTGTAGAAATTGTCTACGTATAGGTGGTAACCTTTCCCAAGCAATGGTTGGATCAGCTGCCAGACAATTTTGCCACTTGTTCCCATGTAGGTAGGGCATCCAGGGGGGTTTAGCTGTCGGTCTTTTCCCTCATAAATTATAAAGTCGTATATGTAACCCGTGGCGCTGTCACACGCCTTATAAAATTTTACCCCACGTCTGGCTCTTTTTTTACTGGGGATGTATTGTTGTATTCCAAGTCATCCAGTGAAGTGTAATAAGGATTCATCTACACAAATATTTCTATCAGGGGTAAACATCTGCTTGAAACTGGCGAAAAAAAAAATTGATTAGGGGCCCAATTTTGAATAATTTATCGTAACTGGGATGATTTCGAGGGAGGCATTGGGCATTGTTATTGAAATGTAAACATTTCATGATCATCTCCTAACGGGTTCTGGGCATCATTGACGAATAGACCGGCATGTGGTGGATAGGTTGGGTAGACCAGTAGGAATGGACTTTGTGTTTTTTTTTTTTTTTTTTGTCAGCCCCATGTTGAGGGTTAGGCCAATTAAAATTTTAAATTCTTCCACATTGAGGGGTTTCCATACAAAAGGACGGGCATAGGAAGAACTTGGATTGTTGGCTATATGTTGTCTGGCATATAGATGACATTGCTCCACAATGTCGGTTAGGAGATCATTGGTTGAAAATAATAAAGTGGGGTTACATTTACCGTCTGTATCTGAGGGCCTGGCTGGGATGTAAAAAGGGGAATTACAGGTTCTACTGACATATCGGGCAGCCATGTTGGATACAGTAGAACATCTGGAAGGCTAGTATGGGCACTGCCTCCTTGATGGGATGCTCCGTTGCTAGCATCTGGCCACCAATCACATGGCCCTCCTGTCATATACTGCTCTGCAGTCTCTGGGGGGAACAGGCAGATCGGGATCGCGCTAACTGCGGTGGCTGGTTGGCAAGCGGTTAACGTTTTACAAACTGAAGCTGAATGGCACTTCAAAAACCTCAACAAAGCTTGCTGAAAGCTCTGAATATGCTTTGTCAAAGCTTGCTGTTCATACTGCTTATTCAAGCTGAAGCCCATGTGAAGCAGTCCTTTATACATCATCAGTGGTCTGCCACAGAGAACAAGGAAGAAACTGGTTACTGATGACGTATTTGTTTTAATATGGTGGCACAGATTATAAGGGTTAGTTTGTGGGGAACCCAGAAGACTAAAGAGGTGTGTATTTAATTTTTATTTGTGCTGTTTGTATACGAGGGGGGGGGGGAGATTGTGGGGTGGTGTTGAAGTCTGCTTTAGGCTTCATTCAGATCTGTGAAGAGATCTGACTCCGTTTTACATACGAGAACTCCAGTGGAGGTTCTCAGTGATTAGCTTCGTAAAGCTGTCCCATTGAAAGGAAATGGGAGGCTATTGGCTCCCACAGCTAATTGCAGCATCTCTTATGTGATCACTTGTGCACCAATAACCTAGAAGTGACAGACTTGGACAGACACGGAGTATCCCAGAATATCCAAAATCTTGCAAGAAGGCAGCTCAGTACAGCACAGGACCATCTTCATGTGTGAACTGGGGTTTTCAACATTCCCAGGATCTGTGATAGACACCTGAGTTTGAACAGGCTGCCCAGTACAGTCTATAATATATCTGATGTGGTAACTTTTACCCTTAATAGTAGAGCTGCACGATTCTGGCTAAAATGAGAATCACAATTTTTTTTTTTTTTTTCCTTAGAAGATAGATCACGATTCTCTCACGATTCTCACGGCGTAACATCATCTATTTCACATTAAAACAAAAAAAATCGTGCTAACTTTACAGTTTTTTTTTATTATTATATTGAGGTGTATTTTGTTTTCCCCAAAAATTGCATTTGAAAGACTGCTGGGCAAATACAGTGTGACAGAAAATATTGCAGCAATTACCATTTTATTCCCTAGGGTCTGTGATGTATGTATGTATGTGTGTGTATATATATATATATATATATATATATATATATATATATATATATATGTGTATATGTGTTCCAAGTAATTTTCTAGCAAAAAATATTGATTTTAACTTCAGAAAGAAGTGTCGGAAAAAGATTTAGACTTTAAAGAGAAAGTAAAGGCAGTTGAAAAATAAAAGAAAAAAGGAACCTGCAAGGCAAAGGCATAATGATCTAGTATGCATACCATACTAGATCATTATGAATAACTTACCTGAGAACGACCGCTGGCATGGATCCCAGAGTGACTTCCGGGTCTCGCTGCTCCGGCGCTGTGATTCGCCGGAGCAGCGATGACGTCACTCCCACGCATGCGCACAGGAGCCGACACTCGTGGCATGCGCCGTAGACAGCGGTGGCTGTCTTTTTGTAAATATGTCCTAAACCGTATAGGTTTAGGAGATATTTCTTGGACCTACAGGTAAGCCTTAATCCTAGGTTTACCTGTAGGTCAAAATGGTTTGTAAGGGTTTACAACCACTTTAAGTGACTGCCCAGATTATTTGTTTACACAAGAAGTTTTATCCCTTTGATCTAAGAAGTAAGTTAGTTACAATTTTTCAATTCTAAACTTGGCAGATTGCCCGGGATGCTTTCTTTTGACAGCTGAGTGAGCAGATAATCTCTCCTCTTGTTTATATGAAAGAATTGCCTACTCTCAGTGGAAGAGATCGTCAGGGGGGTGAATCGAGATTGCGTTTTTTTTTTTTAACGATTAATTGTGCAGCTCTACTTAACACATAAGAAAATCTGTTGCAGGATGCTTGTGTTGAGTGTGATTGTTTTATGCTGGCACAGTTGAGTATCAATCTAGTGAGGACTAATGTATTGTAAACCACTGGGTTTATTTTTATTTTTTTAAGACCTGCAAGGTAAAGCCATAATGTGCTACTATGTGAGGAGGCTCCTTCCATCTTCCTTCTGGGTCTGCGGACTCTGGCTGTGTGGCATGTGCGTGGGAGCTGTCATTTACGGCACAGGATTCTGAAGGAATGGCCTGGGTGGCAATTCTTCACAGCGCATGTGCCAATGACATCATTGGCTGCATGTATAGTAAATATCTTACATATCTTAGATATTTACAGTACCTATAGGTAAGCCTGATATCACAGCTGTGCTCATTAGTTTACGTACCCTGGCAGAATTTTATGATTTCTTGGCCATTTTTCAGAGAATATGAATGACCACACAAAACATTTTTCACTCGTGGTTAGTGTTTGGCTGAAGCCATTTATTATCAATCAACTGTGTTTACTGTCTTTAAATCATGACAACCAGGGTGGATTTGATTTAATTCACTAGTAAAAAGGCTTGATTTAAATCAACTCAATTTAAATCATAACTGTCATCCTCTGTCCCACAGCGCTCTCCTCCTCTGACTTGCTGTTGACTTACCGACAGTCCCATTCACTTTAATGGGATGGCTGGTGATGTGGCAGTGACGCAACAAGGTGAGAGACGTGGTGGCAGCAGGTAGGTGGATGCCTGGTAACGGGCGCTGCCATGATGGGATGACAGGTGCTCTTTAAATGTAAGGACTTATTCTTGCTGGTAGTTAGAATCTTTAATATTTGCAAAGAAAATTAAGGTTTCCTATTTAGATTTAATAAGCTGTCAGGTTAGTAAAACAGTGATATCAGAACCAATTCAATCTTACAGTTTGTAGCGTAGATTTGCATAACAATGGGATAAAGGAATATTCCTGAACTTTGGTTTATCTCAGGGTTACTGTACCATTGTGTGAATGCATCAATGCAGTGCATGTTATCTCAGCTTACCAATAACAAATATTACAGAATATACAGCCTCATGCTATATAACAAAGCTCTATTTCATGCTGAATAAACAATTATTATGTATCTTAAATAGAAAACTATCTTTAGATTGATTTTTTGGTTTAGAAAAAAAGATGGCTAACTACCCAAATGACCCTGATCAAAACTTTACATACCCTGGTGATTTTGGCCTGATAACTTCACACAAGTTGACACAGAGGGGTTTGAATGGCTATTAAAGGTAACCATCCTCACCTGTGATCTGTTTGCTTGTAATTTGTGCGTACAAATGAGTTTCTGGACTTCTGATAGACCCTTGCATCTTTCATTCAGTGCTGCACTGATGTTTCTGGATTCTGAGTCAAAAAGGGAAAAGGTAGTTGAACTGTATAAAACGGGAAAGGGATATAAAAAGATATCCAAGGAAATGAGAATGCCAATCAGCAGTGTTAAAACTCTAAACAAGAAGTGGAAAATGAGGGATTTTGTTAAAACCAAACCACAATCAGGTAGACCAACTAAAATTTCAGCCACAACTGCCTGCAAAATTTTTTGGGACGCAAAGATAAACTCCCAAATAACTTCAGATAAAATGGAGGACTCTCCGAAAACGTGGTGTGGCTGTTTCAAGGTGCACAATAAGGAAGCACTTGAAGAAAGATAGGCTGCGCGGTCAAGTCGCCAAAAAAAAAAAGCCATTACTATGCAAATGCCACAAAGTATCTTACTTACAATACGCCAAACAGCACAGAGACAAGCCTCAAACCTTCTGGCACAAAGTCATTTAGAGTGATGAGTCCAAAATTTAGCTTTTTGGCCACAACCATAAACGCTACATTTGGATAGGTGTCAACAAGACCTATGATGAAAGGTACACCATTCCTACTGTGAAACACGGAGGTGGATTGCTGATGTTTTGGGGATGTGTGAGCTACAAAGGCACAGGGAATTTGGTCAAAATTGATGGCAAGATGAATCAAAAAATACTGGAGGAACATTTGCATTCATCAGCCAGGAAGCTGCGCATGGGACCCACTTGGACATTCCAACATGACAATGATCCAAAACACAAGGCCAAGTCGACCTGTTATTGGTTACAGCAGAATAAAGTGAAGGTTCTGGAGTGGCCATCTCAGTCTCCTGACCTCAATATCATTGAGCCACCCTGGGGAGATCTCAAACGTTTAAAGCGGAGGTCCACCCTAAAATGGACCTCCGCTCATCGGAATCCCCCCCCCCCTCCGGCGCCACAATCGGCACCTTTCAGGGGGGAGGGGGGTGCAGTTACCTGGATAATCCAGGTAACTGCACCCACTTCCGGGCTAGCTCTCTGCGGAACGAGCGTAGGTTACGCCCCCGTTCCGCAAGCGCCCGCCCCCTTCAGCAAGTGCCCCGCTGCCTGCTGGGAAACACACAGCTCCCAGAGGCAGCGGGGACCGTCCGGATTGCGCCGCGCGGCTCGCGCATGCGCAGTAGGGAACCGGGAAATGAAGCCGAAAGGCTCCATTTCCTGATTCCCATACCCAAGATGGCGGCGGGACCCGGCAGCCGAGCGAGCGATCGGCTTCGGGTGCCGACATCGCGGGCGCGCTGGACAGGTAAGGGTCACTATTTAAAAGTCAGCAGCTGCAGTATTTGTAGCTGCTGGCTTTAAAAAAAAAAAAAAAAAAAAAAAAAAAAAAAAACGCGGAGTCCCGGTGGACTCCCGCTTTAAGTTCACGCAAGACAGCCCAAGAATTTACAGGAACTGGAGGCTTTTTGCCAAGAGGAATGGGCAGCTTTACGATCTGAAAAGGTAAAGAGACTCATCCACAAATACCACAAAAGACTTCAAGCTGTCATTGATGTTAAAGGGGGCAATACACAGTATTAAGAACTGGGGTATGTAAACTTTTGATCAGGGTCATTTAGGTATTTTCTGTTGTCATTATGATTTAAAAAGAGTAAACACAGTGGATAATAAATGGCTTCAGCCAAACACTAACCATAAGTGAAAGAAGTTTGTGTTGTCGTCCATAATCCCTGAAAAAATAGCCAAGAAATCCTAAATTCTGCCAGGGTATGTAAACTTATCAGCACAACTGTATATATTATTGGCTTACCTATAGGTAAAAGTACAAGACTACAGTTTACAACCACTTTAATGCCTGGTACACACAATGAGATTATCGGATGAATGATCGTCTGTCTCTTTTTTTTGTATGCTAATTTTAGAACGAATCCGAGTTTACAAAATTCCCGTACAACAGAAAAAGAAATCCTACTCTCTGGCATCGTACAATTTTTTTATTTTTTTTGTCCCTGTCCGACAGAATAATATTGGATAAACTGTCATTATCGGCCCTCGAAAGCTCTGTAATAATGATCCGATTATGGTATGATCGATTCAAAAGTGATGTTTTCCCGTACGATTTTCTGAGTGCGTGTGTGTGTAAGAGCGTAAAAGGTATTTCTATTAAGTCAGTTAAAGCGTAACACACAATGGCACAGGACTATAAAGAGAAAATCGTATGTGAGACTTAGGCTGGCCCCATGCATAGTGAAAATGTCTTTCCCAAGGTGTCTTTCAGGACAGCACCTGAGAGATGGCGACTCCTCCCTCCTCGTTAGGAAACACCTTCTTCCTCCAGACTTTAAAGGGAGGCACCTCCCTGCCACACCTCAGTTATTGTGTTTTCCTCCGGCCCGGAGGGAACATCTTTTGGGAGGGAGTCAGATCTCTTGGGTGTTCCTGAGGGACAAGGCTTCCTCCCCTTTTTTTTCCTCCTTAAGGGACCCGCTGTCGTCCTGACCTACCCAGGCCTCGGCAGCGGTAGCAAGCGGGCTCCTCTTCCCCTCTTGGTGCTCGGAGAGAGCCGAAGATTCAGTGACCCGCACGTCCGTAGGCGCGGCGGCACATGTGTGCCGCCGTCATGTTGTTTTTTTTTTTTCCGGCGGTCGTGCCGGAAATGACATAGCGGGTCACTGGGTCGGCTGAAACGTTGTTTACGGCGTGGACGCAGGGGGAGGAGGGAGGACAGGAGCTGGTGCCTATTTCCGCTTCCGGTCCGGTGCAGATGCATTATGGGAGTCCGGAGGTGGCGTGTAGCTACAAGTGGAATTCTGCACACCTGTTATGGAAGATTCAGCATCTGCAGCGGTGGGGACAGGCACAGGCAGCGGTTAACCACTTTCAGACCGGACCATTTTGCTGGTAAATGACCAGAGGTCTTTTTACACTTTGGCACTGCGCTGCTTTAACTGGTAATTGCGCGGTCATGCAATGTTGTACCCAAACAAAATTTGCGTCCTTTTCTTCCCACAAATAGAGCTTTCTTTTGATGGTATTTGATTGCCTCTGCGATTTTTATTTTTTGCGATATAAACGTAAAAAGACCGCAAATTTTGAAAAAAAATGATATTTTCTACTTTTTGTTATTAGAAAAATCCAATAAACTCAATTTTAGTCATACATTTAGGCCAAAATGTATTCAGCCACATGTCTTTGGTAAAAAAAAAGTCAATAATTGTATATTTATTGGTTTGCGCAAAAGTTGTCACATCTACAAACTAAGGTACGTTTTCTGGAATTTACGCAGCTTTTAGTTTACGACTGCCTATCTCATTTCTTGAGGTGCTAAAATGGCAGGGCAGTACAAAACCCCCCCAAATGACCCCATTTTGGAAAGTAGACCCCCTAAGGAAATTGATAAGAGGCATGTTGAGCCCATTGAATATTTTATTTTTTTGCCTCAAGCGATTGAATAATGACAAAAAAAAAATTTTTTTTTTTTTTTTTACACAAAGTTGTCACTAAATGATATATTGCTCACACATGCTATGGGCGTATGTGAAATGACACCCCAAAATAAATTCTGCTGCTTCTCCTGAGTACGGGGATACCACATATGTGGGACTTTTTGGGAGCCTAGCCGCGTACGGGGCCCCGAAAACCAAGCACCGCCTTCAGGCTTTCTAAGGGCGTAAATTTTTGAGTTCACTTCTCACTACCTATTACAGTTTTGAAGGCCATAAAATGCCAAGATGGCACAAAACCCCCACAAATGACCCCATTTTAGAAAGTAGACACCCCAAGCTATTTGCTGAGAGGCATGTTGAGTTCATGGAATATTTTATATTTTGCCACAAGTTGCGGGAAAATTACAAACTTTTTTTTTTTTTTTTTTTTTTTTCACAAAGTTGTCACTAAATGATATATTGCTCACACATGCCATGGGCATATGTGAAATGACACCCCAAAATAAATTCTGCTGCTTCTCCTGAGTACGGGGATACCACATATGTGGGACTTTTTGGGAGCCTAGCCGCGTACGGGGCCCCGAAAACCAAGCACCGCCTTCAGGCTTTCTAAGGGCGTAAATATTTGACTTCACTCCTCACTACCTATTACAGTTTTGAAGGCCATAAAATGCCAAGATGGCACAAAACCCCCACAAATGACCCCATTTTAGAAAGTAGACACCCCAAGCTATTTGCTGAGAGGCATGTTGAGTCCATGGAATATTTTATATTTTGCCACAAGTTGCGGGAAAATTACAAACTTTTTTTTTTTTTTTTTTTTTTTTCACAAAGTTGTCACTAAATGATATATTGCTCACGCATGCCATGGGCATATGTGAAATGACACCCCAAAATAAATTCTGCTGCTTCTCCTGAGTACGGGGATACCACATATGTGGGACTTTTTGGGAGCCTAGCCGCGTACGGGGCCCCGAAAACCAAGCACCGCCTTCAGGCTTTCTAAGGGCGTTACAGTTTTGAAGGCCATAAAATGCCAAGATGGCACAAACCCCCCCCAAATGACCCCATTTTGGAAAGTAGACACCCCTAAATTTAGGGGTACACTAGTGAGACTAGGTAATAAATGGCGGGTGCCCTGAAACTATAAAAAAATAACTAACCAACCAGCGTCACCTGTAACAGTTATATGGTGATCACTGGTGAAAGGGTTAACTAGGGGGCAATCAGGGGGCTTTATGCGGTAGTATATGGGGGTCCCTGGCGCTATAAAAAGCTGCGGCGAACCTAAATACCTACTTGCCTAACTAGCGTCACCTGTGACACTAATACAGCGATCAGAAAAACGATCGCTTATTAGGCTGGGTTCACACTGGAGCGATGCGGGAACGCCACGAATGCGCGGCGGGTTCCCGCATCGCATGCCTCCCGGCGGCAGTTCACACTGCCCTATGCGAACTGCTGGGAGTGTCAGTGAAATGTTACTGACACCCCCAGATCAGTTCGCATATCGCAGTGCGATCTGCAAACTCGGATCGCATGGTGTGAACACCCATGCGATCCGATTCTGCTGCGGGCCAAAAAAAGGGTCCCGTGCGAATTTGCGGCGGGTGCGGCGGGTGTGGCGGGTGCGGCGAATGGCTGAACTCGAATCGCACAGAGATCGGATGTGATTTGCACTGCAGTGCGAATCACATCCGTTCTCAAACCGCTGCAATCTGAACCCAGCCTTAGTGACACTGGCGACGGGGGGTGATCACGGGGTTAAACCTTTATTGGGGGGGTTAGGGGGGTACCTTAGAACTAAAGGGGGCTAACCCTAACTGCCCTAACAGTTATTAGTCACAAATGACACCCGCCGGGTGATCAGGGGGTTAAACCTTTATTAGGTAATAAATGGCGGGTGCCCTGAAACTATAAAAAAATAACTAACCAACCAGCGTCACCTGTAACAGTTATATGGTGATCACTGGTGAAAGGGTTAACTAGGGGGCAATCAGGGGGCTTTATGCGGTAGTATATGGGGGTCCCTGGCGCTATAAAAAGCTGCGGCGAACCTAAATACCTACCTGCCTAACTAGCGTCACCTGGGACACTAATACGGCGATCAGAAAAATGATCGCTTATTAGGCTGGGTTCACACTGGAGCGATGCGGAAACGCCGCGAATCCGCGGCGGGTTCCCGCATCGCATGCCTCCCGGCGGCAGTTCACACTGCCCTATGCGAACTGCTGGGAGTGTCAGTGAAATGTTACTGACACCCCCAGATCAGTTCGCATATCGCAGTGCGATCTGCAAACTCGGATCGCATGGTGTGAACACCCATGCGATCCGATTCTGCTGCGGGCCAAAAAAAGGGTCCCGTGCGAATTTGCGGCGGGTGCGGCGGGTGTGGCGGGTGCGGCGAATGGCTGAACTCGAATCGCACAGAGATCGGATGTGATTTGCACTGCAGTGCGGTGCGAATCACATTCGTTCTCATAAACCGCTGCAATGTGAACCCAGCCTTAGTGACACTGGCGACGGGGGGTGATCACGGGGTTAAACCTTTATTGGGGGGGTTAGGGGGGTACATTAGAACTAAAGGGGGCTAACTCTAACTGCCCTAACAGTTATTACAGTCACAAATGACACCAATGCAAAAAAAAAAAAAAAAAAAAAAAAATGACATTGGTGTCACTGTGACTGGGGGGCAGGGGTAATTGGGGGGGTGATCGGGGGGTAAAGGGGGGGTGTGAGTGTGCCTGGCATGTTCTACTGTGTGTGGGATGTGTTGGTGCAACTCACTGATCCGCTCTCCTCCGTGTCGGAACGAAAAATACCGACACGGAGGAGAGAATACATCACTTCCTCTCCTGTGTTTACATTACAGGAGAGGAAGTGATGTCACCGGGGATTTCTATTCGTCGGGAGCGATCGCGAGGGGGTGGCCATGAATGAATGGCCGTCCCCTCGTCCGGGATCGCTCCCGAACGAAAACCGACCGCCGCAGGCACCGGGCGGGGGCCCGATCGGGCCCCCGACCCGCGGGAGGCAAATCACGTACATGTACGTGCTTATGCCTGCCCGTGCCATTCTGCCGACGTACATCGGCGTTAGGCGGTCGGCAAGTGGTTAAAGTCTGCCTTTTTTCTTCTATTTCCTGGCGTTTGGTCTCTCTCTTTTTTTTCTTTCCCCCTCTGGTGGCAAGGGGTCTGGGCACTAGAGACTGACTGGTTTCTTCTCAGTGCACCTGTGTGGTGATCCCTATCATGGCTGAAACTGGGTCTCACTAAGGGTTCCCTGTTTTTTTTTACCCTTTTTTGTCTTTTTCTTCATAGGCTAAGAGCTCTGACCCAAAGAAGAGATGTCCTTCTTGCAGGGCCAAGCTGGGAGAAAATTGGAAGAAAACCCTATGCAGTGCCTGCATTACTTCTTTAGTTAAAGAGGAATCGGCCTCTGTATGCGAGGATCTGGTTGCCTCTGTAAAGAAGGAGCTATACGCCACCATTCAGAATTTTCGTGACTCACTAGTAAACCCGGCTGCTAGTCAGCCTTCCACTTCAGAGTCCTCCCAGGGGTCTTTCTCTATCCCGGTATTGGAATCTCTGCCTGAAGACCCTTCAGATAGGGAAAAGCAGTCCACTGCTCTTTCCGTTAAAGATTCGGAAGAGGAGTTGGAGGAGTCTGAGGTAGCCCCCTCTAAATTCAAACTGTCCCTTGAAGAGGTAGATGGGCTCCTTAAAGCCATTCATGCTACGCTTGGCTTAAGTGAGGAGAGAAAGGAATTCTCTCCATGACCGCATGTATGCTGGGTTGGATGAGCCTAAGGGCCGAACGTTCCCAGTTCATCCGGTCATCTCTGAGGCCATTAGGAAAGAATGGCAGGATCCAGAGAAAAAGCCCTTTTTCTCCAAAGCCCACAAAAGGCGTTTTCCTTTTGAGGAGGACCCTGCAGCAGTGTGGAACAAGGTGCCCAGGCTGGATGCCGCCTTCTCCCAGGTCTCAAGGTCCACGGATCTGTTCTTTTGAAGACATGGGAGTTTTGAAGGATCCGATGGACAAACGCATGGTTCTTTTGCTCAAGAGATCATGGCAATCAGTTATGAGCAATTTTAAACCAGCAATGGCCACAACGTGTGTAGCCAGAAATTTAGAATACTGGATCAACCAGTTAAAGTCGCATATAGATGCAGATTCCCCCAAATAGGAAATCTTAGATTCTTTTCCTACCCTGACTGCGGCAGTTGCTTATATTGCAGATGCCTCAGCTGCGGCAATTAAGATGTCAGCCAGGTCAGCAGCTCTAACTATTGCTGCAAGAAGAGCCTCATGGCTTAAAACCTGGCCTGGTGATTCGGCATCAAAGAACAAGCTGTGTGGGTTACCCTTTTCGGGTGACCTTCTCTTCGGCCCTGACCTCGATAATATTCTTGACAGGACAGCCGATAAAAAGAGATCCTTCCCGGTCAAAAAGAAAAAACAGGTACCAAAACGTCTTTTTCGACCTCAAAAACACTCAGGATCAGGACAGCAAGTTGCAAGGGAGAAGGAAAAATTGGTCCGCCCCGAAGCCAAAAGGTAGAGGCGGAATTCTCTTCCGTCCTCCTACACAGGCCGAAAAATCTCAATGACTCGTCTCTGCGGGTGGGCGGAAGACTACAAGAATTTCTTCCGCAGTGGTCAGGGATAACTTCAAATCAGTTTATTCTGACCACTCTCTTGCAGGGTTACACACTCGAGTTTGCCAACAACCCCCCAAAAAGGTTCCTGATTACAAACACCCCGTGGGATTCGGTAAGGGCCCTGGCCATGAAGTCCTCTCTAGAGGAACTGATGCAGCAGGGTGTAGTGGTACAGGTGCCCCTGCAAGAACAGTAGGAGGAGTTTTATTCCCATGTTTTCCTAGTAAAAAAAAACAGGAAAACTTTGGCTGATTCTCAACCTAAAACCTTTAAACTAGTCCATCAGGTACAGAAGGTTCAAGATGGACTCAATTTTCTCAGTCAGGAATCTGTTGACGCCAGGATGTTTTATGGCGTCAGTGTATTTAAAGGATGCATACCTACATGTTCCGATCTCTCCCCAGTCTGAGGTTCCTCAGGCTGGCGATGAGGTTGGGGGGTGTGGTTCATCATCTCCAGTTCAGGGCCTTACCCTTCGGTCTGTCATCATCTCCCCGAATTTTTACCAAAGTAATGGCAGAAGCTTTAGCTCCGCTGCGACTTCAGGGAATCGCAGTTATTCCTTATTTAGACGATCTGCTGTTTTTCGCCCCATCCAGCGAGGAATTGCAGATCAATCTAGGCAAAGCTCGCAGCCATCTTGAGGCTCTGGGGTGGATTTTGAACCTCCAAAAGTCGTCCCTAAACCCATCCCAGGAGATTCGGTTTTTAGGGTATCTAATAAATTCGGTGGATCAAAAAATCTTCCTTCCCTTAGACAAAAAGGACAGGATTTCCGGTGCAGTGTCTTTACTGCAGACCAGACAAAATCTGACAGTAAGACAGGTTATGTCAGCTTTGGGGGTTCTAACCTCAACAATGCCGGCAGTCCAGTGGGCAAGAATGCATTTCAGGTGTCTGCAGGCTTTTCTTCTAAAATCTTGGGATCACACAGTGGCACCCCTAGAGGCAGAGGTAAGAGTGCCAACCCAGGTTAAAAGGTCCCTATGGTGGTGGAAAAGACAGGATGTCTTATCAGAGGGGTTAGTCTGGGCATTTCCAGTCGAGAAAAGACTAACAACCGACGCCAGTTCCTGGGGGTGGGGAGCCCACCTAGGAACACGTTTTACTCAGGGATCCAGGACCAAAGAGGAGGCAGTAAGGTCCTCAAACTGGAGGGAGCTCAGGGCGATTGCCTTGGCTCTGGAATTGTTTGTTCAGGAGCTTCAGTCCCATCACGTTCAGGTCCTAACAGACAATGCCACGGCGGTGGCTTATTTAAACAGGCAAGGGGGTACAAGAAGCAGGTCGCTTCAAGTACTGACCATGGAGATCCTTCGGTGGGCGGAAAAGCATTTGTTGTCTCTATCAGCGGTCCACCTAAAAGGGATCTAAACAGGTTAGCGGACTTCCTAAGCAGAAACCCTATTCAGGAAGCGGAATGGTCTCTAAATCCCGAAGGCTTCGCAATGATTGCTGGGAAATGGGGCTACCAGAGGTGGACCTGTTCGCCTCAAAGGAGAACGCCCAGGTTCCCCACTTTTCCCTGGACAGTCGCAATGGGTGGCTGGGCACAGATGCGCTAGCATATCCATGGGAATTCCGTCTTTGCTACGCTTTCCCCCCATTTCAGTTAATCCCGTTAATTTTAAGGAAAATGCAGAAGGAAAAGGTGCCAGTTATTCTAATCACGCCCTTTTGGCCAAAGAGGGCCTGGTTTTCGACAATTCTAGGTCTGGCAATCAAGCCTTGTGTGTATCTGCCCCTCAGGCATGATCTGTTGCAGGGCCCAGTAAACCATCCAGGAGTGGCCAGTTTGGCCCTCACGGCCTGGTTTCTGAAAGGCAGCTCCTTAGGAGCAAGGGGTTTTCCAGCCGTTTTATCTCTACCCTTTTGGCAAGTAGGAAAAGGGTTACAGGGGCCATTTATTCTAAGGTTTGGAAGCGTTATAAAACATGGTGTTTTTCAGCCGCCCAGGTGCCAGGGAGCCTTGTCTCCATCTTGGAGTTTTTACAAGATGGAGCAGACAAGGGACTAGCAGTTAGTACTGAAAGTGCAGGTAGCAGCTCTGTCAGTGTTCTTAGAAAGATCTGTGGCCTCAGATCCGCTGGTGATCAGATTCTTTAGAGCCCTAAAAGGTCTAGGCCAGCACCTATTAAGGTTTTTCCTAGATGGGATTTGTCGGTAGTCCTACAGTCCCTAACAAAGGGTCCTTTTGAGCCCCTTGAAGAGGCGCCCCTTAGGTTTCTCACATTAAAGACCGTTTTTCTGATTGCCATTGTCTCTGCACGCAGGATCAGTGAGTTAAATGCTCTGTCAGTTAAAGAACCGTATCTATCCATTTTTACTGACAGTTATTAGAACAGATGCAAAGTTCTTACCGAAGGTAGCTTCAGTTCAGAACCGTATACAGGACATAGTACTTCCAACCTTTTGCGTTAACCCCAAAGGAGATAAGGAGACTCTTTTCCACATGTTGGACGTCAGGAGGTCTCTGTTGAGTTATCTAGAAAGGACGGAGTCCTTCAGACATTCAGATTCACTGTTTGTACTTTCTTACTTCTCAGGAAGTAAAAAGGGTTTCCAAGCTTCTAAAGTTACTTTAGCTAGATGGCTGAAATTATCTATCTCGGAGGCATATTCCCAGGCAGGATTATCCCCTCCAGCAGGAATTTGGGCACACTCAACCAGGGCTCTGGCATCTACATGGGCAGAGAGAGCTGGTGCCACCCCTGAGTAGATCTGCAAGGCAGCGACATGGTCGAGTTTTCACACATTTGTGAAACATTATAGACTGGACCTCACTTCGGCCAGCGATCAAGCGTTTGGCAGAAAGGTCCTGCAAGCTGTTGTCCTGCCCTAAGGGGTAAGTCTCTGTTATCCTCTCAGGCGCTGTCCTGAAAGATGCCTTGGGAAAGACCAAGTTAGACTTACCGGTAACTTGTTTTCCAGAAGTCTTTCAGGACAGCAACATCCCGCCCTATGGTATTGTATTATGCTACGCTGTGACTAATGTATATGTTTGTGTTCCAGCCGGGGCCAGAGGTTCTCTTCTACAACTGAGGTGTGGTAGGGAGGTGCCTCCCTTTAAAGTCTGGAGGAAGAAGGTGTTTCCTAACGAGGAGGGAGGAGTCGCTATCTCTCAGGTGCTGTCCTGAAAGACTTCTGGAAAACAAGTTACCGGTAAGTCTAACTTGGTCTTTCCTGCAACCATGGGTCATGGAAATCCCTCCTGCTGAGCAATTGCCATGTCCTGACGGGGGAAGCTGTACCCTTAGACAGTGATTATTGCTAGCAGCTGTAGCAGCTGCTAATGATAAAAGCAAGAGAATCTGGCAGGCTGGTTGTACCCAAGTTGATCGATCAACTTGATACATTTAGCCTTCCCAATACCAGTTTGAATCTCGGACGATTCATACTGAACCGGCCGAGGTTCGATATGGCCAGCCTTAATTTGGTTTTTAAAGGTGTAGAGGTGCGTGCCTTGCAAACTTAGACCAACCCCCACTACTTCTTTGCACAGTTATGAAATGACACCTATACTGCAGCTTCTCTCATAGCTCTGCTAAACAGCCAAAGCCTCTGTGTTTGTCTGCCCAGAAACTGGCTTTTGGGTTAAAAAGGACCATCCCATGACACTGGTAAATGTGGTTCTGTTCAGCTGTGACTGCTTACCATATAGGCTGGTGAATAGGCTTCATTCACACTTTTTGTGTGACTTGTCATGCAACTTTGGACAGAAGTTGCTTGACAAGTAATCTGCCAATGCTAACCATTCATATATGTTCGACTTAAAGTTGCAGCGACTTCAGAGTAGTTCATGCACTAATTTGTTCTGAATTTCATGCAACTTGAGTGCCATAGACTTCAATGTTAACCCTCCAAAAGTTGCATGAAATTTGTACCTTAATGTTAGAGCTGCACTTAAAGTTTAAAATTGTGTTTTTTTTTTTTTGCAGAAAATTACTTGGAACCCCCAAAAATTATATATTGCTTTTTTTTCTAACACCCTAGAGAATAAAACGGCGGTCGTTGCGATACTTTGTCACACCATATTTGCGCAGTGGTCTTACAAGCGGACTTTTTGTGGAAAAAAATAAACTTTCTTTTTTTTGTAAAATCTTTTTTATTGAGTTTTTTTCTTTGGCATACAGAATAGCCCACGCAGGGGCCAAACATTTCCCACACAGGGGCCAACTTCCAAATGCGGCAACAGGCCACAAAAGGCAAAATAAACTTTTTCTAATTAAAATATAAGACAAGTTAGGTTAGCACACTTTTTTTTTTTTTTTATATTGTGAAAGCTAATGTTACTCAGTAAATTGATACCCAACATGCCACGCTACAAAATTGCACCCGCTCGTGGAAAAGCGACAAACTTTTTTATCCTTAAATCTCCATATGCGACGTTTAAAACAAAAATACTACAGGTTGCATGTTTTGCGTTAGAGAAGGTCTAGGGCTAGAATTATTGCTCTCACTCTAACGATCAGGGAGATGCCTCACATGTGTGGTTTATATGCGGTCACTTCTCATGTATTGGCTCACTTCTGCACACGAGCACACTGTTTATTTAAAGAAAAGTTACTTTTATTCTTATTATAAGGTATGTAAACATCCCTTTATTATAAGGTGGCCGAAAGCTGCCCAGAGGCTCACAACGGTGGGGGATCGGCGTATAACATGCACCCACGATTTTCCCCTGATTTTAAGGGGAAAAAAGTGTGTTATATGCCAATAAATACGGTACCTCCTGTGATTTAGAGAGCGATGTCGGGTTGAAGCCTTCCTGGTAGGGTCATCCTAGCAAACGGGAAAGAAACCTCCATGGTTTCAATAGAAATTATTGTCTTGTTCCATATTGGTTATCAAACCTGACTGGAAGTGCTAGAAAATTGCAGTTTACATAAACAGTTGTTTTAGCTTGCTAGATTTGGGCTGTGCAAGCTTAGCTGGTGGCTCCCCCTTTCTGCAGGCTACTTATAGTATTCATGAAGCGGTAAAAAACATGGTACCAGGATGCTGTCCAACTGACATAGAAGCAGACAGGGCTCACACAACCTTTTGTCTATACCTGTCCTAAGGCTGGATTCATACCTATGCATTTTGCAGATTTGCACTACAGAACGTGTTCCATAGGAAACCATTTTAAATGCACTGTAGTGCAAATCTGCAAAATGCACTAAAACTGCATAGGTGTGTGTGTGCATCCTTAGGCCCCATTCTCATGGGAACCCTCCATTCCATCTCCAGAGGGGATCCTAGACTGATTTACTGCTGAGTTGGATCAACATTTTACATAGGGAACATCTGTATCCAATACCAAGATGGAGGAAAAGATTTAACTCATGTAGTCCCATTTGGTGGCGGAATGTAAGCGGACATGTAGCTGCCTACATCTAGTCAGGTTAGTAAAAAACACAAGTATGCCAACCTTTTTCATTTTGTTCCAATGAACCTGAACTGATTCCAGATACAGGTGGATCCATGTCTGTTTACATCTGGCCACCCATAGGGATACATTACTCCCTTTTTTTTTGGTCTGTGTAATCAGGAGTACAAAATGGCAGGGCTGTGTGTGTGTGTGTGTGTGTGTACGCGCGCACACACCTGTGTGAGAGGCGTCTAATAGTGATTCCCTCTGCCAGCCAGGTTTTAGTTGATGGGCCTCAGTCACACAGGTGTTGTCCACACAATGTGAATGGGCCATTTGTTTTTGCGGCTGGAGCCACCTGGATGCAGGTAGCCCCTATAACTCATTGGGAATGCAGCAGCCGTATTGATACAAATGTGCAGGGGCAGTTGAGCAGCCCTAAATGCACATGGTCTGTGTTTTAGGACAACCTACCTGCCCCTGCACACCTGTCAGATTAGGAGGAGCAGCTATGAGTTGGGCCTCTTTCACACTTGTGCAACTTGGGACTGCAAAGTTGCATGACAAAGTTGTACCCCATGATTTCCAATGAGTACTGTTCATATCTGTGCAACTTCAAAGTAGTCCCTCCACTACTTTGGTCCAACTTTGATGCAACTTGAGGTCCATAGTCCTCAAGATTACACAGGCATTCCTTCAAGTTGCGTGGCAAAGTTGCGTAACTTTCAGGTCGTAAAAGTGTGAAAGGGACCTAACATAGGCTCGCCACCATATCTCCCAGAGTGACTTCTGGGTATCGTGACTCCAGCCACTTACAGCGCGCATGAGCTGGCGCTAAGTGCACAATCGCCGTTAGAAACGGCACGCTCAGTGCGCCTGCGCGCCGTTGTATGCGGTTAATGCTCTGTAGACCTCGGTGCCTGTCTTTTGCAAATATCTCCTAAACCTACACACCCCTACACACACATATTATTTATTTCTCACACCTAGAGGTAAGCCTTAATCTAGGCTTACCTGTAAGTAAAAGTAGTCTGTAAGGGTTTACAACCACTTTAAGGCGTACACTGGATGTTTTTACAACCTCTCCTGAATGATTATATATATATATATATATATATATATATATATATATATATATATATATATATATATATATATATATATATATATATATAATATATTTTTCTTTATTAAAATGGCGACTAATACAGTACACTCCAAAATACATCACAAATACACCCACAGTCCTTTTCAATCTCCTATTTCCAAACCCTCCCCTCACCCCCCATGCACGTCCCCTCTCAACCATTGATCCATCAAATTGATCTTTCCACTTATCTTATATGTTCTTCCTAGCTCCAATTCTAGGTCTCTTAGGTTATCTCCCACACGTATCTCCATGAGTTTTTGAAGCCCTCCCACTCCTTCCATTTATCTTCCATATGTTTCCCTTTCCTCCTTCCTCTCTTTATCTTGCTCCCTCTCCATTTTTTGAATATCATTTATTCCATTTATCCACTTATCTTTGGGCTTTCTACTTTTTGCCAATTTTTTGGGATCAAACCTTTGGCTACATTTAACAATATCGGTACCAATGAAGTCCTATATAACCCCATCGGTCTGTCCGTCACATGGAATAGACAGACCCATGGGTCAAGTGGGACAGATTCGCCCGTTATCTTTTTTTTTTTATCAAAGTCAAAATCCTTATCCAATAGTCTTATGGTGGGGCATTCCATTTCCCACCATATATGAGCCATTGTACCTACCATTTTATATGCTCTTCAGCATTCGGAAGAACTGTCCGGACTAAGGTACCATCTCACTAGACATTTATAATGTATCTCTGTCATCCTCGCATCGAGTGCCGTTTCATGTGTCATTCTCCAAATATTACTTAATCTAATACTCGTGTCCCTCGTGCCTATTTCCCTTTTCCCATTTCTTGTTACATGGGGGGTACCTCCCCATTCTCCTCCTCCAACACCACTTTATAGATATAAGCTATACTGTTTTTGTAATTTCCCTTTACTATCATCTTTTGTATTGCAGTATATTCCTTTTCTGAATGAATTGGGTCGGGTAATTTTTCCACAAATTTTTTCACCTGGTTATGCCTCCATGTATCTAGTTTCCACCGATCTGTGTCTCCTAATAAATTCTGAAAAATGCAAATTTTCCCTTTTTATACTATATCCTTCACTTGTATCTCGCGTTTTTTTTTTTTATCCAATTTCCTCCTACCTCCCTCATCCCAGTTGCAAAAAACACATTATCCTTCAGATAAATTAGTGGGGAATTGTATTTCCATTTTTTTTTTTTTTGTATCCTATCTCATATATTCAAAGCATGTGAGTAATTTCATGTGTATCCGGTCCTGGATTCCACACTGTGACCCAAATGTGTCCTACTCGTACTAAATTCTATACCCCTCCATCTTTTTTCACTATTCTCTCTTGCCCACTCTACTAAACGTGATACTACTACCGCATAATAATATTTTTTTAAAATTGGGGACAGCCAAACCTTTTTTCTTAGTTAACCCTTTCATGACTAAGCCTATTTTTGGCATTTGGTGTTTACAAGTTAAAATCCATATATATTATATTTAGCAGACTGTCTAGAGAATAAAACGGCGATTGTTGCAATATTTTATGTCACATGGTATTTGCGCAGCGGTGTTTTTAAACGCAACTTTTTGGGAAAAGGGACACTTTCATGAATAAAAAAAAAACGAAACCGTAAAATTAGCCCAATTGTTTTGCATAATGTGAAAGATAATGTTATGCCGAGTAAATAGATACCAAACATGTCGCACTTTATAATTGCACGCACTCGTGGATTGACGACAAAGTACGGTACCTAAAAATCTCAATAGGCGATGCTTTCAATTTTTTTTTTTTACGGTTACCAGGTTAGCGTTAGAGAGAAGGTCTAGTGCTAAAATTATTGCTCTCGCTCTGACGATCGCGGCGATACCTCACATGTGTGATTTGAACACCGTTTACATATGCGGGCGCGACTTATGTGTTTTCTTTGCTTCGCGGGGACAGCGGGCGCTTTAAAAATGTTTTTTTTTTTGTTTTTTCTTTATTTTAAAATGACTAAATTGTTTTTTTTTAATTGATCACTTTTATTGCTGTCACAAGGAATGTAAACATCCCTTGTGACAGTAATAGGTGGTGACAGGTACTCTTTATGGAGGGATGGGGGGGTCTAAAAAACCCCCAATCCCTCCTTTACACTTCAATGTATTCAGATTGCCGAAAATGGCAATTCTGAATACCGTATATTTTTTTTTTTTTTTTTTTTTTTTTTAAACCGGTGCCATTGGCAGCCGAGTAAACGGAAAGTCACATCATGACATCGCTTCCGTGTTTACTATTAGGATACTGGAACAAAGCCTATTACGGCTTTGTTTCAGTTCCTCCCCAGCAGCCGGAGGCAGCGGATGTGGAATCGGTGCTCCCGATTGAGTGGGAGCACCGGTAACAGCGGCGGGAGGGGGGGGGAACGTCCCCTCCCGCTACTCCGACATAACAGCCGAGCGGCTTTTAGCCAATCGCCCGCTGGAAAAAACTATACCGGGATACCCCCGGAAGCAGAGTACGCACATCTGCGTACGCTCGGCGGGAAGGGGTTAAACACAAAACAGCTCCTGAAATACGTGGTCTTTTATTCTGCCATATATATCTGGAGATGATACCTTTTTTAACGTTTTAAAAAAGGATTGTGGAATCTTTAATGGAAGCATTTGAAATTTATAAAGGATTTTGGGAGTTATCATAATTTTTAACGCGTTTATACGCCCGAACAATGAAAGTGTGGCTATTGACTTTTTTTTTATCTCTCCTAATCTCGTCTAAGAGCGGGATAAAATTTATTAAATACATTTTTTTCTCAGAGTATCTGTAAGCCTATTTCCCAAGTATTTTATGTCCTGTTTCCAAATGTAATTAAATTATTTTCCTAATCTCTCTCCTTCTAGCTTATTTATATTAATATTTAATTTTTCCTGTGATACAACTTGTAAATTCAAATACCAAATTGTGCATAGATCATAAAAACATAAATCCAAACTGAAAGTGTGCCGTATAACATACCCAACGTCTTAAGGCTGATATTCTAACAAAAAGTCCTCACAGGTAAAGAGACGCATGAGACTATGAATATGGATCTAGTTCCAAAAGTAAAGAGATCAGTCTTTATTTCAAAGTTGTGTAGAGCTTCCCAATCTTGACAATATCTCTTCCTGAACAAGAAAAGTTGCGCTCTTACCGCAATTGATGGACTCCAAACGAACGGAGTCATTAGCGCTGGCAGAAACCAACCCTCTGCAGGGATTCCGGGTACACGCTCCGCTCTTGCAAGCCAGTGGAGGCGTCAACACCTGTGGACCTTCCGAGGATTTCCGACAGGGGCCGATGACTTCCGGAAATGGCCGATTAACCTTCCTTCGTCTCGGTTTACGCTAAGAAGATGGACAGGTTGGCCGCTAAATCCTTGATAGTTTCCGGTTTGGAGAGCTCTCCGATATACAGCTATGCGCGATGGCTCCTCAATACGCAAACCTGACTCCGAAGCAGTACAACCAACAAAATCATCCAGAAACAAAGCTAGTCAGGTCAGATAGGAGACACCAGAGGAGAAATCAAAGGCCAAGCTTGTGAATGAATAAAACCCACCTACAGCTCCCCCGTCTAATAAAATTTTAACATTTTACTTTTATTATTTCCTCTCCCTACTCCCCACTCCCCCTCCCATCCGGGTACACTAGGGGCCATAATTTCCAAATTCCTGCAAAACTCATCCAACTCATCCATTGGTTTCAATCTGAACGACCTCCCTTCTTTATATACCACTAAAGCTGACGGGAACCCCCAACTGTATTTTAGATTGGCAGTCCTCAATTGCCCCAGAAGAGGCTTTAATCTCCTTCTCCATGACAACGTTTCTGCCGACAAGTCCGCATAGATTTGTATTTCAGTTCCTTCATATTGTAACGGTGGCACCCCTCTAAGTTTAGTCCAGGTTTTGTTTATCTTCAAACGTGTGAAATTTCACTATGACATCTCGGGTATGTCCTCTCTCAATCCAGGGGGTTTCCTAATTCTGTGAGCTCCACTCCATCCCCCCTCCCCGTTGGTGGCTGGAAAATCCTCTTTATTTTCCCCGTCAGGTCTTCTCCCTGCTGCTCTGGGATTGATCTAATATGCACATTTTGGCGCCTGCTATGGTTTTCTAGTCCCTCCAATTTATATAAAATGTCCTTTTTGCTTTCTCTGTAAAACCTCCACGTTATTTGTCAGGCCCCTTAATTCCTGTACTTGCTTTTCTGATTTTTTCCTCTATTTCTTCCACTCTCCTTAGTAGGTGGGATAAATCAGTCCTGACATTATTGATTTCCAGTTTAATAGCGAATTCTAAATTACTGAACATTTTCAGCATTTCTGACTTTGTTGGTAGCTGTGCCATCTCCCCCTTTTCTCCCATATCCTCTGGCTCCATCTGGGCTCCTGCCCCCTCCATCTGTTTCTTCCCGAGCTTGATTTTCCTGTTCTATCCTTTGTTTCTCTAGCTCTCTCCTTTTTTTTTTTTTTTCTTTTGTGGTTAGTAGTTTTTTTTCCATCCCTGGGCTCCTTGAATTGCCCTCCTTGAGGTATTTCTGGATTGAACTCGTGTTTAAACTTTCACGCTGATTCTTAGAGTCCGTCACCCTCTGCGCTCAGCCCTTCATGCTGCTTTATACCTCCTATTACAATTTATTCTTTTCTCCCCCCTAACTTTTTTTTTTTTAGGGGGGGAGCTTCTTTGGCTCAGACTGAGCCCCCTTTAATAGATTTGTGGGAGGCCGCACAGAATACGGTGTCGGTAATAAACAAGCTATGGTCAACTCGCGTACCAAACACCAGATAGCACTTTAAATCGAGTATCGCAGATCTTCAAATATTCATCATTATCATTTTTACTATGTTTTTACTGGGCTTTTAAACCTTACGGCACCCACATTTTCTTGGTTGCAATAATGCGCTATAATACACCAGTACAAAATTATTTAAAGAACATTCTCACGACCCGCTGAGTTTCTCTCTGCTGTATAGGTGAAGGTGTACACCTCTCATATATTGCCGGTTATAGTCCAAACAGATTTGCTATCTCTTCACAGCTTGAACTAAAAATTCCCATAGTCTCTCATAAACATCAGGATATTACTAATCTCCTGTTAACTTTATACATTTCACCTTGAGGAAACCATGGTTTAACCACCTGTATTCTTTTGTTTAAAAGCGGATCTTTTCTTTTCTTTTAGGGGGGGCAAAAAAGGCATAGAGGAAATAGGTAGGGTGGACTGATACGTAATAAGATGGCTAAAATAGCAATGCTGTTAAATTTTGTATTTAAAACAGTCTCAGATTGTCCACACAATATCCTTTTGTAATCCCCCCCCCTCCACCTGAGGGCTGACAAGCATGCAGAGAAAACAGTCAGTTCGCAGCCCCCCTAAACCTCCAGAACTCCGGATCTCTTACCCAACCAGTGTGGATGGATGGGTTGCACGAAATGGACTATCACTTCCACAGCTTTTCCACTTCTCCAGTGTCTAGTGTCCACTTGCAGCTACATATCTCCTGCAGGGGCTCACATCGTACAGCTCTCAGCCTCCTCAATCGCCCAATTCAGCAGGGTAAGGGACCGGGGGGGGGGGGGGGGGGAGACACGGGTGGTGGTGATTTAACGTTCAGCCATCATACACAGGTGCTTCCCAGGCAGAGTGCAAATCAAAATTTTCTCTAAACTAAACTGGCTAAAAACGACATTAAACGAACCTGTGTACATGGCTACATAAGATAATTGGATGTGTTCAGGGGCAACTGAAAAAAGCATCCAACTGCCTCTGAACGTCCCTTTTACCTGCAGCAGTGTACATGGGGCCTAATACTTTGAATTAGTATGACATCTGTTTTTCCCATCAGCATTGTTCTGGGTTAGTGAGTCGGTACTAAAACCAACTTGTCAGCATACTGGTCAGGCAACTAACCTTTTTCAAAAAAGTCAGCAATGGACAGCCCCATAAAATCTCTCATAACTGCTTTTGCATAAAGTGAAAATTGACTCTTCAACCACTTAAGCCCCAGACCAATTTGCAGCCAAAGGACCAAGCCCCTTTTGCGATTCGGCACTGCGTCGCTTTAACTGACAATTGCGCGGTCGTGCGTCGTGGCTTCCAAACAAAATTGGCGTCCTTTCTCCCCCCCCCCCCCCCCCCCCCCACAAATAGAGCTTTCTTTTGGTGATATTTGATCACCTCTGCGGTCTTTATTTTTTGCGATATAAGCAAAAATAGAGCAACAATTTTGAAAAAAATGCTATATTTTTTGCTATAATAAAATATCCCCAAAAAATAAATATATAAACAAAAATTTTTTTCCTGAGTTTAGGCTGGTACGTATTCTTCTATGCAAAAATTATAGCGTTTACAATATAGGGGATAGTTTTTTTTTATAGCATTTTTATTAATTTTTTTTTTTTGTTTTTTTACCTAGTAATGGCGGTGATCAGCGCTCCTTCTTTTTTTTTTTTTTTTTTTTTGTGACGGCAGCATTATGGTGGACACATCAGACATTTTTGACACATTTTTGGGACCATTGTCATTTATACAGCAATCGGTGCTATGTAAATGTACTGATTCCTGTGTAAATGATACTGGCAGTGAAGGAGTTAACCACTAGGGGGCAGTGTAGGTGTTATGTATGATGTTATGTGGCTTTTTTTTTATTGTAGGGGGGCGTGGCCTGGCATATGACGTCACTGATCGTCTTTCCCTATAAAAGGGAAGAGACGATCGGTGACAGCCACAGTAGGAAGCACGGGGAGAGGTTTGTTTACACAGACCTCTCCTCGTTCTTCAGCTCCGTGACCCAATCGGGTCCACTAGTGCCATGGTCACGGAGCTCAGGACCGAGTTGGGAGCGCGCCACCGGCGGCATGCTCCCGACCCATGGCTGGGCACTTTAAATAGCAACGTACAGGTACGTGCTTGTGCCCAGCCGTGCCATTCTGTCGATTGTATATGTGCAGGAGGCGGTTCTTAAGTGGTTAAAGAAAACAAAATGGGGCACTAAATGCAGATCACACTTTTCAGGCCGAAGTTGGGATTAAAGATTTTTATTTTGCACAGCAAATCAGCTTTTTAGAGGGTCTCAATTACAGAACAGTTCTCACCACAGCCACAGAATCCCAAAGGGCTTTCAATACAGAAGAGTTTATATTAGTTATGTCCTACAGATATGTTGTCTCTGCATACATTACTTTTATTTAATCATGGAGACTAAATATTTTTTTTTATTTTTTTTTTTTATTAAAGTAATCTCTAGTGTGTGTGTGTGTGTGTGTGTGTTGTAATTCCTTTGATGCTTGATGACTAATATTACATCATGTCTGCTATTCAGACTTTTTTTCTCTGTGCCAGCTGCTCTGTGCCAAAGGATTATTCCTAAGCCGTTAATGATTTTATTGGAGAGGCAGCTCATGATCTTTAGTGTAACTGCTTTCTTATTCTTGAAATTAAAATCCAATTGCATTTGTTTTAGCACGGGTTAGGCAATACTGGCCTCTGATTCCTGTAGAATAGTGTTTTCTCCACAGGATATCACTTTCTTAACCAGTAAGTATTATCAGTGCATTCTAATGGCATTTGAGGGCCAGTTCACACCATAGAAACGCAGTCTGGATGCGTTCCAGATGCTTTTCTGCATGCCTTCCAGTGTGTTTTTGATGCAGTCTGGTGCACCCCCCCCCCCCCCCATTTTTTTTTTTCCTTAGCTTTGAATGACACGTGCTCCAGTGAATTTTTGGTATGTTTTAGGTGCGTGTGTGTGTGTGTGTGTGTGTGTGTGTGTGTGTGTGTGTGTGTGTGTGTTTTTTCGGAACTGCAAGCACTGGTGTGAACTATGCCACTGAAAACCATGTAAGCTACTTCCCATGTGTTTTTTGATGCAGAAAAAAATAAAATTGGACTGGCATGTGGTGTGAACTGGCTCTTAGAGCTTTTCAGTAGCCCCTGTTCATCAGGTTGCTGAAAGCGCTTGTAGATACATACAATTACACCCCAAAAATATAGGGGCTGCTCTCCTATACCCAACACTTGAAATGCCTATTTTTAAAAAGAGCGAAGAGCCGTAGGCAGCGCGGCGTACGGGGCTTGTCGGCGTTCTCCGATGTCCAAACGCGAAGCGGCAAACTTTTAAAAGCACATTTGTGTGTTACTGCAGGTTGTGGAGAGACATGCCTAAAGAGGTGGCATTAACAGGTTTGGTGACACAGGCATTTCCTTTGACACGTTTTTACTGCTGCATCAGGCTGGGAATTAATAGCAGAAATTGTGCTGGACTATAGCCCAAGCAGTGTATGCATTACTTCTGGTAGTGCTTCTGCTTTGCGCATCAGGCTATGAGCGGAAGGGGGACAAGGAACACTTCAAAGGTTTCTAGAGGGTCTGTTTCTCGACAACCCAGATCCATATCTAAACAGATGGCATCCTCCTCAGACTGATGTGGCCGGGCAGAATGAGCCATCAGGGGGGACTGGTGTTGCAGCAGCTCTGGACACTACAGCCCATATATATATATATATATATATAATCACTCAGGAGGTTTTTTCTTATACCATTTTAAGTTTGGAACAGAAGATTTATGCTTTACTTGCTTCCTGGAGTGGGCCTAAGCGTAGCAGATCCCCGAACATTGCTCAGGACCCTCATACTGAATACTGAGGAACAAGGGGCGAGAGATCATGAAGTTCTCGCAAAAGATCAGGAAGAGGCTGATGACTCCTTCCGAAGATCTTAATTTGGAGGGATCGGCCTCACAGGAGAGACTGTTGGTACACTCCCTCACTAAGTTGGTCAGCTCGACTTTTTTGCTGCCTGTAACGCGGTCAATCGATGAGCCCACCTCTGGTTTGGTATCACTAAAGCCTCCCCAATCTGTTTATACCTTTCCTAGCCATTCATGGCTTAAAAAGCTTATGTATTCTGAGTGTGAGCACCCATATAAACAGGTTTTTTCCTCCAAAAATGTTTTCTATACTTTATCCTATGGAGGAGGAATTCTATAAGAAATGGGATTCCAGCAATTGATGCTGCTATATCCTCAGTAAACAAAAACCCGACTTGTCCTGTAGGATATGCGCAAATGTTGATGGATCCAACAGATAAAAAGTTGGACTTTCTTTTTAAGAACAATATTGCTCTTGCAGGTTCAGTCGGTACTAGTGGTGACTGGAGTATCTCAGTCCATAAAGGACCAGTTTGTAGAGGTACTCAAAATTATTCTTCCTGATCAGCGGGCCCAGCAGATGGCTGGCATATCAGAGGCACTGTGTTTCACAGTGGATGTTATGAAAGATTCTATTCAAGCCTCATGGCTTATGCTAGGGCTGGTACATATGCGTAGAGTCCTATGGTTGAAAAATTGGTCAGCCGAAGCGCTATGTAAAAAGCTCTTGGCCAGTTTCCCATTTCATGGTGAAGGGTTGTCTGGATAAGTATATCCAAAGAATTTCTAATGGAAAAGTTCTCTTTTTTACGGGTAAAGAAGTTTAAACTTTTTTTCCTTTTTTAAATGTGTTTCTTCTTCTCCATTGCCAGGAGCATCTGCCTCCAGACAGTCACGATGGCCTCCACCGTCAGGTTCAAGGGGAAGACCACAAGGGCAGTCCCAGGGCCAAAAGAGGACTTGGGGCAGAAAACCCGCAAAGCAAAATATTAAAGCCTCCTTATGAAGGTGCGGCACCCCCCCGCTCGCTCGAGTGGGGGGAAGGCTTCTACACTTTGCAAAGATCTGACAGGAATATTGTCGGGACAGATGGGTGGCTTCCCCAATTTCTCTAGGTTACAAACTAGCGTTCCGAGAATTCCCATCTCCTCGTTTTTTTAGGCTCAAACATTCCCAGAGACCTAGGGAAAAGGAAGTCTTTCTGGCTCTGGATCGTCTCTCGTCTCAGTGATATCAGAGGTTCCCACGGAAGAGCAGGGATCAGGGTTTTATTCAAACCTCTTCACGGTACCAAAACCAAACGGGAAGGTAAGACCCATTTTAGATCTCAAGGATCTAATCCGGCACCTGTTTCGCATTGGAGCCAATCCGATTGTCTCCATTCTACAAAGAGGACGTTTTTTGGCATTGATCGACATCAAGGATGCCTATCTCCATGTGCCAATTTTTCCCTGCTCATCAGAAATTTCTGCGCTTCGAGGTAGAAAATTTGTCATTTTCAGTTTGTGGCTCTGACTTTCGGTCTAGCCACTGCACCTCGAGTATTCACAAAGATCCTGGCCCCTCCTTTAGCCAGGTTAAGGGCTCAGGTTATAAAAATTCTAGCCTACTTAGACTATCTGCTCTTAGTAGATCAGTCAGTTATCTGTCTAAACCAAAGTTTAGTCTCAGCTGTAAGTTGGCTAGATTTCCTAGGCTGGATTTTCAACCTAGAAAAATCCTCTTTAAAACCGTCAAAGAGATTGCAGTACTTGGGGCTGATCATAGATATAGTTCAAAAGAAGTTATTCTTACCCCAGGGAAGGATCAGTTCCATAAAGGAACTGATTCGGCTTATCAAAACAAAGAAAGATCCTTCCATTCGGCTTTGCCTGAAGTTGTTAGGAAAGATGGTGGCCTCCTTCGAGGCCATTCTTTATGCGCAGTTTCAGTCAAGACCGCTGCAAAACAGTATTCTGTCGACTTGGAATAAGAAGGTCCAGGCTTTGGACTTTCCAATACGCTTATGCCCCGAGGTGCGTCAGAGCCTTAGTTGGTGGTTGATATCCAGCAACTTTCAACAGGGGAAATCCTTTCTACCAGTATCCTGGAAAGTGGTAACAACGGATGCCAGCCTTCTAGGCTGGGGAGCAGTCCTGGAAGAAGCATCTGTCCAGGGGAAGTGGTCCAAGTCGGGACCTTGCCCATCAACATTCTAGAAATTTGGGCAGTACGTCTGGCCCTAAAGGCCTGGATGCTCAGACTACGGAATTGTCCTGTCAGGATTAAGTCTGACGATGCCACAGCTGTGGCCTACATCAATCACCAAGGGGGCACGAGAAGTTGTGCAGCCCAAAAAGAGGTGAATCATGTTCTATCTTGGGCAGAAAAAAACATCCCTTGCCTATCAGCGATTTTTTTTTTTTCTTTCCAGGGATATAAAAGTGGCAGGCCGACTACTTGAGTCGGCAACAATTGTTTCCGGGCGAATGGTCTCTTCACCCTGACATCTTTCTGTCGATATGTCAAAAATGGGGTGTTTCAGATGTGGATCTGTTTTGCGTCCAGATTCGACAACAAGGTCGACAACTTTGTGTCAAGGACGAGGGATCCGCTAGCATGTGGAACAGATGCCTTGGTCTTTCCATGGGATCATTTTTCACTGATCTATGCATTTTATTCTGGTTCTGCTGCTTCCGCACCTTCTTTGCAGGAGCAAACGGGAAGGGAAGGAGGCGATTCTGCTGGCCCAGGAGATCTTGGTTTTCCGAGATCATAAAGATGGCGGTAGGGGACCCTTGGACCCTGCCACTGTGGCCAGACTTTCTTGCGTAGGTCTGGTTTTCCATACTACTTTACAAATGCTAAATATAACGGTTTGGCTATTGAAATCCACATTTTAAAGGACAGTGGGCTGTCTCCTTCAGTAGTGTCTACTTTGGTTAATGCTAGGAAGCCAGCCTCTAGAGTTTGGAAGGCATATGTCTCCTGGTGTGAATCCAGAGGTTGGCACCCCAGAAAATGTCATAAGTAGGATCCTTGAATTCCTACAGATGGGATTGGATATGAAGCTGGCCTTTGAGTACTATCAAGGGCCAGGTGTCTGTCTTATCTGTATTGTTTCAACGGCCTCTTGCTTCTTTCTGGTTTGTAACTTTTTATTCAGGGGGTAACGCAGATTAATCCTCCAGTCAGCACACCCCTGAACCCTTGGGATTTGAATTTTAGTCCTGTCGGCTTCACAAAAACAGCCTTTTGAACCTATACGGGATATTCCCTCGGTCTTCTTCACGAGGAAGACAATTTTTTTTTTTTTGGTTGCCCTATCCTCTGCCAGAAGAGTATCAGCGTTGGCGGCTCTTTCTTGTAAAGAGACATATTTGATTATTCATAAGGATAAGGTGGTATTACAGCCTCATCCTAGATTCCTACCAAAAAAGGTAGTGACAGACTTTCATTTAAACCAGGATATTGTCCTACTTTTTTTTCCCAGAACCTCGATCTATGTAAGAGAGGTCACTACATTCCCTTGATGTAGTGAGAGCCCTCAAAGCCTATTTAAAGGCTCAGATTTGCAAAAACAGATCTTTTATTTGTGTTGTCAGAAGGTCCTAAAAGGGGACAGGCAGCGTCAAAATCTACCATCTCCAAATGGATTTGTCAAGTGATTGTTCAAGCTTGTGGTCTAAAGAGAAGAAAAGTTCTTCCTTTTCATGTTAAAGACACTCCACCATTGCTATGGGACATCCCACATAGTAACTACTATGGCTATGTGTACTGTGATGTACTATAAGAAAATAGGATTTTGATAGCGGCTTACCTGTAAATTCCTTTATTTTTTTTAGTTTTTTTGTACATCACGGGGTACAGAGTCCCTCCCTCCTTGGTATACACATGTATTGCTTGGCTAAAAAACTGAGGTACTCCCAGTAGTAGGGAGGGGTTATATAGGGAGGGCACTTTGTCTTGGGGCGTACCAGTGTCCATCACCTGAACGTGGCCTATAACCCACATAGTAACTACAGTGGTCTGTGTCCCATTATGTATTTAAAGCGGGGTTCCACCCTAAAGTGGAACTTCCGCTGATCGGAACCCTCCCCCCCCCTCCGGTGTCACAATTGGCACCTTTCAGGGGGGAGGGGGGTGGAGATACCTGTCAAAGACAGGTATTTACACCCACTTCCGGGCATAGACTCCCGTTTTTAAATTGGATATTTATTATAGCAAAAAGTTTTTTTTTTTTTTTTTCAAACTTGTCATTCTTCTTTTTGTTTATAGTGCAAAAAATAAAAACCGCAGAGGTGATCAAATACCACCAAAAGAAAGCTCTATTTGTGGGGACAAAATGATAATTTCATCGGGGTACAGTGTTGTATGACCGCCATTCAAAGTGTGAAAGCTGAAAAATGGCTTGGGCAGGAAGGCACTGAAAATGCACTGTATTGAGATGGTTAAGTAGTAGCTAGAAGATCCGTTTTGGATGAAGACCTGGACAGGTGACACCGCTTCTAAAATGCATGTCCACAGCCTTCCTTTTACGAGGATCTACTATTTGGACCTGATTTGGATGCTGCCCTCGAACAGCAGATAAAAAAATCTTTCCTGTGAAAGAGAATTTTTCTTATCTTACATAGGCGGACACAGAGCCGTAGTAGTTACTATGTGGGTTATATATCGGACCGACAGGTTATGTGGCTAACGGCGTCAGACATCGGCCACACATGGAGGAAGCTGATTTTGGCGCTGTATATGTGAAAGCTGCTACTAGCTGTGGAGGGACAGAGCAGGAGGATGGCTTGTTCAGGTTGGTGAACACAGTCTTATTCCTTTGACACATTAGTCCTTTGACACATTATACTTTACTAAAGCTAGGATTAATAGCAGCTAATGGCGCTGAACTATAGCCTAGCAATTTACATTCTTTTTTTTTTTTATAGTGCCTCTGCTTTATGCTTCAGGCTATGAATGGTAATGGGACCAGGAACTTCTCTAAAGGGGTTAATGGTTTTCACTGTAAACTGAATCCATTTTCAAAAGAATGTAATCCTCCTCTGAGAGGAATATGGCTAGTCAGATTGAGCCGTCAGGGGAAATTTGTTGCATAGAACACTTCAGTCCCTGTATATATCATACAAACGTTTTTTTTTTTTCTTCTTCTACCATTTGTAAATTGGAAAGAAGATATCTATGATGTCTCTCCATAATGGGACTAAACATAGCAGATTCCCTTCTAGTCCCCAGGACCCTCTTGTTGAGGTGCAGGAGGCTGGGGTTCAGTTAGATCTTCCAAAATATTTGGAAGATACTTATTTATCCACTTCGGACGATCCTAAAATGGAAGGAGTAGCATTACAAGACACGTTGCTTATGTACTCCCTTACATAACCTTTTTTGCTGCCTGCAGCATAGGCTCTTGAGGTACCTGCCTCTAATTGGGTTCATTAGAACCTCCCCCATCTGGGGATGTTTTTTCCTATTCATGCATGGCTAAAAAAGCTTATGTATTCTTAATGGGAACATCCGGATAAGAAATTCTTTACAATTTTTGAAAGAGGATTTCTATGAAGAAAATGGGGCAAATGCTGCAATTGCCTCAGAGTCTTGCATGTCCGGTGGATAATGCACTGATGTTAAAGGATCCAACAAATTAAAAGTTGGAACTTTCTTTTAAAGACAATATGTCTCTTGCAGTTCAGTAGTGCAGCCAGTTCTTGCTGAAATTGGTGTATCTCAGTCCATTAGCACTTTAACGTTCTGCTCTACCGTTTGGTAGAGCACCGTTGGTAGAGCACATTTTGAGTCATGCTAACTCATTGAGAAATGTGGACTTTAAAGGGTTAAAGACCAGTTTGCAGAGATACCTGAAATTCTGCCTGATCAGCAGGCCTGGCAATGGGCTGGTGTATCTGACACACACTTACAGTAGATGCTATCATTTAAGCCTTATGGCTTATGCTTGGACTAGTGCATTCTCGCAGAGTTCTGTAGCTGAAATATTGATCAACCGAAGCACTGTGTAAAGCTCTTTAGCAGTAAAAAGGGGTTCAAACATTTTTTATTGTGCTGCCTCTCCTATGCCAGGGGCATCTGCCTCTAGGCAGTCTCGACAGCCTCAACCGTCAGGTTCAAGGGAAAGTCCCCAAGGGCAGCACCAGGGTTTTGGGGCAGAAAGCCCACAAAGAAGAATGCTAAAGCCTTCTCATGAAGGGGCACCCCCACTCGTTCAGGTGAGGGGGAAAGGTCCTGCGATTCTCAAGATCTGGCAGGAACAATGTCAAGACAGATGGATTTCTGCAATTTTTTTCTCTAGGTTACGGCTAGTGTTCTGAGAGTTTGTCTCCTCTGAGAATGTTCCCAAGGATCCAGAGAAAAAAGAAGTCTCTCTGGCCTCTGGATCAGCGGTTCCTTTTAGTGGAACAGGTTTTTTTTTTTTTTTTTTGGCTCAAACCTTTTTCAGAACCAGACAGAGGGGTAAGACCCATTCTAGATCTCGAAGATCTGAATTGGCACTTAAACATCTGATCCTTTCATAATTCGGTTGTGTCCATTCTGCAAGGAGGCGAGTTTTTTGTCTTTAATCAATATCAAAGATGCATATCTCCATGTGCCAAATTTTCCTGCTCACCAGAAATTTCTGCATTTTGAAACATAAAATTATCTTTTCAGTTGTAGCCCTGCCATTCGACTTATCCACAGCACCACGAGTGTTCTGAAAGATTCTGGTACCTCCTTTTAGCCAGATTAAGGGCTCAAGGCATAACGGTCTTAGCCTATTTAAATCTACTTTTAATAGATCATTCAGTCTCAGGTCTAAAACCAGAGTCTGGTCACAGCCGTAACTATTTGAAATCTCTAGGATGGATACTCAACCTAGGAAGATTCTCCTTAAAACCATTAAGGAGATTACAGTATTTGGGGGCTGGTTATAGATGCCATACAGAAGAAGGTCTTCTTACTCCAGACAAGAATCAGTGCCATTGTAGGACTAATTAAACTTATCAAAACAAAGGAAAATTCCTTCCATTCGGCTGTACAGGGGATTTTTAGGGGAAATGGTGGCCTCCTTCAAGGCCGGCCCGTATGCACAGTTTTACTGCTGCTTCAAAACGCTACCCTGTCGGTCTGGAATAAAAAAATTCAGGCCTTGTTTGTATACAATACGCTTGCCTCCCGACGTAAGTCAGAGCCTAAATTGGTGATAGTTATACAGCAAAAGGGGAAAAATCTTTATGCTGCAAGGTGTTAACAGCAGATGCCAGCCTTCTAGGCTGGGGAGCAGCCCTGGAAGAAGATTCTGTCCAGGGGAGATGGTCCAGGTTAGAAGATCTTGCCTATCAACTTTTTTGGAAGATTGGGGTAGTATGTATGGCCCTAGAATCTGGGACGGTCTGACTAAGGGACTGTCCTGTCAGGATTCAGTCTGACAAGGCCACGGCGGTGGCTTACATCAATCACCAGGGGGGCCGAGAGGTCGTGCATCCTAAAAAGAGGTGAATAATGTTCTAGCTTGGGCAGAACACAACATTCCTTGCCTATCGGCAATTTTAATCTGGGGGATAGAGAATTGGCAGGCGTACTACTTGAGACGCCAACAATTATTTCCGGGAGAATGCTCTTGTCACCCCATTTTCCTAGTGATATGTCAGAGATGCGATATTCTGAACATGGACCTATTCGCGTCCAGATTCATCAACAAAGTCGACAAATTTGTGTTGAGAAAAAGGGATTCGCTAGTAGGCGGAGCAGATGCATTCATTTTCCCATGGGATCAGTTTTCACTGATCTATTCATTTCCTTCAGTTCTGCTACTTCCGCGCCTTCTCTGCAGGATTAAGCAGGAACAAAAGGAGGTGATTCTGGCAGCCCCAGTGGGTCCCAAAAGATCTTGATTTACTGAAATCATAAAGATGGCAGTAGGAGTCCTTCAGACTCTGCCATTAGAGCCAGACCTTCTTGAACAAGGTCTAGTATGTCATCCTACCTTACGGATGAAAAAATTTAACAGGTTTGACTGTTGAATCCCACTTTTATAAAAGATCGTGGGCAATCTCCTTTGGTTGTGTCTACTTTGATTAATGCCAGGAAGCTGGCTTCCAGAATCGCTTACTATAGAGTGTGAAAGGCATATGTTTCTTGGTGTGGATACAGGGGTTGGCATCCCAGGAAGTATGTTATAGGCAGGATCCCTGATTTCCTGCATATGGGATCTGAAATAAAGCTGGCCTTGACTTCTATCAAAAGCCAGATCCCGGCCTTGTCAGTGGTGTTTTTTATTTATTTATTTATTTTTTTCAATGGCCTCTTGCTTCCCAATCTTGGTGCATAGCTTATTCAGGGGGCAACATGGATTAATCCCCTTTATCAAGGCACGTCTAAATCCTTGAGATTTAAACTTGGTCTTACTGGCTTTGCTGAATAAACGACTAGAACCTTTTAGGAGAAATTTCCTTGGTTCTTTTGACAAGAAAGATAATCTTTCTGGTTGCCATTTCTTCTGCTAGAAGAGTATCGGAACTAGCAGCTCTGTCTTGTAAAGAGCCATATTCTATCATGCATAAGGGTGAGGTGTGTGTGTGTTGTGTGTTGTGTGTTTTTTTTTTTTTTTTTTTTTTTTGTCCTCATCCTGAATTCCTACCGAAAATGGTTAATGGTTTTTTTTTTTTTCATTTTAAACCAATATAATATTCTTGCTTCTTTTTCCCCAGAGCCCCAAACTAGGGAAGAGAAAGCACTACATTTCCTTGATGTAGTAAGAGTGATCAGAGTCTATAACCACTTGACACTTAAACACCCTTAATAAACAGACCAATTTTCAGCTTTTGGTGCTCTCACATTTTGAATGACAATTACTCAGTCATGCAACACTGTACCCATATGAAATTTTTGTCCTTTTTTTTTTCACACAAATAGAGCTTTTTTTGGGTGGTATTTAATCACCTCTCGGTTTTTTATTTTTTGTGCTATAAAAGAAAAAAGACAGAAAATTCTGTAAAAAAAAAAATAAAAATGAATTTTTCTTCGTTTCTGTTATAAAATTTAGCAGATTAGTAATTTTTCTTCATAAATTTTGGCCAAAATTTATACCACTACATATCTTTGGCAAAAATAAGTACAAATTGGTGGGTATTATTTGGTCTTTGTGAAAGTTATAGAGTCCACAAGCTATGGTGCCAATATCTGAAAATTGATCACACCTGAAGTACTAACGGCCTATTTCAATTCTTGAGACCCTAACATGCCATAAAATTACAAATACCCCCCAAATGACCCCTTTTTGGAAAGAAGACATTCCAAGGTATTTAGTAAGAGGCATGATGAGTTTTTTGAAGTTGTCTTTTTTTTCCCACAATTCTTTGCAAAATCAAGATTTTTTTTTTTTTCCTTTTTCTTTTTTCCACAAAATTGTCATTATCAGTTTATTTCTCACACACAGCATATGCATACCACAAATTACACCCCAAAACACATTCTGCTATTACTCCTGAGTACGGCGATACCACATGTGAGATTTTTACACAGTGTGGCCACATACAGAGGCCCAAAACGCAGAGAGCCCCATCAGGCGTTCTGGAGCACCCAGGACAATTCTGACATTTCTCTCCTACATGTAAAAATCATAATTTATTTGCTAGAAAATTAACCCCAAAACATATATATTTTTTTTTTAGCAAAGACCCTAAAGAATACAATGGTGGTTTTTATCTCACACGGTATTTGCGCAGCAATTTTTCTAACGTGTTTTTTTGGGGGAAAAAAAAAGTTAAGTTAGCCCAATTTTTGCATAAAGTGAAAGATGAAGTTATGCTGAGTAAATAGATATCGAACATGTCACTCTTCAAAATTGCACATGCCCGTGGAATGGCGCCAAACGTCGCTACTTAAAAATCCCCATAGGCAACGCTTGAAATTTTTTTTTACTGGTTACATGTTTTGAGTTACAGAGGAGGTCTAGGGCTAGAATTCTTGCTCTCGCTCTAACGTTCACGGTGATACCTCACGTGTGGTTTGAACACTGTTGTCATATGTGGGCGGGGCTTACGTATGTGCTCGCTTCTGCATGCGAGCACATGGGGACAGGGGCGCTTAAATTTTTTTTTATTTATTTTTTAATTAATTTTTCTTTATTTTAGTTTGACATTTTTTTTTCCCCCAAAAATAAATTTTTGATCACTTTTATTCCTATTACAAGGAATGTAAACATCCCTTGTAATAGGAATATGGGATGACAGGTCCTCTTTACAGTGAGATCTGGGGGTCAATAAGACCCCACATCTCACCTCTAGGCTGGGAAGCCTGAAATAAAAATTAAAAAAATAAATAAAGATTCTGGCTTTGATCGTATTGGCGAGTTGGTAGAAGCACCGGAGGGCGTGGGGGGGCGCGCATCTATGGCTGGGTATTGCAGGGTATCACCGAGAATGGCTGGGTATGGCAATTTATGGCAGGGTATTGGGGGGGGGGGGGTATTGCAGAGTATTGCCAGGGTATGGAGGGGTTAAATTCGGTGAACAGTGATGTGGGCACTGCAGATGCAGCCCACAGCACTGCTGACACCGATCTTTCCCCTCCGCTGTACCGATCGGTACAGAGAGGGGGAGGGAGGAACCGGCGTCATAACATGACGCCAGTTTGTTTACAAGTGATCGCTCCGTCATTTGACGGAGCGATCACGTGGTAAACTGCCGCGATCCGTGGTCACGGATGCTCTTGTGTGCGCGCCCCAGGGGGCACGCAGGAGCAGAATTCTGGGAGGCCGTTAATCAACGGCCTCTCAGAGTTAAACAACCGCCCTGAAGCTGTTAATTGGCTATGGGCGGTTGTTAAGTGGTTAAAGGCGACAGCTCAGGTTCGCAAAACACATGCTTTGTTCTGCCAGAAGGTCCAAAATGTGGAAAGGCAGTGTCTAAATCTACTATTTTCCAAATGGATTTGTGTAATGATTGTTCAAGCTTCGATTTTAAGAAAATTCTTCCTTATGCTAGAGCACACTCCTCCAGGGCGCTTGGTGCTTATTGGGTGGTGCATCATTGGCTCAGATCTGTAAGGCCGCGACTTAGTCTTCGATTCATACATTTATCAGATTTTAACAAATAGATATTAAAGGTCATGAGATATTGCCTTTGGGCTCAGTATACTGCAGGCTGCAGTATGAGTCCTCCGGTCTCATGTTTTTTTTTGTCTCCCTGCCTTATGTTGCCATTGCTATGGGACATCCCACATGGTAACTACTATGGCTCTGTGTCCCCTGATGTAAGAAAACAGGATTTTTTTTAAAACTGCTTACCTGTAAAATACTTTTCTTTGATGTACATCAGGGGACACACTCCCTCCCTTCTTGGTATACACTTGTATTGGTTGGCTACAAAACGGAGGCCTCCCAGTTGTGGGAGGGGTTATGTAGGGAGTACATGCCTTGCCTTAGGTGCGTGCCAGTGACCATCACCTGTCGGTCTGATATATAACCCACATAGTAACTACTAATGGCTTTGCGTCCCCTGATGTAGATCAAAGAAAAGGATTTTACAGGTAATATTTTCTTTATCTTTTCACAAAGTTGTCACTTTAATGAGATTTCTCACACATGCCATGGGTACATGTGAAATTATACCCCTAAACACATTCTACTACTACCCCCGAGTATGGGGATATCACGTGTGAGAGACTTCTTTTTTATTTTTTTTATTTTTTTGTGGAGTCAAGCCGCTTATGGGGCCAAAAATAGTACAAACACCTCCACAAATGACCCCTTTTTGGAAAGTAGGCACTGCAAAGTATTTGATAAGAAACATGGTGCGTATTTTGCAGATCTCTTTTTTTGTCGCAAGGTTTTGTCTAGGTTCTGTGCTAGAAATGTATTGTATGTAAATTACACGGCCTCACAATTTAAAGCCCTAGTTTTTTTATATATAGCTAGGCCCTCAAACTAGAAAGTAATTGTCCAGAGATTGTGCAAGCAGAAACCTTAAGCCTGGTACACACTACAGTTTTTTCTTTTTAACTGAAAAATATTAGATTAATAATAGATTATAAACCCACGCTGTGGAAACTATGAACAAAATTTTGTCTTTTTTTTTTTTTTTTGTCTACTGCTGTAGTGAAAGGTAAGTACCCCAAAAATTTAAAGGATTTTAAACTCAGCGCTGCACCTATAACCTACTATTGTACTGATATTCATACATAAACCTATGCAATATAATGCCTTACACAAAAAAAGTGTAACCAATTAAAGTGATAAGTGCCAATCTAATAAAAATAAAGTACATTCAATAAAGTTCATCAAATATATGTGAAAAAGTGTATAACAACACATAAACATGCGTTGTTGGTGATTTCATGTGCCGAGATTGTGCAGAAAAAAATTTGGGTGTGATTCAAGTGACTTCCTGTGCTCCCCTCCTGGGTCCCCACTCACCAAACGTAGTAGGTATAAAAAGCCTGTATGCAGAGATGGCTTCCGGCCACCGGGTAGGTTGCTGTGTCCTGCTTTTAGGAGAACGGTTTCTCCAATCCTCCTCCACTGAGTTTAAGGTCCTACACACTTCACGGTTAGCGACCATTACAGCAAAGTTTGGACCAGATGGGGGGAAAAAGGACATAGTGTAATACTGTGATTTTATTATAAGTTTTAAAATCATTACACTTACATCAAAAAATCTTAGTGTGCAGAAAGTGCCACCTTGGCATCCAAACAGTCTTCACAGCTTCTGATGACGCCCAGTTGGAGGGGCGAAACATGTCAAGCTAGAGCGAATCTGGTGAGTGGGGACCTAGGAGGTGAGCACAGGAAGTCACTCGAATCACACCCAATGTGTTGTCTACTATGTATTCTACACTTGATGAATTTTATTTGACCACTATTTTTTCTGCACAATGTCGGCACATGAAATCACCATTTTAACTGACTGCTTCGGTCAGGAGCTGCTGCAGTACTAACCATCCGAGGTTAGTCCAGCGATGTCCCCCATTGAGCCAGTGTGTTCTGATAGCAGGACACCCCTCCCCCGAGAACACTCTCTGCTATTGGCTGAAAGCGCTTATCGGGAATCTGTTTTCCAGCATAGACGTCCAACAGAAGCCAGCTTCTGTCTGACAGACCGACATACACATGTTCAGAATGTCGGCCTGTATTTTCAAAATACAACTTTTCTTAGTTTGAATATTCGTTTGAACAGATAATGTTAGCAATTTCATAAATCTTTTCTTTTTTCTTTTATAGGTCATCAACTAGACCTGAAGTTGCCAGCATAGTTCCGTTAAGCACTCGTGACCAGCAGTGCTCACAACGTGCTGTGGTACAAGCCAGAGCAAATCATCCTACGAGGCTAACGAGTATCATTTTTGCTGAAGATATACGTAAGTTATGTTTCTTTCCAATGTTAGGTAATTTTTTTTTAAAGGATTTATCAATGTACTACACAATTTCTTAACGCTATAAATCAAATTTTTGGGAAATGAAAAGCATTAGGTACAGTACATCTAAACTACAATTTGCATTGTAAGGCAAATAAAATTTGTGAAATTTCTATGATTTGCACAGGTGTTGCTAGTTTTGTAATAGAGCAAAAAATGGACTTGCTGGCCACCAGAGAGGCAAGTAGTCATCTTCTGTTTCAGGGTGCAGCTGTTAAATGCTTGAGTGACTGAGTTTGAACACTGAGCCAAAACCATGCTTTTCTGGGAAAGAGCTAGACACACAGGATGCTGGTTTAGTTGTCTTCTACTATAGAAAAGAAGGCTATATTCTCATCCTAAATGAGTATTCCTGCAAATGAAAATTTTTCCCGTAGAAGGGTTATTATTTTTATCTACCCTTAGAGCAACAACCTCTTTACTCATTATTAGAGCTGCGTGATTTTGGCTAAAATGAGAATTGCATATTTATTTATTTTCCTTAGAATAAAGATAACCATACTCAAGCGGCATAACATCATCTTTCACATTATACAAGTAATTTTCTAGCAATAAATATTGATTTAACTTGTAAGTAGCAAGTGTCAGAAAAAGGTTTAGTCTTTAGGTGGTTAAACTTCCTTCATCTACAGACAGAAGTTCATCCCTTTTGATCTAAGAAAAAAATATTACTTTATAGTTATCCCTGATGATGTGAAATCTTGGCCCGGCTGCCTGGATATATTTTTCGTCTCTGAGAACTCTCTGCACTTGCTAGATGGAATCGGGTAATGCTGTTTTAAGAAGTTGAAGGGAAAAGAATAGCAATTTTGATTCTGAATGTTTAATCGTGCAGCTTTACTCCAATATAATGTTTGAGAACTTGTCACAAACCTACGCTATTCATATTGACCATATGGTGAAAATATACATAAGTAAAACATTCTGTGAAAGCTACCTGCTAAACCGATCCGTGGATTAAGAGATATAGGCAATTAGTACTGTATGTAATCAACTCTTTATGTATTGGTCCAGTTCGGGCACTGATGCAGCCCATCATGTTAAAGACAAATAGGGTGACTCGCTTAGCTGCATTACTGTGCCATGTACTTAAAATGGTGCCCTTTGACTTGGTGTTTTCTACCACCATTTCTTCCCGGCACACATCATAGCTTTTACCTGCCTACAGAAGCACTGTTCAGACCTTCACATGGTAGCTGGTGCTGCTAAATCTGTGACTTCAGACATCGGCGTTGTATTGGAACACTTGTGCATCACAGGTTTCTTCCCTTGTGTTGGCTTCCAACCAAGCATAGGCTTCCTGATTCTTGCTCCATGGATGGTGTTGCTTTGGTGGACTGTGGGGTTCAGGAGCATCCCTAGACTAGGGATAGACAGAATTGCTCTTCAGCAAAGTTCCCCTCTGGGTTTGCTTCAGAAATGTAGTCCCTGCATTCTCTTGCAGGCTGTTGTGATCTAACTGATTAGTTGCCTGATCAGACACTCTGGTAGGCAGAGTTTTTAATGCTTGATCCTAGGGGATCAAGATGTTAAGTCCCAGGGTCTTCTACTGACTGGTCTCTTATTGTCAGGATCTGTTTTAGTTCAGATTCCTTTTGGGTACCTGTTGCCTGTTCTCCACATAAGGGTGGGAGTCCTTCTATTTAGGTGAATTTTGTTGTTCTTCTTGTTTTGATGGGTTCTGGTTCATAAGCTGTTCCTCAATTTAAGTTGCTGCATTCCCCCTATGTATTTATCCCCACCAGGTGGGAATTCTTCTATTCCTGACTTTGAGGGCCAGTTTGATTCTCTGGATTGATCATTTGGTTGTTGTCTGCTTTGTCTTCAGGTCAGGTACTTGGCCATATCGGGTCTCAGATTCAGGCATTGGTCCTTTAGGTGGCTCTTGGGCTGCTGGCAGTCTCGTTTGGTTTTATTGGGCCTGTGGGAGATTGCAACTCTTTTTTGCTCACCCGTCAGTTGAAATGCTTTTGGATAGCCCAATAGTATCTGAATTCCTTTGCCTCCCTATAGACGGCAGAAACTTTTTTTATTTTTTTTTTATTTATTTTTTTAGCTACTTTTCTTCAAAACGCATTTGCATTCTTCATTCGTAATAGTGTATGAACATGGCCTAACACTTAGGCACATTTAGGAATGATGCCAAGCATGGCATATTACCTTAATCCTTTCAGATTTTTAAAATGAGCTTTCAGGTTTGGTGAACATACTGCTTATCTGCATAGCTGTTTTTTTTTTTACTGGTAAAGTTTTTATCAACCCCTTGTACACGCCTAACTTGTGGTTGCAAAAGGGTGGGCTTTATCGCCCATGCACTGTTGATATGTGCTGCTGGACGGCCGATGTCACTGTGCTGAAAGCGCACTCAATGTGCACTCCTAGCAGAGAGACTGAGCTGTGACAAACCAGCTTCCGATCATGTGACCACTGTGACAGTCACAGTGGTCGCGTGATCTGCCGATCTCTTTCCTGTCCCATCAGTTAGATATTTTTAAAGGGATGGCTTAGTGGACGCAAAGGGGTGAAAGTTTAATGTACCAACCATAAGTTTAGCACTTACGTTAGACAGGAAAAGCATATTCCATCTTTGCAGTGTACCCATGTAGTATATCAAGGACAAGGGATAGAGAAGTAGCAATATGCGGTCGTGCAACATTTTACTAAAACAAAATTTGTGTCGTCCCCCCCCCCCCCACAAATAGAGCTTTCTTTCGGTGATATTTGATCATCTCTGAGGTTTTTATTTTTTTTGCTATAAACAAAAATAAATCGTCAATTTTGAGAAGCTCTATTTTGTACTTTTTTGCTATAATAAATATCCCCCTTTTTGCTTTTAAAAATAAATATTTTTTTCCTCCATTTAGGCCGATATGTATTCTACATATTTTGGTAATAAAAATTGCCAAAAGCATATATTGATTGGTTTGTGCAAGTTATAGCGTCTACAAAATAGGGGGAAAATTTGTTGCGGTTCTAGTATACAAATTTTTTTTTCTTTTTTTTTTTATCGGGACTGCAACATTATGGCGGAAATCAGACACTTATGACACTTTTTGGGACCATTGGCAATTATACAGTGATCAGTGCTATGAAAATGCACAGATTACTATATATATGTCACTGGTGGGGAAGGGGTTAACATTAGGGGGCAATCAAGGGTTTAACTGTGTTCCCTAGGGTGTGTTCTAACTGTGGGGGGATGGGAGTGACTGGAGGAAATGAGTGGTGTTCCTAGCTAGTAGGAACTCACGATCTGTCTCCTCTCAGAACAGGGATTTGTGTGTTTATACACACACACACACACACAGTGTCCCTGTTCTGGCTCTTGTGCCTGTGATCGTGTATGGCTGGCGGTCATCGACAACCCCGCAGTGCAGCAGGCATGCACATCCTGCTTAAAGGGACCGACTTACAGCTACAACTGTTTTCTGGATCGTGCCGACCTGCCACTGTATGATGGCTGCTGGTCGGCAAGCAGTTAATGCCGGCATATAAGAACATACAATTCAGCTATATATTCTGTTTGACTATGTATTGGAGCTGCACAATTAATTGTTAAAAAAAATCTTGATCTCGATTCAACCCCCCTCAGGATCTTAATCCAGCATTTTCACAATTCTAGGCAACACATGCAGAGCCATTCTCTGCTCAAAGCTGTAAAAGCCTGCAAATGTTTATCAACATTCCTCAGCGCTGGGAGATAAAGAGAAACAACATTTCATTCTTTTTGATTAAAGGGATGAAATTCTGTCTGCAAATTATGTCAATTTAACCACTTAAAAACTAAGCCTTTTTCTGACACTTGTTGCTTACAATTTTAAATCAGTATTTTCTGCTAGAAAATTACTTTCCCCCAAACATTGTATACATTTCTTTTTCGTTCATTGGCAGACACAGCAATCCATTATTCAGAACCATACGGTTATAGTTACATAGTTAGTCAGGTTGAAAAAAGACACAAGTCCATCCAGTTCAACCTTAAAAACAAATAAATAAAAAATAATCGTACAATCCAAATACCCAATTTTATGCCCACAATTGATCCAGAGGAAGGCGAAAAAACCCCCCAGCAGAGCATGCTCCAATTTGCTACAGCAGGGGAAAAACATTCCTTCCTGATCCCCCAAGAGGCGATCGGATTTTCCCTGGATCAACTTTACCTATGTTAGTACCCAGTTATATTATATACATTCAGGAAAGTATCCAGGCCTTTCTTAAAGCAATCTACTGAGCTGGCCAGAACCACCTCTGGCGTGAGTCTATTCCACATTTTCACAGCTCTAACTGTGAAGAAACCTTTCCGTACTTGAAGATGAAATCTCTTTTCCTCTAGACGTAAAGAGTGCCCCCTTGTCCTCTGGGTTGACCATACAGAGAACAACTCAACACCAAGTTCACTATATGGACCCCTAATATATTTGAACATGTTGATCATATCCCCCCTTATTCTCCTCTTCTCAAGAGTGAATAAATTCAGTTCCTCTAATCTTTCCTCATAGCTGACTTCCTTCATGCCTCTTATCAGTTTGGTTGCCCTTCTCTGCACTTTCTCCAGTTCCCCGATATCCTTTTTGAGAACTGGTGCCCAAAACTCAACTGCATATTCCAGGTGAGGTCTTATATACCACCCTGTACAGGAGTAGGACACTAGGCAGAAAAAGACTTGGTCCTAGGTCTTTAGTCCTAGGTGGTATACATTCCCTTCTCTGCTATAAGCCTTCAGGTTTTTTTCTGCCTAGTCAGGTTTTAAGGACCTAGGTCTCTGCTGGGATCTCTAATCCTGGGAATTTTTTGTTTAGTTTATTTTTTATAGATTTCACCGGAGAAAAATCTAGGAATCGACTGCGGGGCTGGGCAATGAGCTAGACCCTAAAATCCATTGGTCACCCCAGTCTGGCCATCGAGCGCATGCCGATGGCAGCTATGCGTGAGGTTGGCAGAGACATAGCCCAACTGGAAAGGGGCTGGCCCTGCGAGTTAGTCTCATGACTCAGGCCGAGACTGGGTCTCGGCCTGAGTCGCAGGGTTCCTCATGGCGGAAAGCCCCCCCCCCCCCCACACTTCGATGGTGAGGGGATTTGTCTGGGAGCGATACCCACACACTTCGCTGGAGTGTACGGGGGGCCCCCCTCCTTCCCTGGATGTGGGGTGCGGGTACTCCCTGTGGTGCTTCCGGGGTTCTCCACTCCACTCCCCTCCCTTCCTTCCCTGGGTGAGGCCTAGGCTTCTGGCCTAGGTGCTTTTGGACACGCTGTACCCCCCCTCCACCCTCGGTTGCTACGGAGGGTATCCCTTGGGCCCACCTGCTGCAGTGGTTGGGCCTAGGAGTCAGGTGACTGGATATCTGTGATCGGGGCCTGCCTGCGGTGGCCCCTTCCGTAATTTAGGGCGCGGTTTTGTGGCCTACTGATTGGGCACTGGGTGTGCGGTGGAGGCTGTCTGTATCTGTTTTTTGGGTGTCTACCCTCCGTTCAGTGGCTGAGATCTGTCCGGTCCCCCCCCCCGGGGGCCGTGGCTTTTCATGGCTGCCTTCCACTCTGAGGACTATCTCCTTTTCAGGGCCCTTTAGGTGGGTGCTCCTGGTGCTCCCTGTGAGGGGTATCGGTGATGCCTCGTGGGGGCAGCATCTGTCGGCACCCCCCTGTGCGGGTCCTCGGTCAGCATCCCCTATGTGGGGCCCTGGTCTGTGCCCCCTGTGAGGGGTGTGCGAGGCCTCGGTCGGCAGGGATCTCAGTTGGTGGCCCCCTCCTGAGTTTTTTGTGGGGGTGCTTAGGCATATAGCCTAGTCAATGGCACCTCCGCCTTCGCCTACCTCCTCTGTCTTGAACGATCCTATATCTGGCTCTGCCGCCAGGGATGTGGCTGACTTTTGCAGTTGGTGGCCACGCTCTGTCTTGTCAGGGAGTGAGGATGATTTTTCCACAACCGCAGTGGTACACGAAAAGGCACTGGTTGTCGCACTCATTACATCTATGTGGGAACCTTTCAATATATGGGATGCAGCAGTGTCTGCGGTGGAGGGCCGATTCCCCTTTGCCACCCATAAGCTGTCTTGCGCGGCAACAGCGTTCCTTTCTCCCTCTTATTTTGCCAAAGACTGGGAGTGTCCGAAGTGCCCTTTGTGCTTCCGAAAACACTTGCTGTGAGGTACCCCTTTGAGAAATCCCTCCTTCAGAAGTGGACTGTTCCACCAGTAGTGGACCCCCCTGTCTCTAGGCAACCATGATTCCAATAGAAGAAGCTGGATCTTTAGAAGCCAAAGATATATGACATACCTGGAGGGGGAGCAGAATCCCCCTGCCTTTGCTGCATTGGCAGACTTGTTGGTCCAGGCGCTGCAGTTTGTCTGCTATGCCTCTTGGCCGCAGTTACCCTGGTTGCTGAGTCTGTTTCCGCAGTGGTGCTTGGACAACAAGACCTGTTGCTTCAGAGTGTGATTGTCCCGGTTCCCGTGTCAGGGACAGTTCCAGGGTTTTTATTCAAACCTGTTCACAGTCCAAAAGGTGGCGGGCATGGTACGTCCAATTCTGAACCTCAATGCCCTGACCTGCCTTGTGTGGGTACAGACATTCAGGATGGGGTCTGTTCACCCGGCAGTGGCACCCCTTCATCATCGGGGATCTCTGGCTTCTATCAATATTACGAATGCTTACTTACGCATTCCAGGCAGCACAGTGGTGTAGTGGTTAGCACTTTCACCTAGCAGCAATGGTGTCGCTGATTCAAATCCCGACCACAACACCCTCTACCTGGAGTTTACATGTTCTCCCTGTGCCTGCGTGGATTTCCTCCGGGTACTCCGGTTTCCTCCCACACCCCAAAGACATGCTGGTAGGTTAATTAGACCTTGACTAAACAAAATTGGCCTTAATATGTGTGTGTCTGTATAGAGGCACGAAACAGGGGTGCCCTTTGTCGCCCCTGCTCTTTGCCATGGCGCTCGAACCACTGGCAGCAAGAATGAGGTCGGCTCCGGACATTGTTGGATTTTGCAGGCCCACTGGGACGGATGTGGTATCACTATACGCGGATGACACACTTATTTACTTGGGGGACACACAGGGTTCCCTAACAGCAACTATGCACTTGATTAACCTATTTTGGTACATTATCCGGTTTCACGATAAACTGGGACAAGTCTGTATTAATGCCCTTATCCCCTTTAACGGCACCTCTACCCCCATGCGCAAACATGATACAGACGGTTGCGTCCTTTAAATACCTGGGGGTACAGGTATCCCCTGAGGTGACGAACTACGCCAATCTGAATCTTCTACCGCTATTACTTAAGTTCAGGGAGAAATGTAAAACTTGGTGCAAACTACCGTTATCGGTAGTGGGAAGGGTGAATCTCATCAAAATGGTATGGGCTCCACAATTGCTCTACGTTTGTCATAACTCGCCGACCTGGATTCTGAAACGTTGGTTCGATAAAATTGACTCTCAGTTTAGGGAATTAATATGGTGTAGGAAGACGGCCAGGCTTAGTTTACTTACCCTGCAATATAAAAAGGATGAGGGGGGATTGGCACTACCACATGCTAGATTGTATTTCTTGGCTTCGCAGCTCCAACACTTGGGTGGTTGGGGGTCTGATGATCCCCTGGACCCGATACGTAGGATACTTGATGACATTGTCGCCCCGGACACAGCATTGTCCAGGTTGGAAGCAGGCTTCCCTCATATGGACAGGAGTTCCCCAACTATTATATTACTGAATACTCTATGGTCCCATGTTAAACGACTGCTACAAATACGTGGTTTTCTTGGTCTCACCCCTATTTGGCGGAATGCTAACTATGGCGAGCTTTTTAAGCTCAAGGGATTTGGTAATTGGAGAAGGAGCGGCCTCCGGTACCTCTCACAGCTGTATAGTGGCCGGGTGCTGAAGTCCTTCATGGAAATACAGGCTGAGTTTGGCATACCGCGTAGGGACTTTCTTAAATACTTACAGTTACGACATGCGCTACAGGCGCAAGCCCGCAGTATGCAGCTTTGCCTGACGGACCATGCTGTAGTACATGGGATATTCATGCAAACTGAACGAAAGGGTATATCTAGGGGGTATGACATGCTTCTTGATGCAATGCAAGACCCGGCACATCTCCCATGTCGGCAGAAGTGGGAGGCAGACCTGGGGTCTATGGACGCGGAGACCTGGAACCTTTGCTTGTCCTCCGCTCCGTTGGTGTCGGTCTCGGCCTCCCATAAACTCTCCCATCTATATCTACTGCATAGGGTTTATAGAACGCCAGTTAAACTGCACAGCTGGGGTGTTAGGGAATCACCCCTTTGCCCAAAATGTATGCGGGACCATGAGGATCTCCTGCATATGTTCTGGAGGTGCCCAAAACTAAAAAGATATTGGGATGAGATCCTCGACACTATCTCTTCTGTATTCTCTGTTCGTATTCTGCGGTGTCCCTTGGTCTGCCTGTTGGGGGCCCTAGATGAAGAATCGTTAACGCCTTCGGCTCATACTGCCATTATTCGGTTATTATATGTAGCCAGAAAATAGCACGATTGTGGATAACACACAGGGTTCCCACCAGGCAGCAATGGACGGACCAAGTGAACCAGATGCTGATCAGGGAAAAAATAACATACCAACACAGAAACGCACCGCACAAATTTAAATGCTATTTGGCAGGGATGGCTCAAGGTTCCGGGGCTAGCCCCCCACCAACTTATACAGGACAGACTTTTACAGGGCTGAATGTGGGTCCAGGGGCATGTGCATGGAGGCACATAGACAATCTTAAACTCTTCATGGGGCTAATCCTATGTCTCTCCCTTTCCCGGCATTTATGAGGGGTAAGAGGAGGGACCAGCAGGACTAGGTAAAGGGATGCTGGACGTTGTGCATAACACTGTACTTGTATAGCTGTTCCAAAATGCAATATGGTCTCAGAGAGAATGCCACTTTTTGTTTATGTTCTTGGTTTATTTTTCTTATTTTTAAGTTTTAATGGCACTTCCTATGCCTCAGCTGTCTACAAACCGGGTCAATTTGTACTTTGTATTTCCAGTATTCCTTTAGCCGTAAAAACCAATACTGCTGTACGACTGTATTTCCTGTCTATGTTTGGTTTGTACCATATATGTTTTGCAATAAAAACTTATTTGATTTAAAAAAAATGTGTGTGTCAATGTTGTATGTGTTTATAAGCGTGTCAGGACCTTATGGGGTAAAGGACCACGCAAAGCCACAGATGGACTCTGGTGGCAAAAAAGCGCCCTGAAGCGATTCAGTTCGCATAGGTAGCGCTATACAAGTCACTCACTCACTATGTGCCCGACTCCAGCACTTCCTCTGTTTTTGATGTGGGTGCTGAGCATTGTCTGTGTGGTGTTGCCGCCACTCCTCGGGTGCTCACAAGGTGTTTGCTCTGGATCTGGCGTAGTTACGTCAGTGGGGGTTTGCGGTCCTGGGCTGCCTGGACTATCTTCTGCGAGTCATCAACTACCCCGAGGGGCAACGTAGCTCCTATACTGACCTTGACAGATTTCAGTTGGCTTTTATACTATCTGAAGTCTTTGGCCCTTTCCAGAACATTGGATTATCTGAGCCTGATTCGGGCTTCAGCTCTGACCAGAGTGTTTCTTCCTCTGGACAAACTCTAGAAGTTGTATGCTGCGTTTTTTCATTTACTGTTGTCCGGCAGGTGGGCCTCCCTGCGGACCTGCATGTGGGTGTTTGAGTATGATGGTATCTATCTTTTTTGAGGCAATTCCATTTGCACAGTTCCATACAAGCTCCCTTCAGGGAGATCCTGGCATAATGGAACAAGTGCCTGAGGTCTCTGGACAATCTGATTCGGCTGAGCCAGGAAACCGGAGGTTCCCTGGTCTGGTGGCTTTGCTCTCCAGTTCTTAGGTGGGGTGAATCCTTTCTTTCCCCTTGCTTTGCGAACAGGGTGGCCACCAATGCCAGTCTGTCTGGGTGGGGAGATGTCCTGTGTCATGGGGCGGAGCTCTGCTCAAGGTGGTTGGACGCTGGTGGAATCTGGACTACCGAGCAATAGCCTGGAACTTCGAGTGATCAGACCATATCTCTATCATGGATGGATCGACTTCGGGGGCTTCCGGTATGGTTCCAGTCAGACAATGCAGTGGTTTATATCATGTTGACAACCCTGGCAGTTGTCTGTATCCTCCGGTGGGCAGAACTTCTCGTTCCGGCCCCCTTCGATGTACACATTCCAGGAGTGGAATACTGACAGTCGGATGTCTCAGTCATTAGGGTTGGGCCAAGGGGTGGGCCCTTCACTGGGCCGTGTTTCATTGGATGTGTCTCTGATGGGCATTCCTGAGAGGTAGACCTGTTTTGCGTCCTCGTTAATCAGGACCGTACCAAGGTTTCTGGCAAGATCACAGGATCCTCTGGTGGGCTCCTCAATCGCTCTGGAGGCCCATGGGGCTGGGGATGTTTGCGCTATGCCTTTTCCTCCTCTCCAGCTTCTGCTGTGGCTACTGTCCTAAGGGCCGTTCTTCACTCTGCTTTAGAGTTGCTGGTTTTAATGGCCTGGCTGTGATGGGCCAGGTACTGCAGTTCCGACGCTGCTGATGGCTGTGGAGTCTACCTCTAGGAGGTTCTACCTCCGGATGTGGAAAGCGCATATATCCTGGTGTGAGTCACCAGGCATTATTATCATTCTTTCTCGGTGGCTCCAAGTCCGACCTCCCTTAACGGGGATGCTCCTCAGGTGCCATCAAGGGCCAGGTGTTAGCCTAGGGTGGTCTTCAGCATCCCCTGGTCTCGCACTCCCTAGTGCGTACTTTATTTATTTATTTATTTATTTATTTATTATTCAAGGGGTTTATCTATTTCCTCCGTTTGTGGTCTCTTCTACTGCCATGGGATCTGAATTTGGTGATTCCGGTTCTCCAGAAGTCTCTCACAATATTACAGATTACACTGCTTACTCTCTCGGAAGGTGGCCTCTTGGTGGCCATCACCTCTGCTTGCAGGGTGTCGGAAATGGTAGAGTTATCACGTCGTACACCGTACCCAGGGTTATACAAGGTTATGGTAGTTCTTCGTCCTTTTCCATCGTTCTTGCCTCGTTTTTCCATTTGAATAAAGACAGTGCGTTGCCTGCCTTGTGTCCCTGGTCAACACATCCTAGGGAATTTTCCTCATCTGACCTGGATGTGGTTTGGGGGATCCGGATGTATTTGGCAGCCACTGCCACTGAATCTTTTTGGAGGTTAGCCTTGCTGTGATCATGGACAGGCCAAGAAAGAGGCTGTCTGCTTCTTCTGCGACTATTTCTGGATGCATTGAACAGGTGATGACTCTGGCCTATTCTGTCGGGGATTGATTTCCTCCTTTCCCTGTTATGGCACATTCTTCTTGGGCGCTTAGTGCTTCTTGGGCCTTCTGTCATCAACCGTCCGTTGCGCAAGTTTCCATGGTGGCCAATTGGTCGTCGGTGTACACTTTCACAACGTTCTATGAAGTGGATCTGTTACCATCTGCTGATGCCTCGTTTTGCAGGCTGCTGTTTAGAGGGTCTATTCCCTCCTTGAAGGGATATTGTTAAGGTTGGGCTCCAGATTGTTCTGATGTTTAGCTCCTGTTACCTGGTTGGCTGTTGTGTTAGTCTTAGGATTTTTCGTTGTCCCACCCCCTCATGTTTGGCACTGCTTGGAACATCCTTATGGTGCTGAATAATGGAGCCCTGTGTCTGTCAACGAACGAAAGAGAAAATTGAATTTTTGGCTTGAAGTAAAATTAATTTCTCTGAGTTCATTGACGGACAATGCACCCACCCCCTCTAAGGAGTTTTAATACTTCTGACACTGCTTGTTACTAAACTGAAGGCCTATAGCAGAGAGGAGGGTGTATACCACCGCCCATAGGCGTAGCCAAGTCCTCTTCTTTTTTTATTTTCTTCTGTATAGTGTCCTATTCCTCTAGGGGGTGGAATAACCCTATGTTTCTGAATAATGGAGCGCTTTGTCTGTCAATGAACTCAGAGAAATGGATTTTATGGTAAATCAAAAATTCTTTTTTTACGTTTTTTTAGCAGTGACCCTAGAGAATAAAATGGCAGTTGTTGCAATATTTTGTCACACTGTATTTGAGCAGCAGTCTTTCAAACGCAATTTTTTTGGGGAAAAAATACACTTCAATTAATAAAAAATAAAAAAATCTGTTAAGTTGGCCCAATCTTTTTGTATACTGTGAAAGGTGATGTTGCGCTGTGAGAATCGTGATCTTTATTCTAAGCAAAAAAAATTGTGATTCTCATTTTAGCCAGAATCATGCAGCTTTCCCATGTACTGTATATAGTAGTAACAGGCATACTTTGCAGAATATACAGTCTACAGTTTGTATAATCCATTTTTTAAAAGCATGGGGTAAAAAAAAAAACTCCCCTTGGTAAATCCAGCAACGATCTGATACTGCATCTGTTCCCTGCTGCCTCTGCACTGAGAACAGAGCGATCAAAGAGCACTGATTGCTCAGTCCCCCCGCTCTGAGCAGAGTGTCATTCATCAGCTCTCTGCTCTACCCCTCCAGCGCTCACTGGAGCACTGAGTGGTGAAGGGAGCAGCAGCGGCTGGCTCAGTCTCCCAGCAGCTCACTGAGAGGCTAGGTCAGCTACTTGTCCAGGCATCTGATGGATCATAACTGTAAATTTGGGATCGATCCAGCATCGGTACCGGCTGAGTGACAGCAGACAGCGAAATTTGCCCGCTCTCGGCTGAAAATAGGTCACAGGAGTGCAGAACAAGCTGCACTCTTGTGATCCATAGGACAAATAGGGCCAAAATGTTTTAGCCATACTTTTCCCTTAAGTAGATGTAAGGAAGGTGAGCCGTTAGAGGTTTTTTTTTTTTTTTTTTTTTTTTTTTGTATATTCAGATTTGTATATTTATCTGAATGTTGTGTTTCCTAGACACGGGGCAGGTTTTACGGTGTGATGCGATTGTGGACATAATTAATGAGATTCAAATTGTATCGACTACAAGAGAACTTTTTCTGGAGGACTCTCCCCTGGAGCTAAAAATACAAGCTTTAGACTCTGAAGGTAAGAGAGCCTACTTCAGTTTAGATCTGCATTGTAAGGCGCCTTGTAATGTACACTAAAATGTTCCGTGTTTTCTTTACAACCAGGTAACACATTCAGCACGTTAGCTGGGATGGCCTTTGACTGGGCAGTAATGAAGGATACAGAAATGGATGGTTACGCTGATTCACATAATACCTTGAGGTAAAGGGGCAAATTTTAAAAAGCTTTACCACTTTAAAGGTACTGTGATGGGGCAACACATATAGGCAAAATTACGTACATGTGATTTTGCCTGCTCTGGTTTAGGTGTGCTTCGCGCCCCACCTGACACAATATCAACAAAGCTGTTATGAATTCATAACAGCTATGTTTCATATGCTGTGAGTGGTCCACAGCTCATGGTACCTGGGCCAATCACCGCACCCTGTACCATGTGAATAGCTGTAGCCAATCACACATAAATGTAACCTATTCATGATAGTTGAAAACTTTGCTGTTACAATGGAGATCATTCTAATAGAAAGTGTAAAAAAAAAAATTAAATAATCCCTGATCACCCTCCCTTAACACTATTACAGTGTTACTATGGTGACACTGAACTACTCTGATGAAAGTATGTTTAAAAAAAAAAAAAAAAAGTTCAATATAATAACTAACATAATGCATTTGAGGGCCTTAACAAATGAGATGGGCCATCAGTACATCAGAATTGATCTTTTTTCAAATATACTGTATATACCATAGTTTGTAGGCGCTATTCCTTTCACGTAAACCAATTTATACTTATTGGTTTTTTTTTGTTTGGTTTTTTTTTTTTTTTAAACCAGAGTCAGTTTTGGTCTAAATTTTATGACAAAATTGGATTTTGTTGGATATGTTTTATAACAGTAGAAATCCCCCCCCCCCCCCAAATATTTTCAGTTTTTTATTCCTGTTGCAAAAAATAACCCAGTGGTGATCAAATGCCCCCAAAACAAAGCTGTATTAGTGTGAAAGAGTGGTAAGAAAATGTAATTTGAATAAACAGAAAAAAGTAATTATTTTACTGTGCTCTAAGTAAAGTTCATGTGTATCCATAAACATCAATTCAATGACAAGTGAATAAAGTGCTATAAAGTTCCAAAGAATTCAATGTAAATAAAATAAAGTCCCATGAACACTCTGTGGTATCCAAAACGCTTCTGTGATCAAAGCTATGATTAAGCACTGTTAGTGTGAAACGTGTCAGCTCTTCTGTCCGTTCTGCTATGATATGGTTTTGTGATAATATCCTTCATGAATAAAGGTCAATTTTTGGAATGCGGCTGTCCAGAATCTTTTTCTCATTCTCATCGCTATATGCATTGCCAGCACCTGTGGCTTTGAATCTAGAGGAAAGGTTCTTTCCTGTCTGACCTAACTGGAGCGGTGATATCTCTCTGTGATGAAAGTACTCGTGACTTTGAGGCCTCATAAACACTATCAGATTTACTGCTGATTCTTTTTCCTTCAGATTTACCAAAACCATATAATATGAGGTCAAACTTTAGGAGTTTCAATTTGTATGCAATCAGGCAGGCCCTTGCACTACATGATTTTGGTAAATCTGAAGATAAAAATCAGCAGAAAATCTGATGACGTGTATGGGGCTTAAGTGTCTTCTCTTCACCAACATTCATATGTGCATCCAATGCACCAGAGCATGTTTACCTCCCCCCCCCCCCATTACAGGTTGTCAAAGACAGCAAGATTAAATATATCTTATATATCTTATATATATATATATATATATATATATATATATATATATATATATATATATATAATTAAATGTATAGCTTGTCCAAGCTTCCCTCTCCAGACATCAATGCTGAATGACCTCAGACAAGATAACCTGATTGAGTCGACTGGGCTCCCGCTGACTCCTTTTATATAGTAGCCTTGCTGGAGATACCCCCCTATTGACTTAATATCCAAGTATATTAATATTTAGATACATTTACAATCCCCTGTCTCTAGATCAGTGATTCTCAACCAGGTTTCCATGGAACCCTAGGGTTCCTCCAAAGTTTGCTAGGGGTTCCTTCAGCAATGGGCAATTTCTGCTTCTCAGATAAGTTCCCACCGACTCCATTGATCTTTTTAGCTATCTGTAAGGAGGTAATTCTTCCCAATGACCACAAGTGTAAGGACCATTCTTCCCACTGACCATCACACTATATTGTATGATGAGTTGAAGATTTCTAATTTTTAGCAGGGGTTCCCTGAGACCGGAGAACTATTTCAAGGGTTCTTCTGTGTTGAAAGGGTTGAGAAAGGCTGCTCTAGATACATTTACAATCCCCTGTCTCTCTGGACATATCTGGTTAATTCTGTCACCATAGCGTTCAGCGTTTATAACTGCCTACGAATCCAGGAGCAGCATCAGTGATATTCGCCCTGGGCTGTCTTCCTCTCCAAGAGTATATACTGTATTCAATCTTGTTGTCTTTGACTACCTGTAATGGGGGGTCAACATGCAGTGGTGAGTAGGATGCACATATGAATGTTGGTGAAGAGAAGACACTTAGTCACAGGTGCTTTGATCACAGTACCACAGAGTGTTCATGGGACTTTATTTTATTTACGTTGAATTCCTTGGAAGGTCGTAGCACTTTATTCACTTGTCACTAAATTGATGTTTATGGATGCATATGCACTTTACTTAGAGCGCAGTTAAATAATGACTTTTTTCAGTTAATTCAAATTAAATTTTTTTTACCACTCTTTCACACTTAATACAGCATTCTTTTGAGGGTATTTGATCACCACTGGGTTATTTTTTGCAATGGGAACAAAAAAGACTGAAAACATTTGGGGGGGGAGGCAATTTCTACTGTTATAAAATGTATCCAATAAAATCTAATTTTGTCATAAAATTTAGACCAAAATTTACTCTGCTACATGTTTTTGGTAAAAAAAAAAAAAAATACCTGTGTGTGTGTGTGTGTGTGTGTATGTATGTATGTATGTATGTATGTATGTATGTGTGTGTGTGTGTGTGTGTGTGTGTGTGTGTATATATATATATATATATATATATATATATATATATATATATATATATATATATATATATATATATATAGTTTAAAAAAAAAAAATAGGTTTAAACTTAATTTAATCATTTTAATTTAAATGTTAAAAAAAAAAAATATATATATATATATATCATTTTGATATTTGGGGGTTATTTAGCCTCTGTGTAGAGCACTCCAGTGAGCAGAGTCCACGCCAATTATGCCATTTAAGGGCTTGTTGGCCCACTTTTACTAAAAGTAAAAGAAACAAGTCCCATAACAGGAGGGTTCAGTCTCACACCAGTAACAAACAAATAAACAGAAGAATACCAAGCCACCTGGCTCTCCTCAGCAATACCGCCATTCAGGCTTACACTTCAGCCCTCTTATCCCTATAACAGAGATGTCGTACAACTACTGTACCTCTTTTTATCTTCTTTGCTGCTCAGCCCACAGCTTTGGGCCCTCTGGCTATACCATGCAGACATGCATGCTTCTCCCTTGCTTGCCTGGACTCCTCGGGAGGGTTGAGCCCAGAACCATGGTCTTGGCTCTGTTATAAGCCCAGGACCCACCTGTGCAATCAACCAGCCAGACTTCTGGCTGTTCCCAAAACCCGGTCCCAGGATTGGAGATTGTCCCACCCATAACACTATGGAATCTCCAGGCTCCAGACCCCAAACTGGATTTTTGAAAACAATGAGGAAACTGAAAAGCCAGTTTCCTCTCAAACAAACAACTCCCCTGGAGCCCCTCAACCTGCCTGGTTGAGAACCCTGCATCCTTCCTCTGGTGGGGTACCATACTACACATATATATATATATATATATATATATATATATATATATATATATATATATATATATATATATTAGTGGTGTGAAAAAGTGTTTGCCCCCTTCCTCATTTCCTGTTCCTTTGCATGTTTGTCACACTTAAGTGTTTCGGAACAGCAAACCAATTTAAACAATAGTCAAGGACAACACAAGTAAACACAAAATGCAATTTGTAAATGAAGGTGTTTATTATTAAAGGTGAAAAAAATCCAAACCACCATGGCCCTGTGTGAAAAAGTGATTGCCCCCTAAACCTAATAACTGGTTGGGCCACCCTTAGCAGCAACAACTGCAACCAAGCATTTGCGATAACGTGCAATGAGGCTTTTACAGCGTCCTGGAGGAATTTTGGCCCACTCATCTTTGCAGAATTGTCCTAATTCAGTTACATTAGAGGGTTTTCAAGCATGAACGGCCTTTTTAAGGTCATACCACAACATCTCAATAGGATTCAGGTCAGGACTTTGGCTAGGCCACTCCAAAGTCTTCATTTTGTTTTTCTTCAGCCATTCGGTGGTGGACTTGCTGGTGTGTTTAGGATCATTGTCCTGCTGCAGAACCCAAGTTCGTTTCAGCTTGAGTACACGAACAGATGGTCGGACATTCTCCTTCAGGATCTCTTGGTAGACAGCAGAATTCATAGTTCCTTTTATCACGGCAAGTCTTCTAGGTCCTGAAGCAGCAAAACAGCCCCAGACCATCACACTACCACCACCATATTTTACTGTTGGTATAATGTTCTTTTTATGAAATGCAGTGTTCCTTCTACGCCAGATATACTTGGACACACATCTTCCAAAGAGTTCCACTTTTGTCTCATCGGTCCACAGAATGTTGTCCCAAAAGTCTTGGGGATCATCAAGATGTATTGTGGAGAAATTGAGACGAGCTTTGATGTTCTTTTTGCTCGGCAGTGGTTTTCTCCTTGGAACTCTGCCATGCAGGCCATTTTTGCCCAGTCTTTTCCTGATGGTGGAGGCATGAACGCTGACCTTAACTGAGGCAAGTGAGGCCTGCAGTTCCTTGGACGTTGTTGTGGGGTCTTTTGTGACCTCTTGGATGAGTCGTCGCTGCGCTCTTGGGGTAATTTTGGGCGGCCGGCCACTCCTGGGAAGGTTCACCACTGTTCCATGTCTTCGCCATTTGTGGATAATGGCTCTCACTGTGGTTCGCTGGATTCCCAAAGCTTTGGAAATGGCTTTATAACCCTTTCCAGACTGATAGATCTCAATTACTTTCTTTCTCAATTGTTCCTGAATTTCTTTTGGGTCTCGGCATGATGTGTAGCTTTTAAGGATCTTCTGGTGGACCTTACTGTGTCAAGCAGCTCCTATTTAAGTGATGCCTTGATTGTGAACAGGTGTGGCAATAATCAGGCCTGGGTGTGGCTAGAGAAATTGAACTCAGGTGTGGACAACCACAGTTATAGTATGTTTTAACAAGGGGGGCAATCACTTTTTCACACAGGGCCATGATGGTTTGGATTTTTTTTTCACCTTTAATAATAAACACCTTCATTTACAAATTGCATTTTGTGTTTACTTGCGTTGTCCTTGACTATTGTTTAAATTGGTTTGATGTTCCGAAACACTTAAGTGTGACAAACATGCAAAGGAACAGGAAATGAGGAAGGGGGCAAACACTTTTTCACACCACTGTATGTATATGTGTGTGTATATATGTGTATATGTATATATATATATATATATATATATATATATATATATATATATATATATATATATATATATATATATATATATATATATATATATATATATATATATATATAGTGTGTTTATGTGAGACTAATAGTGTTTACAAACTATGGTATATACAGTATATTGGAAAATTTATCAATTCTGATGTACTGATGCCAATCTCATTTGTTAAGGTCCTCAAATGCTAGGAAATTCTTTGGAAATCGACTTTATTCAGTTGTCACTAATTTGATGTTTATGGATGCTCATACACTCTATTTGGAGCGCAGTTAAATAATTCATTTTTTTCAGTTTATTCATGTTTAACCACTTGCTTACTGGGCACTTAAACCCCCCTCAGTCCCAGACCAATTTTCAGCTTTCAGCGCTGATGCATTTTGAATGACAATTGCGCGGGCATACAACACTGTACCCAAATGAAATTTTGATCATTTTTTTCCCACAAATAGAGCTTTCTTTTGGTGGTATTTAGTTACAGCTTGGAGTTTTATTTTTTGCTAAACAAACAAAAAAAGATGCAAAAAAAAAATCATGTTTTAATAGTTTGTTATAAAATTTTGCCAACGGGTCATTTTTCTCCTTCATTGAAGTGCGCTGATTAGGCGGCACTGATAGGCTGCACTGGTGGGCACTGATGGGCTGCACTGGTGGGCACTGATGGGCTGCACTGGTGGGCACTGATGGGCTGCACTGGTGGGCACTGATGGGCTGCACTGGTGGGCACTGATGGGCTGCACTGGTGGGCACTGATGGGCTGCACTGGTGGGCACTGATGGGCTGCACTGGTGGGCACTGATGGGCTGCACGGGTGGGCACTGATGGGCTGCACGGGTGGGCACTGATGGGCTGCACGGGTGGGCACTGATGGGCTGCACGGGTGGGCACTGATGGGCTGCACGGGTGGGCACTGATGGGCTGCACGGGTGGGCACTGATGGGCTGCACGGGTGGGCACTGATGGGCTGCACGGGTGGGCACTGATGGGCTGCACGGGTGGGCACTGATGGGCTGCACGGGTGGGCACTGATGGGCTGCACGGGTGGGCACTGATGGGCTGCACGGGTGGGCACTGATGGGCATAGTTAAGGTGGCACTAATAGGCACAGATAAGGCGGCACTGGTGGGCAAAGATGGGCACAGATAAGATGGCACGGATGGGTACGGATGGGCACCACTGATAGATAGGACTGATGGGCTCTGATAGGTGGCTCTGATAGGTGGCTCTGATGGGTGGCTCTGATGGGTGGCTCTGATGGGTGGCTCTGATGGGTGGCTCTGATGGGTGGCTCTGATGGGTGGCTCTGATGGGTGGCTCTGATGGGTGGCTCTGATGGGCGGCACTGACGGGGGGCACTTACTTTTATTAAGTGGGGCACTGCAGGGGGCAGGTGGGCACTGTCAGGGGGCAGATGGTCGCTAGCAGGGCTGGCCGTGATCGGGACTGATGTCCCGATCACGGCCGCTGGTGATTGGCTTTTTTTTTTCTCCTCGCGCTGTCAGCGCGAGGAGGAATAATAGCCGATTACCGGCTTCGTTATATCACATGATCAGCTGTCATTGGCTGACAGCTGATCACGTGATAAGGGGTCGGGATCGACCCCTTGCACGGATCGGTGATCAGGCGAGTCTCATGGACTCGCCGATCACAGAGCGCGCCGCGCGCGCCTCTCAGGGGGCGCGCACGGCGCTCGTACACGGGACGACGTCAATAGACGTAGTCCCGGAAAAGGAGATCCGCGCTGTAGCCGTCAATTGACTATAGCGCGGATCTCAAGTGGTTAAGCTATTTTGTGTTTATAATGTGCAGCTCTTTTGTTTGTTATAGACCTTGTATATTGATACTAGCACATTTGCGCAGGTATTGGGTTAAATACACTTGCATAGCTTCACAAAAATGTAATTTGCCTACAGTTTTGCATGACCGTGCAATTGTCAGTTAAAGTAGTGCAGTGCTGAATAGCAAAAAATCCTGTTCATGAAGTAAGTCGGTCGGAAGGTAAAACCTTCCCGAGCTGAGGTGGTTAAAACAAATTGGTCAAAAGCTCAGTTTTTGAATTGTATTATGCCACTTATTTTATCTGATGCTTTCAAAAGGTGTCCTGCTATAACTGCTTGCCGAGCACTTTGCGTAGTAGTGCAGTAGCAGAGTGGCTCTCCTGCACTGGATCACTTATCTAGTAAGTGATCCAGCACATCCAGGTAAGGGGCATGCTGGCGGTGCTGTTATTGGTCACAGCACAAACCGATCAGCATGTGCCTTCCAGTGGTTGACTGCTGATCGGTGAAGATGACAACAGGGCAGAGTTCTGTGAATGTCAACCATACAGAGCTCTGTCCTGTCAGCGGGAATGTGCCGGTTTTTGTTTACCTGTAAAGCAAGGAATAAAAACCGGCACATCACTTAGTAAAAATGGCTTGACTGCGCCAAGCACGATAAGGCACACAGTTAACCCTTTAATTGCGCTGGATGTTAACCCCTTCCCAGCCAGTGTCAGTACAGTCACTGTGTATTAGCACTAATCATTGTATTACTGGTTCCTACAAAGTGTCAAAAGTGGTAGTTGCTGATCACCACCATTACTAGTATAAAACAAAAAAAAATCCATTATTTATACCATAGTATGTAGACATTATAACATTCGTGCAAATGAATCAATATTTTTTTAATGGATTTTTTTTTCCATAGTTGCAGATCTGTGATCATTTCGAAAAGATCAAAGTTCTCTTGCGGGCAAAAGGTCAAACCTCTGGATAATATTTGGGTTTCTGCTTGAGTTAAATGATACGATGAAAGGTTAATTGTTTGGTTGGGTCCGTATGATATGCGGGCCAAGCCCTCTCCCATTTTTGTTTATCTGGGGGGGAACGGGGCCCCCGTGTGGACTTAAAAGGTTTCTGTGTGGCTAGCTTGGGTTTGCCTGTGAGATGAGAAATATGACTGATGCTACATGGAGCATCAGACAAAGAGAACCTAATAAACTCATCCCCATATATATCGTGTGCCATTCTGCCTCACAATGGGTGGAGTATGTCGGATGGTGTAGCCTGTCCATATTCCAAATCTGCGTATACAGTGCATTTTTTTTTTAGTTGTCCTGTTCTAGTGAGCCTCTATCTTTACGGCTGCTTTTTTTGTTTTCCACGTCCACACTGGGGGAAATTCTGACTGGGGCCTGTGTAAGGTGAAATCTTAGATTTCACTGTACCATTGTATTCTCTAGGTTGATACATTTTTTTTTTTTTTTAGTTTGTATATTACTAGTGCTCCATTTATATGCTTGTCCCTCGACGAACGCTGTCTTGTCTCTACAAAATTTAACCTCCTTTTTCTTTAATATGTTCTTATTGAAGGCTGACAAACTATTAGATTCGTTTGTGCCTCCAGATATTGAGCATGTTTAGAAAAAGGAGCCAAGGCTAATTCTAGTTTGCTAATCTCAGTGTAATCTGTCTCTTGTACTCCTTGCTCAAAATGGCCATCATTTCTTGTGAACATGATTTAAAATTTTCTTCCCATTCCCTTTTGCACTCCCCACTGATCGGAGTTTGGTAAGATCGGCACACGTAACCCAAAAGGGTTAATTTTGCATTGGTGTATCTATCAAAGGACTTGGTATGCCAAAATAATGCAGACTTTTTTTATAAAGCTCTACAAAGTTTAAGAAAGAGGGACAAAATTTGAGTTTCAATCTGAGCCCCCTGTTCAAATCCTTTCATATTCGGACATAAGACTATCCCATTCATCACCTTGAAAACTACTCATAGCGTATGAATTATTTAACAGTAAATAAAATGTATAACAAACCAATAATGCAAAGCTCATATCTAAACTCTTATGTGTCAAAGGGGGAGAAAGGAAGAAGAGGTGTTTAACCACCCAAAATTAATATGAATCTAATTTGTGTGCAGCGTAGCTTGACCAATCAATTGTCAGTTAAAATAACACTGTGCCAAAAAACAAAAAAATGCCCAGGTCATGAAGGGGGGTAAATCTTCCGGAGGTAAAGTGGATAATTGCAGGGGGATTGACAATTCAAGAGAATATCTGTTTTGGTTCTGTCTTTTAACCCATTCACCGCTAGGCTCGCAGCTGGGGAGCGCAGGAAGGGGTCACTAGCGGTTGGGGGGCATTTTAGCAGCTAGACTTGGTCAGCTGTAGGTCCTGTCAGCAAAAAAGGGGTTAAAGTGAATGTTTTGGCATTTTGACATTTTTTCTTTGTGTTGTGGAATACATCCAGTGATTTGTACAGTGATTTCTCCACTGATTATAACTAATAAGAGGAGATTTGGTCTGTTAGGAGTATCCCTATAAAGGAAGATTAGCCTTTTTGTTTTACCAAGGCCAGCTAACTTTAAAGTATAACTAAAGGCAAAACTTATTAGTAGTATTATTGCTGTCTGTGCCCCATTAAGGAGATTCACCCTCTCTAATTGTTCTGTTTACCATTATTATTGACAGTGACTGGAGCAGGTACGACTCAAGAAATTCCTTTTATTTGCAGGGATTGCCTCTCACTTGTTTGGCTATGGGACAGGAAATCTCTGCAGTGGGACACAAATGGCGGAAAAAGTCTGGCAGGGGTTATAACCCTCCCTTGCTCTATCCAAAATGAAAAAAGTTTTGCCTATAGTTCTTTCAATCAAATGCTTTTTAATAATGACAAAAAAAGTGGTTTCTTTTTGCTTCCTCTTTCATATGGCCATCATTCCCTGTGAATAGTATGCAGTTAACTGTACAGCATATAGCTTTGCAGTGTGTTTTTTAATTTTTTTTCCCCAGTTGTAACTATTTCTGTGTAAATATTTTATGTTAAAAGCTTTTGCACTTATTAATGGGGGTTTTCAGAAACAACGTTAAAGAGGAACTGCAGTTTGCTCATGTAATTTGTAATAAAAACATCTTTGCCATTGCTCTCTAATCACTTTGCTTATTATTTGATATATACAGTGATTCTATACTTGCCAAATATGCTGAAGAAATCTCCCTCCACTGAGTACCTGCAGCCATTTTAACTGTGGGCAGCTGAAGCTGCTGCCTGTTCACTTCCTGGATTTAGACAGACACACACAGGCACACCTGCAGCTCTCATTGGCCCTCTTATGACTCACCTCCCTCCCTGTCAAACTCTCACTAGAGTAAAAAGAGAGCTGTGCATGTCATAAGCCTAGGCTTTTTACCAGACAAACAGGAAGTGGGATGTATAAGGTATTTACTGGCAGGAAAATAAATGTTTTTTTACTATCCAAAGTTAAAACAAGGGCAGAAGATTTAATAGATGGAAAGATGAAAAAATTACAGTTTGTTTTAAAACTGTTCTCTGAATGGGTAACCTACAGCAATAGATCAAAGGCACTTTCATCCCAAACAAATAGGATTTTGGAAGAATAAGCAAAAGGGATTTGTATGTTGCCACAAAACAGAAATTATTGTAAAAACCTTTTTTAGTTCGATACAAAATGTTTAAAAAGAACATGTCATAAACGCGTTTTGTACATATACAACATAAATACAGATACCGTATCAATCACAATGCTTGTTGAGCAACAAGCATTGTGATCGATACAGTATCTATTTTTGTAGATGTACAAAGCTCTTTTATGAAATGTTCTATTGGACAGCAATTGCTTCTGTTCTTTTTAAAACCGTTTGAGTCCAAATAAGAATGTTTTTACAATAACTCCTGTGTTGTGGCACCATAAAATCCCTTTCTCTTACTCTACAAAATCACATTAACTGTTGTCAATAGACTGACATGGATAGCTATTATGGTATAGGCATTTATTAAAAGCAAGCATTAAATTATACAATTTTCTTTTCCTTTAACCATGGGTTCTTGCTAAATTTCGATCTGTCTGACCAGCTCTGATTTTTGCAGAAGTGCCTGTGAGTTGTGTTCTATTATCTTTGTGGGTATTTGTGTTCAGGGAAACTTATACAGACAGGCTAGTGATTTCATGCTCACCACCCAATAACATGCAAGAAAATTACTGCTAGCAAGCCTTTTGTTTTATCTTTTTCTTTTTGGCAAAGCACAAGTACACACACATAGACACGGTTGGTTTGCAAAGAAATATATAATTTTTAATTTCTATAAAAGAGCAAGATCTTTTTAGGCCCCATTCACATCTGAGCGGCATGCGTTTTTGGAGCAACACTATTCACTTAAACAACCTGTAGTCCTCTCCTAAGTCGCCTTATAGTAGCTCCTGTACTTTTTTGGGGGGGCTTTTTTCTGGTGACAAATTGCAGATTTCCTTTAGAGCATTTAGGGTGCCTGTACAATGGCATTAATACCCACATTTTTAGAGTACCGGGCAATTGTGGGCATAATTGTGTAATTCTGCCTACGATTCAGATGTGAATGGGGCATTACTCCTGCCATGTGTTCAGTATTCATCATCATCATTTACTACTAAAATAGACTATAAATGTTTATACTTGCAGGATTTTGAAATTTTTGGAATCCACCTATGTACCACCGGTCTATATCACAGAAATGGAGAAAGTTGCAAAGCAAGGTGACACTATCTTAGTATCTGGATTGAAAACCGGAAGCTCAAAACTCAGAGCAAAAATGTTGGAAACTGTCTATGAGGCAAGTCTTTGATATAATATTTGTGACACTTGTGCCATCACACTGAATGGGTCTCATGTAAATGCAGATTTTCTGTAGAGAGTTTGACTGCCAAAGGTCCTTAACTCCTACAGGAGAACAGATGGAAAAGCCAGGAGTCAAATATTCATTTTAATCAAGAAAACAATTTATCTGTTTTTTATTCCTGCTAATTTCTAGCCTACAGATGTCTTTGTTGCACTAGGCGTTATTGAAGGCATTTTAAAACTTTTATATTTCTGTTCTTATTTCCATTCAGTAGAAGAACCATAGTATTGTGTATTGATAGCCTGTATGTGAGGTGTATACGTTTTAGCACGGTGTGCCTTTGATATGTATGAAAAAGGAAAACCGAAAAGGACCATTATTGCTGGTTCACACCATGCGATCCGATTCCTGTGCGAGTGTGCAGATCGCACTGCGATATGCGGACGGATCTGGGGGTGTCAATAACATTTCATTGACACTCCCAGCCGTTCGCATAGGGCAGTGTGAACTGCCGGCGGGAGGCATGCGATGCGGGAAAACGCCACGGATTCGCGGCGTTCCCGCATCGCTGTGGTGTGAACTCAGCCTAAAGAGCCTTTAAATAGGTATTAAAGGCAGATTAAAAAAAAAAATAATAATTCAAACATGTCATACCTACAGCGTATATAAAAAGTCTAAAACGCCTGTTAAAATGTGAGGTTTCAGTGATATAAATAATGAGACAAAGATAAATCATTTCAGAACGTTTCCCACCTTTTTTATGTGACCTATAAACTGTACAACTGTTAAATCACAAACTGAAATCTTTTAGGTAGAGGGAAGTAAAACAAAATTAATATTGTTGCATAAGTGTGTACACCCTTAAACTAATACTTTGTTGAAGCACCTTTTGAGTTGATAATGGCACTATTTTTTTGGGTATGAGTCTATCAGCATGACACATCTTGACTTGGCAATATTTGTCCACTCTTCTTTGCAAAAACACTCCAAACCTGTCAGATTGCGGGGGCATCTCCTGTACAAAGTCCTCTTCAGGCCATCCCACTTATTTTCAATCAGATTCTGGTCTGGGCTCTGGCTGGGCTATTCTAAAACTGTAATCTTCTGGTGAAGCCATTCCTTTGTTGATTTGGATGTATGCTTTGGGTCGTTGTCATACTGAAAGATCAAGTTCCTTTTTCAGGCTTCTGCTAGAAAGCTGAACATGAAGTAATGTGCCAATATTTACTGGTATTTGGAACTGTTTATAATTTCCTCTACCTTGACTAAGGCCCCTGTTCCAGCTGCAAAATAAATGGCCCAAAGCATGATGCTGCCACCACCATGCTACCTTGTGGGCATGGCATTCTTTTGGTGATGTGCAGTGTTGTTTTTGTGCCAAACATATATCGTTTGGAACTACTGCCAAAAAGTTCAACCTTGGTTTCATTGGATCATACCACATTTTCCCACATTCTTTTGGGAGACTTCAGATGTGTTTTTGCAAAATTTAGCCAGGCTTGGATGTTTTTCTTCATAAAGAAAAGGCTCTTTTCTCTTGACTTGCCACTCTACCCATGAATGAAATGGAGAATGTCCCACGCTGATGGTCCTTATCCTGATACTATTGGCTGCTGCCTCCACCGTGACAGTACTAAGTAGGGTCTGAAGATGAAAAAAAAAAATATTGGAATAAGGTGGCTGTGGCGCTGCCAAATGTTAGTGTAATTATTTAAAATGACATGGGGCTATCCAATATTCAACGTGCAAATCCCAAAGCAATAAATTAAAAAACCTGTTAGATAAACGTGACACCTGCTATGGACTAGTCCTCCAATGACAAATTATCTCAAGTGCTCCTTAGGATATATAGTGCGACCTGTGCTATAAAGTGACTTGGTGCAATTAAATTTCATCAAATAATGCCAGTGCTAATATCATGCAATTTAAATGTCCACAAACGGAAAAATAGTTGATAATAGGAGGAAATATAAAAAATTTAAAATATAAAAATTAAAAAATATATAAACTGAGTGACTGTGCCTTCAATAAAAATCAAAAACAGTCTTTCACAATGAATCAAGGGACTCCAAACTGCTTTTCTCATATACAATTTTACCAGAGAATTCTCCCCACTAGGGGGTGTTGTGCATTTCTCAGCTTCACTGCTGTATTAGCTGGAACAGACCTTTAAATGTGTATGCCTCCTTGCAGCCCCTTCTCCTTGCTTTTAACTCAGTATATGTGGGAAGAAATTGAAACCTCCCATAGTGCAATAACGTTTTAACTAGTTTATTCATATAAAGTAAAAGTATGCACTTGGTGTGTAAAAATCAATAGCACAGTTAAAATGGGAAGTGCTGTCTCTTCTGCGTTCCACACTCATGTACTGGAAGTGACGTGATGAAGCTATGACTCTGACCTACGCGTTTCATCATCAAGACATCTACTGGATCGGCACCATATTGCTACACTTCCTGGTTTAAATAACACGTGGTAACCTAGCGACCACGTGACTTCGTCAGCCATTTTCTTGTAGACATTTGTTGCTTTCCATTCTTTATCATGGTATATGCCTTTAACCGCCATTTTTAGTTTGTTTTTTATGTTCTAATATAACAATTTAAATCCCCAATCATAATTTCAATTAGGAAAGCCAAGTTGGACAACTCAAAGCTTTAGTGGAAAGAAACTCCTATATGCGAGTTCCTCGGCCCTTTCACCCATACCCAGGTGCGTGCTAAAATGCTGCTCAGGGGACACCACGTGATATTCGCCCACATAGTACATAATATCCATATAAATACATTAAATTACATGAGTAATTATAATAAACTCCATTACATTTCCTATGTTTTATTAATAAACATTACTATTTAAAAAGAGGAATCTAAATGATTGAACAATATGTTGACTTTTTAACCACTTAAGCCCCGGACCAATTGTCAGCCTAAGGACCAGAGGTCTTTTTACAATTTCGCACTGCTTTAACTGGTAATTGCGCAGTCATGCAATGTTGTACCCAAAATAAATTTTGCATCCTTTTCTTCCTACAAATGGAGCTTTCTTTTGATGGTTTTTGATTGCCTTTGCGATTTTTATTTTTTACGATTATAGAAGGAAAAAGACTGAAAATTTTGAAAAAAAAAAAGATATTTTCTACTTTTTGTTATAAGAAAAATCGAATAAACTAAATTTTAGTCATACATTTAGGCCAAAATGTATTCAGCCACAGGTCTTTAGTAAAAAAAATGTCAATAAGCGTATATTGGTTTTCGCAAAAGTTATAGCGTCTGCAAACTAGAATACATTTTCTGGAATTTACACAGCTTTTAATTTATGACTGCCCATCTCATTTCTTGAGGTGCTAAAATGGCAGGACAGTACAAACCCCCCCCCAAATGACCCCATTTTGGAAAGTAGACACCCCAAGGAAACTGCTGAGGGACATGTTGAGCCCATTGAATATTTTTTTTTTTTTTGTCCCAAGTGATTGAATAATGGCACAAAAAAAAAAATTACAAAAAGTTGTCACTAAATTATATATTGCTCACACATGCCATAGTTATATGTGGAATCGCATCCCAAAATATATTCTGCTTCTCCTGAGTACGGGGATACCACATATGTGGGACTTTTTGGGAGCCTAGCCGCGTACGGCACCTCGAAAACCAATCGCTGCCTTCAGGATTTCTAAGGGTGCAAATTTTGGATTTCACTCCTCACTACCTATCACAGTTTCGAAAGCCATAAAATGCCAAAATAGCACAAAACCCCCCCAATGACCCCATTTTGGAAAGTAGACACCCCAAGCTATTTACTGAGAGGCATGTTGAGTCCCTGAAATATTTTAGATTTTGCCACAAGTTGCGGGAATATTACAAACTTTTTTTTTTGCACAAAGTTGTCACTAAATGATATATTGCTCACACATGCTATGGTCATAAGTTAAATTACACCCCAAAATAAATAGTATAGATCAGATATTGATCTGCTCAGATACTATACCACTACAGGAGGTGTATGCTTTGCGCGTGGGTGTTAGTGGTACTGGCACCAACCTAGCGCTGCCTGGGGCGACGCAGACCCTGACCCTAAAACCTAATTGATATCACCCGCCGGGTGATCAGGGGGTTAAACCTTTATTGGGTAATAAATGGTGGGTGCCCTGATGCTATAAAAAGCAAACTAACTAACCAGAGTCACCCGTAACACTTATACGGTGATCACTGGTGAAAGGGTTAACTAGGGGCAATCGTGGTTAAAATCTTTATTAGGTAGTATATGGGGGTACCTAACGCTATAAAAACCTGGCGGTGAACCTAAAAAATAACTAGCTACCTAGCGGCACCAGTGACACTAATGCAGCGATCACAAAAATGATCGCTTAGTGACACTGGCAAAAGGGGGTGAAAGGGTTAACTCTAGGGGCAATCGGGGGGTTAAACCTTTATTGGGGGGGGTAGGGGGCTACCCTGGACCTAACACTAACTGCCCTGACACTTTTTACTGTCACAACTGACACTAAATGCAGTGATCAGTAAATAAAATGATCACTGCAATCAGTGACACTGTGACTGGGAGGGGGGGATCGGGGGGTGATTTGTGTTCCTATGTGTACCTACGTGTCAGTGTAGTGTTGGTGCACACTTACTATGTCCTCTCCTCGCAGTCCGGTCAAAAAGACCGCCCCGAGGAGAGTGACATCACTTCCTCCTGCCTGTGTTTACACTACACAGGCAGGGGAAGCTTCTCATTCGCCAGGAGCGATCGAGAGGGGATGGCCAGAAACCAATGGCCATCCCCTCATCACGGATCGCTCCTGAAGCGAAACGGACTGCCGCAGCCAGCAGGAGGGGGTCCGATCGGACCCCCCACCCGCTGGAAGGCAAGCACGTACGGGTACGTGCTTGTGCCCGTACATGCCATTCTGCCGACGTATATCTACATGCGGCGGTCCTTAAGTGGTTAAGTGACCATGGACAGTATCGATTTGTTTAAACTTATTAAATCATTTTTTTTATTAAAAGTATTAAATACTTAAAAATATAATTTTTAAAAACTGAGGTAGAGTCCTGAGCACTAAAATTTGTGGGGAGATGATGTAGAGAAAGGGAGGTATTGGCACTTGTACATCAACCTGAATATGATTATTAAAGTGAATTCAAACTATTTGGATAGTCCAAGACCATAAATTATAAAGTTACTATTGTATGTAATGTATTTTAAAGGGACCAAATATGTAAGTTTGAAAGTCGGGACTTACTACTTGGGAGGTAATAATTTGTTAAAGGGGCCGTATGTATTAGGTTAGAAATTGGTGATAAAGCAGTTCAAGTCAAGTCATCTGGTTGAAGAGTGTTGAGCAAGAAAATCCACTTTGTTTCATTTTGTGAGATTTTCTTCTTTTTATCGTCTCCTCTCCAATGGCCTGAGATCTTATCTATGCCGTAGAAAGCCAGAAGTGATGGATTTCTACGGTAATGTCCCTAAAATGCCTTGAGGCGCTGTTACAAGAACCCATTTTTTATGTTAATGTTTTTATTCAGACATACAGTGGCCTTGTAGTCCTCCCTATCTACTGTAATGGACACCGCATTCTAAAACTTGTGTTACATACTTGCTGTTGCATGTAATTAGCTGTCCGATTTTATACGCTCTGGCTAGGGAGTTAATAACCTCTTTTTTTGTTTTTTTGACTCGCCCTACGTGGTAGGCATTTATTACACTTATTAGAACCCTTTCAGGCTTGGTAGCACCTTTTTGTCTTGGATTCGGTGTGTAATGGACCAATTTTGTTTCTCAAAGTGGGGTCTTTCCTATAAAAGAAGGTGGATCTTGCTGGGAGGTGTGTGTGTGTGTGTGTGTGTGTGTGTGTGTGTGTGTGTGTGTGTGTGTGTGTGTGTGTGTGTGTGTTTTTTCTGACCTTAACTACTTAAGGACCGAGCCTTTTTTTTTATAGATGTGGTGTTTATAAGCAATTTACTTGGAACCCCCAAACATTATAATTTTTTTTTTCTAACACCCTAGAGAATAAAATGGCGGTCGTTGCAATACTTTATCACACCGTATTTGTGCAGTGGTCTTACAAGCGCACTTTTTTGGAAAAAAATACTCTTTTAAACAGAAGTAAAGTTGGCCCAATTTGTTTTTATATTGTGAAAGATAATGTTACACCGAGTAAATTGATACCCAACATGTTGCGCTTCAAAATTGCTCCTGCTCGTGGAATGGCGACAAACTTTTACCCATAAAAATCTCCATAGGCGATGTTTAAAAAATTCTACAGGTTGCATCTTCTAAATTAGAGGTCTAGAATTATTGCTCTCACTCTACCGATCGTGGTGTGGTTTGAACACCGTTTTCATATGCAGGTGCAACTCACGTATGCGTTCACTTCTGCACGCGAGCTTGGCGGAATGGGGCGCATTTAAAAAAGAGGTTTTCTTATTCTACCTTTAAAAAAAAAAAAAAAGTTTAAAAAAGAATTTGTCTTTTTTATAACTATTGTAAGGTAAACATCCCTTGTAATAGAAATAAAGCATGATCAGACCTCTTAAATATGAGATCTGGGGTCAAAAAGACCTCAGATCTCATATTTACACTTAAATGCACCAAAAACAAAACAGAAATTTTCATTTAAAAAAATTATTAAACAGCCCTTTAAGAGCTGTGGGCGGAAGTGACGTTTTCATGCTCAGCCAGGATGAAAATCAGATTGCCTCAGCCACTGCTGACGGATCCAGTAAGCGGTGGCGAAAGGAGGGGCCCCTCTCCCGCTGCTAAGTGATCTTGCGGCGAAACCTCCGTAGAGACCAGTCTTATCAGAAACCAGACTGCCGGCCAAACACGAGGATACCGGGGTTTTGACAGCTAGATGCTGCCATAACGATATCTTCTGTCAAAGTTAGGACGTATATAGGCGTGCTGCGGTTCGGAAATGGTTAAAATTGGCCTGTGTGTTTTTTTATTTTTTATTGCTCAAGTGATCTGTACTGTCCACCGAAACCAGTGAGGAAGGCTGTTTCCATATACTTATTTGTGTTTTTATTTTTTCCATTCATCATATCTCTGTCCACCGTCTTCACTTGCTCTAATTGTTTAGCTTTAGCAATCTTTTTGTATTATATTTGTGTATAGCGAGTTGACATCAATGGTGACCAAAAAAATCTCCATCTACTTTGAAATTGCTTTAGCTCCTGTATATCAATTGTGTACTATCCTTTTTAAGTAGGCTCTTCCCTCTGGCACCGATGGCTGTAAGTATTGGTTCGGGTACTCCCCTAGCGTTGAAAATTGGTGAGTCAATCCTGCTTGCAGTTGGCCTTCCCGGGGGTTTCTCTTGATTCTTGTGAATTTTTTACGAACATAATAAATTACCGGTGTTTTAGCTGCTTCTGGTACTAGGTACCTTGCTTCCTTTTTATTCAGAATACCTCGATCCTTCTCTTTTTGTTATGCACATTCTCAATTTCTTCTCATATTCCTTCTTTGGATTACTTTTGAGTTTGTTGTATGTCCCTTCCATTTGTAGTAGGTTTTTCATCTCCTTTTTTAATAATTATTTTTTGTTCAGGATGACCAAGGAGGCCAAGCCCCCTAGTTTGTCAGCTGGGTGTATGACCACTTTTCTTTTCTTTTCTGTACTCTTAATTGTCTTCCAGATGCTAACTTTTGTCTTTCCTATTTTCAGTTTCTTTATATCTTCCTCTACCAATTCTTTAAAAACCTCTAAACTTTCGTTATGTGGCGTTTTACGATTTGAGTAGTCAGTACAGATCACTTGAGAAAGTTATATAAAAAAAAAAAAAAAAAAAAAAAACACATGCCAATTTTACGGTCAGATAAAAATGTAAAAAACACTCCACCCAGCAAGGCAAGCATTTTATAAAGAAGAAAGAAAGCCCCCACAAACAAATTGGTGCACAACACACTGGATCCACCAAGTCAAATGTGCTACCAAGCCTGATGAGTGTAATAAATGCCTACCAGGTAGGGTGAGCTAAAAAAAAAAAAAAAGGTTTTAACTCCCTATCCACAGGAAGAGTATAAAATCAGAGAGTTAATTTCATGCAACAGCATGCATGTAACATACATTTTAGAATGCCTGTGTCAGTTACAGTACATAGGGAGGACTACAAGGCCACTGTATGTCAGAATAGGAGAACATATTTGGCGTCTCAAGGCATTTTAGGGAATCACCATAGAAATCCACTTCTGACATTCTACGCCATAGATAAGATCTCAGGCCACTGGGCGATAAAAAGAAGAAAATCTCACAAAATGAAACAAAGTGGATTTCCTTGCTCAACACTCCAACCAGATGGTATAAACATTGATATTGACTTGAACTACTTTATCACCAATTTCTAACCTCATACATACGGCCCTTTTAGTAGTAATAGTTTGAATTCACTTTAATAATCAACATCCAATACTTCCCTTTCTCTACATCTCCTCATGTATATTTGCATGCGATTTCAGACAATGTTTATGACAATCCTCACCGACTGACTACCTCAGTTTTTAAATTTATATATATATATATATATATATATATATGTATATATATATATGTATGTGTATATATATATATATATTTTTTTTTTTAACATTTAATTAAAATGATTAAATTAAGTTTAAACCTATTTATTTTTTTAAAACTGTCCATGGTCACTTAAATGTCAACCTATTCAATAATTTAGATTCCTCTTTTTAAATATTAATTTTTATTAATAAAACATAGAAAATGTAATGGATATAGTTTATTACAATTTATAATTTCTCATGTAATTTAATGTATTCATTTATATGGATATTATGTACTATGTGGGTGAATATCGCGTGGTGTCCCCTGAGCTGCATTTTAAAACGCACTCTGGTACGGTAAGGTGTAAGCGCACTTTTACTTTATACAAATAAAATAGTTAAAAAGTTATTGCACTATGGAGGTTTCAATTTCTTCTCACATATACTGCGTTAAAAACTAGGAGAAGGGGCTGCAAAGAGGCAGAAGTGTATAATATATTATTTTCACCAGGCACAAGGGGAGAAGAAAGTCACTCGATTCATTGTGAAAGACATTGTTTTTGATTTTTATTGCAGACACCGTCACTCAGTTTATGTATTTTTATATTTGTATTTAAAAAAAAAAAATTATTTCCCATTATCAACAAAGTTTTCAGTTTGTGGACATTTAATTGTATGACATTGGCACTGGCATTATTTGATGAAATTGAATTGCGCTAAGTCTAACTTTTTAGCACAGGTAATACTATATCCTCCTAAGGAGCACTTGATATAATTGTCATTGGAAGATACTACTAGTCCATAGCACGTGTAATGTTTATGTAGCGGATTTATTTATTGCTTTGGAACTTGTACACTGAATATTGGCTAGCACGTGCCACTTTAAATAATTACATTAACATTTCGCAGCACCACTACCTCCATATTCCTATATATTTTTTCACTCTACCCCATAGCCCAGACATATGAAGAATATTGGAGATTGTCACATGTACCACACAGCCAGTACCTACAGCTCCATTAAAGTTGCTGTAGGCCTCTTGGCAGCCTACCTGAACAGTTTTCTTTTCACCTGTCATCAATTTTGGAGGGACGTCCAGTTCTTGGTAATGTCACTGTTGTGCCATATTTTCTGCGTTTGACTGTCTTCACTGTGTTCCATGGTATATCTAATGCCTTGGAACTTCTTTTGTGCCCTTCTCCTGAATGATTCCTTTTAACAATGAGATCCCACTGATGCTTTGGAAGGTCTCAGCACACCACGGTTTTTGCTGATGGACACGACTAAGAAACAGACCTACTAGAACAGCTGAACTTTTATTTGGGGTTAATCAGAGGCACGTTAAATAATGGCAGGTGTGTACTGACTCCTGAGTTTGAATGTGATTGCTTAATTCTGAACACAGCTACATAGTTCTAAGAGTATGCAACAACATTAAGATTTCAGTTTTTATTTTTAAATTGAGTTGTATAGTTCATAGGTCACATTAAAGGTGGAATAAGTTCTGAAATGATTTATCTTTGTCAGGGGTGTGTAGACTGTACTTGATGTGTGCAGTGGTTGTGCACAGAGCAGCCCTGTTCCTCAGGTCCCCCACCAGTGCTCCTGGCCCCTCCCCTCCTGCCTAGTGCTCCTATAGCAAGCAGCTTGCTATGCGGGCACCCAAGCAGGCTTTCTTTTGAGGCACTGCGCCGTGTGTCCATGCACACATGGAGTGTGGCTCAGCCTCGCCTTGTCCCTGCTCTCTCCTCGTTGGCTTGCTGGCTGTGATTGACCTTAGCACGTACCAATGACTACCGCTGCTATCTCAGCCAATGGGGAGGGAAAGACCCAGGAGAGCTGAGGCTCTTGTGCGCATCACTGGATTAGAACAGGCTCAGGTAAGTATTTGGGGGTGGGGGGGGGGGATTAGGGGAGGTGCATGCATAGTGTTTTTTTTACCGTCATGCATAGAATGCATGAAGGTAAAAATCCTTTAGCCTTTACAATCACTTTAAGTAGTAGGTGTGTATGAATTTAATTTTGGAGAACATGGGTATCGTTTAGAGTCACTTTAATGTCCGTTGTAACTGCTTGTACTTATAATATTCAGTGTAGGCCATCTCCTTCCCTGATGTTGCATAATTAAAATGTTTGCTTTTCCCCAGAAAGTACATCCAGCGGAGGTTCGACTTCTTATTTTAGAGAACATCCTCCTTAATCCTGCGTATGATATTTACCTACTTGTGGGGTCATCTATAAAGTACAAAGTGCAAAAAATAAAACAGGGAAAGATCACAGGTAACTTTTTTCCTGCATTCTATGCATGTATGATAGCTTACTATAGCTGGAGTGTGCAAAATCTGGTGCAGCTCTGCATAGTAACCAATCCGCTTCCAGATGCTATTGCCAAAGCTTAATTAAGCTGAAGTTTGAAGCTGATTGGCTTCCATGCACCGCTCCACCAGACTTTACACACTCCAATTTTAGTAAATCAACCCGTTAGCAGCTGCTGGTTCACACTGGTACAACAAACGCTCTGACTATGGGAGCTCATGTCGCATATTGCATGACGTGTGCAAATCAATGTTTCTCCTATGAGAGCCATCTTAACTGGTGCGACACAAGTTGTTCCGACTTTGAAAATGCTCCCTGCGCTAAAATTCAAGGGGCGTTTTTTCCTCTTTAACTCTACATCCTCTGTATGACAAAGCATGTACTTATGAAGATCATCCTAAGTCATGTCCAATTTTTTTTTTTTGTCTAGGTATTTTTTTTTATTTTTTTTGCCTTTTAAGAAAGCTATGCATTACAGCTTCCTCTGTACATTAACACATAGTGCTAAATTTAGAAAAAAAATAAAATGCTTACTTTTTAAAGTGGTTGTATAATCATAAAAATGACTTTTACCTACAGGAAAGCCTATAATAAGGCTTACCTGTAGGTAAAAAAAAATCTCCTAAACCTGTACAGTTTAGGAGATATTCCCCTCGCAATGCGCCGCTGGCTGCAGCGGCGCATGCGCACAGGGGTTTCTCGGCTGAAAGTCCGGCAGACGCCGGACCCTGCCGGAAAGAAATTTCCCGTGCGCATGCGCGGGAGTGACGATATCGCGGCTCCGGCCACTCACAGCGCCGGGGCCGCGATACCCGGAAGAAACGCAGAGGGAACATGTCGGCTCCCTCGGCATGGATCCGGCCAGATGTCGGGGCCTCGTTCTAAGGTAAGTATTTCATAATGAGCTAGTATGTGGTGCATGCTAGATTATGCATTTTCCTTTGCAGGTCAGAAAAAAAAAAAACTTTGGCGGAAGTACAACCGCTTTAAGTGGCTTATTTCATTGCCCTCCCCTCTCCCTACTGCAGATGGCAAGATGTATCGAGCACTGGATGTTGCAACCCTAGAAACTAAAATGCACTTGGCTTTGTTTCCTACCTATGCCTGCACAGACCGCTCTCGCAGCTCGATGTTTTTCAGAAGTCATTGAAGTTTTGGTAAACCCAAAATCAAACCTTTATTATATTGCAGCTAATCATTTTATAGATGTGGCTGCACTATTTTTTCACGCTTTCTTCCTTTATTTTCATCCAATAATATGGCCAGTAAGTCTGATTTTCAAAAGAACAAGCTCTTCTGCAGATGTAGCAGTTAGACAGATGAGACAAACAATTTGCCAGCGAAAAAGCTTTTATTTTATGTAAAACCTTTTATCTCAAAAGGTAACGGACTGTTGCTGTAACTGCTTATAAAGTATTGGCTTCAATTTGTTAGTGTATTTAAATCTGCAGTGTTACTGGCCAGATCATCAAGTGAAAACAGAGGGGGAAAAACTAAAAGAAAACTAAAGCAGCCACCACATCTAATTTGTAAGCTGCAATTTACATTTTTGGTTTGAACTTAATTTCACTTTGAACAAACCTTTTTAAGAGTAAGGAATATTCAGCCACTAGCTCAGTCTATTTTAAATAATATCTTCAGACATGGGAATGTTATACATAGCTTTTCATTTTTTACTGTTAGAAAAGACTGTCTCTCTTTAACCATATACCCTTTTATTGCCTCTCCGTAGATTTATTGATGCCATCAGAACAATACGCATTGCAGCTTCAGAACCATGTGCCTGCCCCAGTGGGTAATAAATTTAATCCAGTGGCTAAGCTGGACCAGAGAACATCTAAAGTGACAGCATTGCAGGAGGGTCAAACCAACATTGTGCTTCTCCATAAGAATATCCTTACATGATTATTACTGCATATGCATGTGTCTAGCTAATAGGATATGGTGGTGTTTATGTAAATGGTATGGTACAGTATAACACTGGACTTTAGCCGCCAACAGTAGCTGCTTTTTGCTCCATATAAAACAGTTTGATTGTGGTTGAATACAAGCCATGCATCTTTGTAGAGAGAACATACTGCATTGTTTGGCACTTGGATTACACACGCCCACTCCTAAAAGACAAAAAGCCCAGTGTGATTTTGCTGGCAATGTCTTGTCTGCCCAGCTGTAAGAAAATCCTCTGTAAGTGTTTACAAGAGAGCTGATCATTTTTATGGCGTGACTCTGCAGAACAAACCTGACACAGCTTTTCTGGCCAGATCTCCGTCTGGTAAAGTATTGTAGTTGTAAACGCAGACATGTGTGGTTTGTTTAATATAATACGGTTACAAGGTTACAAGGTTAACTGCAGATTTTTTATTTTTTTTGTCCTATTATGTTCATGAGTTAAATATTTGAGGTTCTTCAGCCTAGTTTTCAGCATAAAGATCCTTAATGATTGATTTTTAAATATCCGCATGCAAGGTGCTTCTCGATTACCGAATGGAACGATATTTGTGGTGGAACCTGGATATTTAGGTATTTTTGTTCTGCTCTCCTTAAAGTTTTTGTCTTATTAGGAGACATGCATATCTGCATGCTAAAGGTCCTCTCCTTCATTGTTCTGTCTGTTTTTTTTTTTTTTGTTTTTTTGATCGGGTGGGAAAGTGTTAGAACCCCTGTTGGGTTTAATCCACTGCTCTTCAGGGCTCCGATAAATAAATTTTCACTTACCGTATTTATTGGCGTATAACACGTGCCAGCGTATAATGTGCACACCAAGTTTAGGAGGGAATTTTAAGGAAAAAAACTTTACATTTAAATGCCCATCAATGCAGCCTTGTCAGTGTCCATCTGCAGCCATGTCTGTGTCGCCTTGCCATTTTAAAAATGGCGCAGCCGAGATGCAGAGCCGGATGTCCTGTTTATCTCGCCGGCTTTTGGCCGATCTCTGGGCTTTCTGCCGCTCTCGCCGGCTCACGTGGGACTGAGAGCGGGCAAAAGCCGCCCATGGCCGAGAGGCTCACAATCGGCGGGGGATCGGTGTATAACACACAACCACAATTTCCCCCTGATTTTAAGGGAAAAAAACTGTGTTTTTATACGCCGATAAATACGGTACTTCCCAGCTGATCCCCAGATAGCAGAGAAAAAACATGGGCTGCAACATTTCCTCACTCTGTCCGAAATAAAAATAATCCTATAAGCTGTTTTTTTTTTTTTTTTGGGCCTGGATATGCGCTTTAGTTTGCTATGCTTTGTGCTAGCATAGAGTATAGCTTCTTTATAAGTTGAACACTGGTATGAGCGACTGTATACAAGAAACTCATATTCTTGAATGTTGGTTTGCTTTGTGACCTTCAGATCGGTGCAGTAATCCAGTGTGAAGCTTTGCCTCTGGGCATTGCTCCTCTCTTTCCACTTAAGCAGATTTGGTCAAAAGGACAAAACTGCTCCCCCATGTAGAAGAAACCAATCCACATCCCTTTGCATTGCGTCATATTAAATTTACAGGTGTTTTGCAAACAAATCCTATCACCATGATGTTTACCATGTTTAATGTGGCCCCAGATGTCCCAAAGATAGAGGGCATACACCGATTTCCCCTTTTGGCAGGGCAGCTTGTGGAGGTGGCATTTCTCTCCTTTATACCCCTGCCATGTGTGCATGCCTGGTTACACTCAGGTGGTGTGTGATGTCACACACCGTGTGGATGATGGAACTGTATGTGTGCAAATTTGTGCACACTCTGCATAGCTGCATTGTGATTAAAGATAGGGACATACCAAAGAAACCACCTGCTGCCTGCACCCCCTACTCCATTTTCTCATCACTATTCTCACATCCACTAGGATTACTAGAGGGTATAGGTGGCGATAGGTCGAGAGGCTTCAGCAGAGGAACGAGCCTACCACCCACCTCCACATGCTATTGGAAGCTGCAAAAAATGGATTCAGCCCCCAGTGTCCATACACTTCCAAAATCAGACACTCCCAGACCACATCGCTCAGCTGCTGTCCCCTTCTCCCAGCTGTCAGCAGGGGATCCCCCCGCAGTGCACGGTATGGGTAAGAGTGCACAGGCAGGCCATGGAAGTGCTGATCGGTGCTCTGCTGAACTCCTGCTGCTCTCCCCTTCTCTTCTACCAGCTGTCGGCAGGGGATCTTGGGGGGGCCCCCTCACTCTCCAGTGCTTGGAGTAGGGAAGACTGATCAGGCAGGTCATGAAAGAGCAGAGTGGGGAGAGAAGACCGCACATGACAAGCCCTACCCCCAAAATAAGCCCTACTGGGTCTTTTGTTGACAAATTAATATAAGACCTGGGATTATTTTTGGGGAAACACAGTATATTGTTAGCTATCTAGTTGCATAAGAGAAATAACCTCTCCATATTTAAGCTAATTCTATCGCATCACTTTAATGGGGTCTGATACAGCCAATGGTCCCTGGTTTGACATGGTACCTCGGCAGGGCATAATCATAAATCCAATATACATTCATAAATCACAAAATCGTATTGGTACTGGAGAACTAGTGCCACCTTTAGCAAACATTGGTATTTTAAATCTAGAGTAGGGGTCCCTAAACTTTCTAAACAAAGCTAAAATTTAAAAAGCTGCGCTAAACAAAGTCTCAATGAATGAGTCCACAAACTGACATAAAAACAAGGAAATTGATTCAAAATCACTGGAAAACTTGATATCACCGCAGTGTGCACACAAACAAGAAAAGTGCCTGACCACCGTAGCTGTAGATTCTGCTTACCAGATGGCAAGCATAAAAGGCGATTGGCTCTAGCCCAGCCTAGGCCTTTAGCTTGCAGGTGGTCACAGTGAAAACGATAGACCAAATGAGTTCAGCTGGTTGATCGCCCCTTCTATCCCACTAGAATGTCCGTTTGCACTCAAATGGATGCCCAGGAACAAAGAATAGTAGCCATAGCGTAATACAGTATAGAATTCAGTTTATTAAAACAAGATATTGCACTTACATTTAGGAAGGAATAATATTGTGTGAAAATACCGGCCGGCACAAACAAAACGGAGCCCGTCCTCCAATCTCCTGGTGACGGCACTACGTGCCTTCCTCCAGACGCGTTTCGTCATCAGCAGATGTTGTCGATAGGCAGCTTAGTGACTCACCACCTTAAGACCCCTTTCACACCGAGGGTGTTTTGCAGGCGCTAGAGCGTTAAAAATAGTGCCTGCATTCCGCCCTCAAACAGCTACTCCATTGTCTCCAGTGTGAAAGCCTGAGGGCTAAAAGTGCCCCGCTAGCATCTGAAATGCACCACAAATACGACGGTAACTGCGTTTTACCGCCAACGCTATGGGCGGCACAGAGTGAAAGGGGTCTAAATACTAAAAATGGTAAGGCATACATTTATCCAAACGCCCCGCTTATACTTATGCAAACATTGGAAACCATGAAATGTAAAAATAAATAAACCATACAAGATGGCTGACATATAAACAAAATAAAAAAGTGATGCCTAACTAAATGTAAACTGAAAACAGATCGGCCTAAAGATTTAATATGGTCAACCGATATCGCGCCATTTTAATGGAGACCATTAGTTTAAAGACATAGCTACAGCATTAATTCCCCTCATCGAATACAATGAGAGACTATAAAGTGAATCCATTATGCATTATTGAAATATAAAGTGACACAAAATAGTGATGCTGATAAACATCAAGTGTAATAAGGATAAGAAGTGATGTGAAATAAATAAAATGAATTAATAAATTAATAGTATAAACTATATGCAAATTAATAAGTGATATAAAATAATAAGTTCTATATATTAGATAAACCATGTGAGTGATTTAAAAGTGAAAATGATGTGATAGGGCAAAATACATATTAAATAAATTAAATAATCAATAATATGTGGAAAAATATTAAATCTCTAATAAAATAATATACTGATTATAATTTAAATATAGACTAATAGCATAAAATATTGAAAACATTATTAAAAAGAAATTAACATAAATATAAAAGGGCAGGAAAATGCCCTTTTATCTATACCCTGTACTGGTGTCTCAGAACATGTAAACCCATTAAGAGCAAATTTACCCATAGGCCCATTAGGAGGAAATTTACCTATAGACTCATCAAGAATTATCGATAAAAGCATTTACATCAGTATCGATATATTTTTACCCATAAGGTGCATAGGTTTTTAATTTATGGATCCAGATCATCTCTAATTTAGATCTCTCACTAGTGAACTCCTCCAATGGGGGGTAAACCTATCAATACCTAAAAAAAAAAAAAAAAAAAAATTTGTGGGGGTACTTTTCATGTACAAGTAAATAATGCTTTGACACTAAGTGGCAGTAAAGAGCTTTCTAGATGGGGATTCTAGACTTTCACAGAATCAGGTGGTGTTTTTGATGGATCTGTTGGAGTACGCTGCCTCCCACAATCATTTTTGGTTTGACAATCATTTTTATAGACAGGATATGGGAGTTGCTATGGGGGCTAAATATGCCCCCAGTCTGGTGAACCTTTTTATGGCGACAGAGGAGGTTGTAATTTTTATGCCCATGATGCACCTCAGGTGGTTTTGTGGGCTAGGTACATAGATGATATCCTCCTCCTATGGGATGGTGAACATCTTGCCTTACAAAATTGTATGTCTTCCCTTAATGTGAACCAGAGAGGCATATTGTTGAACTATGAGATGAGTCAAACTGAATTTTTTAGATCTTAAAATTTCTATTAGTGGAGATAGGGTGGTTACTGATATAAATTAATTTATACCCGTGGACAGTTGTCGTCATCGTCCCTGGTTGGAATCTGTTCCAAAGAGCCAATATCTAAGATTCAAAAAGAACTGTTCCAACCAGACTGATTTTCTAGCGCATGCGGAGGTACTTACTGGCAGGTTTCTAGAAAAGGGATATTCCAAAGAATCCCTGTGCAAGACTTAACATGCCATCAAAAATGTTAATAGGGACAAACTACTTATTGAGAGAGTACCACGTGCTAATGAGGCTTTCTTTTGGAGTCCCTTTTGTGACTACGTACTCTTTGCAGCACAACAGTGTTAAGCAATTAGTCTATAAACATTGACATGTTGTCAAAAGTGATGCGGTGGCTCAATGGGGTGCTGTCGGAGAAACCTTGGGTTGATTTTAAAGGAGCACCCTCTTTGAGAAATCGTATAGCCCCAAATGTTCTGAACCAACTAACTGTAAAACCCAGTTTTTTTTAACCAACTGGGTTCTACCAATGCAGACGTTGTAGGGTCTGTTCGTTAAGTGCATGTCCTCATAGATGGACCACAACCTTTACCTCTACTAGCACACAGGAATTACATGCCATAAAGCCATTTTTCACCTTTGCCACAGAGGGGGTTGTGTATATGTTGCAGTGCCCTTGTAGCCTGCAATATGTGGGCCGAACCAAACGGCCCCTTCAAGTTCGCCTCAACCAACATATCGCTAATATTAAGATCGGGTTTAAAAACCACTCAGTGTCTAAGCATTATTTACTTGTACCCCTCCAAAGCATTTTTAGGTATCGATAGGTTTAACCCCCCATTGGAGGGGGAGTTCACTATAGAGAGAGATATCTAAATTAGAGACCTGGATCCATAGATTAAAAACCTATGCACCTTATGGGTTAAATATCGATACCGATGTAAACTCTTTTATCCATGATTCTTGATGAGTCTATATGTAAATTTGTTCCAAATGGGCCTATGGGTAAATTTGCTCCTAATGGGTTTATATGTAAACTTGTTCTGAGACACCAGTACAGGGCATAGATAAAGGGCCTTTTCCTTCGATTGTTTTTTATTTATTTTTTAATATTCGTTACTTTTAAAAAAAATTCAATATTTTATACTATTTGTCTATATTTAATAAAATTCTTGTAGGGACATAAGGTAATTCCATCAATGGGGATATATATATAATCTATCCACATACTATTGATAATTTATCTAATATGTATTTTGCCCTATCACATAATTTTCACTTTTAAATCACTCACATGGTTTATCTAATCTATATAATTTATATCACTTATTAATTTACATATAGTTTATACTATTTATTTTAATTAATTTTATTTATTTCACATCACTTATCCTTATTACACTTAACCCCTTCCCGCCGAGCGTACGCAGATCTGCGTACTCGGCTTCCGGGGGGTATACCGGGATGATGCCCGCACCTGCAGGCATCATCCCGGTACCGTTTTTTACAGCGGGCGATTGGCTTTCCAGCCATAACAATCGATGCGGCTAAAAGCCGCTCGGCTGTTATGCCGGAGGAGCGGGAGGGGACGTCCCCCCCTCCCGCCACCTCCCGCCGCTGTTACCGGTGCTCCCGCTCGATCGGGAGCACCGATTCTTGCTGTGATGCCTCCGGCCGCTGGGGAGGAACTGGAACGAAGCCGTAATCGGCTTCGTTCCAGTCTCCTCATAGTAAACACGGAAGCGACGTCATGACGTCACTTCCCGTTTACTCGGCTGCCAATGGCGCCGGTTTTAAAAAAATATCCGGTATTCAGAATCGCCGTTTTCGGCGATCTGAATACACTGAAGTGTAAAAGAGGGGTGGGGGGTCTTTTAGACCCCCGATCCCTCCATAAAGAGTACCTGTCACCACCTATTACTGTCACAAGGGATGTTTACATTCCTTGTGACAGCAATAAAAGTGATCAAAAATTTTTTTTTTTATTTTAAACAATTTAGTAATTTTAAAATAAATAAAAAAATAAAAAAAATTTTTTTAAAGAGCCCGCCGTCCCCGCGAGCTCGCAAAGCAAAGAAAACGCATACGGAAGTCGCGCCCGCGTATGTAAACGGTGTTCAAATCACACATGTGAGGTATCGCCGCGATCGTCAGAGCGAGAGCAATAATTCTAGCACTAGACCTCCTCTGTAACGCTAACCTGGTAACCGTAAAAAATGTTTAAAGCGTCGCCTATTGAGATTTTTAGGTACCGTACTTTGTCGTCAATCCACAAGTGCGTGCAATTATAAAGTGTGACATATTTGGTATCTATTTACTCGGCGTAACATTATCTTTCACATTATGCAAAAAAAATGGGATAATTTTACTGTTTTTTGTTTTTTTTTAAATTCATGAAAGTGTACCTTTTCCCAAAAAGTTGCATTTAAAACACCGCTGCGCAAATACCGTGTGACATAAAATATTGCAACAATCGCCGTTTTATTCTCTAGAGTCTCTGTTAAAAAAATATATATAATGTTTGGGGGTTCCAAGTAATTTTCTAGTAGAAAATATGGATTTTAACTTGTAAACACCAAATTCCAAAAATAGGCTTAGTCATGAAAGGGTTAATGTTTATAAGCATCGCTATTTTGTGTCACTTTAGATTTCAATAATGGATTCACTTTATAGCCCCAAATTGTATTCAATGAGGGGAATTAATGCTGTAGCTTTGTCTTTAAACGAATGGTGTCTATTATACTGGACTGATATCGATTGACCATCCTAAATCTATTGGCCGTTTTTTTTTTCGGTTTACATTTAGTTGGGTATCGCTTTTAAATTTTTTATATGTTAACCATCTTGTATGGTTTATTTTTACCTTTTCATGGTTTTCAATGTTTGCATGAGTCTAAGCGGGGCTTTGTGGATGAATGTATCCCTTCCCTGTCTAGTAAGGTGTAACTGCCCATACTTAATATGGCGTCCCCTGATCCGTGTACACGTGACTCAGAATGAGGCCTGGTTTAGTATTTAAGGTGGTGAGTCACTACGCTGCCCATTCCCCATTGACAACATCTGGCCGGCATTTTTACACAATATTATTCCTTCCTAAATGTAAGTGCAATATCTTGTTTTAATAAACTGAATTCTAGACTGTATTACGCTATGGCTACTTTTTTTCTTTTTTTCCTGGGCATCCATTTGAGTGCAAATGGACATTCTAGCTGGATAGAGGGAGCGATCATCCAGCTGAACTCATTTGGTCTATCGTTTTCACTGTGGCCACCTGCAAGCTAAAGGCCTAGCCTAGGCTGGGCTATAGCCAATCTCCTTTTATGCTTGTCCTCTGGTAAGCCGAATCTACAGCTACAGTGGTCGGGCACTTGTCTTGTGTGTGCATTGCGGTGATATCAAGTTTTCCAGTGATTTTTGAATCAATTTCCTTGTTTTTATGTCGGCTTCTGTGGACTCATTCATTGAGACTTTGTTTAGCGCAGCTTTTTACATTTTATTTTTGTCTTTTGTGTTATCGCACTATTTGCTGTTGCTTTTTTATTAATCGTTTTTTCATCCTCCTAATTTTTAGCGCAATATTTTTCTTTTCTTTGTTTCTAAACAAAGCACCAGTTTATTGTCCTTTTAGGCCTTAGGGGGTCTGAACTGAGACCCGTGGGAGTAGAAAATGGAATATAGAATCTTAGAATACGCCAGCTTTGGTGTTGGTGGAGGAATAGTTCCTCATCATTGCTGTCAGTGGGAAGAATAGTGCCTCATATCAGTGGGAGAAATGGTGTCCCAAGGGCCAGATAAAGACAAGCAAAGGGCCACATCTGTCCCTTAAGCCGCAGTTTGGAGACCACTGATCTGGAGGAATTGTTTGAAGCTTGGGGTATTGATCAGGCCCAGGGGCGAGGTTGCCCTAAATGCAGTGGTACTCCCATTTTTGGATGACTTTAAAAAATGTATTCCCTCCTCGGGTCTGTGTGTACGTTATCCAGAGCTGAAAAAGAAATACAATAAGCATCATAGTTCTGCTGCAGGCCTACACATGTCTTTTAATTGGTATGAACATCTTTCCACATAATCATAAAGCCGGCACCAGAGCACGCTTTTGGTGTTGCCATTGCATGTTCATCTTTTAATTCTTTGTTTAAAAATAATTATTATTATGTTATTTAGTATAATAGAATCAACTACTTTTTATAAAACGGTAAGGTGTGGTACTGTGAAATAATAAACAACTTTATACTTGACTGCTCTGTGAAATGGAATTGCATAGCGTGGCCCTGTAATGCCTCTTTTCGGGTCCCCTGCTGGTGCTCCTGGCTTCTTTCCTCCACAGAGTTGCTCCATAGCTGCTTTCCTTGGGGGCACTTGTGCCTCTGTTTGCTTCTAGTGACATAGACAGCAGGAATCAGCCCTGCACCTCTGCTCTCTTGTCACTGACTGATTGACAGCAGTGGGAGCCAATGGCTCCAGCTGCCTTGGCAAAGCGCAAGAGACCAGGAAGTGAGCGGAGAGAAGAGCTGCAGATGGCACAGCCCTAGATCGAAGTAAAAGTGTGGGACTACTGATGCCTAAACATTTTTTTACCTTAAAGCGGGAGTCCGCGTTTTTTTTTTTTTTTTTTTTTTTTTTTAAAAGCCAGCAGCTACAAATACTGCAGCTGCTGACTTTTAAAATAGTGACACTTACCTGTCCAGCGCGCCCGCGATGTCGGCACCCGAAGCCGATCTCTAGATCGTCTCTCGGGTGCTGCCGCCGCCATCTTGGGTATGGGAATCAGGAAATGGAGCCTTTCGGCTTAATTTCCCGGTTCCCTACTGCGCGAGTCGCGCTGCGCAATAAGGACGGTCCCCGCTGCCTCTGGGATCTGTGTGTTTCCCAGCAGGCAGCGGGGCACTTGTGGAAAGGGGCGGGCACTTGCGGAAAGGGGAGTAATCTACGCCCCTTTCCGCAGAGAGCTATCCCGGAAGTGGGTGCAGATACCTGTACTGTACAGGTAATCTGCACCCCCCTGAAAGGTGCCAATTGTGGCGCCGGAGGGAGGGAGGGTTCCGATGAGCGGAAGGTCCACTTTAGGGTGGACCTCCGCTTTAATGCAAGGAATGCATTAAGGTAAAAAATGTTTAGGCTTTATAACAACTTTAATGGAAATTATGGGAACTGTGGTATATCTGTGGATATTGTACTGTGGCCAGTCAAATAACGTATCTTGAAACATTATTTAATTGTCCATATAAATCAAATGTTCCAATTTTTGTTAGTGCTTCCTACTTGTTTACCTGGACAGCTTTGAAAAGGCTTGTTAACTTTTGGTATATTTACTTAAATGTTTCAGGATTTACTGTATACCCTGGAGATCAATGGGTGCTTGAAACCGGAAGATACTATGAAATAACTATTGATGTATATGACAAATCCAGCAACAAGGTCTATTTATCTGATGTGAGTATACATTAAAAAAGGGTGTATCTTACGTACAGTATAGCTAACAAGGTTAATATAGCTTACGGGTTAAAGGCTTGTACCTTCACGTGATTGGACAATAGTAAACCTTTCAAGGACTTTCCCACGGGCACCTCCCCTATAGATCTACCCCTCTCCACGAGTTCCAAGTTTACTGCTAATGGTCTAAGGTTATGAAACTGTTCACAGAAAAATCACCCTCGGCCATTTTGATTTTTCTTTATTTTATCTTCGAGTTCTCCAAATCCCCACTTCCCCGCCACAAATAGAAGTAGTGCGTTCGGATCAGCACAACCTTGGGAAGCTGTTCCTGGACCTCACACAGTGGGGACAGCATGTAATATTCAGCACTGGATCCAGCATGCGTGTAGCCAATAGCTAGATGCTTTACATTTGCAGGGCCATTGTCCCTCTGTAGGGAGCACAGTCCCCCGAAGACCCCCGTAATTATGCTTTTGAATGTTACTGTTAGACCAAGGCGATATTTATGTTCACTATGCTGTAAATATTTCAAATTTGGCACTTAAAACCAGTGGATGACCCAAGGTGTGACATCACACCACAAATTGCATGTTTTACCAACACTTTTCAATGAGGCATCACTACAGGATGGTCTACATCTGGGCGAAAGGGAGCCATTGCAATGTCACAGGCGAAAAGTCTCAGACAACGTGCCCCTTTTACTGGAGCAGGAGCCAGCTTAACCACTTTCAGACCGGACCATTTTGCTGGTAAATGACCAGAGGTCTTTTTACACTTTGGCACTGCGCTGCTTTAACTGGTAATTGCGCGGTCATGCAATGTTGTACCCAAACAAAATTTGCGTCCTTTTCTTCCCACAAATAGAGCTTTCTTTTGATGGTATTTGATTGCCTCTGCGATTTTTATTTTTTGCGATATAAACGTAAAAAGACCGCAAATTTTGAAAAAAAATGATATTTTCTACTTTTTGTTATTAGAAAAATCCAATAAACTCAATTTTAGTCATACATTTAGGCCAAAATGTATTCAGCCACATGTCTTTGGTAAAAAAAAAAGTCAATAATTGTATATTTATTGGTTTGCGCAAAAGTTGTCACATCTACAAACTAAGGTACGTTTTCTGGAATTTACGCAGCTTTTAGTTTACGACTGCCTATCTCATTTCTTGAGGTGCTAAAATGGCAGGGCAGTACAAAACCCCCCCAAATGACCCCATTTTGGAAAGTAGACACCCTAAGGAAATTGATAAGAGGCATGTTGAGCCCATTGAATATTTTATTTTTTTGCCTCAAGCGATTGAATAATGACAAAAAAAAAAATTTTTTTTTTTTTTTACACAAAGTTGTCACTAAATGATATATTGCTCACACATGCTATGGGCGTATGTGAAATGACACCCCAAAATAAATTCTGCTGCTTCTCCTGAGTACGGGGATACCACATATGTGGGACTTTTTGGGAGCCTAGCCGCGTACGGGGCCCCGAAAACCAAGCACCGCCTTCAGGCTTTCTAAGGGCGTAAATTTTTGATTTCACGCCTCACTACCTATTACAGTTTTGAAGGCCATAAAATGCCAAGATGGCACAAAACCCCCACAAATGACCCCATTTTAGAAAGTAGACACCCCAAGCTATTTGCTGAGAGGCATGTTGAGTCCATGGAATATTTTATATTTTGCCACAAGTTGCGGGAAAATTACAAACTTTTTTTTTTTTTTTTTTTTTTTTCACAAAGTTGTCACTAAATGATATATTGCTCATGCATGCCATGGGCATATGTGAAATGACACCCCAAAATAAATTCTGCTGCTTCTCCTGAGTACGGGGATACCACATATGTGGGACTTTTTGGGAGCCTAGCCGCGTACGGGGCCCCGAAAACCAAGCACCGCCTTCAGGCTTTCTAAGGGCGTAAATTTTTGAGTTCACTTCTCACTACCTATTACAGTTTTGAAGGCTATAAAATGCCAAGATGGCACAAAACCCCCACAAATGACCCCATTTTAGAAAGTAGACACCCCAAGCTATTTGCTGAGAGGCATGTTGAGTCCATGGAATATTTTATATTTTGCCACAAGTTGCGGGAAAATTACAAACTTTTTTTTTTTTTTTTTTTTTTTTCACAAAGTTGTCACTAAATGATATATTGCTCACGCATGCCATGGGCATATGTGAAATGACACCCCAAAATAAATTCTGCTGCTTCTCCTGAGTACGGGGATACCACATATGTGGGACTTTTTGGGAGCCTAGCCGCGTACGGGGCCCCGAAAACCAAGCACCGCCTTCAGGCTTTCTAAGGGCGTTACAGTTTTGAAGGCCATAAAATGCCAAGATGGCACAAACCCCCCCCAAATGACCCCATTTTGGAAAGTAGACACCCCTAAATTTAGGGGTACACTAGTGAGACTAGGTAATAAATGGCGGGTGCCCTGAAACTATAAAAAAATAACTAACGAACCAGCGTCACCTGTAACAGTTATATGGTGATCACTGGTGAAAGGGTTAACTAGGGGGCAATCAGGGGGCTTTATGCGGTAGTATATGGGGGTCCCTGGCGCTATAAAAAGCTGCGGCGAACCTAAATACCTACCTGCCTAACTAGCGTCACCTGTGACACTAATACAGCGATCAGAAAAACGATCGCTTATTAGGCTGGGTTCACACTGGAGCGATGCGGGAACGCCACGAATGCGCGGCGGGTTCCCGCATCGCATGCCTCCCGGCGGCAGTTCACACTGCCCTATGCGAACTGCTGGGAGTGTCAGTGAAATGTTAATGACACCCCCAGATCAGTTCGCATATCGCAGTGCGATCTGCAAACTTGGATCGCATGGTGTGAACACCCATGCGATCCGATTCTGCTGCGGACCAAAAAAAGGGTCCCGTGCGAGTTTACGGCGGGTGCGGCACGAATTCAGCCATACTATCTGTATAGCTGAACTCGAATCGCACAGAGATCGGATGTGATTTGCACTGCAGTGCGGTGCGAATCACATCCGTTCTCATAAACCGCTGCAATGTGAACCCAGCCTTAGTGACACTGGCGACGGGGGGTGATCACGGGGTTAAACCTTTATTGGGGGGGTTAGGGGGGTACCTTAGAACTAAAGGGGGCTAACCCTAACTGCCCTAATAGTTATTAGTCACAAATGACACCCGCCGGGTGATCAGGGGGTTAAACCTTTATTAGGTAATAAATGGCGGGTGCCCTGAAACTATAAAAAAATAACTAACCAACCAGCGTCACCTGTAACAGTTATATGGTGATCACTGGTGAAAGGGTTAACTAGGGGGCAATCAGGGGGCTTTATGCGGTAGTATATGGGGGTCCCTGGCGCTATAAAAAGCTGCGGCGAACCTAAATACCTACCTGCCTAACTAGCGTCACCTGTGACACTAACACGGCGATCAGAAAAATGATCGCTTATTAGGCTGGGTTCACACTGGAGCGATGCGGAAACGCCGCGAATCCGCGGCGGGTTCCCGCATCGCATGCCTCCCGGCGGCAGTTCACACTGCCCTATGCGAACTGCTGGGAGTGTCAGTGAAATGTTACTGACACCCCCAGATCAGTTCGCATATCGCAGTGCGATCTGCAAACTCGGATCGCATGGTGTGAACACCCATGCGATCCGATTCTGCTGCGGGCCAAAAAAAGGGTCCCGTGCGAATTTGCGGCGGGTGCGGCGGGTGCGGCGAATGGCTGAACTCGAATCGCACAGAGATCGGATGTGATTTGCACTGCAGTGCGGTGCGAATCACATTCGTTCTCATAAACCGCTGCAATGTGAACCCAGCCTTACAAGTATGAATCGCAAGGGAATGATGAGGGCATTGGAGCAGTATTGGAAGAAAATTAAGACATTTTTCTGCCCCAGGCTAAATTGAAGAGGGAGTTTCAAGCAACATGCTTGTTGACATGGAAAGGCTCATTGGAGCCTTCTAAAAGAGCCTTGTTATTGTGCAGCCTGACTCTCCTTGTCTTGCCATGCCCCTTTGGGTACACAGAGACCTGGAAAATCTTTTAAAACGTTCCTTGTTTTTGTTCACCCCAGACAGAATTCTTGCTCCCCCCCAAAATCTTTGAACTTTATCCAGTGGAAAAAATTTTGCAAAGTAGTGGTCTATCCCTCTGGTTGATCCTGCCATCTCAGTCTTTAATATCTTACTGTACCTATTGAAGCTGTTCTTTCTTTCATTGATTTTGTAGATAGAAAGTTTAAGACACTTAAGTTACTCTTGCTGGTCTCGCCTCATTCAGTTTGTCAAACTGCAGCTAATTGGATTAGAGCGTTTAAACAATCAACATGACCCTGTTTTCTGACTTCCGGGGGGCATGTCCTCGAAAGCTTTGACAGCGTCCAGTCACCTGAAGGTACAAGCCTATAACCCAGGGTCTCTGACTACGTTGCATGTGTTCTGTTCAACATATGGAATTTACAGGCAAGCCTAGGACTGGACACTAGCAAACAAACTGTAGGCCAGCCTATGATCACTCCTCCCACTGCCATCATCGATTTATTGCTAGTGTTGGATGCATTTTCTACAGCATACTAAGACAGGTTTAAGACCCGTTTCTCAATGGATGAGTAAGTTTAAAGGATTTGTGCACTCATAAAATCTTTTTCTTGCAGTCCATTCAAGGTCCCACCTTGTTTATGCTCATGCACTCCGTATCATGACTTTAACACCTTTCTCGTCATCTGCTCTCATAGATTTTTGGCCTTTTTTTTTTCTCTTGCACATAAGTATTCACAGCCTTTGCTTAATACATTGTTAAAGCACGTTGGCACCAATTACAACCTCAAGTCTATTTGAGTATGATGCTACAAGCTTGATGCACCTATTTTTGGGCAGTTTCTCACATTCTTCTTTGCAGGACCTCTCTCGCTCCATCAGGTTGGATCGGGAATCCTGAGCATTGGTGCACAGCCATTTTCAGATCTCTCCAGAGATGTTCGGGTTCAAGTCGGGGCTCTGGCTAGGCCACTCAAGGACATTCACATATTTATCCCTTAGCCACTCCTTTGTTATCTTTGCTGTGTGCTTAGGGTCTTTGTCTTGTTGGAAGATGAACCTTTGCACCAGTCTGATGTCCAGAGCGCTCTGGAGCAGGTTTTCATCAAGGATGTCTCTGTACATTGCTGCATTGATCTTTGCCTCGATCCTGATTATTCTCCCAGTTCCTACTATTGAAAAACATCCCCTCAACATGATGCCACCACCGTGCTTCACTGTAGGGGTGGTATTGGCCAGGTGATGAGCAATGCCTGGTTTCCTCCAGAAATGACTCTTGCCATTCAGGCAAAAGAGTTCAATCTTTGTTTTATCAGACCAGAGAATTTTGTTTCATGGTCTGAGAGGCCTTCAGGTGCCTTTTGGCAAACTGCAGGCAGGCTGCCATGTGCCTTTTTACTGAGGAGTTGCTTCCGTCTGGCCAATCTACCATACTGGCCTGATTAGTGGATTGCTGTAGATATGGTTGTTCTTCTGGAAGGTTCTCTCTCCACAGAGAAACAATGGCACTCTGTCAGAGTAACCATCGGGTTCTTCTTCACCTCCCTCCCCTACAGCCTCCCCCCCCCCCCAAACTTGGTTCCAAACTTCTTCCATTTATGGATGATGGTCACTGTGCTCATTGGAACCCTCAATGTTGCAGAAATGTTGTACGCTTCCCCAGATCTGTGCCTCGATACAATCCTGTCTTAGAGGACTAAAGACAATTCCTTGGACTTCATGGCATGGTTTGTGCTCTGACATGCACTGTTAACTGTGGGACCTCATATAGACAGGTGTGTGCCTTTCCAAATCATGTCCAGTCAACTGAATTTACCACAGATGGACTCCCAAGTTGTAGAAACATCTCAGGGATTATCAGTGGAAACAGGATGCACCTGAGCTCAATTTTGAGTGTCATGGCAAAGGGAATGGGAATACCTATGTAAATGTGATCTTTTATTTTTTAGGTTCACACTTGTGCAGTGCCAGACATCGCATGTAATTCGCAGCGCACCGCTGTTTACATTACCTGTGCGGTGCGATATCAGCCATACAGATAGTATGGCTAATCTCGCACTGCATTCGGTTCAAGCGCATACAGGACCCTTTTTTCTGTTTGGATCCAGATTCGGATCGCATGTGTGTTCACACACATGCGATCCTATTCATGTCCGAACTGTCAGTTCGCAGTGCGATATGCGAGCTGAAATGGGGGGTCATTAACATATAATGACACTCCCCAGCAGTTTGCATATGGCAGTGTGAACTGCTGTGCGTGTCAGGTGCGATGCGGGAACCCGCAGTTGATTCGCAGGGTTCTCGCATCGCACAACTGTGAACCGGCCTAATACATTTTTAAAGATTTCAAACAAATGACTTTCATGTTTATGGGGTATTGTTTGTAGAATTTAATCCATTTTGGATTAAGGCTGTAACATAACAATGTGAAAAAAGTGAAACTATGTGAATACTTTCCAGATGCACTGTAAACGCAAAGCTCTAAGATTTCCTTTGTCCCTCAATGCACGCCTTGAAAAGGATTCTCTACAAGGAGTATAAAAATCCTATTTTACCGCATGTATTCTCAATTTGTTTGTGATTTATTTTATACATTATATTTGCAATCATTTTTGATTTTATTTTTTTGTGTGTGTAAAGAAAGGGTACATATAGCTGTTGTAACCCATCCTAAATCTGATCCATTTCTTAAATCATGGACTTCTGGATTTTTATTTCCCTTTTATTGTACTACTAAGGAAAATAAGAAAAAAAGGAGGCCTTATATATTTGCAAGTGATTAGTGGCTAACAATCTGATTTACAGCTTCACATGTTTTTGTTGATAATGTTCATGGTCTTTTAGAAAATATATTTAATTTCAGAATATACGTATTGAAGCAAACGTACCAAAGGAATACTTTGAGATTCTGGAAAGCTCGCTGAATGGGTCGTACCATCATGTGAAGGCCTTGAAAAGTGGTCAGACGATAATTGACGCAGCTTTGACATGTATGGTAGATGAAGTAAGTGTGACTAGGTGTCTGTGCTACTGTTTGTATTTGAAAGGGAATATCAGAGAACAATGATATGTGTTAACACAATTATAAAAACGCCAGCGGTCTGCCAAAAGTAATCTCCCCTAGAATTGTTTAAAGTTTTTTTTTTTTTTTTTTTTTTTTTATATAATTTCATGTGCTTTATTGACCATATTCCTAATGAAATGCACACTTATGTGATACTCTCTGAAATGGTATTCTTTTATTTTCTACTCTGCTTGGAAAAACTTATTATACACTTTCATATTTGGCAAATAGACACGGGCATTAACTAAACGTGGAAGGAAGAGTGAAAAGATCCCAGAAAAAATACAAAAGGGGAACACTGAAAACACTACCTAAAGCCCCATACACACTATTAGATTTTCTGCAGATTTTTGTCTTCAGATTTACCAAAACCATGTAGTGCAAGGGCCTGCCTGATTGCATACAAATTGAAACTCTTATGGTTTGACCTCATATTATATGGTTTTGGTAAATCTTAAGACAAAAATCTAATGGTGTGTATGGGGCTTAAGTCTGTTTATGATAATCAAATTAAGAAATCACAAATTATGCTTCTTTCAAGAAATTAAGGTCTTCCAGTTTTGTATGATTTTTACATATATTAGCCATATTGAGTTCCAGATTATTTGTTGTTCACCAGATTAATAAACTATTGGAGACTAGACTATATGAACTCCGCCAAGATGCAATGAGAGATCAAACTAGGATAAGTGAACAACAATGCATAAAGGGTATCAGTCTTAATACATTCTTCCCCTGTCATGTATTTCCTAAAATAAAAGGTAACGGTTAGTGTGGGCAATTAAAGGGACATTGCCACCACATGTGTAAGTTGAGATGTGTAGAAGGAATCTTCAAGGTGTCAAGCACTGTTTTTAAAGATATTTGAGACTTACATCTGTGTTAAAGTTGTTTTCTATTTATCTACTGTGATCGTTGGGCTCGGTTTTTTATTTTTATTTTATTTATTTTTTTTATTTTTTTTATGTTTTCTTGTTTATGCATGACATTTCTTTTTCAATCAGTAGTCCAATCATTTAAAGCTAACCTAGGCAAACTGTAGAAAAAAAAAAACTGGGTTTCACCTGCCAAAGAATATACATTTTGTGTTCATCCAGTCCTGAGATTTAAATGGCTCTGCAATACAGCACCATCCTTTCTGGCAGGGTGCAACACCTGATCTGCTCATCACTCTTTCTCTATTCCTATCAGCATGTTGTGAGCTCTGCAGCACAGCTGCTTCGCTCCTTGTCCTGCTTCTCCCTCTCCCAATCAAGCTGAGCTATATAGAGGCTGCAGGAGATACTGATGAGTAAGATGCAGTTATTTATACAGCTTGCAACAAATACTTTAATTGACAGTAATGGGTACAGAGCAGCATTCATATGCGTCTTTTTATACCTGCCCGGAGTTCAGCTTTAAAATAACAAGATTGTGAAAAAAGCATAGTCCTATTCAGACACTGACCGTTAAATCCTGGTTTACTATGTCAAGTGAGTAATTTTCTTGGGCAGCATTAAGGCTAATTTAAGTAGGTTTGCAGTACTTGGATAAAAATCATACACAACTATCCTGTTTTGGGTACAACAGAAGGTGTTTGATTAGAGCATAACCTTATACCTTTTTTTATTATTGCAGGATGGGGGTGTTCACGTTCTGGCAAATCCTGTGAGGAACCAGCAAGAGGTGGAAATCTATACTCCAATTACACTTTCACCAAAAATTCTTACTTTTCCCTGGCAGCCTAAGCCAGGCGCTTATCAGTACATAATACAGGTAATAAGTGCTCTTCAGTAAACCGGTTTCAGCAATTTTTTTTAAATTGTGATAAAGATACATTTTAGTTAGATTATGTGGACTGTGTTTTATAAAGTCAAGACAATAAAATGCCTCTGATTTTATAAGCTTTATATTGCAAATACATGTGCAAATATGTTTTTACAGAAAAGGGTCTGTTTGGAAAGTCATTGGTTAATTTGGTAAATTAAACCATTTCATTGTATCTGTTAAAACTAATTTATAACTGAATACACCTGTAATTTATGCTTTCAAGGTACAAGGTGGAAGTGGAAATTTTACCTGGTCCTCCTCAAATAATGCTGTGGCTACTGTGACTGTCAAAGGGTTAATGACAACTGCAGATGACATTGGTGTTAGTGTTATACGGGCTAGTGATGTGCAAAATTCTTTACATTTTGGAGAGATGAAGGTGAGTCACATCTTGCATTACATCTGGTTTCAGCTAATTCTATTTTCTTTACAGGTATATGTGTGTGTGTATGGATCGTACAGTCCACTTAGATATTGTTCAGAAATAATATCCTGTTGTGCAATAACTATATCTGCATGTATATGTGGTAGTATGCACATTTTTTCATGTACGCAAACAATGCATACATATTCTGGATAAACATTTTTATGGCCAAATCTGTTAAAACTGAACTCCCAGTCTTTAAAATATTTTATTCAAATATCTTCCTAAATATAAGTCCGCTTTGTGTGCACCAAATGCATTTGGAAACCCAGTTATTACCTCAATAATGCAGCAGTGATCTTATTGTTGTGCTGCATCTATCTAGCCTGTGCAGAGAGCAGAGCTATGGGAGGAACCCAGCAGGCCCACCCACTACAGGCTGCCTGCAGAAAACTACAGGAAGTTGGTGGATACAAGTGACCAGTCTTTATTACAGGAAGCTCCTACACAGAGGAATATTTAAAGTTAAACTCAACACTACACAGATGTGTAGAAAATACCCAAAGCACGCCAAGATTTAAGAATATGTATCCATTGTATTTAGACAATTTTTCCTGGAATTTTGTCTTTAAGGTTTCATTCAGATCTACATGTTCCCATAACACTTGAAATACATTGGTCTTGCGGTACCGTTGATTGTTGATGGCACCTTTTTTAAAATGCGTTTTGTCACATTAAAAAAACGTGCAAACCAGAACGCAGCAATAGTCTCCATGAGCTATTTTGATGTGTTTTGTTGCTTGTAGGGAAGCCCATTGAAATGGTCCTCTCTATGTGTGCCGTGTGAAAAAATGTAAAAAAAAAAATGTAAATATGGCCTAACTGTCTGACCTTTCTGTGTATGACCACCTGTACAGTAGCATTGATCTGTGTCATTTTTGCTATGAGGGTTACAATAGTAATAGGGTTTAAGTGCAAAAACATATTTGAGTGCGGTCTTCTTGGGTTTCATTTAAATTACAACACATGGTTTGAGCTTAGTAGACCGCTAGACAACTCAAGACCATTCACTGTTCTTGAGAGACTCGGTAGCAGTTATCAGTTTTTATGTGATTATTTGCTTCTTCCACCAAAACACAGATGGCACTTTAGGTACTGTTCTCAGTATGCAAACATAACTGCTAATATAAAAGCCTTCCTTTTGAATGTATATAATAAAACTAATGTGGCATGATTTTACTGCCGTCTAAGCCAGCTAGAGGAAAACTTAACATAAAGTGCCAATGCTAGCTGCCTTCTAACAATTGCTGGCTGCCACTTACTTTATTACTTTGAATCACGGATATGGGAGAGCGTGCCCTAGTTAATGTTAGACCCATCTGTATCCTTGTTCTGAGTCCGTGACTTTAGAGACTCTTACTTTGCTCATTCAGAGAAATGTGCCAGAATCTCTTTATAGCCTTTTTTCTGACTACTAATTCACTCCTTTGGATCACGCCCCCACTGCTTCTCCCTCTGTTGAAGCTATCACAAAATGCCTGATTCTTCTGGGTATGAGGTCCCATGTGCCTGAACAACCACTTGCCATGCCTGGTTAATGTCGCATGACTGAGGGGAAGACATTGTTCATTCTGTGTGCAAGCTCCACCATCTACCAACACTAAGGTTATACTGGGTTATTTGGTGGTAGCTGAGATGGAGAGAGTGGCAGGGCAGTACTGTGAAAGGAAATTAGTCACTTTAAACTTAATGCAAAAGTATCTGTTTGAGAGCAAGGTACCAGGTGCTTTCAACAATAGCAACTCTCGTCTTTCTCATCTTAAGACATATATTTTAAATTTTAGGTGTTTGTCATTGAACCCACTGGCATGGAATTCACTCCTTGTCCGGTTGAAGCTCGTATAGGAAACAGGCTGGAGATGCCTCTCAGGATATTTGGCATCCTCAATGGTGATAATGAGGTTGTGTCATTAAGTGACTGCTCGCACTTTGACTTGTCTGTGGAAATGGAGACTCCTGGAATATTCAAGATCCTGCCAGGTATGTCCTGTCCTAAATAACCTAGCTGTGGATAGGAAGCTACAAAATAATATTGTATTCTATGTCTTGATTTTTCTGTGCATGTTCTACAGGATGTGAAATCTATTGAAATACAATAACCATTGGGTGGTATCGTGGTTGCCACTCTTACCTAGCCGTAAAAAGGGTCGTTGGTTCGAATCTCAACCACGACACTACATGCCTGGAGTTTGCATGTTCTCCCTGTGCCTGCAAGGGTTTCCTCCGGGTACTCAGGATTCCTCCTACACCCCAAAGACATGCTGGTAGGTTAATTGGCTTCTGTCCAAAATTGGTCCTAGTATATGAATGGGGACCTTGGATTGTGGGCTCCTTGAGGGTAGGGACTGATGTGGGTGTGCAATGTACAGGGATAGGGACAATTGTAGACACTCACTCAGGTTGAACTGGATGGAATGGTGTCTTTATTGAACCTTACCAAATATGTAACCATGCTTCAGTGATCGTTTTCAGGGACCTTAATTAGTGGGAATCAAGGGTATGTGTGACTAGCAAAGTAGTAGCCCACATAAGGTCTTTATTTTACCCAAACATTTTGCCTAGCAATAACCTGTAGAGGATTTTTCCTTTGACTTTTTTTTTTTTTTTTTTTTTTTTTTTAAGACTGCCTGTGGAATTGGCCATTCCACAGTCTTGATGAGATTCTAGTAGTCTCTGTAGAGGGCATCCTGTAGTTTAACATCTTTACCAAGGTATATTTATAAACCACCTTGTAGTTGGGGACTAAAGCATGATCATTGCTCCTAGTGAAGCTGTGAGCATGTTATGGATTTTAAGTCGACTTTAGGCTGTCATGAAAAGGCGCACATGTGTTTGCTAAGCTCCCCCCTGCAATACAGTGAATATAGGCACCGATCGCTCCTATAGTCGCTGAGAGCTTATCATTATAACCGCAAGTGTTACAATGTATCAGACTGTCATTTTCTGAATGAGGAATCTGTATAGAGGTTTCATTCGTTCAAGTAAAGAGCTACAGAGAAATGGACTATCTTCAGAAGAGATATGGGGGTCTGTTTAGACCTCTGATATCTCACCAAAGACGGTGACGCCCCCCCCCCCCATATTAATGTGCTATTGTCACGAGTGGGTGGGTTCAGGGTGCAATGCTCTGTGCCCTGAGCCCAACCTTTTACTAGCCAATTAGAGCCTCAGGCTCTAATCATGTGGTTTGTTGGGGGGGGAACTCATGCAAATGTATGAGTCGGCAGGGGGGGCAGCCCCCCTAATGGAACAGCTGTTCCTGGTAAGACCCCTTTCACACGGAGCCGACACTATCATGCAGATTTGCCTGCTCAGCCGGGGACTTATCTGCTGATCCCCGCTGAGTAGGTGGATGACAGATCAGCCTCCACTGATGCAGAGTGGACACGGACACCGCTTGCTATTCTCTGTATGGTGGTCGGATGGAAACAGACCGCCTGTTCAGTTCCATCGAAAACTATCCGATCTGTTGGATGGGGAATGGGATCCCCATCTCTTTGTTTTTTAATGGACTGGATCGGATGCAGGCAGTTGTAAATGGACACAGGTCCATTTATATCAGCCTCTCCAGAGAGAACAATGGGTGGTCCAATTGGGCCCGCCTAAAAAAAAATGGACAGGCAGATCTGAGTGTGCTTGTGTGAAAGGGACCTAAAGCCTTGTTCACACAGGGCATACAACAGTGTACCTTTACAGGGATGCACAGGTGTTCCGTGCATCTCTGTGCAGGCAGTCCTATTGGTGTCATTTGGGATGTAGCACCTGCATGAACAGAGCCATTGCTCCCAATTTTACATCCATCGTGGTCCGCATACATGTCCCTGAGCTCACACCCACACGGATGTCAGATTGGGAACAGCAGCTATGCCTGTGCAGCCGTTGCATTCCAATTGACATAAATGGGACTGCCTGTACAGGGATGCATGAAACACCTGTGCAGATAAACATGGCCCTCCATGGGAGTACACTTTAGTATGCCATATGTGAACGATGCTTTAGTAGCAATTTAGCAGGAATTTTGTAAGTTATGTTTATGTGCACTATTAATGATATTGGTGTATTTTTAGCGAAAATATTGTTTTGATAAACCTTTGCGCAAATATTGTGCGGTCTTAAATATCAGTAGCACCTTCCTTCTACTGGCCATGTGCCAAATTCTGAAAGCTTTAAGTGAAAAAGGAAAAGCTCCAGAAATTCTACAACTTTTGCGTACTTCCAATTTTCACTATTTCTCAAACAGGCGCAATTTAATCACTTTGGCCCAGAAGGATTTGCCCCCTTTCTGACCAGAGCACTTTTTGCGTTTCGGCACTGCGCCACTTTCAAAATTACGTGGTCCTGCGACGTTGTACCTAAACAAAGTTTACATCCCACAAATAGAGCTTTCTTTTGGTGGTATTTGATCACCTCTGCGGTTTTTATTTCTCTTATATTCAGTGACTGACAGATACAGCTCCTCTCTGTAGCTAAATGGGTTTGTTAGCTTGCTATTAAGAGAACTAGGCAAAATTAGAACAGAACTTTCAGTCCCGCCCCGGGGGGCGGAACCTGTGCTAACAACCCTCCCTGATGCCCCAGCAGACTCCGTTTTATTTTGCCTAGTGAAGGAGAATGACCTAGGAACCCTGCGGGCCCTTTGGTCCATTCTTTTGATGCAGGATTGATGCTTTTGCACAAGATAAAAGATCCTGAGGTCTTCTATCAACTGCCGGCTGGGTGTGAGGCTGGTTGAGTTATCCTTGTAGTCCCCCCAGTCCGGCCATCGAGCGTGTGCAGGTCGCAGCTAAGGCTCGGCAGGCCACGACATGCTCCAGAGGTGGTCAGTGAGCTTCAATGCTCCGAGGTATACATATGACCGGGCTACTGATGTCTGGATCACAGTATACCGGGCCAGCAGCCACCCTGTAACTGCGCAGGAGTGGGTCTGTGATGGAATGCCTCCCAGCTCTTCAGGACTGGTAAGTACGGCTCTCCCGCCTCGGGGGGTTGAGTAGCTGGGCATTCCCTGGGAGGTCGATTCGGGGGCCACCTCACCACCTCCTCTTTTCTCCCACGTCCCTATCTTCCCTCCTTCCCGCTGCATGTGCTGCGGGCGGTGTGTGCATGGGGATAGCTGGGTCTCCCACCTGTGGGGGGTCTGTGCGGCTAGTGATGGTCCTGGTCCCTGTGTGGGGAGTCCCAAAAAGGTGACTGTGGGGGTTTTCTTGCTGGTTTAAGGCAGCACTGTTTGATTTTTTTTTTCTGTTGCCGCATGGCGCTGTCCAGCGGCCATTTTACAAAGCAGGTTCCCCTTGTGACCCTCAGTGGCCACTTTCTAGGAGATTTTCCTATTAGTTACATTGGCAGACATTTTTTTGAAGGCCGAGCGCTCTTTTCACCGCAGTTTTCTTGCGACAGCATTACATGTGCTCTCACATGCTGTTTCCTGTGTCCACTGTGTATACAGGACGCTGGATGGCAATCCCCTGAACGCTGGTGCAAGCTCTGCAGATCGTGTCACCGCTATTTTCTACAGCTGCTGCTGGCACAGTTTCCTGTGATTCAGTGGGGATTCAGTTGGCTCAGGGCCTCTGGTCAACGGACGAATCCAGGTTGCCGATCAATCTCCTCGAATTGAGAGCGATCAGGCTGTGCCTCCACACATGGTCGACGTGTCTTCAAGGCCGTCCAACCAGGATACAGTCAGACAACGCCACAGCTGTGGCTTACATAAATCACCAAGGGGGAGCAAGAAGCTCAGCCGCTGCTCGGGAGGTTGCTCACATACTTTGGTGTGCAGAGCGACATGTTCCGACCCTGTCAGCCATTTACATCCCGGGGGTGGAAAATTGGCAGGCGGACTATCTGAGTCGACAGATGCTGGACCCAGGAGAATGAGCGTTGCATCCGGAGATATTCAGGCAGTTGTGCCTGAAATGGGGCACACCAGATGTGGATCTATTGGCCTGCCACCTCAACCGGAAGGTGCCGAAATTCGTGTCAAGGACAAGGGATCCGTGGGCAGACGCGCTGGTGGCTCCATGGGATCAGTACCAGCTGATCTACACCTTTCCTCCGCTAAAACTGTTGCATCGCCTGCTGCGCAGAGTGGAAGCTGAGGGGATCCCGGTGATCCTGGTCGCCCCAGATTGGCCTCAGGGGCCCTGGTACACAGACCTAGTGCGTCTGGTGGCAGACGCTCCCTGGCGACTGCCGCTGCGAGAGGACCACTTATCTCAAGGTCCAATCTTTCACCCGGCTTTACCGTTGCTGGCTTTAACGGCATGGCTGTTGAAAGTGAGGTGCTGAGGAACCGTGGTCTGTCGGACTCGGTGATTCCAACTATGTTGAGGGCGTGGAAATCTTCAAGGAAGATCTACCATCATACCTGGAAGGCCTACATCTCCATGTGTGAGGAGAAAGGATGGCATCCGCGCTCCTTTTCTATATCCAGGATCCTGCTGTTTCTTCAGCAAGGTGTAGACCAGAAGTTGGCGTTGAGCACCATTTAAGTGGCAAACTTCAGCTCTGGCTGTTTTTTTTTCAGCGACCCCTGGCATCTCATTCATTAGTGAGTACCTTTGTTCAGGGGGTGTGACATGTAGTCCCTCCGGTGCGTCCACCATTACCTCCGTGGGATTTGAACCTGGTTTTGGTCTTTCTAGTGGCCATCACATTGGCCAGGAGGGTTTCGAAATTGGCGGCCTTGTCATGTAAGTCCCCTTTTCTGGTCATCCACAGGGATAAGGTGGTGTTGCGTCCGCAACGGTCCTTTCTACCAAAGTGGTTTTGGCTTTTAATATCAATGAGGACATTGTATTACCATCGTTGTGTCCTAAGCCGAAGCACCCCAAGGAGGTGGCTCTTCACACTCTCGATGTGGTTAGGGCTCTGAAGGTATACTTGTCTGCCACTGCTCCCTTTCGAAAGTCAGACTCACTGTTTGTTTTGGTGGCTGGTCCAAAGAAGGGTATGTCGGTCTCGTCGGCCACCATTTTACAGGTGGATCCGACAGATTGTAGTCCAAGCCTACGCCTTTGAAGGGGCAGGTGCCCCCCTTTCCAGTCACGGCCCACTCTACAAGAACAATTGGAAAGTCTTGGGCCTTCCGACACCAAGCGTCTGTCATCCAGGTGTGTAAGGCGGCAACCTGGTCATCTGTCCATACGTTTACCAAGTTCTACAAGGTAGACGTCAGTGCATCGGCTGATGCCTGTTGTGGCCGCAAAGTTTTGCATGTAGTTGCAATTAAATATGCAATCTTTATTTTTGCCTGGTTTTTCGATAAAAATGCATTACTGTTCTGTTAAATGCACGGTTGCATTACTTCTGCAAATGGTTGCCTGTTCTCTCCTGTTGAGGATACCCGGTTATATGGTGATGTTTTTTCACACACTGCTGTTTTTTTGTGGGTTTAGTTTCACTAGTTTCCACTTGCCATGGTGGATGAAGTTTTTATGCTGTTTTTCCCACCCCTTGTTTGGCACTGCTTGGGGACGTCCCATTTTGTTACAGAGAGGAGCTGTGTCGGTCGGTGAATATAAGAGAAAATAGGATTTTTGTACTCGCCGTAAAATCCTTTTCTCTGTAATTCACCGACCGATACAGCACCTGCCCCTCCTTTTTTCTCTTTACGTTATACTGCTTGTTGACGTATGGAGTTCTGCTAGAGCAGGCTGTGGGGTTGTAGCCTAGGGACCGCCCCTTGGGCGGAACTAAAAGTTCTGAAGTGTTGTATTACAACTTGCCTAGTAATCTCCAGTGATAGGGCTGACAACCCATTTTGTTACAGAGAGGAGCTGTGTTGGTCGGTGAATTACAAAGAAAAGGATTTTACAGAGAGTACAGAAATCCTATTTTTTGCACAAATCAAATTTTTTAAAGTTTCGCTACTTCAGGCAATTGTGGATTATTCCAAATAGACACGTTGAAAATAAATATATATAAAATAAGTATTTGTCGGGTCTCTATTGTTGTCTGTACCCACATTAGGGTTATTCCCACACTTTTTGTCTAGTTTACCTTTTTATACTAAAAAGTGAAAGTAAAATTAAATGCTACATTTTAAGTTATCCCCACAGTTCCACAAGCCCCTTTTCACTCCTAAGACCATTGTAACTAAACATTCTGGCAGCATGGCACAAGAAGGCTCAATCTTTGAATGATTACATGTGCCTGACCTCAAAACCAGGCTTTTCTTGGCATGGTGGCTCCCAAGTCCAGCTCTGAAGCCTGGGAAATCCTTCTTTCCATTGGCTTGGAAGGCTCTCACAATAAATGCCAGCCTAAATCAATGGCTTCTATCACTTATTAGGGAGGAAGAAGTATCACATTTCAAAGGGAATCGGCTGTTTCTGGCTTGGCTGGTTCCAGCCGTGTCCGCTGTGCACATCCCAGGTGTGGAAAATTGGCAAGCGGACTTCCTTGGTTATCAAAATCTGGACTCCAAGAATGTTCTTTTTATCCCAAGGTGTTTAAAGATCTCTGAAGCAATTGGGGGTGGTGGGGCACTGGATGGGGGCCACCTTACTACCAGGTTTAACAAGAAACTGAACAGGTTTGTCTCCAAGGATCACCTAGCCTTGGGAGTTGAAGTTTGAGTGATTCCATGGGATCATGTCAGCCCAGGTGGATGCTGTACTTTGACCTTGGCAGACTTTGTGGGCCCTCCCATATGTCCTGATTTTTTGTCACAAGGACTGGTTTACCACCCTGTTTTTTGCTGCGTTTAATGGTCAGGGTGTTGAAACCCAGCTCCTGAGGGACAGGGGCCTGTAGTATTTGGTTATCCCTATGCTCTTAAAAGCTTCTACTCACAAAGACTACCATCACATCTGGAAAGCTTATTTCTATTGGCGTGAGGCAAAAAAACTTCCATCCCAGGAGCTTCTCTGCAGGTCAAATCCTGTCTTACTCCAGACAGGTTTGGATCAAAGCTTGGCCTTGAGTACCATCAAGTGTCATATCTCTTAGCCTTTGGAGGTTCTTATTCAGAGACACCCTTGCCCCACTCCTTTAGTGCAGATCTTTGTACAGGGTGTCCTTGTGTTAGGACCCCCACTGAGTACATGGGATCTGTTTGGTTCTGCCGGTTCTTCAAAATCCACCCTTCGAAATCTCTAGAGATATTCGTTTGTCTACAGTTACTTAAGAATTTTCCTTTCTTGTTTCAAGGTGAGTTCTGAGTTTGCTCCCTTAACCTGTAATGAATCCTTTCTTGTGCTACACACAGATAAGGTGGTTTTGAGACCCAAAGCCTTTCTTCTTCATAAGGCAGTTTCTTCCATAAGCATGATATTCTTTTACCATCTATTAGGCAGCTCATAGATTGTTTGTTTGTTTTTTTAGGTTCTCGGGGGAGGTTAAACAAAAAAGAAAACAAAAAAAAACAGACCTGAGTCCTTCATCCATGCATTTGATGTGGATCGGGAATCCTCCTATTGAGTTATTATATTCTAACAGCAGGGAGGCTTCCCCACGATCAGAATACAATGATTAGTGCCACTGGTTATAGCCTGCGGCGCTGATCAAGGAGCATTTATCTGACAGGCTGGTTGTACAGAAGTCGTTCTGTAAAAGCCGGCTCTGCTTGTCACTCCTGAAGGTCCCCATAGGGGATAATTACTTCACATTCCACTATAGTCTGGTGGATTCAGCAACTCTTCAAGCCTATGATCTCAAGAATAAGGTTCCACCTTTTGTTGTCACCAAATCAGCTTCTTGGGCTTTTCAGCACCTGGCATCTTTTTTTTTTTTTTTTTTTTTTTTTTTTTTTTTTTTGCAAGTCTTGCCACATGGTCTTCTGTTTTAATAAGGTTTTACCAGATTGATGTCCAGGCTCAAACGTCAGTTGTAAACCCTCTCTGTTCACCTTTATATTTTTGTGGGTCTGTTAGCCTTTCATTTGTTGAACTGCTTTTGGATGTCTGTCGTTTTGGGACTGTCCTGTACTGTACAATAAGGAAATTTAAAATTTTCTTACCAGTAAAATGCATTTCCTGGAGTACATTACAGGGCACAGAATACCCTTCTCTGTCAAAACAATCTTTCTATTCCTTGTCACAAAACTGAGGCTTTCTAGATGTTGGAGGAGTTATATAGTGGGAAGTCCCTCTAGCTTCTTTTTGCTAGTGACCTGAATGCAGCTGCATGTAATCCAGATGTGGTCATTTGGAAAAGCCAATGTCCTATACTATACTCCAGAAAACAGGTTTTACTGGTAAATCAAAAATCCTATTTTTTGTTGTGCCTGTAGTGACGCTATCGGTGTTGTTGCTAATCCTACTGATATTTACATACCCCTCTTATTTTGTGTTTTAGGTAGACTCGAGCCTAATGTTGATTATTGTAGTGGTATTACCGTACAAGGAGTGACTGCGGGGTACACAACTGTGTTTGTCAGCTACACTCATGGTCATATACACTTAAAAGCCAAAATTATAATTGCTGCTTATCTACCTTTAAAGGTAAGTGTAAAAACAATACATTTAATCCCACTGGTTTTAATAAATGAAAAAAAGTTTAAGCATTTTCTGTGCAGCCTATTCTGTATAAACTGACATTAGGCTAAAGTAGATGTAAGATTGATATATGGCAGTACCATTATTGAACATCTTCAACAAGTTATTGTTATTTAATATGTTCATAGAACAAATGTGAAACTTTTTTTTTTTTTTTACTAAAGTTTATTTTTAGTGACATTTCAGGAGTCCCACATGTAGCCTGAGCTTTGTCATCCAGTGTTTAGTGTATACTAATGAATCATATACCATTAGTAAATTTTGTTTAAATTAGAGTTGTAGTTTCAGCACCAGGTGATGCATTTGTTCTGGTTAAATAAGTAAGTTGTTCCTTTTTACGACTTTGGGTTTTCAAATTTTTTTGTTCTGCCATGTTAGTGTTGCATCTTTGGCTGTTTATAAGTTGCACTAGTAACTACAGCTGAATAAAACAAAAACTGTGTCTGTCTGTCTTCATTTCAGGCTGCAAAGCAACAAGATGTGATTATTTTAAGGGGGGTGGGATTCTTTACTATACTGTGTGTGTGTGTGTGTATATAACACACATACATACATACATACATACATACATACATACATACATACATACATACATACATACATACATACATACATACATTTATTTACACACACACACACTTGCACACACACTGAGTACACCCCCTCACATTTTTGTAAATATTTTATTAGAGCTTTTCACGTGACAACACTGAAGAAATTACACTTTGCTATTTGCTACAATGTAAAGAAGTGTACAGCGTGTAAATTTTCTCTCCCCTCAAAATAACTCCACACACAGCTATTTAACCAGTTGCCGACCGCCGCACGACGATGTACGTCGACAGAATGGCACGGGCAGGCATATGGGCGTACCTGTACGTCCCTGCCTTCCCGCGGGGGGGGGAGGGGGGGGCGGGGCCCGATCGCCCCCCCCCCCCCCCCCCGGTGCCAGCGGTGGTCGGAATCCGTTCAGGAGCGATCCGGGATGAGGGGGCGGCCATTCGTTCATGGCCACCCCCTCGCGATCGCTCCTGACGAATGGAAGTGCAGCGTGACATCACTTCCTCTCCTGTAATGTAAACACAGGCAGAGGAAGTGATGTAATCTCTCCTCCGTGTCGGTATTTTTCGTTCCGGCACCGAGGAGAGAGGATCGGTGAGTTGCACCAAGACTACACAATACAGTAGAACATGCCAGGCACACTCTCACCCCCCCGATCACCCCCCCAATCACCCCTGCACCCCCAGTCACAGTGACACCAATTGCATTTTTTTATTTTTTATTTTTTTTGCATTGGTGTCATTTGTGACTGTAATAACTGTTAGGGCAGTTAGGGTTAGCCCCCTTTAGTTCTAGGGTACCCCCCTAACCCCCCCAATAAAGGTTTAACCCCGTGATCACCCCCTGTCGCCAGTGTCACTAAGGCTGGGTTCACATTGCAGCGGTTTATGAGAAGGGATGTGATTCGCACCGCACTGCAGTGCAAATCACATCCGATCTCTGTGCGATTCGAGTTCAGCCATACAGATAGTATGGCTGAATTTGCATCGCACCCGCCGCAAACTCGCACGGGACCCTTTTTTTGGTCCGCAGCAGAATCGGATCGCCTGGGTGTTCACATCATGCGATCCGATTCCTGTCAGAGTTTGCAGATCGCTCTGCGATATGCGAACTGATCTGGGGGTGTCATTAACATTTCACTGACACTCCCAGCAGTTCGCATAGGGCAGTGTGATGTGGGAACCCGCCGCGGATTCGTGGCGTTCCCGCATCGCTCCAGTGTGAACCCAGCCTAATAAGCGATCGTTTTTTCTGATCGCTGTATTAGTGTCACAGGTGACGCTAGTTAGCCAGGTAGGGATTTAGGTTCGCCGCAGTTTTTTATAGCTCCAGGGACCCCCATATACTACCACATAAAGCCCCCTGATTGCCCCCTAGTTAACCCTTTCACCAGTGATCACCATATAACTGTTACAGGTGACGCTGGTTGGTTAGTTTATTTTTTTATAGTTTCAGGGCACCCGCCATTTATTACCTAATAAAGATTTAACCCCCTGATCACCCGGCGGGTGATATAAGTTTGAGGGTCAGATAAGGTCTGCGTCGCCCCAGGCAGCGTCAGGTTATTACCAGTACCGCTAACACCCACGCGCAAAGCATACACCTCCCTTAGTAATATAGTATCTGATCAGATCTATATTAGCGTCGCCAGCAGTTTAGGTTTCCCAAAACGCATTGTTAGCGGGATCAGCCAAGATACCTGCTAGCACCTGCGTTTAGCCCCTCCGCCAAGCCCAGCCCAGCCCACCCAAGTGCAGTATTGATCGATCACTGTCACTTTCAAAACACAACGCACATAACTGCAGCATTCGCAGAGTCAGGCCTGATCCCTGCGATCGCTAACAATTTTTTTTGTAGCGTTTTGATACAGTCGCTGACAGCCTAGGTGCTTTTTTACCTGTGAGTCTCACTAGTGTATAAAACCTTAGAAAAACAGCGCTGGTCTAAACAAAGTGCTAGACAAATATATATGAAAAAATCAAGTGTAAATAAAACAAAAACTTGATATTAGTGTTAATACTGACAATAGTAAGTTCTTGCTGCAACCCAATGCGAGACACACACAATATACAACAATCAAAAAATATGGCTGCGCTAAAACTTATAAAACAAAATTATAAAGTGACATAATTTTTCTAATTTATAAAAAATCCCAAAAGCATGCAAAAATAGTGCCAAAGTAATAATTTCCAGGCATATAAGCAGTCCAAAGAAAAGGAAAGATGGATAGGATGCTGAATCTTAGTCCATTTTCGGTGACTCTCAAAAACCACCCTTTACACACGTAGCAGGTGCACCCAGAGTAGAAAGAGATTATCCACCACCAAATTAGAGGAGGCTTACCAGCTGTCAAGATCTCTTTTTAAGGAGATCATACGGGCTTGTAAAATGTTACGTTCCTGGTCCCCACACTGGGCTCTGTTGGTAACACCAATCTATCTGCTCCCTCTTTATGGTATATCTCGTTCCACCACAATCATTTAGTATGGCAAAGAGAGAAGAAAAAAAGCTCCCATAGCATAATTCCGTAAAGATTTATTAACCACTTTCAGACCGGACCATTTTGCTGGTAAATGACCAGAGGTCTTTTTACACTTTGGCACTGCGCTGCTTTAACTGGTAATTGCGCGGTCATGCAATGTTGTACCCAAACAAAATTTGCGTCCTTTTCTTCCCACAAATAGAGCTTTCTTTTGATGGTATTTGATTGCCTCTGCGATTTTTATTTTTTGCGATATAAACGTAAAAAGACCGCAAATTTTGAAAAAAAATGATATTTTCTACTTTTTGTTATTAGAAAAATCCAATAAACTCAATTTTAGTCATACATTTAGGCCAAAATGTATTCAGCCACATGTCTTTGGTAAAAAAAAAGTCAATAATTGTATATTTATTGGTTTGCGCAAAAGTTGTCACATCTACAAACTAAGGTACGTTTTCTGGAATTTACACAGCTTTTAGTTTACGACTGCCTATCTCATTTCTTGAGGTGCTAAATTGGCAGGGCAGTACAAAACCCCCCCAAATGACCCCATTTTGGAAAGTAGACCCCCTAAGGAAATTGATAAGAGGCATGTTGAGCCCATTGAATATTTTATTTTTTTGCCTCAAGCGATTGAATAATGACAAAAAAAAAATTTTTTTTTTTTTTTTACACAAAGTTGTCACTAAATGATATATTGCTCACACATGCTATGGGCATATGTGAAATGACACCCCAAAATAAATTCTGCTGCTTCTCCTGAGTACGGGGATACCACATATGTGGGACTTTTTGGGAGCCTAGCCGCGTACGGGGCCCCGAAAACCAAGCACCGCCTTCAGGCTTTCTAAGGGCGTAAATTTTTGAGTTCACTTCTCACTACCTATTACAGTTTTGAAGGCCATAAAATGCCAAGATGGCACAAAACCCCCACAAATGACCCCATTTTAGAAAGTAGACACCCCAAGCTATTTGCTGAGAGGCATGTTGAGTCCATGGAATATTTTATATTTTGCCACAAGTTGCGGGAAAATTACAAACTTTTTTTTTTTTTTTTTTTTTCACAAAGTTGTCACTAAATGATATATTGCTCACGCATGCCATGGGCATATGTGAAATGACACCCCAAAATAAATTCTGCTGCTTCTCCTGAGTACGGGGATACCACATATGTGGGACTTTTTGGGAGCCTAGCCGCGTACGGGGCCCCGAAAACCAAGCACCGCCTTCAGGCTTTCTAAGGGCGTTACAGTTTTGAAGGCCATAAAATGCCAAGATGGCACAAACCCCCCCCAAATGACCCCATTTTGGAAAGTAGACACCCCTAAATTTAGGGGTACACTAGTGAGACTAGGTAATAAATGGCGGGTGCCCTGAAACTATAAAAAAATAACTAACCAACCAGCGTCACCTGTAACAGTTATATGGTGATCACTGGTGAAAGGGTTAACTAGGGGGCAATCAGGGGGCTCTATGCGGTAGTATATGGGGGTCCCTGGCGCTATAAAAAGCTGCGGCGAACCTAAATACCTACCTGCCTAACTAGCGTCACCTGTGACACTAATACAGCGATCAGAAAAACGATCGCTTATTAGGCTGGGTTCACACTGGAGCGATGCGGGAACGCCACGAATGCGCGGCGGGTTCCCGCATCGCATGCCTCCCGGCGGCAGTTCACACTGCCCTATGCGAACTGCTGGGAGTGTCAGTGAAATGTTAATGACACCCCCAGATCAGTTCGCATATCGCAGTGCGATCTGCAAACTTGGATCGCATGGTGTGAACACCCATGCGATCCGATTCTGCTGCGGACCAAAAAAAGGGTCCCGTGCGAGTTTGCGGCGGGTGCGGCGGGTGCGACACGAATTCAGCCATACTATCTGTATAGCTGAACTCGAATCGCACAGAGATCGGATGTGATTTGCACTGCAGTGCGGTGCGAATCACATCCGTTCTCATAAACCGCTGCAATGTGAACCCAGCCTTAGTGACACTGACGACGGGGGGTGATCACGGGGTTAAATCTTTATTGGGGGGGTTAGGGGGGTACCTTAGAACTAAAGGGGGCTAACCCTAACTGCCCTAACAGTTATTAGTCACAAATGACACCCGCCGGGTGATCAGGGGGTTAAACCTTTATTAGGTAATAAATGGCGGGTGCCCTGAAACTATAAAAAAATAACTAACCAACCAGCGTCACCTGTAACAGTTATATGGTGATCACTGGTGAAAGGGTTAACTAGGGGGCAATCAGGGGGCTTTATGCGGTAGTATATGGGGGTCCCTGGCGCTATAAAAAGCTGCGGCGAACCTAAATACCTACCTGCCTAACTAGCGTCACCTGTGACACTAATACGGCGATCAGAAAAATGATCGCTTATTAGGCTGGGTTCACACTGGAGCGATGCGGAAACGCCGCGAATCCGCGGCGGGTTCCCGCATCGCATGCCTCCCGGCGGCAGTTCACACTGCCCTATGCGGACTGCTGGGAGTGTCAGTGAAATGTTACTGACACCCCCAGATCAGTTCGCATATCGCAGTGCGATCTGCAAACTCGGATCGCATGGTGTGAACACCCATGCGATCCGATTCTGCTGCGGGCCAAAAAAAGGGTCCGAATTTGCGGCGGGTGTGGCGAGTGCGGCGAATGGCTGAACTCGAATTGCACAGAGATCGGATGTGATTTGCACTGCAGTGCGGTGCGAATCACATTCGTTCTCATAAACCGCTGCAATGTGAACCCAGCCTTAGTGACACTGGCGACGGGGGGTGATCACGGGGTTAAACCTTTATTGGGGGGGTTAGGGGGGTACATTAGAACTAAAGGGGGCTAACCCTAACTGCCCTAACAGTTATTACAGTCACAAATGACACCAAAGCAAAAAAAAAAAAAAAAATGACATTGGTGTCACTGTGACTGGGGGGGCAGGGGTAATTGGGGGGGTGATCGGGGGGTAAAGGGGGGGTGTGAGTGTGCCTGGCATGTTCTACTGTGTGTGTAGAGTGTTGGTGCAACTCACCGATCCGCTCTCCTCCGTGTCGGAACGAAAAATACCGACACGGAGGAGAGAATACATCACTTCCTCTCCTGTGTTTACATTACAGGAGAGGAAGTGATGTCACGGGGGATTCCTATTCGTCGGGAGCGATCGCGTGGGGGTGGCCATGAATGAATGGCTGCCCCCTCGTCCCGGATCGCTCCCGGACGAAAACCGACCGCCGCAGGCACCGGGCGGGGGCCCGATCGGGCCCCCGACCCGCGGGAGGCAAGGGACGTACATGTACGCCAATATGCCTGCCCGTGCCATGCTGTCGACGTACATCGTCGTGCGGCGGTCGGCAACTGGTTAAAATATAAAAAGTAAAGTAACAACTCACGAATTCTCAGCAGAGTGTAAGCGTATAGCGTATAAAAAACGAGCCGGCCGGCTCTCTTGTTTGCACTGCCCGCCCTTCCGGATTAACGTGGAAATGCAGTGACGTCAGCACGCCGCTCACCCTACGTCGTTTCGTCAAAAGTGACTTCTTCCTGGGGTACGAGCGGCATGCTGACCCACCGCCATAAGTACTCACTGGTGATTGTAACCGCCCATTTCCGAGCTCCTGGTCACAGTTCCCAATTCGCCATCTTGGAATAGGGCAATCTGCCCATACTAGATCATCACCTGTTCCAAAGGGGAAAAGGAACCCATTTCCCAAAAAATAGCAAGTTTACACCTACATAGGAACAATATACCTAAGGAACCAATTTGTTTAATTCATCAACAGAGGTGTCTGTATCCGAACGCGCAAATTCCCCATGCGCAAGTTATTTAACGATCACATACTTCCTAAATAAGGGGTATGTATTAAGACCAGTAATTAGATTGTTACACCAGTCCATATAACCAATAAAATGGATAAAAATCCACAACCTATATTAAAAAACGTTGCTCATCTAGGGGTATAATCAAAAAACATACCACTATCGGGAACTTATTAAAAGATGAATGAATAAAGATAAAGATGAATTCTTGTCTTAAACTGTATATTCAATGGATATATTAATAACCATATACATAATAAATAAAAGGAGTCAGAACACCCCCCCCCCCCCCCCCAATTGCCACTATCACAATTACCAAAAAATATAGGGCTTTTCTTTACTTCATATAAACAAAGTATATTATTACATCCATACGGATGTTGGTATTACTTAACCCCATCCTAGAGGGAGGAATAGTATTTATATGTTTAACCATTACTCCCCCTAAGTGAATAAACCCAGGGATGACCAGACCCATCTCAGATGTCATACCGAGGTCCCTCCGATGGGTCTAACCACACCCCGGGGTCAGTACCCTATATCCCAAGGGACGTGCATATTTGAATTATAGTCAATGCACTGATTTCAAAAAAGTTGTAAAAATCTCCCGTACCACCACCTCCCTAAAGGCAAAATGAGTTAAGTGGAAACGGCGACTATCGCCTATATAAGTCTCACTAGTGTACCCCTAAATTTAGGGGTGTCTACTTTCCAAAATGGGGTCATTCGGGGGGGGGGGGGGGGGGGTTTGTGCCATCTTGGCATTTTATGGCCTTCAAAACTGCGATAGGTAGTGAGGAGTAAAATCAAAAATTTACACCCTTAGAAATCCTGACGGCAGTGCTTGGTTTTCGGGGCCCCGTACGCAGCTAGGCTCCCAAAAAATCCCACACATGTGGTATCCCCGTACTCAGGAGAAGTAGCAGAATTTATTTTGGGGTGTCATTTCACATATGCCCATGGCATGTGTGAACAATATATCATTTAGTGACAACTTTGTGGAAAAAAAAAAGAAGTTTTTAATATTCCCGCAACTTGTGGCAAAATATAAAATATTCCATGTACTTAACATGCCTCTCAGCAAATAGCTTGGGGTGTCTACTTTCTAAAATGGGGTCATTTGTGGGTGTTTTGTGCCATCTTGGCATTTTATGGCCTTCAAAACTGTGATAGGTAGTGAGGAGTGAAATTACAAATGTATGCCCTTAGAAATCCTGAAGGCGGTGCTTGGTTTTCGGGGCCCCGTACGCGGCTAGGCTTCCAAAACGTCGACCACATGTGGTACCCCCGTACTCAGGAGAAGCAGCAGATTATTCAATCGCTTGAGGCAAAAAAATAAAATATTCAATGGGCTCAACATGCCTCTTATCAATTTCCTTAGGGTGTCTACTTTCCAAAATGGGGTCATTTGGGGGGGTTTTGTACTGCCCTGCCATTTTAGCACCTCAAGAAATGAGATGGGCAGTCATAAACTAAAAGCTGCGTAAATTCCAGAAATCGTACCTTAGTTTGTAGATGTGACAACTTTTGCGCAAACCAATAAATATACAGTTATTGACTTTTTTTTTTACCAAAGACATGTGGCTGAATACATTTTGGCCTAAATGTATGACTAAAATTGAGTTTATTGGATTTTTCTAATAACGAAAAGTAGAAAATACTTTTTTTTTTCAAAATTTGCGGTCTTTTTACGTTTATATCGCAAAAAATAAAAATCGCTGAGTCAGTCAAACGCCTTTTAAAAGAAAGCTCTATTTGTGGGAAAAAAAGGACACAAATTTTGTTTGAGTACAACATTGCATGACCGCGCAATTACCAGTTAAAGCAGCGCAGTGCCAAATTGTAAAAAGACCTCTGGTCATTGACCAGCAAAATGGTCCGGTCTGAAAGTGGTTAATGTCTAAACCACTGACAACAAAAGTGAGTACACCCCTAAGCTAAAATGTTAAAATTGGGGCAAAAGTATCAATATTTTGTGTGGCCACCGTTATTTTCCAGCACTGTCTTAACCCTCTTGGGCATGGAGTTCACCTCAGCTTCACAGGTTGCCATTGTATTACAATAATAAAGACATAAAGGATGAATAGTGCTGCATAGAGTTCATATGAAAAAATTTGATATGCAGAACCTGAAGTCACCATACAGATTCCCCAATTGATCTAGAGCTGCTGCGTGACTGACCTATACGTTTCGCAAGTTAATTCTTGTCAGAAGAGCATGGTACAGGGTCAGGAGCGCAAACACCAGGTAAGTCAGGAGGGCACACACCGGGGAGGTCAAGAGGGCACAGTATGGGCTCCGGAGGGCACACACCAGGGAGGTCAGGAGGGCATAGTATGGGGTCAGGAGGGCACACACCAGAGAGGTCAAGAGATCACAGTACGGGGTCTGGAAGTCACACACCAGGGAGGTCAGGCAAGAACAGTATGGGGTCAGGGGGGCACACACCAGGGAGGGGGTCAGGGGGGCACACACCAGGGAGGAGGTCAGAAGGGCACACAACAGGGAGGAGGTCAGAAGGGCACACACCAGGGAGGTCAGAGCACAGTACCGGGTCTGGAAGGCACACACCAGGGAGGTCAGGAGAGCACAGTACAGGGTCCGGAAGGCACACACCAGGGAGGTCAGGAGAGCACAGTACAGGGTCCGGAAGGCACACACCCAAGGAGGTCAGGAGGGCACACACCAGGGAGGTCAAGAGAGCATAGTACAGGATCGGGAGGTCAGGAGAGCATACACTGGGGGGGATCATGAGGGCACACAGCAGGGGGCAGTCACAATGCTTTAATGAGCACAATTTCTCACTGTGCCGCATGAAAAGATGCAATGCCATTTGTCAAGCTGAAGTAACTCGGCAGATTCAGCATAGAGGTGTCTGTAAACTAATCCACATGTACTGCTAGCTGAACTCACTTCCAGGAAGTTCAGTCACTCGGCTCCCTCTGCTCAGCTTTTCACACTTTCAGGCGGGCACGGTCTTGGGGGTCAGGCACATCCCCTTTCCTCCCACTCAAGCAGTAGTCTGCATGAGAGAGGCTGGAAAACTGCTGGGGGAGGTACAGGGGGTGGAGAGTGCAATCCCCAGTGTGTGGGCAGTAATTCCTAATGCTGAGACAGGCTGAGTTCTCCTGACTGGCTCTGAATTCTCGGGGTGTGCTCAGCCTCAAAGTCGGCAATATTTTCTCCGGGGGGGGGGGGGGAATTGTCCTGTTGCCCCCCCCCCCCCCCCCCATCCACCCCTGGTATGAGTATATATCAATATCTGTAACTTACAAGTAGTGCCAAATGCTGGTCAACTCTCTCGTTGGAAAAGTAATCTGGTTGGATAAAGGCGGCAAGCTTATGTGTAGCAATATATATGGTTAACATACAGAGGGTCTCCCCTGGACGTGTCCGGAAGTCTGCTCCTTTTCTCCATGGGAGCTGTGAAGGGACAGGGAGATAGTAAAAACGGGGTGTGTTCACAGATCTGACATCCTGGTGGTCAACGTAGATGCAACCAAAGGAAGGAAAAAAACGCTTCACACCTGGAAACATTATGGTAGTGTTTTAATATATTGGTAAAAATTTCGCTAATGACCAGGAGGAAAAATCGGTGAAGTGTTTAAAAAAAATTTGTGTGTCACCAATAAGGAAAGAAAAATGTGGTAGTATTCCATTAATCTACCATACCAGTTAATTCATAAAAGTGCAAAGCGTGGTTGAATATATTTGTACTCAGTCAATTATGGATAGTATGGAACAGGAACAAACAGTAACAAAGAACTATGACCTGAGGTGTGCCGTGGTCAGTATGCCTAAAAGGGGGCATACCCAAAGATAAGACAAGAGATGAAATGATATGAAAAGCAAGAAAGAAGGAAGGGAAATGGGTAGGATCTGAAAACCTACGACCACGAGGGAAGAGGCCAAGAAGGGCAGGCTTTATGATGCCTGACTCCTCCCACAAATAGTCTTTCAGACAGCCTGTAACCTAAACCATCATCTAGTCGTCATCTCATCCACCATCGCTACTTTTGCACCTTCACTTACTTATTTACCTGATTAATGTCTAGATAGCATTTCTATGGCGATTTATTTTATTTAGTAAGGGCAAATTTTATCTACACCCGTTCGCTATCACTGACACATACATATATATTTGACCACACTTTGCACTTTTATGAAAAAAAAAAAAAAACGGACTACGGAGTATGTCACTGTTAATAATCTTAACCACTTCAAGCCCACTCTATAGCAAAAAGATGGCTACAGAGCGGATGCTATCTACCAGGAGGACGTCCCTGGATGTCCTCCTATTAACTTCGCCTCTGCGCGCTGCCACGGGCGCGCATCGAGGAAGTTCTGTGTTGGCCGTGTCCCTCGGACACAGCCAATCACAGCTGCCATTTAACACTCTATCGGCCTGTCCAGTGAGAGGTGATCTCATATGTAAACATAGATCATCTCATCGCCTGCTCCCCTCCTCACACAAACAAGCGTGTGAGGAGGGAGAGCTTCCATGCTGCAGCGTCAGTGAGAACACACACAGTGAAATGCACACACGCCCACCTGTCCCCTGTGCCACCTATGGGTGCCACCTGTCAGTGTCATGTGTCCCTAGTGCCACGTATTAGTGCCATCTGTCATCAGTGTCAACATCAGTGTCACGTGCCATCAGTGGCACGTATCAGTGCCATCTGCCATCAGTGCCAAGTCTGTGTCACGTGTCCATTGTCCTGGTTCTCCAGGGCCTTCAAAAGTGTAATAGGTAGTCAACAAGTTAGATGTGTAATATATGCTCCTAGAACACGTGATGGCGCTCCCTGCATGTTGGGTCTCTCTAAGTGTCCAGGCTGTGAAAGTCCCACACATGTAGTATCGTAATACTCAGGAGGAGTAGCAGAATTTATTTTGGGGCGTCATCTATGGTATACACATGCTATGTGAGAGAAATAACCTATTACAATGACAATTTTGTGAGAAAAAAAAATATCTTCATTTTGCAAAGAATTGTGGGAAAAAATTACAACATCAAAAAGCTCACCATGCCTCTTACTAAATATCTTGGAATGTCTACTTTCAAAAAAGGGTCATTTGGGGGGTATTTGTACTTTCCTGGCTTGTTAGGGTCTCAAGAAATTAGATGGGCCACCAGTACATCAGGTGTGATCAATTTTGTATGATTTGCACCACAGCTTGTAGACTCTAACTTTCCCAAAGACCAAATAATATCCACTAATTTGGGTTATTACCAAAGATACGTAGTAGTATAAATTGTGGCTAATGTATGAAGACAAATTTATAATTTGCAAAATTTTATCACAAAAACAAAGAAAAATGCGTTTTTTTCGAAGTTTTCGGTCTTTTTTCATTTATAGCGCAAAAAATAAAAAACCCACAGGTGATCAAATACCACCAAAAGAAAGCCCTATTTGTATGAAAGAAAGGACAAAAAATTTGGGTACAGTGTTAGATGACTGAGTAATTGTCATTCAAAGTGTGAGCACCGAAAGCTGAAAATTGGTCTGGGCAGGAGGGGGTTTAAGTGGCGAGTAGGCAAGTGGTTAAATAGAAAAAATATGCATCATCTCATAAATCCTGATATAAAAAGTCTCGCAAAAATGGTGAATCATAAAAGATATATTAAAAGATATATTAAAAACTGGTTCCCACAAACAGAAGAGAATAATCAGCAAGATCCAAGTCTGGGCTCTCAGAACTCTCGCCTCCACTCCTTTGTTATAATCGCATCTGACTTAGAGAATTCTCCTGCTTGTCTTATTACTGTACTGTGTACTTGGCTTGGCTTGCAGTCCCGCCCAGACCATATATGTGTATGTATATATGTGTGTGTGTGTGTGTGTGTATGATATATATAGCTTTCAGCAACTGCGGACCGGGTATTTAACAGGTATATAGTGTTTGCTACACTTATGCCCCATTTGCACCTTATTATCATGGTATACCCATTGTTGTGTTAATTTCGTCACATATTGGGATTTTTCTATCCTTATTGGTGAGACACAAACCCTTATATCACTTCACCGATTATTTATTTATTTTTTTCCTCCTTGTCATTAGTGTATTTTTTTTACCCATATATTAACCACTTGCTACCCAGGCCAATTCTGACATTTCTCTCCTACATGTAAAAATTATCTTTTTTTGCTAGAAGATTACATGGAACCCCCAAACTTTGTTATTTTGTTTTTGCAAAGACCCTAGAGAATACAGTGGCGATCCTTGAAACTTTTTTTCTTTTTTTTTTATCTTGCATGCAGCAATTTTTCCAATGTGCTTTTTTGGGGAAAAACGTTTTTGTGCTTTAAAAAAAAACAAAAAAAAAACAGTAAAGTTAGCCCAATTTTTTTGCATAATTGAAAGAGGAAGTTACGCCGAGTAAATGGAAACCTATCATGTCAATCTTCAGACTTGCACATGCTTGTGGAATGGCACCGAACTTGGGTACTTAAAAATCCCCATAGCTGAGGCTTTAAATTTTTTTTTACTGGTTACATGTTTTGAGTTAGAGGAGGTCTAGGGCTAGAACTATTGCTCTTGCTCTAACGTTTGCGGTGATACCTCACGTGTGGTTTGAACATCGTTTTCATATGTGGGCGGGACTTGCGTATGCTTTCATTTCTGGGTGCAAGTATACGGGACAGGGGTACTTTAAAAAAAAATTTTTTTTTGCCCGCTTGTTTGATTCGAGTGGTCTGCTGGAAATCTCTATGGTAAACATCCGGGGCCGGCAGATGCTGTCTTTAACTCACCGTTGGAATCGCTGAGTTGGTGATGGCACCGGAGGGAGTGGGGGTGCGGGGGGGGTGGGTGGGGATGTCCCCTCTCGCCGCCCGTATGAACGATAAAGCAGCGGAATAGCTGTTAGGCGTGTTCTTACGTGTAGGGAATCGCTGGCTGAAAAAGCCGATCTCTGAATGATGCCTGTAGCTACAGGCATCATTCAGAGATAACCGCACAAAGTCAAGGATGTCATTTGACAGCCAGCGGACGGGAAGTGGTCAAATGCCATTATGTTTCCAGGTGCGTGGTTTTTCCTTCCTTTGGTTGCATTTACATTGAACACCAGGATGTCAGATCTGTGAACACACGACATTGTTACCATCTCCCCGCCCCTTCACAGCTCCCAGGTGGAAAAGAAGTTGACTTCTGGACATGCCCGGGGAAGACCCTCTGTATGTTAGTGTGTATGTGTGTGTGTATGTATGTATGTATATGTATATGTATGTATATGTATATGTATGTATATGTATATGTAATATATATATATATATATATATATATATATATATATACACACACACATACATACATACAATAATATATTGCTACAAACAAGCTTGCCTTCTTTCTTCAAACGGATTACTTTTCCAGCATGAGTTGACCAGCATTTGGCACTACTTGTAAGTCACAGATATTGAGAGATAGTCTTACATATATGGCTCTCCTCATGCCCTCCACCACCCCTTCCTCCCTTTTTTCATTTTTCCAATTTTCTTTTATTTTTTTGTTGTTCATTGACCTTAATCCATTTTCATCTCCAGATACCTACCTGCGCCTCTCCGGAGGAAGCAAGAATTACCTTGCGGAACTCGTAGAGATCAGTCGCGCAGCAGCTCTAGATCGATTGGGGTATCTGGTGCCTTCAGGTCCTGCATATCAAAAATGTTTTCATATGAATTCTATGCAGCACTATTCATATTCATCATTTGTCTTCTTTTTTTATTGTTGTATACATTTTTCGTATTTTTACATCTGTCTGAGGTGTGACTCTTTAAAAGTCCCGTGGGCAAAATGTTTTGTACAATCCATGTCCTTAGTCTGCTTGTCTTTAGCAAACTGTTTTCAGGCTTTCTTGTGCGCCATCTTTAGAAAAGGCTTCCTTCTGGGACGACAGCCATGCAGACCAATTTGAGTGGGTGTTCTGGATGTTTAATCATTATTCAGAAAGCAATTCAAGTCAAGTTCAATATTCAACCCAAAAGGCTGTATAGTGTGTAATTTGTAGAGCCAGTACGTTTCATTTTGGGATATAGATCTCTTCATATGAGTACCCCTCCAATGTTTCAATATTTTATCAATACCATAAAAGGTTAGAAGAGATGGGTCACTATCATGAAAGATTTTAAAATGTCAGGAGACACTGGTTGGGGTAACCTTTTTTAATATTGGTAAGATGTTCATTTATTAAAATTTTTAACTGCCACGTGGTTCTACCCGAATATTGTACGGAACACAGGCACTCCAGAATATATGTCACATGATCAGAGTGACACGTGATGAGAGGTTTAACTTTAAATTCTTGTTTTGTCACCACCGATTTTAACCACTTTCAGACCCGACCATTTTTCTGGCTTAAGACCAGACCACTTTTTGGGATTCGGCACAGCGTCACTTTAACTGACAATTGCGCGGTCGTGCGACGTGGCTCCCAAACAAAATTAACGTCCCCCCCCACAAATGGAGCTTTTTTTGGTGGTATTTGATCACGCCTGCGGTTTTTATTTTTTGCGCTATAAACAAAAAAGAGTGACAAAGATTATTACTTTTTGCTATATCCCCCAAAAATATAGTTTAGGCCGATACGTATTCTTCTACATATTTTTGGTTAAAAAAAATTGCAATAAGCAATATTGGTTTGCGCAAAATTTATAGCGTTGACAAAATAGGGGATAATTTTACGACATTTTTATTAAAAAACATTTTTTTTTTTTTACTAGTAATGGCGGCAACCTGTGTGTTTTTTTTTTAATTAATTTTTTTTGATTGTGACTGCGACATTATGGCAGATAAATCAAAATTTTTTACACATTTTTGGTACCATTGTCATTTATACAGCAATCAGTACTATACAAATGCACTGATTCCTGTGTAAATGACACTGGCAGTGAAGGGGTTAACCAGGGGGTGGCAGTGTTGGGGTTAAGTGTGTCCTAGGGTAGTGTTACTAACTGGGGGGTCATGGCTGTGTATTAGTGAACACTGATCTCTGCTTCAATCACAGGGAGTAGAGATCAGTGTCACTTGTTGCTAGGCAGAATGGGTTGATGCTGTTTACTTCCGCATGTCCCCATTCAGCCTCCCCGTGAGACGATCGTGGGTATCCCCGTGTCGCTCGAGTTCGTGGGACCCACGACCAGACTCACGGGGGTCCCAACTGGCAAGCACGCGATGTCATGGCGGCAATTTCAAATGGACGTACCTGTACGCCAATTTTCCTGCCCGTGCCATTCTGCCGACTTACACCGTAGGCCAGTCGGGAAGTGGTTAAAATTAGATTTTTTTTTTTTTATTTCCACCTGGTTTATTTGTTGTTTTGCAGGCCTTGCATCTAATGCAATAATGAAACCCAGACCCATCCAAAAACGTTGATGGTCTTCTGGGTGGATCTAACACATTCCGTGCAATAAGATTTCTCAAACCCGGGGCTCTTCTGTAGATGAACCTGGGTTTGTCTGGAAGTGATAGTGGCCCCTATCTTTGAGCAAGATTGACCAGAATTTTTTGAAAATAGTTTCCACTTGTTTATACTGGCGGTGGAAACCTGAAAGGAAGGCCAATTCCGCCTTATATTCCTTTTTGGGTTTGGTGACCAAAAGTGACAGTCTATCCATTGTTGACACCTGTCCAAAAAGTTTCTCAAGTGTGTGCAATGGGTAGCCCTTCATCAAGAATCCATTTGTTAGAAATTGCGCCTGTAGAAAGAAATCGGCATCACTATGGCAATTCAGCCGTATTCTCATGCACCTATCCACTGTGGATGGTGACAACTGTGTGTTGGCACAAAAGCATTCCTGTCTGTCTCTTTAAAAAACATCCTTGAAACAATAGTATTCTGAAATTTGGTGAGTGTCAGGTCCAGGTAGTTGACAGTGGTCAGACTGTGTTCTCCCGTAAATTTTAAGCCATACCTATTAATTTTTTCTAGGATGGCCAAAAAACTAGTAAGGGATGCCTCCCAAAGCAGGATGATGTCATCAATGTACCTCTTGTAGAATACAAGCTGATTTTTGAAAATGGTTTCTGTTTCCCATTTGTTTTTAATGTTCTATTCGCTACACTTGGGGCATAACGTGACCCCATGGCAACACCACCTTTTTGATTATAATAATCATTGAGCGCCCAAAAATAATTGTTTTCCTTAGATATGGATAGCCCCTCCACCAAAAAATTGGTTTGTAATTGTAATTGTAATTTAGTCATATTGGGCTGTTTTGACAAGAGTCCATTTCACCACTTCCAATGCATCCTTCTGACATACATTTGTATATAAAGTCACAATGTTGATTGTTAGAGCCGGTTCACACAGCGGGCGATGCGAGGCGACACGCCTCGCCTCGCTCTCGCAAGTCGCCCCCGTTCTGTACAATGGAACCGTTCTGAGAGGAGCGACTCGAGTCGCTCCGACTCAGAAAAAAGGTTCCTGTACTACTTTTGGGCGACCTCGGGGCGACTTGCATTGACTTCTATACAGAAGTCATTTGCAAGTCGCCGCTGAGGCCGCGGCAGGTCGCGGCGAGGCAAGTCGGAGTCGCCTCGCCTCGCCTGCTGTGTGAACCGGCCCTTAACATTATAGTAATGTCAGTTCTGCCTAGTGAAGGAGATGGACCTAGGAACCCTGTGGGCCCATCGGTCTGGGGATTTTTTTGCAGAAGTTTTGTCTTGCGCAAGATTAAGATCCTTTGATCTACTATCAACAGCCAGCTGGGTGACAGGCTGAATACCCTTATCCTTGTCTCCCCAGCGAGCGTTTGCAGACCATTGCTATGCACTGGGTCGGCCACTACATGCCCCTCAGGCTCCAGGGGCGGCCAGTGAGTGCAATGCTCCAGGGCACACATGAATGGGCTACTGATGTCTGAGTCAGTGTGCCGTGGCCAGCAGCCACCCTGTAGTTTTCGGGAGTGGATCTGTGATGGAATGTCCCCAGCTCGTCCGGAATGGTAAGTACAGCTCTCCCTGCCTCGGTGGGGCTGAGCAGCTGGGCATTCCCTGGGAGGTCAATTCGGGGGTCCCTCTCCTCCCTCTCTTCTCCCCCTGTCCCTATCTCTTCGTGGGGGATGCTGCTGAGCGTTGTGTTTACCATATAGATAGGGGTCCCCTGGAGGGCTCTCACCTTGGGTGGGGGCTGCGCTGGGTGGCTGTGCCCCTGGGTGTCGTCTCCCCGCTGGGTGTCTGGAGGTCTGCGCATGCTGATCGCCATAGCGCTGTTCTGCCGCCATTTTCTGTCTTTTTTCACTGTCCCTCTCTGTGTACAATTGTTTGGCGGCCATGTTTAGTGTGACTCAGGTAGAAGCATGGTCAGGAACCATTTTACTCTAGTCCGGCGGCCATTTTCCCTGTGATTATGTCCTTTATCCTGGACGCTCGGCGGCCATTTTGTTGTAACCCAGCACAGTTTTTGTGCCCAGCGCTGGTCCCTGGGGCTCAGAACAGCGCAGTTACTTCTCACAGACCCCTGGGAGCTGACACAGGCAGGACTAGCTGAACGGCAAAGATTTTGTTCAGGGTGGTGAGTCCTGTGGTGGGGGCCCCTCAGCCTGCAGCAGCTAAGAGGGTGGGACTATACACCTGTCCTAAGTCCCCAAGGGTGGCAGACAGGGTGGGTCAGCATGGCTTCAGAAACTGATGTTTCTTTCCCCTAATTCCCTGCAATTGCAACCGGCTCATCTGCAAACAGTGCAGTGCCTTTGGGTGCCTTGCCGTCGGTCCTGAAAACGTTCGTTGCCAGGGTGGAGGCGGTGTGCGGGCGCAAGGTGGTGGAAAGCGGCCCCTGCCCCCGTCCTCCGGGGAGCGCTCTGATGCAGTCTCGGGCCCCGCTGAGACTGGTGGCCCCTGCTCTGTCATTTCAGATGACGCTGACCAGGACCGATCGGACAGTGAGGATGAGTCCCTGTCTGCGCAAGAAAAGCGCTAGTTGGAGCACTTATCACTTTTGGGTCCCGTAAGCCAGCCCGTACACCTAAGGTGTTTCCGTATCTGACTTATTTTGATAAGTTCATATATAGGAATGGGGGCAACCGCAACGGACCTGTTCGGTCCCAAAAAGCATGGCGGTGCGTTACCCCCTTGTGGAGAGCCTTCTGCAATAATGGTCGGCTCCTCTGGTCGTGGTCCCCCCAGTATCCAGGTTAGATAAGGTAATCACAATCCCATTAGAGGGGACTCCTGTGTTTTAGGACCCCACAGGCAGGAACTGAGCCAGTGGCCTGTTCCTTATTTACAGTTGGGGGGGTCAGCAATTGGACCAGTACAGACCACAACACTTGTGTCGCAAACACTTACTGAATGGGCAAACTTTTGCCCCGCGAATTGCGGAAGCAGCAGGCTACTGCTGTCTGCGTGGAACTAGCAGACCAGTTTGTGCACGGTCTTAAGTACGTTTGGGACGTGGCTCTGGATACGCTTCCTCTGCTATTCAGGGCTTCAGTGTCAGCAGTGGTGCTGAGGTGCCTGATTTGGCTGAAATGCTGGTCGGCGGACCAGGCATATAAAAAAGCCTTGATAGATCTACTCTTCCTTGGTGAGTGGTTCTTTGGAGCCTCGTTGGATGACATTATTAAGAATGTCACAGGTGGGAAGAGTACCTTGCTCCCACAGGCCAGGAAGACTAAGAAGCCACGCCACAGGCAAGGGCCCTCCTTTTCTGCTCAAAAGAGGTTTTTTTGTCCATCCGGGACGTCAGCTAAATGCTCCCAGTCCAACAGGACAACCTCTGAGGGACAAAAGCACCCCTGGAACCACAAGCCTGCGAGCAGTAGTGCTACCGCATGAAGGTTTGGAGTTCCTCTCTTTGCCACCAAACAGATTCTTCCCCTTCAGAATACGCTTACTCCCATATTGGCTGGGAGCCCATATGGGGGCAGTATGGGACCTGCTAAGCCGCTGGTGGTAGTGCCTGTTCCAGAGTGGAAAATATTCCAGGTGTTCTACTCCAATCTGTAGTTCCCAAAAGGGAAGGGGTACGTCTTAGACCTAATGGCCTCAATTGCTTTTGTAAAGTACAGAGGTTCAGAATGGAATCGGTTCACTCAATAGTCGCTGCACTCCAAGGGGTCTCCCTGGTGTCTTTGGACTCCAGGATGCGTACCTGCACATACCAGAGGGTTCTGCGAATCGCAGTCGGGGAAGCCACTACCAGTTTGTGGCTACTCCTTTTTTGGCTTGGTTTCAGCACCCAGAGTCTTTACCACGGTATTGACTCCAATGTTGGCGTTGTTGAGACAACGCGAGATCGCAATCATAGGTTATCTGGACGATCTCCTTCTGAGAGCAACTTCCGCCTCAGAATTAAAGGAGGATGTGGTGATCACCATGCAAACCCTGCAGGAATTTGGGTGGCTGTTGAACCTAAAAAAGTTGGCGCTCATACCGATTCAGCGCTAGGCTTACCGCTGGACTCCATGGAAGCGAGAGTTTTCTCCCTTCAGAAAAAACTGCACTCTAACAGCTGCCATAAATCTATTGCTGAACCGCCGGTGGTCGTCGATGCTTTTCTGCATGCGAGTTCTGGGCCTCATGGTGGCCTCCCTTGAGGCGGTACAGAACGCCCAGTTTCATACCAGTCTTGCAGAAGGAGATATTGACAAAATGGGGACATATCCCTGTTATCCCTGGATCGGCAGATTCAGGTGAGCCAGTCAGTCAGGGACTCCCTGCTTTGATGGCTGAGGTCCCTGGCACTTCGGTCCAGGAAGTCGTTCCTACCTCTGCATTGGACTGTGATCACAACAGATGCCAGTCTAACTGGCTGGGGTGGAGTACTGGGAGTACAGTCGACCCAAGATCTCTGATCGGGTGAGGAACCCAAGTTGCCTATCAATGTACTCTAACTCAGATCGATCAGACTTTGCCTATCCACATAGTTGAGACTACGAGGGAGTCCGTTTAGTTCAGACAATGCCACGGCGGTGGCATATGTCAACCATCAAGGAGGAACAAGTAGTTCGGCTGCAGCACGGGAGTTTGCTCACATCCTTCAGTGGACTGAGCGACAGGTACCGGCAGACTAACTAAGTCACCAGATGCTGGACCCAGGAGAATGGGAGCTGCATCCGGAGGTGTTCAGGCTTCTGTGCCTGCGGTGGGGCACACCAGACATCTATCTCCTGGCCCCCCCCCCGTCTCAATCGGAGGGGGCTGAGATCCGTACCCAGGATCAATCACGCTGGTGGCTCCATGGGATCAGTACAGACTGATCTATGACTTCCTCCGCTAAAGCTACTACCACGTCTGCTCCGCAGAGTGGAGGCCAAGGGGGTTCCAGTAATACTAATGTCCCAGATTGGCCTGATGCGCCGACCTAGTACACCTTGTTGCGAAGGCTCCCTGGCGACTGCCGTTGCGAGAGGACCTTCTGTGTCGAGGTCCGATTCTCCATCTTGTTTTACCATCGCTGGTTTTATTGGCATGGCTGTTGAGAGCCAGATGTTAAGGTACCGAGGCCTATTGGACTCTGTGATCTCAACTATGTTGAGCATAGAAATCATCTTCTCGGAAGATATACCTGGAAGGCATACATCTCTGTGTAAGGAGAAAGGATGGCATCCATGCACCTATTCAGTTTCCAGGATCCTGTTTCTACAGCGAGGAGTAGACCAGAAGTTGGCTATAAGCACCATTTAAAGGACCAATATCGGCCTTGGCTGTCTTTTTTTTTCAGCGACCCCTGGCGTCTCACTCTCTAGTGAGCACTTTTGTTCAGGTGGTCTGACTTGTAGTCCCTCCGGTGTGTTCACAGTTACCCCCGTGGAATCTGAACCTGGTGTTATCGGCGCTTCAGAAACCACCGTTTGAGAACATCAGAGGAATTCCCTTGTTGACTTTCTCAGAAAATGGTCTTTCTAGTGGCCATTACATTGGCCAGGAGGGTTTCAGAACTGGCGGCCTTGTCTTGCAAGTTGTCCTATATGGTTACCCATAAGGATAAGGTGGATTCTGGAGCAGGTGGTTTTGTCATTCCACATCAATGAAGATATTGTGTTTACCATCTCTGTGTCCTAAACCGACACATCCTAAAGAGGTGGCCCTTTATTCCCTGGACGTGATCAGGGCTGTAAGGATATATTTGTACCCTTCGGGAGTTGTATTCTCTGTTCGTTTTCAGTAGCTGGTCCAAAAAAGAGGTATGGCGGTCTCGTCGACCACCATTTCCGGGTGGATCAGACAGATGTGGTACAGGCCTATGCCTTGAAGGGGCAGGTGCCCCCCTTTTCTGTCATGGCCCATTCCACCAGGACAATTGGGGCCTCTTGGGCTTCCAACATCGAGTGTCAGTCACTCTGATGTATAAGGCTGCAATTTAGTCATCCGTTCACACTTTTACCAAATTCTACAGAGTGGATGTAAGTGCATCGTCTGATGCCTACTTTGGCCGCAAAGTTTTGAGGGTGGCCTTGTAATGTTGCAATTCTGCACTCCCTTTTTATGTTTAAAGAAAATAGTTATCTTTGAGTATAATGCACTGTTGCATTGTTACCGCAAGTTCCGATGCTGTTAAATAAGGTGGTGACTCCCTTGTTAGGGAGCACTTCTGATTGTGGGTGAAGTTTTTATGCTGTTTCCCACCCCTTGTTATTACACTGCTTGGGGACTTCCCGATGGTTAAGAATAAAGGAGCTGTGTCCGTCAGTGAACGTAAGGGAAAATAGGATTTTTGTACTCGCCGTAAAATCCTTTTCTCTAGAGTTCACTGACTGACACAGCACCTTCCCCTCCTATTGATTACTTTATACTGCTTGTTGACGTGCTTGTTGACGTACTGAGGCTGCAGGAAGCAGGCTGGGGGGTTGTTACTGAAGGGACTGCCCCTTGGGCGGAACTATAAAGTTCTGTTTTTTTTGTACATGTTAACATGTTCTGCCTAGTCCTCTCCTGAAGGTGGCGGTAACAACCCGATGGTTAAGAATAAAGGCACTGTGTCAGTCAGTGAACTCCAGACAAAAGGATTTTACGGTGAGTATAAAAATCCTATTTTTCTGTCTGTCCTGCTAGTTCGGTTTTTAGCTTTAGTGTGGGGACGGTGCTCCATTTTATCGGTGGCAGTATCGTTAAGTAATTTTTCCTTTTTTTTTATTGTAATATTCTTTAGTTAGTACCACCAACTCCCATACCCCCCCCCCCCCCCCATCCGCTGGTCTAACCACTATCTGTTGTCTTCCAATAGTTTGATTCCTTCCCAAATGGATTGATTATTCTGGTATTGTTTTACTTCTAATTGTCTGATCTTATCCTGTACCATATTCCTAAATACTTCTGTGATGGTTGGTGCCCTTTTTGGGGTTAAAAACAGAATTATTTCTTAGGCCACTATGTATGAAGGAATCAGTCGCCTCCCTTCCAACCATGCTGGTGGTTTGGCCTGCAAAATGTTTAATATTTAGTTTTCGAATATATTTCTCGATATCCACAAATCAAATTTGTTAATATTTTTATTTGGTGCAAATTTCAAACCCTGTGACAACTTTCAATTCCTATTCGGAAAGAGTAATTCCTGCTAGATTGAATATTCCTGTCTTTTGGTTGACTCTCCCTTTTTCTTTCTGCCTCTCCCTCTTTTTCTACTCGTTCTTTGTGGTATTGTGGAGGATTTTGTAAGGTTCTTTCCACCCTCTCCATTCCCCCCTGATGTGGGTGTTGGTAATATGCCGGCCTTTCCCTTAAATTACCCCTATAGCCACCTCTGGGGGGGGGGTCTAGGTGGATACTGAGTGTGGTTCTCCTCAGTAATTTTACTCTGATGGCCTATTTTCCAGAGGCATTTTTCCGAACAGGAATTGGAAGTTTAGTCACAGGGTTTGAAATTTGCACCAAATAAAAATATAGATACATTTGATTTATTTGTGGATATCGAGAAATATATTAGAAAACGAATTATTAAAAAACATTTTTTAACCCCAAACTGGGCACCAACCATCACAAAGAAGTATTTAGGACTATGGTACAGGATGAGGTCAGACAATTAGAAGTAAAAAATACTAGAATAATCAGTCCATTTGGGAAGGAATCAAACTATTGGAAGACAACAGATAGTGGTTAGACCAATGGATTTGGGGGGGGTTGGTGGTACTAACTAAAGAATATTACAATAAAGAAATGGAAAAATTACTTACCGATACTGCCACCTATAAAAAAAAAAATTGAGCACCGACCCCACACCATGGCTAAAAACCCAACTAGCAGGATGGATAGAAAAAGGAGTAGCCAAGAAGATACTTGACCAAAAAGAAGCAGATTATCTTCAAACACATGCACCATGCGTTCCGGTGCTGTATATAGTACCTAAAATACATAAGAACAAAGAGAACCCACTGGGTCTTCCTTCGTGAGTGGGATTGGCTCTCTGTACTCCAGGTTGGGGGAATACCTTGACAAATTCCTCTAGCCTTTAGTTACAGAGAGCCAAGCCTACTTAAAAGATAGCAGGCAATGAATTGTACATTTACAAAATATCACTGTAACTGACATTACTATAATGGTAACAATCGACATTGAGTTTTTATATACCAATATACGTCAGAAGGATGCATTGGAAGTGGTGAAATGGACTCTGTCAAAAGAGCCCAATATGACTAAATCCAAAACCAAATTTTTGGTGGAGGGGCTATCCATAGCTATAAGAAACCATTATTTTTGGGTGCTCAATGATTATTATAATCAAACAGGTGGTGTTGCCATGAGGGCATGTTATGCCCCAAGTGTAGCGAATATAACATTAAAATAGAAACCATTTTTAAAAATCTAAACAGCTTGTATTCTACAAGAGGTACATTAATGACGTCATCCTGCTTTGGGAGGGATCCCTTACTAGCCTTCCTAGAAAAAATGAACAATAATAGGTATGGTTTAAAATTTACCATATATACCACTGTCAACTACCTGGATCTGACACGCTCAAAATCTCAGAATACTATTGTTACCAGGACGTTTTTTAAAGAGACAGGAATGCTTTTGTGCCAACACACAGTTTTCACCATCCACAGTGGATAGGTGCGGTACCTAAGGGACAGTACATGAGAATACAGCGCAAATGCCATAGTGATGCCAATTTCTTTCTACAGGCACAAGTTCTAACAAATGGATTCTTGGAGAAGGGCTACCCATTGCACACTTGAGAAACTTGTTGGACAGGCGTCGACAATGGATAGACTGTCACTTTTGGTCACCAAACCCAAAAAGGAATATAAGGGGGAATTGGCCTTCCTTTCAGGATTCCACCGCCAGTATAAACAAGTGGAAAAGATTTTCCAAAAATTCTGGCCAATCTTGCTCAAAGATGGGGACCTTCAACTATCGCTTCCAGACAAACCCAAATTCATCTACAGAAGAGTCCCAGGTTTGAGAAATCTTATTGCACGGAATGTACCAGATCCACCCAGACCATCAATGTTTTTGGATGGGTCTGGGTATTGTACTGGATGTAAGGCCTGCAAAACAACAAACAAACCAGGTGCAAATAAAAAAATATAACATTTTAAATCGGTGGTGACAAAACAAGAATTTAAAATGAAACCTCTCATCACGTGCCACTCTGATCATGTGACATATGTTCTGGAGTGCCCGTGTTCCTTCCTTTCCCACTTTCTAGCATTTTAGCAGAAGGAATTCTGTTATCTTCTGATAATGATTGTCACCAGGTTGTCCTGTTTATGGGCAACTAGATGTACCTACCTAAAAGTTTTTCTAAGATAAACACCAATATCACTCAATAATTAGGGTAGGGCTCTTAATATAGACACTCATTTTATTTTTATTTTGAGATCCTATTATAATATGTTATACCATTTTTTATAACATATCAAGCGCTATATAAGTATTGCTGTATTTATGTACTACTTATAGGGACATTTTACTTACTAAAATAGTGGGGTAGGCCATTGTAGCGATGAGAGTGTACAAGGTGGGAACAATACTAGATACTATGTAAACCGGTGCTGCGTTTTCTTATCAACTCTCCCTTTCCATATTTAACCTATTATAGGTCAGAATTAAATCTTGTATCAAAGATCTTATTTTATATGGATGCTTTTACAAAAATCTATGGACTACCATGCAATTTGTCAGGCAACAGATGGACTTTATAATATCTCTGTTGGCGTCTAGCATCATGCCCATTGAATACCACACAAGCTGTCAATAGATGGCCTTTACAATACCTACATCGGTGTCGACCAGCACGCCCATTAACCCACCCCATCAGTATAAATTACTGTCTCCTATTGACCAAGGTATGCACTTATTCATTGTTCACGATTTGGTAGTCCTATTACTATACACACCAGCGCCCTCTATCTATTATCATTACATATTGACCACATTGCGCAATCAGGGGAGCAGCTTGATTATTTGTGATATTTTGTTTCATTAATTTTGACGCGCAGTTCACTTATACATTTCACAATGTGGACTCTGCAGATGCAGTAGCTGAGACCAGAAGATCTCAATTGGAGTGTCAGCAGTATAGTGATAGCAATGTTCCCAATGCTTAGTAAAAAAAAAAAAAAAAATTGTAAATTTAAAGAGAGAATCCATGAGGTGGCATGCACCTCATTGGACCTAACCCCTAACTTCCTGGCGTTCAGCTTTAATAGTTATGTGGATGACCGCAACAGGGGTTAAATTACAGATTTATTGACTTACAGGAAATTATGGAAGCCGAAAAAATGTAGTATCTGTTTTTTTGTAAGAATTTGAAATTATACTTTTTCTTTTTTCTCACTTTGTAGACCGTTGATCCTAAGTCTGTAGCTCTAGTGACTTTGGGCTCCTCAAAAGATATTTTATTTGAAGGTGGTCCTAAACCATGGGTACTCGAACCCCTGAAATTTTTTAGGAACCTGTCTACTGAAGACACAGACGGCACTGGCCTGTTTCATCTTGATCTCCCTTCGTCTCGCAATCATTTTCAGCACTGGGCTAGAGCAGTTTGCAGGGACCTCGGTGAGCAGGTATGTGTGGCACCATATATATTATTCTTTCATGTGGATTCGTTTTTGTTTGGCAACAGGCTTTTAAAGTGTATACAATTTGACAGGAAATGTGTGCAGAACAGTCTGATTACTTTTCACGTGACAAGTGATGCATTGTTCATTCTGACATATTCAGTTAAACTAGTTGTTTTAGTAGTGATATGTAGGAAACTATAATCACTGCCTCAGTATAACCAGTTTAAAAAACATTTACAAAAAAGGTGTGATTTTATATTTATTTTTCCCCCCTGCTAGGTAATTTCCTTGTCTGTAGGGAATCACCCCACAGAAACCAACCTTTTTCCAGCAGTAGAGAATGTTGAAGTGAAGCTGGCCTGTTCCCCCCTCTCGCGTTTCACTGTTAATCCTGTGTATAAACATTCCCATAAGGATCTTATCTGTCCCCTGATGCAGCAAGACAAACAAGTGGTAAGCACTGTTCTGTACGGTAATGTTAAATGTAAAAAGTTATTTTGTAACCAGACTATGAACGTTAATTTTTTTAGGTATTTTTTAACAATCTCAAGAGAGTTTTAAAAAAAAAAAGTCACTGACCTCTCTAGCTATGTGTAGTGTGAAGTAATTCTCAAAGATCATAAGAACGCTAAGGTTTAGTTTGAAGGCCTATTTACACCAGAACACAGTGTGGCAAAGGTGTATTCTGTATGCGTTCTTCCTGCTGCACCTACACGTGATGCCCTTGTGAGACACGTGCGGGTGCCAATTAATGGCACACCAAAAGCAGTGCATTTGCGGTCACCAAACTACATGATAACGCAGTACCATGTGGTTTGGTTCAGTGCGATCTGAAAAAAAGTAGCGCTTTTCTGTGTGTGTGTTGCAGCCCATTCAAATGAACAGGCTATCAATACCAGACCATGTTTTTAAAGGTAAACTTTTTTTTACCCTATTGTTTTCTCTTCATTAAGGTAAACTTTTCAGAAGTGCCCCTCCTTAAGCACTTGCCTGAGCTCAATCTCGAATTCACTCTGTGCTCGTTTACAGCAATTGGGAAAAGAGGGAGGGGCCCAAGAGTGCTGATGGGGGGACCACAGAAGAGGTGGTTTGGAAGCGAAATGTGCAAAACCGTTACATAGAACAGATAATAATAAAATAAAGCCTTTACAATCCTTTTAATATGTGCAGCCTGGGCACAGGTGCATGTTAACGATATTCAGTTTACATGTACATTTCTGTAGAAAGGCAAAAACATGAAATGTCCGACGCTATAAGTCATTTCTTTTACTAGTCAGTTGTTTGGGGGGGGGGGGGGGGGTTCAAGAAATATCAGTGTGAATTTGTAGCTCATCTCAAGACCTCTTATTTCAGTTTTTTGGTAAAACTTTGTCTTGCTCAGTTTTTATACCTCATAATCTTGTGCAATGCATGTCTTAATGCAAGTGCTTGTTGTAATCAATTTGATCCTCTTGTTGCTTTAGATTTAATGAAATGTAACAGGTGAATAAAGTATAACACATTTGTCTTCTCAGATTCCAGTTTCCAACTACCAAAACCAGTTGGTACAATTATCGGCTTATGACAGTCATGGAACAAAGTTTGATAATTTCAGCTCCTTGGCCATTAACTGGGAATCTTCCAAGATTCAGTTGGCCAGTTTTGATTCTGACAAACCTATGTCCTACTTTGAGAAAGATGATGCCAATGGTCAAAGGAAACTCCATGGTATGTGGGAATACTTCTATGAGTGCCTGCTGATTTATTTTTTGTCCTGCCTATGAAAATTCGTATTATGCTACTGAACTTTATTTACTAAATATGAAAACATCTTGCATTTGATTAAAGTTCATATTTTTTTTTTTAGAAATTGTGAGTTAAATTATACTCTTTCTGGTACAGTTTTTTTTCTTATCGTACTTCACGGGACACAGAGCCATGATGTCTGTAGAAACTAATACGAAAGGATCAGGTTTGCAGGAAAGGTGGTTGGTGCAGTCTCTCGCTGAATTGGTCCACTCCACATTTCTTTTCATACATCAGGGGACACCGAGCCATAGTAGTTAATATGTGGGTTAATAGGCCACCTTTAAGTGATGGACACTGGTATGCCCTAAGACCAGAAGTGCACTCCCTATATAACCCCTGCCACTACTGGGAATACCTCAGTTTTTTTGCCAGTGTCTAAGGTGTTGGTCACGAGTAAAGATGCGCTGTGCTGAGCTCCACTGGAGCAATCCTTGCTGGTGCTAGCCATGCTGACCGGATCCGTTCAGAGTGTCCTTTAATGTGCCCAAAGAATGGTTCCTGGGCCTCGTGTTCCGAAGAAACTAGGTTTTTGCTTGTGAATGCTTCTCTTTTTAGAGAGATGGACCCTGGGATCCAGTACTTTTTGGTATTAAGGCCCACTGGGAAGGGTGACGATTGGGTTCATCTCAGATAACACTGCGGCGGGAAGGTAAATCGAGTTTTCTAAGAAAAATACCTTTTGATTTTCTTATGACTATCTCCTTTAATTATATAATGTTGTCATGCCTATGTGTAACCACTGGGGGCTGAATTGAGCACTCACTGCCTTATGCTGGAAACGACGCTGTATCAGGAGCCATTATTTCCTCCTCTTCCTCCTCTGGCCAAAAGCAGCAGATCCTCCGGTAAGCAAGAGGGGGGACTGGTCTCTCCAACTGCGGCCCCCCATGTTAAAATTACCCCCGTCGAGGGAGTTATAAGCCGAAATAATTTTTTAGGGAAAAAATAATCAACAGCTTAGCTGTGTTTTTACCATGTTAGCTGTTTGCTAGGCATCCATTTGCGCGGAAAAACCCTCTTTTAAATAACAGGGGTGGGGCCATAATCAGCGTGCGGGGGGGGGGGGGGGTGCGGCTAATGGCGTTGGCTTTCTCAGGAGCTTTTAAAAGCACTGTGTGTTGTTGCTGCTGCTGGCTGTGGAGGGAACACGAGCAGAGGTGGCTTACTTCAGGTTTGGTGACAGGCATTGTCCTTTGGCTCATTACTACTTTACCAGGCTGGGCATTAATAGCAGCTTGTAGTGTTGGACTATAGCCTAACAGTGTACATTCTCTTTGGTAGTGCCTTCTGCTTTGTGCTTCAGGCTATGAATGGAAGAGGGACTAGGAGCTCCTCAAAGGTTCTAGAGGCTCGATGGGTTCACAACAACCTAAATCCATTTACAAAAGAATGTCATCCTCCTCTGAGAGTGATGCGGCCAGTCAGATTGAGCCATCAACGGAGACTGATGTTGCAGCAGCACTGGACACTTTAGTCCATATATATATATATATATATATATATATATATATATATATATATATATATATATATATATATATATATATATATATGTATATGTATATGTATATATATGTATATATATATATATATATATATATATATATATATATATATATATATATATATATGTATGTATATGTGTATATATATATATGTCTCTCTGTGTCTCTGTTTTTTTTTTCTTCTACCGTTTCTAATTTGGAAAAGAAGATTGATGCTATGATCACTCATAGTGGATCTAAACGTAGCAGATCCCCATCCAGTGCCCATGACCCTCATATTGAGGTACAATGGGCAAGGGATCAGGAAGATCTAAGAAATTTGGAAGATACTAATATATCCTCTTCCGAGGATCCTAATATAGAGGGAGTCGTTCAACCTTTTTGCTGCCTGCAGCGCAGGCTCTTGATGAACCCACCTCCGGTTTGAGATCACTAAAACCTCCCCCATCTGGGGATGCTTTTCCTGTTCATGTCTAAAAAAAAGCTTATATATTCTGAATGGGAACTTCCGGATAAACAGTATTATTCTCCCAAAAAGTTTTCTGTACTGTATCCTATGGATTAGGCTTTCTAGAAGAAATGGGGGGGTTCCAGCAATTGATGCTACAATCGCCTCAGTGAACAAAAGTCTCACGTGTCCAGTGGATAATGCGCTGATGTTAAAAGTTCCAACAGATAAAAAATTGGAACTTCTTTCTAAAAGCAATAAGTCTTTGGCAAGTTCAGTAGCGCAGCCGGTTCTTGCTGCAATTGGTGTATCCTCAGTCCATTAAGGAACAGTTTGTGGAGATACTTAAGATTCTGCCTGATCAGCAGGCCCAGCAATGGGCTGGCATATCAGATGCACTATGTTTTACAGTAGATGCTATGAAAGATTCTATCATCCAAGCCTCACGGCTTATGCTAGGACTAAGAAACTCTTGGGCAGTTTCCCCTTTCATGGTGACCGGCTGTTTGGGGACGTTCTGGATAAATACATCCAAAGGATCTCTAATGGGAAAAGCTCTCTTTTACCGGTAAAGAAGACGTTTAAACATTTCTCCTTTAAGCGTGCTTCCTCACCTGTGCCAGGGGCATCAACCTCTAGGCAGTATCCACGGCCTCTACCGTCAGGTTCAAGAGGAAGACCCCAAGGGCAGCACTGGGGCCAAAAGAGGTCTTGGAGCAGAAAGCATGCAAACCAGAATGCTAAAGCCTCCTTATGAAGGGGCGCCCCCGCTCCCTCGGGTCGGGGGAAGGATTCTGCAATTTTCAAAGATCTGGCAGGAACAATGTCAAAACAGATGGGTGGCTTCCTCAGTTTCTCTAGGCTACAAACTAGAGTTCTGAAAGTTTCCATCTCCTCGTTTTTCTAAGATAAAATGTTCCCAGGGATCCAGAGAAAAAAAGTCTCTCTAGCTTTGGATCATCCCTTGTCTCAGTGATGTCGGTGGTCCCCTTGGAAGAGCAAGGATTAGGGTTTTTATTCAAACCTTTTCATGATTCCAAAACGGGGCTGTCGGACCCATTTTAGATCTCAACGATTTAAACCGGTTTTTGAATACTGTTCTTTTCACATGGAGTCAATCCGATCAGTAGTCTCCATCCTACAAGGGGGGGAACTTCTGGCGTCAATCAACATCAAGAATGCTTTTCTCCATGTGCCGATTTTCCCCGCTCACCATAAATTTTAACACTTCAAGGTAGAAAATCTTAATCTCCAGTTTGTAGCTCTGCCTTCGGTCTAGCTACTGCACTTCAAGTATTTACAAAGGTATTTGCTCCTCCTTTAACCAGGTTGGGGGGCTCAAGGTATAACGATACTAGTCTACTTAGATCTACTCTTGATAGATCAATCGGTAGCCTGCTTAAAACAAAAGTTTGGTCACCACAGTCAGCTACCTGGAATACCTAGGTTGTATTCTCAACCTAGAAAAATCAAGGAGATTGCAGTACTTGGGGCTGATCGTAGATATAGCTCAGAGGGTGTTTTTGCCCCAGGAAAGGATCAGTTCCATAAGGGAACTGATTCAGTTGATCAAAACAAATAATAATCCTTCTATTCGACTTTGCATGAAATTGTTGGGAAAGATGGTGGCTTTCGAGGCCGTTTCATTCAAGACTGCTGCAAAACAGTATCCTGCCAACTTGGAATAAGAAGGTCCAAGCTCTGGACTTCCCAATGCGTTTATCCCCCAAAGTGCATCAGAGCCTCAATTGGTTGATATCCAAGAATCTTTAAAAAGATAAATTCTTCCTACTAGTTACCTGGAAGGCGGTAACAGATGCCAGCCTTCTGGGCTTGGGAGCAATCCTGGAAGGAGTGTCTGTCCAAGGGAAATGGTCCAAATCAGAGATTACCTTGCCCATCAATATTCTAGAGATTTGGGCAGTACATCTGGCCCTGGAGGCCTGGACGCTCAGACTACGGAATTGTCCTGTCAATCTGACAATGCCAAAGCTGTGGCCTATATCAATCACAAAGGGGGCACGAGAAGTCGTGCAGCCCAGAGAGAGGTGAATCATATTCTATCTTGGGAAAATATTATTTCTCTCTTGTTCATTGACTGACACAGCTCCAGTAATCTTGACTGTAGGGTTATTTCACCACCTTCAGGAGAGGACTAGGCAGAACATGTAATACATGTGAAAACAGAACTTTACAGTTACGCCCAGGGGGCAGTCCCTCTGGTAACCCCTCAGCCTGCTTCCTGCAGCTCAATTTTTTTCTGCCTAATGAAGGAGGACCTAGGCTCCTTACAGGACCATCGGTCTTGGAATTTTTTTTCTGAATGTTTGCTTTTTGCGCAAGATTTTAAGATCCTGTGATCTGCTATCAACAGCCGGCTGGGTGAGAGGCTGGATAATCTAGATCCATGTCTCCCCAGCCTGGCCAATAAGCATGTGCAGTCCCTACCTACGCACTGGGTCGGCCACGACATGCCCCTCAGGCTCCAGGGGTGGCTGGTCAGCACCCCCATGCTCCGGAGCACACATGACCGGACTACTGATGTCTTTGTCACAGTGTGCCATGGCCAGCTGCCACCCCGTACTGCTCGGGAGTGGGTTTGTGATGGGATGTCCCCAGCTCATCTGGATGGTAAGTACAGCTCTTCCTGCCTCAGCGGGATTGAGCAGCTGGGCATTCCCTGGGAGGTCAATTGGGGGGTCCTTCTCTTCCCTCCCTGTCCCTATTTTCCCTCCCCCTCCCCTGTGGGGGATGCTGCATGACAGGCTGCTGAGCGGTGTGGTACCTGAGCCAGGGGTCCTTTGGGGGGCTCTGACCTTAGATTGGGGGCTGCGCTGGGTGTTTTTGTCCCTGGGTGTCTGGAGGTTTGCATGTGCTGATCGCCATAGCGCTGTTCTGCTGCCATTGTCTCTATTCATTCATTGTGTACAGTTGTTTGTCGGCCATTTTCTGTGTGCCTCAGTGGAAAGCATGGTCGGGGGGCCATTTTTCCATAGCTTGGTGGCCATTTTCTTTGTGAAGAAACTGGTGTTTCTTCCCCAGAACTCCCTGCAATTGCAACTGGCTCGTCTGCAAACCGTGCAGTGCCCTTGGACGCTTTGTCGGCGGTCCTTGAAACGCTTGTTGCCAGGGTGGAGGTGGTGTGCGGGCACAAAGGTGGTAAAAAGCGCCCCCCGTTCCCCATCCTCTGTGGAGAGCTCTGACGCAGACTCAGGCCCTGCTGAGACTGGCGGCCCCTGCTCTGTTTCAGATGATGCTGACCAGGACCAATCGGACAGTGAGGAGGATTCCCCGTCCGGGTCCGCTCAGGACAATCGCTAGTTGGAGCACTTATCACAGCTGTGCGTGATACCCTGAAATTCAGGATACAGCAGGTTCCTCTGCTGACGTAGCAGTGGTCCCTTTTGGGTCCGGTAAGCCAGCCCGTGCGCCTATGGTGTTTCCGTATCTGACTTATTTCGATAAGTTCATATACAAGGAATGGGGGCGACCGCAACGGACCTTTTCGGTCCCAAAAAGCATGGCGGTGTGTTACCCCTTTGAGGAGAGCCTTCTTAAATAATGGTCGGCTCCACCGGTCATGGACTCCCCAGTATCCAGGTTAAATAAAGTAACCACAATCCCAGTAGAGGGGAATCCGGTGTTTAAGGACCCCACGGGCAGGAAGGCCAAGGCAGTGGCCCATTCCTTATTTACGCTTGTGGGGTCAGCAATACGACCAGTACTAGCCACAGCACGTGTGTCGCAGACACTGAATGGGCAAAACTTTTGCACCGTGATTTGGTGGAGCGGCAGGCTACTCCCGTCTGCGTGGAACTAGCAGACCAGTTAGTGTTAGTTAGTTAGTGCTCGGCTTAAGTACGTTTCTGACGCGGTTCTGAATACGCTTCCTCTGCTCTCCAGGGCTTCAGTGTCAGCAGTGGTACCGAGGTGCCTGATTTGGCTAAAATGCTGGTCTGCGGACCAGGCATCTAAAAAAGCCTTGACGGATCTACCCTTCCTTGGTGAGCAGCTCTTGGAGCCTTGTTGGATGACATTTTTAAGAATGTCACAGATGGGAAGAGTACCTTGCTCCTACAGGCCAGGAAGACTAAGAAGCCATGCCGTAGGCCAGGGCCCTCATTTTCCGTTCAAAAGAGGCTTTTTCGTCTGTCTGGGACTGCGGCTAAATGCTACCTCTGAGGGATAAAAGCATCTTTGGAACCGCAAGCCTGCGAGCAAAAGTGCTACTGCATGAAGGTTTGCCCCCGCCTGTCATATGGGTGGGGGGTTGTCTTCGGGAATTTTCAGCCCAGTGGGCCTCTCTGCTTTCCGACCAATGGGTCTGTGAACTGAGTTCCTCTGGCTACAAGATGGAGTTCCTCTCTTGGCCACCAAACAGATTCTTCCCCTCCAGTATACCCTTACTCCCGGCTCGCTGGGAGGCCCTATTGGGGGCAGTATGGGACCTGCTAAGCCGCTGGGTGATAGTGCCTGTTCTGAGCTCGAAAAGGTTCCAGGGGTTCTACTCCAATCTGTTGTTCCCAAAAAAGGAAGGGGTATGTCCAATCTTGGACCTAAAAGCCTCAATTGCTTTGTTAAAGTACAGAGGTTCCGAATGGAATCAGTTCGCTCAGTAGTCGCCGCACTCCAGCAAGGGGACTCCCTGGCGTCTTTGGACATCCAGGATGTGTACCTGGACTTACCCATATGCCTCCGGCATCGGAGGGTTCTGCAATTTGCAGTTGGGGAAGCCCACTACCAGTTTGTGGCTCTCCCTTTTTGGCTTGGCTTCAGCACCCCGAGTCTTTTTGGCGTTGTTGCGACAACTCAGGGTCGCAATCGTAAGTTAATTGGACGATCTCCTTCTGAGAGCAGCTTCTGCCTTAGACTCTCCGTACCCCACTCCAGCCGTACTCCGACCGACTGGAGTGGAGTACTGACAGTACGGTTGGGGGAGGAATCCAAGTTGCCGATCAATGTGCTCGAACTCCGAGTGATCAGACTATGCCTCTCCACATGGTTCGATTGGACTACGAGGGTGTCCGATCAGGATACAGTCAGACAACGCCATGGCGATGGCATATGTCAACCATCAAGGAGGAACAAGAAGCTCAAGGGGTCTGGCATGTAGTCCCTTCGGTGTGTTCACCTTTACCCCCGTGAGTTCTGAACCTGGTGCTATCGGTGCTTCAGAAACCGCCGTTGGAGAACAGGAAAATTTCTTTGACTCTTTCTCAGAAAGTGGTCCTCCTAGTGGCCATTACTTTGGCCAGGAGGGTTTCGGAACTGGCGGCCTTGTCTTGCAAGTCTCCCTACCTGGTTACCCATAAGGATAAGATGGTGTTGCGTTCGCAACCTTCTTTTCTGCCGAAGGTGGGTTTGGCGTTTCACATCAGTGAAGACATCGTGCTACCATTTCTGTGTCCTAAACTGACACATCCTAAAGAGGTGGCCCTTTATTCCCTGGAAGTGATCAGGGCTCTAAGGGTGTATTTGTTTGCCACGTCTCCCTTTCGGAAGTCACACTATGTTCATTTCAGTAACTGGTCCAAAGAAAGATATGGCGGTCTTGTCGGCCACCATTTCTAGGTTGATCAGACAGATTGTGGTACAGGCCTACACCTTGAAGGGGCCCCCCTTTCCTGTCATGGCCCATTCCGCCAGGGCAATTGGAACTTCTTGGGCTTCTGACATCAAGCGTCAGTCTACAAAGTGGATGTAAGCGCATCGTCTGATGCCTGCTTTGGACGCAAAGTTTTGCAGGCGGCTGTGTAATGTTGCAATTCTGCACTCTCTTTTTTTTCTGTTTAAAGAAATCGGTTAATTTTGAGTATAATGCACTGTTGCATTGTTGACCGCAAGTTCTGATGCGGCTAAATAAGGTGGTGACTCCCTTGTTAGGGAGCACTTCTGGTTGTGGGTGAAGTTTTTCTATGCTGTTTCCACCCCTTGTAATGACACTGCTTGGGGACGTCCCTATGGTCAAGATTAATGGAGCTGCGTCAGTGAACGAAAGAGAAAATAGGATTTTTGTACTCCCCGTAAAATCCTTTTCTCTGAAGTTCACTGACTGACACAGCACCCTCCCCTCCTATTGATTTGCGTTATACTGCTTGTTGACATACTGAGCTGCAGGAGGCAGGCTGAGGGGATGTTACTGGAGGGACCGCCCCCTGGGCGGAATTGTAAAGTTCTGTTTTTTCACATGTATAACATGCTCTGCCTAGTCCTCTCCTGAAGGTGGCGTAACAACCCTATGGTCAAGATTAATGGAGCTGTGTCAGTCAGTGAACTTCAGAGAAAAGGATTTTACGGTGAGTAAAAAAATCCTATTTTTGGCGTTGTTGCGGCAACGCAGGATCGCAATCGTAGGTTACCTAGACGATCTCCTGAGAGCAGCTTTCGCCTCAGAGTTAGAGGATGTGGCGATGACCATGCAAACCCTGCAGGAATTAGGGTGGCTGTTGAACCTCAAGAAGTCGGCGTTTATACCGTCTCAGTGCCTGGAGTACCTAGGCTTACTGCTGGACTCCGAGGAAGTGAGTGTTTCTCCCTTCAGACGAACTGCAGACTCTCAGAGCCGTGGTGAAGCTGTTGATGAACCGCAGGTGGTCGTCACTGCCCTTCTGCATGTGAGTCCTGGGCCTCATGGTGGCCTCCTTCGAGGCGGCACCATATGCCCAGTTTCACACCAGAGTCTTACAGAAGGAGATCTTGACAAACTGGGACAAATCTCCATTATCCCTGGATTGGCAGATTCGGGTGAGCCAGTCAGTCGGGGACTCCCTACTCTGGTGGCTGAGATCCCTGCCACTTCGGTCCGGGAAGTCGTTCCTACCTCTACCTTGGACAGTGATCACACGGACACCAGCCTGACCGGTTGGGGTGGGGTGGTAGTGGGAGTACAGTCGACCCAGGGCCTCTGGTTGGGGGAGGAATCCAAGTTGCCATTCAATGTGCTTGAGGTCCAAGCGATCAGGCTGTGGCTCTCCACATGGTTGAGACTACGAAGGGCGTCCGATCAGGATCCAGTCAGACAATGCCACGGCGGTGGAATATGTCATCCATCAAGGAGGAACAAGAAGCTTGGCTGCAGCACAGGAGGTCACATCCTTCAGTGGGCAGAGCGACATGTACTGGCCCTGTCGGCTATTTACATTCCTGGAGTAAAAAACTGGCAGGCGGACTATCTAAGTTTCCAGATGCTGGACCCAGGAGAATGGGCGTTGCATCTGGAGGTGTTCAGGCTGCTGTGCCTGCGGTGGGGCACTCCAGACGCGGATCTGCTGGCCTCCAGTCTCAATCGGAAGGTGCCAAGATTCATATCCAGGACAAGAGATCCTTGGGCGGAATGCGTCAGATGCGCTCCATGGGATCAGTACCGACTGATCTACGCTTTTCCTCCGTTTAAAACTTATCACGTCTGCTCCGCAGAGTGGAGGCCAAAGGGATTCCAGTGATACTGATTGCCCCAGATTGGCCTCAGCGTCCCTGATACATCGAACTAATACGCCTAATTGCGAACGATCCCTGGCGACTACCGATGCGAGATGACCTTCTGTCTCAAGGTCCAATTCTCCATCCTGCTTTACCATCGCTGGTTTTAACGGCATGGCTGTTGAGAGCCAGGCACTAAGGAACCGGGCCCTGTTGGACTCTGTGATTTCAGCTATGTTGAGGGCATGAAAATCTTCTCGGAAGATATACTATTGTACCTAGAAGGTTTACATCTCCATGTGTGAGGAGATGGGGTGGCGTCTGCGCACCTATTCCGTTTCCAGGATCCTGCTGATCCTGCTGTTCCTACAGCGAGGAGTAGACCAGAAATTGGCTTTAAGCACCATTAAGGGACAAATTTCAGCCTTGGTTGTTTTTTTTTCCAACGATCCCTGGCATCTCAATCTCTAGTGAGTACTTTTATACAAGGGGTCCGGCATGTAGTCCCTCTGGTGCGTCCACCCTTGCTCCCGTGGGATCTGAACCTGGTGCTATCGGCGCTTCAGAAACCACATTGGCCAGGAAGGTTTCGGAACTGGCGGCCTTGTCTTGCAAGTTGCCCTATCTGGTTATCCACAAGGATAAGGTGGTGTTGCATCCGCACCCTTCTTTTCTGCCAAAGGTGGTTTCGGCTTTTCACATTAATGAAGATATTGTGTTACCATCTCTGTGTCCTAAACCGACACATCCTAAGGAGGTGGCCATTCATTCCCTAGACATGGTCCGGGCTCTAAGGGTATATTTGTCTGCCACGGCTCCTGTTCGGAAGTCAAACTCTGTTCGTTTCGGTAGCTGGTCCGAAAAAAGGTATGTCGGTCTCGTCGGCCACCATTTCCAGGTGGATCAGACAGATTGTGGTCCAGGCCTACGCCTTCAAGGGGCAGGTGCCCCCCTTTCCTGTCACGGCCCATTCCACCAAGGCAATTGGAATCTTCTGGGCTTTCTGACATCAAGCGCCAGTCGCTCAAGTGTGTAAGGCAGTGACTTGGTTGTCCGTTCACACCTTTACCAAATTCTACAAAGTGGATGTAAGTGCAGCTTCTGATGCCTGCATTGGCCGCAATTTTGCAGGCGGCCGTGTAATGTTTCAATTCTGCACTCTTTCTTCTGTTTTAAAGAAACAGTTAATTTTCAGTATTAATGCACTGTTGCATTTGTTGGCTGCAAGTTCTGATGCGGTTAGTTAAGATGGTGACTCCCCTGTTAGGTAGCACCGCTAGTTGTGGGTGAAGTTTATTGCTGTTCCCACCCCTCGTTATGACACTGCTTGATTTTTTTTTTTTCTCCATTTTCTAGTAGTTCGGCAGCCATTTTCTTGGTGCTCAGATGTTTTTTGCTGAGGCGGCCGACGGCCATTTTCTAGTAGCCTCAGGTGGTTTTGCCTTTAACACTGGGCGCTTGTTTCCTTCTAGCAAGGCTCACTTCCACACAGACACCTCATGGATGGCACAGGGGAGAGCTGACAGCAGCACAGTACCTGTGCCAGGGTGTCCTGCGGGGGGCCCCTCAGTCTGTGCAGCTAGGATGGTGGACATTTTGTATGCCTTGCCTTAGGTCCCTAAGTGGTGACAGGCAAGTGTGGGTCAGCATGGCATCAGAAGCTGGCGCTTCTTCCCCAGACATCCCTGTGATTGCAACTGGTTCCCCTACACCTGCTGTTCCCATGGACGCTTTGTCGAGGCTCCTGGAGGCCTTTGTTGCCAGGGTGGAAGTGGCATGCGAGCGCAAGGGGGGTAAAAAAAAAAAGGTCCCCTCCTCCCCACCATCTTCTGGGGAAAGCTCTGATTCAGTCTTGGTCCCAGCTGTGACTAGCGGCCCCTGCTCTGATGCATCTGAGGATGTGGAGCAGGACCTTTTGGACAGTAAGTATGACTCGATGTCTGGGTCAGCGCAGGAAAAAGCGCTTGTGGGAGCACTTATTACAACAATGCAGGATACCCTAAAAATGGAGGATATGGCGGAGACATCTACAGAGGTGTTGGTCCCTTTCGGGTCACACAAGCCAGCCCGCACGCTTAAGATGTTTCCTTGCCTAACCTATTTTGATACGTTTATTTACAAGGAATGGGGAAAAACGCAGCGGACCTTTTCAGTCCCAAAATGCATGGCGGTGTGTTGCCCCTTTTGAGGAGAGTTTGAAGGGACTCCTGCTTTCAAGGACCCTGCCGACAGAAGGGCCGAGGCGGTTGCCCGGTCCATGTTTACCGTGGTGGGGTCAGCATTGCAGCCAGCGTTAGCCACGGCCCTGGTATGGCAGACGCTGTCTGAATGGGCTAAATTGTTGCACCGTGAATTGGAGAAGCAACAGGCTTCCTCTGTCTGTGTGGAGCTGGCAGACCAGTTGGTACAGGGCCTCAAGTATGTCTGTGATGTGGCCTTAGATATGGCCCCCTTGCGCTCTAGAGCCTCAGTATCCGCAGTAGTGCTATGTTGCCCGATTTGGCTGAAATGCTGGTCTGCGGACCAGGCATCTCAGAAAGCACTGGCGGACTTTCCCTTGCAGGGAGAGAGGCTATTTGGAGGCTCGCTGGATGACATTATTAAGAATGTTACTGGGGGTAAGACTACATTGCTCCCGCAGTCCAGGAAAGGAAAGGAGCCACACCGTAGGCAAGGGCCCTCCTTTTCCACTCAGAAGCGGCTTTTTTGTCTGCCCGGGTCGGCAGGTAAGCGTTCCCAGTCCGACAAGGTGCCTGCTGAGGGACAAAAACTCCCTGGTTTCGCAAGCCAAACAAGCTTGCGAACAAATCCGTTACCGCATGAAGGTTTGCCCCCGCCCGACTTGCCCGGGTGGGGGGTCGCCTTCAGGAGTTTGAAGCTCGTTGGACCTTCCAGCTTTCCAATCGTGGGTTACCTGGGCGACCTCCTTCTGAAGGCAGCTTCCGCCTCAGAATTAAGGGAGGATGTGGCAATCGCCATGCAAACTCTTTCGGAGTTTGGGTACTGAACCTACAGAAGTCGTGTTGGTGCCAACTCAACGCCTGGAGTACCTGGGCTTGCTTCTGGACTCCTCAGAGGCAAGATTCTTTCTCCCTTTGGACAAGTTGCAGACCCTTCAAGCTGCAGTACAGTCTTTGGTGTCCCGCAGGTGGTCGTCGCTGCATTTTTGCATGCGAGTCCTGGGTCTCATGGTAGCCACTTTCGTGGTGGTACCGTATGCTCAATTCCACACTCGACTCTTGCAAAAGGAGATGTTGTCCAAATGGAACAGATCTCCGTCGTCTCTGGATTGTCAAATTCGGATGAGCCAGCTAGTCGTTCCTTCCTCTTCATTGGACGGTGATCACAACAGATGCCAGCCTGACCGGTTGGGGGAGAGTTTAGGGTGTACAGTCAGCCCAGGATCGGGGAGGATATCTCAGGAAGAATCCCACCTGCCGATCAATGTACTGGAGCTTCGGGCAATCAGGGGCGTCCGGTCAGGATCCAGTCAGAAAACGTCACAGCGGTGGAATATGTCAACCATCAAGGAGGAACAAGGAGTTTTGCTGCAACACCTGGAGGTCGCTCACATCCTGTGGTGGGCAGAGCGGCGCGTTCCGGCTCTGTCGGCTGTGTACATTCTGGGTGTAGAGAACTGGCAAGCGTAAGTCCTAAGTCGTCAGATGCTGGACCAAGGGGAATGGTCAATAAATCCGGATATATTTTGGCTCTTTTGCCTAAGGTTGGGCACACCAGATGTGGATCTCCTGGCTTCTTTACTCAATCGGAAGGTACAGAGGTTTGTGGCCAGGTCAAAGGATCCATGGGATTTGAATCTGGTGCTCTCAGTGCTTCAGAAACCGCCATTTGAAAATATTAGGGAGATTCCCTTGGCGGCCTTGTCTTGCAAGTCTACCTATTTGATCCTCCACAAGGATAAGGTGGTGCTGCGTCCACAGCCTTTGTTTCTTCCAAAGGTTGTTCAGCCTTTCAACTAAATGAGGACATTGTGCTTCCATCCTTATGGCCTTCTGCCATCACACCCTAAAGAGGTGGCCTTGCATTCCCTGGACGTGATTCGGGCTCTGTGGGTGTATCTGTCTGCTACGGCTCCTTTTTGGTGGTTGGACTAGCTGTTTGTATCTGTGCCTGGTCCAAAGAAGGGACTGGCGGTTTCATTGGCCACCATCTCTCGGATAAAACAGAATGTAGTTCAGGCTTATGCCATAAGGGGACAGGCGCCTCCTTTTCCTGTCACGGCGCATTCTACCAGGGCAATTGGTGCCTCTTGGGCTTTCCGACATCAAGGGTCTGTTTCTCAGGTGTATAAGACGGCGACCTGGTCATCCGTTCATACTTTTACTAAATTTTACAAGGTTGACGTGAGTGCATCTTCGGATGCTTCCTTCGGCTGCAAGTTTTTGCAGGCAGCTGTTTAAGGTTGCAACTCCTCCGTTGAGGAGCTCTGGCTGTTTTGGGTGGTGTTATCCTCGTTTCTTTGACATTGCTTGGGGGCGTCCCTAAGGTCAAGAACATCTGCGGTGTCCGTCAATGAATGATAAAGTAGGATTTTTGTACTCTCCGTAAAATCCTTTTCTCTCAAGTTCATTGATGGACACAGTACCCAACCCTCCTATTTCTGTTTGTACTGCTTTTGACAAACTGAGCTGCTGAATGCAGTGTGAGGGGTTATAGCCAGTAGCACCGCCCCACTGGGCGGTACGGTGCAAGTGTTGCTGTTTTTAACACTTTCTGCCTAGTCCTCTGCTAAAGGGGCAATATAACCCTAAGGTCAAGAAGAGCTGCTCTTTTCCGTCAATGAACTTCAGAGAAAGGGATTTTACGGGGAGTACAAAAGTCCTATTTCCTTGCCCATCAGCAATTTTCATTCCAGGGATAGGAAATTGGCAGGCAAACTACTTGAGCCGCCAACAATTGTTCCTGCGAGAATGGTCCCTCACCTCAACATCTTTCTGTGATTATACCAAAAATGGGGAGTTCCGGACATGGATCTGTTTGCGTCCAGGGTCAACAACAAGATGGACAACTTTGTGTCAAGGACAAGGGATCCGATGGCATACTGAACAGATGCCTTGTTTTTTCCGTGGGATCAGTTTTTCACTGATCTATGCGTTCCCTCCTGTTCTGCTGCTTCCACGCCTTCTCACAGGATCAAGCAAGAAGGGAAGGAGGTGATTCTTGTGGCCCAGACCTTTTCTCGCAAAGGTCTGTTGTTCCATCCTACCTTACAAATGCTAAATTTAGTGGTTTGGCTATTGAGACCCACATTCTAAAAGATTGTGGCCTTCAGTAGTTTCTACTTGGTTAATAGTAGGAAGCTGGCCTCCAGAGTCATATACTATAGAATCTGGAAGGCATATGTCTCCTGGTGTGAATCCAGGGCTTTTCACCCCACAAAATATCATAGATGGGATCCTTAAATTCCTACCGATAGGATTAGAAATGAAGCTGGCCTTGAGTACTATCAAGGCCAGATGTTGGCTTAGCAGTGTGTGTGTGTGTGTCGAGCCCAGTGTACTGCAGGCTGCAGTATGAGTCCTCTAGTCTATTGGTGCCCTATTTTTATTGTCTCCCTCCCTTCAGTTGGCATTGCTATGGGACATCAAACATAGTAACTACTATGGCTCTGTGTCCCTTGATGTACGATAAGAAAATAGGATTTTTAGAACAACTTACCTGTAAAATCCTTTTCTTTGAAGTACATCACAGGACATAGAGGCCCCTTCCTTCTTTAGTATACATGTGTATTGCTTTGCTAAAAAACTGGGGCACTCCCACCAGTGGGCAGGGTTATATAGGGAGTGCACTTTTTAATTTAGGGCGTGCCAGTGTCCATCGCCTGACGGTGGCCTATAACCCACATAGTAACTACTATGGCTCTGTGTCCTGTGATGTACTTCAAAGAAAAGGATTTTTACAGGTAAGCTGTTATAAAAATCCTATTCAGTTATTAGTGGACCTCTGGGTGGTAAGACTTGGTATTCCTAATATTTCAAATGATTTCAATTGCATATAAGTGACGGGTCGTGTGTGTGTGTGTGTGTGTGTGTGTGTGTGTGTGTGAGCCTAACACCCTCCTGGCTCCTAACAACCAATGCAAAAACGGATACAGTAGTGGGACTGCTTGACAGTTTATCCTCTGTTCTGTTAATGGAACAGAAATAGGGGTTTGATCCGTTTAAAAAAAAAAAGGATGTGGACGGACGCAGATGTAACAGGGTGAACGTCCATTTACATCCATTTGCCCATAAGAATGCATCGATGTCTGTTTTTCATCCGTCTACAGAACACCTGTGTGAAAGGGGCCCAAGTAATTTTGCTTTTGTGAGCAAATAGCACATAAAAAATAAAAAAACAAATCCATACCAATGTAATATTTGTTTATGTATGTGGAGCTGTGACTAAACATACGGGATACCAATGATGGCTAATCATATAAAGGGTCCATAATAGTAAAACACAGGTAAGTGGGAAAAGTTATAAATAATAAAAATATGAAATATATAAACTGTGCAGATGTGAAGTCCACAATTCACTGGGTATGTGAGTTCCGTACTAAAAAGAACAGAACATTTATCCCAGTAAGTAGTCCGCATATGATACGCGATGGAAATCGGTGGAGGTCTTCCTGCAAGCGGGGTGGAGACCACATGGACTAACAGGAACAATAAACGCTTGTCTGAAGTTGTATCAATTAGTGATGCACTGAAATTTCGGCCGCCGGAACATATCGTCCGAAAATGCCCTTTTCGGCAATTTGCCGAAAGAGAAAAACGGCCGATAATGGAGCCTAAAACGGGGCGTGGCCTGGGTGGGGCGGGGCCCCGCCCCCTGGTGACGCCCATCATGGGGGGTGCATAGAGCAGGAGAGCCGCCTGTTTGATCACAGCGCCGGGAACATCACAGCTTTCATTTCAATAGCTGTGTGTTCCCGGCCGTGCGCCGTCACACACAGCCCCTCCCCCTCGTCCGGGCACTTAGATAGACAGAACATCCGCAGGATTGGACGGATGATCTGTCTATCAAAGTGCCTGGACAAGGGGGAGGGGCTGTGTGTGACGGCGCACGGCCGGGAACACACAGCTATTGAAATGAAAGCTGTGATGTTCCCGGCGCTGTGATCAAACAGGCGGCGGAGGCGGCTCTCTTCCGTGCACACGCTGGCTGAAAAATGGCACACACTGGCTGCAAAATGGGACACACTGGCTGTAATGGGGCACAGGCACACTGGCTGCAATGGGGGATGCCTCCTGTACCACGTCCTCTGTCTCTGACCATCTCCTGTACCATGTCCCCAGTCTGACCATCTTCTGTACCATGCCCCCAGTCTCTGAACATCTCCTGTACCACGTCCCCAGTCTCTGACTATCTCCTGTACCGTATCCCCAGTCTCTGACCACCTCCTTTACCATGCATGCAGTCTCTGACCACCTCCTGTACCGTGTTGCCAGTCTCTGACCACCTCCTGTACCATGTCGCCAGTCTCTGACCACCTCCTGTACCATGTCGCCAGTCTCTGACCACCTCCTGTATAAAAATATTTTTTAAAAAGTAATTTTCGGTATTGGTGCTGTTTCGGTATCGGTTTCGGTTTTCGGCCTAGTGTATTTTTTATTTTCGGTATCGGTTTCGGCACCAAAAAACCCATTCGGTGCATCCCTAGTATCAATAATAGAAGATGGGTACTCTTACCAAAAAGGTTGGACACACGTGTCGTACGACAGTGAGTCTATCAAGCTTAGAATCCAGACTGGTCCCAATCAGGTGCTGTAAGTTGAGTGAATCCTGATAAGGGGTCCTCACTTTTCTGTCTCTAGGCTCCAAAAAGGCAGGTACTCCTGGTATGGAATGCTCACTTATCCGTCTCTGGACTCGAGGATCATACACTCAAGGTTTGATTGTATGTAGGATACGGTTTAGACAAAGCTCATCATAAAAAAGAAAAAAGAGGGGCTCGGGATGGTGCAGGTCAAAAAACAAACCAGTAGGTTTATTGAAAAAGTCATATGGTATAAATGACATAAAAATAAATAGTAATCGCAAGGTAAAATCGAATAAACGCAATGTGGGGTACAAGAAATGCTAGCATTATTTTCCATTATTGATACAACTTCAGACAAGCATTTGTTTATTGTTCCTGTTGGTCCATGTGGTCTCCACCCCGCTTGCAGGAAGACCTCCACTGATACATTTCCATTGCGTGTTATATGCAGACTGCTTACTGGGATAAACGTTCTGTTCTTTTTAGTACGGAACTCACATACCCAGTGAATTGTGGACTTCACATCTGCACAGTTTATATATTTCATATTTTTATTATTTATAACTTTTCCCACTTACCTGTGTTTTACTATTAATGGACCCTTTATATGATTAGCCATCATTGGTATCCTGTATGTTTAGTCACATCTCCACATATAAAATCATATACTTTTTATATCAGCGCTACAGTAATTTCCCTCTATTCTGTTTAGTTTTGTTTGTTTCAGTGTTAGCTGCTGTATCTTGTATTTTTCACTTTTGCTTTAGTGTTTTCCCTTTTTTCACAATATTTATTTTTGCCAGTTGAACATATTCTTTGGTATGTAAATGTTTGTGTGATAAAATGACAAGTCAAATAAATGCTACTTTTAAAACGAAAATTGATGTATTTTATACTGCTTATTTAAATGTTTTTTAGCTGCTGGTCTATTCCTTCATTCTCGATTTATTGCATATGCATGGAGCTTGCCTCAAAGGAAGTTTGTTTTTGGTAGACAGAGAATCTGTGGGCATTTTATTTTGAATATCAGGTGTACAGTTTGGAGGTGGCTTGGTTCCTGATTTGGAAGTTCCAGGGTAGTTGAAGCATGTATGGGTAAAATTCTTGTTTAGCAAACTTGGGTATTGACAGTAGAAGTTTATTTAAACCATCTGAGCAAAAATGACAACAGGTGCATGCTATATGTTTATAAGCACGATTATGGGTATTGAAATGTATTAAAGATTTTAAACCAGTAAAAAGTACATTTATGATGAAATGTAGACCTTTCATCCAGTTCGCAAAACATTTTTGTGTGGCTCTACTCCACTGAATAACAGTTGTGGCTGTATTATACAGTGCAGTATAATTTAGAAATTTCTATTTATTTAGGTCTGAACACCGTTCATGTGCATCAAGTATCCGGAACGGCAGTCATTACTACTACAACTAACAATTACCAGGAGTCTCATTTAAGAGCAGCAAAAGTAAAGACCCCAGTAAGTAGAGAAAATCTTGTGGTTTCGTAGGGCCCTTTCACAGACTTGTCCGTTTACAGGCTCCACTTTGCTCACTGGGGATAGCTCTGTCGATCCCCGCTGAAGAGGCAGCTGACAGGTCCTTCTCTGCACACTGTGAGTAGAGTCCGTTTTTCATCCGATCCGCCAGACGGATGGAAAAATAGGGTTTCCATCCATCACACTTTAGTGGTCGGAGCGAGTCGGATGTCAGCGGACATGTCACCGCTGACATCTGTCGCTCCATAGACCTGTATGATGCGTCCGTTTAGGTCCGTCTAAAAAACAGACAGGCGAACCTTTAACGGTCCGCCAGTGTGAAAGGGGCCTTAGTCATATTCCTACTATCCTAAGGGGTGTCCAGAAAAGAAAAGGCCTCTAAAGTTCTCCTCACTTGGGCACCTCCCCAGCCTACTGTTTAGAAGATAAAGCAGCAGCAGCCTATTGCTGAAGTAATTTCTGTGGTCTCATCTCCTGTTACAGCGACTGCTCCATTTTGTCCAATATACCCCCATCAGCTCCCACTTTTGGCACTCCCACAATGTGCTGGTATTTAGGAAACGTGGAAAGTTATTTGGGTGCCAGTATTTAAAATAACATTCAATCAACTGGCTGTAAATGATATTTATTTTACTTTCCAGGTTCAGGTAATGTTGTTGTAAATACTGTCCCTAATGTGCAGTTTGAAGAAAAGAGTGAAACTAAAGCCAGTCATAATTTAAATTTTAGCCATTCCAGCAGGGACTGGCTGAGATTCGATCCAGCCCGTCAGATGTTTTGCTTGCGATTACTGCTGGTGGCTATAGCAGCTAGCTGTAATTGCATTTAGCCTGCAGGAAAGGATCCCTGCCACCAGAACACAATAGCACTGCAGGAGGGATGCCCCCGTCAATACTATATTGATGGGGGAAATTAAGCCATTGTTTTCCTGCAGAAATTAGGAGCCTGTAAAAGCATTGCACCAGGGATCAGGCAATTGCAGATGCCATGCAGGTCTCCTGCACACTGTCGGTGTATTTGCTTACCCGTACATCCTGTATGGGCAAGCCGTTACTTGCTGACAGGAAGACTCAATTATCTACCACAGCGCTGTGGTAGTTTATTGAAAACTACAAGCTGACAGACGCTAAGACTGTCGTGACTTGTAGTTCATTCAATCACAGGGCTCTGTGTATGAATGATGTGGCCGTGTGGACGGAGCTCCCCTTATGGCCGCACTGCTTTCAAAAACTGACATAACAGGGAACTTCTCTGTACTGCTGCCACAGAAAACATGTTCCCAAGGAGCTTTAGCTGTACCCCTCCTTTAAAAGTGGATGTAAACCCAACGTGTTTTTTTTTTTTTTTTTTTGTCTTACTCCTTGCACAGTATAGGATTTCATGTCATCTGTGCCAGTCTTGCCACCAAGAGTTAATCCAGCTCTGAGCAATCCATATCTTTTTTTCAGTTAGATAAAAACTGACATACAAAGAAATGGTAGTCAGTTCTTCCCCTTTGCTGTAGGTGACAGGTTGATTTCCTTGTCTCATGAATAAACCTGAGATAGGCTTTTTGTGTACTTCCCACCCCCCCTCCTTTCTTCTATAGCTCTCCCAGGATTGGCTGCTCCACACCTCATGAGTGGGCATGCTGAAGTCATGTGGTGAACTTTTCTGGGTTTTAACTGGATGTTAGTGATCATAGAGTGTAGAGGTGGGCTGGTAGTCTACTGAAATAATGACTCTACCCACCGAGCTCCAGATAACAGACCCACCCACAGAATCTGCAGTTTTTCAGGCCTCATAACAGGGGAGACATCTGACAGGTAATGATACATACAGGAGGCATGTATATCCTTCTAGATCCGCACTATGACGGTAGTTTAGAAAGGATGCGATTGGGTTTACATCCACTTTAGCCACTTCCCACCCGGCCTACAGCAGAATGGCTGCCGGGAGGTGGTTCTGTTATCCTGAGTTTCTTAAGGGGGGCACTGTGGTGCAGTGGGAAGCACTCTCACCTAGCAGTAAAAAGGGTCACTTGTTCAAATCCCAACCTTTTAGTGTCCATCAATGCCACCTGTCAGTGCCGCATATTAGTGTCCATCAATTCTACATATTTGTGCCGCCTCAGTGCCAGTCGGTGAAGGAGAAATCAATTTATAGCAAACCAAGAAAGACTTTTTTTTACTTTGTTTAGCAGAAAATAAAAACCCCAGAGGTGATCAAATACCACCAAAAGAAAGCTCTTTTTGTGGGAGGAAAATGATAAAAATTTAGTTTGGGTACAGTGTTTCATAACCTCACAATTGTCATTCAAAAGCCCCATGCACACTATCAGATTTTCTGCTGATTTTTTTCCTTCAGATTTACCAAAACCATATAATATGAGGTCAAACCTTAGGAATTTCAATGTGAATGCAATCAGGCAGGCCCTTGTACTACATGGTTTTGGTAAATCTGAAGGAAAAATCTGCAGAAAATCTGATCGTGTGTATGGGGCTAAAATTTGACAGTGTTGAAGCTGAAAATTGTCCAGGGCAGGAAGGGGGGGAAAAAGTGCCTGATATTGAAGTGGTTAAGCATGTTTAGTACAGTGTGGGTATGGAGAGGAATTCAAACACAAGTCATGTGTTTATTGTTCTATTAGGGAAATTCACCCTTTCTCTGCTTGCCATTATCACTTAGCGTGAAAGAGAAAAAAATCCTAACAGTTGTCACCAGATCAGGAATAGAGGCAAAATATTTTGATGGGGACACTTGTTCTGGTGACCCCAAGGACAACAGGGATTTTCCCTCACTTCCTGTGTTGGCTTTAGGACAAAAATTGAATCTCCCCAACGAGACACAGATGGCAGGCAAAACTTGACAAGGACTACACTCACTCTCTCCAAAATGAAAAAAAGTGCTGCTTTTTCTTCTACTTTCCTTGTCCTTCTGTATTGTAATTTCACTGTCCTCCTTTATATTATAACGTGCTGCGTAATCTTTTGGCACTATATAAGTCCTGTATAATTATAATGTGTGTGTAACGCAGAATAAAATATAGTTACTGTTTCTGGTCTAATTCCATTTGCTATTTCCATTCTTCCAGTACAAAGCATTGACCCCTGTGTCTGCCAGTCTGGAGCTCCTGCTTGTGGAAGATATTAAAGTGAACCCAGGATCTATTTCTATTTACAATCACCCTGAAGTCATGGTGAGCTTTGCTGTTACAAGATCTGTTTCTTAAAGTACTAAAGGATTTATGCATAGAATTTAATGTAAAAAGTAAACATGATTATTGTAAATTGCCACTCTATTGTAGAAGTTTATTACATGTATTGACAAATTGAAACATGTGTGCATTTTATCCTGCTGCCATTTGGTTTAGGTGGGTCAGCTGCAATAACATATGTGTATGCACTGATACTACACTCTTAGACTGCAGCCACACCTGAGCGTCATGTTTTTTGATTTTTTCCGTATGTTTGTGCGTTTCTGAGTATTTTCGTAATAATCATTTTTGAGCTTTGCCAGTTTTTAAATTAGGCATTAGAGAAAGTTATCTATATTTTGGGGTTAGGTTTTTTTTATTTATTGCATTTTAACAGAACAAAAAATGATCAAATGCCTGACAAAATGCTCAAATGCTTGCATCAACCTTTTCCATGCATTTCTATGGAAAGAAAATGCTTCCAAAATGCACCAATCTACCCGATTTCATGCTACAAGAAAAGCTCTAGAACTTTTTTGAGCATTAAGCCACTTGTGGAGATATGAACAAATTCCATAGAGAATAATTTTTTTTTTTTTCCCTCCTCCAGTGGCTTCGAGCTGCAAGCTACAAAACTCTGATGTGTGAATCGGCCTCATACATACTTTAATTTGTACAATTTGTTTTTGACATTTTTCTTGGATTTTTTTTTCAACTTTAGCGTTTATAGTTAGACCTTCTGAATCACTTTCTGTTAAGTTGTAGATAAACCATTTCTGGCCCCTGTAAGATTTGTTTAATAAGCAATGACTTGAAGTCATGTCTTGCAGTTATATACAGTACATATTATACATTATACATATTTAACAATATTTATATTTCAGGCTGAGTTCACTATCTCTGAGGGATCAGGATATTTTTACATCAACAGCAGCATTTCCAATATTGTCAAAACAATATTTCTAGAAACAAAAGGAATTGTGACAGTAAGTACAGCACTCATATTCAATCATTTCAAATGATTTTTTTTTCATGTTTAATCTTTAGATTCGATCTTCATATTCAGAAAAAGTTTAAGTGAGCTGAATTTTTGGTCAAAAATCTTTTGAGGTAGAAAAAAAAATTAGATTAGGCATCCATGGTGGGCGCCCAGGCAGGGTATAATTGCATGTTTAAAAATGCTGAATCCATTTCTGTAATTTTTTTTTAAATGGCTTCTAGAAATAAACATAGACAGTACTGTTTTAATGAAATATAGATTTGTTGGAATCTACAATTAAAATATTTTAATGAACTAGTCCAGGCTTGTGGAACTGCTTACTGACAAACCAAAAGTGATTAAAAGATGTATGTTTTAATATTCATATTCGCCTAGGTGGATGCAGCGTCTCTAACACTGAAAAGAGTGATTAAAACCACTGATCACTTGGTTCTCACAGCTCACTCGAACGCTGGGCCGTGGAAGGGGCAGGAGTGGCAGGCTCAGCCTCTCGTGGCTTGCTGAAAGGCAGGGCCGGGTGCCAGTCCAGGTTTTTTGGGTGGCTCCTGACTCAATTGTCACGATTTTTCCTGAGCCTGGACAGGCCTGGTCTGACTCCAAAACACCTTGTCCCCATGTTGATGGAGACAAGGGCCTTATCCCCTCAACCCTTGCCTGGTGGTTGTGGGGGTATGCGGGTGGGGGGCTTATCGGAATCTGGAAGCCCCCCTTTAACAAGGGGACCCCCAGATCCTGGCCTCCCCCCTATGTGAATTGGTAACTGGGTACATTGTACCCCTGCTATGTCACAAAAAAGTGTCAAAAATGGTAAAAAAAGACAAGAGACAACTTGGGACAACTCCTTTATTAAAAGATAAAAAAAAATAGATGATGTCCATTCTTCTATCACGCCGCCCGATGAGCCGAAAAAAAATGCAACACCTCCGCCTCCATGGCTGACATTATAAAGCTGAGGGCGGGGCCACCTGGGAACCCCACACAATTATTTATTTTTTTCATTTTTGGTTCAGGGTTCCCCTTAATATTCATACCAGACACAAATAGCCTGGTAATGGACTAGGAGGGGGGAACCTCATGCCGTTTTTTCTTTTTTTTTTTTTTATGCGTTTTTTTTTTATATTGCAGAGACTGCGGAAAAAATGCGCCACTTTACAGGCATACTATAGACATCACCCAGGCATGATATTTAAAGGAATATTTCATTTTTGTTTCACTTTAAGCATTAAAAAAATCACTTCTCCAAAAAAAAAAACTCCTTATTTAAAAAAAAAATGTTTGCATTGAAACATGTCCCCTGGAGCAGGACACAGGTCCCCAAACAATTTTTATGACAATAACTTGCATATAAGCCTTTAAAATTAGCAATTTTAATTTTTCATGTTAATGTCCCATAGACTTTAACTTTGTTCCGGCGGCTTTCGAATTTGCCCCAAAGACTGCATATTGTTCAGTGTTCGCCCGAACTTATGCTCAGGCCGATTGCCCATCCCTACTAGTAAAGCAGCATGTGAAAGTATGGAGAATTCTAGAGCATGTTGCTTGCTGACTGCAATCGATGACAAATATTATGTAATGTGAAAGTATGTGGCACTACCTAAATAAATAGTATAAATGCTGAAAAAATATTAGATAACCTAGAAGTGGTATATTCAATTATAAATAAATAAACCTCACATATAAATCTGTGTAAATTATATAGACCACAGTGTGCAAACAGTACAATAAATGTGCAAAATAGCTACTGTGCAAAAAAGCATATAAAGTGCATTTTTACATTTAAATATTATGTAATATTTTATGTCTTCCCAATTAAAATATAATTTTAGCACTGGTCATAAAAAATAAACCTAGCTTTAGGCCCTTTTCACGCCATCTGACTGTACAGGTCCACCTGTCCATTTTGACGGCGGACCTGAACGGGCTCTCCATGCTAGTCTATGGAGTGACGGATGTCAGCGGTGACATGTCCGCTGACATCCAACCCGGTCCAATCCGCTAAAAGCAGGTGGATGGCCCTACGTTCAGATCCGTCGCTATTGGATCGGGTGAGATCGGAGGAAAACGGACATGCTGTCCGTTTTCCTCTGATCTCTCCATAGAAACCAGCGGCGCTCAACAAGCCCCTCCCCGCTCAGTGAGCAGAGAGGGACTTGTCATCCGCTGGCTCAGCGGAGATCAACAGAGATCTCCGGTTGAGCTGGCGGACAGAGGCGGACTCCGTGGAAGCGAATCCGCCTCGTGGGAATGAGGCCTTACATTTTTTTTAAAATAAATAAAACACTGCTGCAGTTTGAGGTCATAAAATTTATAGTGAAGATCTGTGACTTTTTTTTTTTATTTGTTTTTATTTTATTTTTTTATTAATGTTTTTGCATGTATACGATCAAACATTTGAGAAACAAAATAACAGAAGGGGAAAAAATAAAAATATGGTGTACAGAACACCTACCAGAAATTCACATGCTTTCACATTAAACATACATGTATACTTCCAACCCTGCATTAGCTATGTTTTAATCAAACAGGAGAATATATGTATAGGAATTCAAAATGGCATACATCAGGTAACATTTTGACACTCATGCAATAGCAAGACATGAAAAATCGTTAGCACTACCAAGTAGGAAAGCCTGAGTATTCCTTAATAGCATCCAAATATGGCTATCCCTTATTTTGGTATCTGTAAGCAATGTGTGCCAACCTATCTATTGGATTAACCATTTAAAGGCCAGCTAATACTCCACCATATTTACATAGAGTACTTGCATCACCATGTCAAAATGAACCACTTTTCAATGTGACCTTTTTTCAATTCTAGGTGTATCCTTTGCGCCCAGGGACCTTATCGATCATGGTTTACGATCTTTGTCTGGCTTTCCCAGCACCAGCTGCAGTCCATGTTCATGTATCTGATATTCTGCAGGTGGAAGTTAGAGTGGTGGATAAGGTAAGTTAATTGAATTTATAGCTCAGACCTGTTTATAGGATGTGCTGAATTCTTGTGATGTAACTGTTATACATTTTTTTCTTAAATCTGTGTTCATATTATTTTTTTAATCTTTGCTTACATAATACAGACTACATAATATACAGTGTCTGCATATTATTCTTTCTTATAAAAAACAGCAATTCGATATCTTTTCTTTGCAGATGCCCTAAAGTGATAACCTCAAAAGTGTTTGCCATGGGTACCATTTTACTCTTTTAATCGTACAGGACACTGTAAATCTACCCTACTCTGTGGGGGTTTTTTTTGTTTGTTTTATTGTTTTTGCTATTGTCCTAAGTAATGAACCTCTTTTCCCTGTGGAGAATTCATTCTTGGCTAACTATTATTTTACTTTGAATCTTTCATCAACTCTTCACTCAACGTTTTACTGTATTCTAATAAAACAATAGAAGCAGTAAATCTAGATGGGTGTAGTTTGATCTAAGGCCATTTACACACGATCAGAATTATGGTCGGAAAAAGCTCTGATGGTTTTCCCGACTGCATTCCGCTCAAGCTGTCTTGCCTACACCCGGTCACACCAAATTCCGACCGCCAAGAACTTGTGACGTACAACACTACGAGCAAAGAAAAAAATCAAGTTAATATTTCCAAGCATGCGTCAAATTGTTCCCGAGCATGCGTAGGAATTTTGCTCGTTTGAATTGCTACAGACGATCTGAATTTCCGATAGAGACTTTTTCTGTTGGAAAAATTGAGAACATGCTCTCAAATTTTTTCTGGTGGGAATTCGGCCAACTAAATTCCGATGGAGCCTACACGCGGTCGCATTTTCCGTTGAAAAGCTCTCATCTGTCTCTTGCTGGCCGAAATTCCGATTGTGTGTACGCGGCATAGCATTGGAAACCATACCCGAACCCCACATCATGGGAATGGCCTGTAATGTTTCTTTGGGCACCAGATCCTGCATGTGCCCCACCTCAGCTCTTTGTGCAATGCACATAGTAAGCAGGGTGCTATAGAGGGACCAGCGACATGGACAAGGTCACCCTGCTTACTGAACTGGTGCCGTAGCCCCTAATCCTGAACAGTGTCCGTTTTATACCTTATGACTATCGGGAAACTGAGGCTGTGTTTGAAACCTATTCGATTAACAGTGTAAACATTTCAAACTCAGTGGTTTAAATGTAACCACTCCAAGCTTAGTCTCGGTAGATGACCAGGTATTACATCGCACCACACGTCGCACACTTTAATGCTACTCCTAAAGCCCTTTATAAGGTACTCGTCGCTTCCTCCCATCCTTTGCCACAAGGATTTAATACAGAATGCTCTACACCTAGGTTGCTGTGCTATGCTTTCAGGACATGCTTACATTTTCTCTGCACTCTACTCCCTGAGTACCCCACAGGAATACCCTAACACATAACAATGGCGGAAACCAGGAGCAACGGCAAAATCTCAGGCAAAAATTTGTTCTGCCAAGGACCAGCACAACATTGCCAGAGTGATGAAGCTTCTCTTGCAGGATCTGATTTTAACACCAGTCTCTACTTCTGATTCTAGCTCTGTTTTAGGCATGCAACAAGAGGTCTACCTGACCATGGCAGATTGTTCTGCAACTTTCACAATGTGATGCAATGCAACTTGTCACAATTTCTTACATAACTAACTGCTTTAATACAGCAATCACTGTTTGGGCCTCAAAACTGCCAGCCTCCTTCCCCAGCTCCACTGTCCTTACCTGAGTCGGCTTCAGATATGCCTACCCTGGAAGAGGCAGACATTGAAGTGAATGAAGACGACCCGCAGAAGTGCTAGAGGAAGCCGCAGACATTTTCTTTCCACCAGGTTTTTATGAACTTGATGTTAAGGCATCAAGCAATATGCTTGCAAATGTGGATATGCTCACTTCTGCTGTGAGCTCAAGTCTTGGCATTGTCACACCTGTCTGATAATGCACCTAAGGCTACAAAGAGACCTGCTAAAGAAACACATTTTCTGTTCAAGAACAGATAGAAGGGTCAGTTTGAGTATCAAGTCTCCAGAATAGATTTCCCAATCAAAGGTCATTTCCTAACTCTATCTAGTGGAAAGAGTTGACTAAGAAATGTTTTTTCCGGTGGTAAAACCCTTCACTCTTTCAGAATATGCTGATAGTCTTTAAGTGTCAAACTTTCTATCTTTACTCCTTCCGGCCCACCTCTGCAACCATCCAATGCTGCAGTTTTCATCTGCAAACCACAGCTAACTAGACTAGGTCATTGAACAACCAACACAATCCTGTATTCCAGGCCCATACCTTAATTGCCATAACTAGCCATATATAGCAATTACCTTCTGCCTTGCTTTTTTGTGTCAATGCTGTAGAACAATTTATGACACAACTTTCCAGGATGACTTTCATTTACATGTGCAGAATCGTATCAGCTGAATTTGCCTGCAAAAATTCCTTCCACATATGCCCTTTAAAGGAGATAATAAGTTTGAGACAGTTGATAAATGAAAGAGATCAAGATAGGAAAATAAGTTCTTCCACAGAGAAAAAAGATGCAAAACATCCTCTCTCAGCAGCCACTACTTCCCCAAATTGCAGTGCACCTAAACGGTCTATTTAGGCTTTCACTTCCAAGCCTCAGTTCAGCTCCTCCTTTCAGCATTAGACTTGACCCAAAAACCTTAACAAGTCTTTCCCAAAGCCCTCTTCCCAATGAAGAGACGCCTATTCCTTTCACTATCTCAGAATCGTAGACATCTTAGACCTGTGGTTTCAAAGAGGTATAAGTTCAAAACTCTACCGCCTCACCGTTTTTCTTTCAAATCATCCAAAATTTGCCCAAATACTTTGAGATTTGCAGAATGCCCCGAACCATCTCTTGTCCCAGTGGTTAGTCAACCCAGTACCTCTAAAGGACAGGTTCAAAGGCTTCCACACAAACCTGTTCACACTACCAAAACCCAACAAGGGTATTTGTCTTATACTGGTTCTAAAACGGATGCCTTCAAATTCCAAAATTTTGCATGGAATCCACTCTGAGACAAGGGGATTACTTGGCATCCGTAGACCACCAAGATGTTTATCTTTATATTCCCAGAAGGGTCTCTGATTCTGTCCTCCCTACTTTGCAAAAAGCAAGAAAAGATCTGCCAATCGTGCATTGTATGCTTGTCTTCCTACAATTAGGGCTTGACCAGAGCTTGGCTCTAAGCCAGGGGTCTCTAACTGGCGGCCCTCCAGCTTTTGCAAAACTACAAGTCCCATGAGGCAATACAAGGCTCACGGTTACAATCATGTCTCCCACAGGCAAAGGCAGAATGGGACTTGTAGTTGTGCAACAGCTGGAGGGCCACCAGTTTGAGACCCCTGTTCTAAGCACTCTGAAAGGACAGGTTTCCGTCTTTTCTGTTTTTCCAAAAACATCCAGACTAACGCTTTTTTGTCAACCTTTATGCAAGGTGTATCTTGCATCAGGCACCCTGTACTTCCTTGGGACCTTATTCTGGTTCTTTGCCTTGCAGAAACCACCCTTTCAGCCCATTGGGGTAATCCACTTAGATGATCTATCCCACAAAGTAGCCTTCTTCATTGATAATTGATCAGTTAGATGTGTCTTTAAACTAGCGGCCCTCTCTTGTAGGGAGACATTTCCCGTCCTTCACAAGACAAGGTAGTCCTATGGCCATTTTTCTCTGCTATGAAGTTATCAGTTTTCCATCTCAATGAAGACCTTGTACTTCCATCTTTATGGCCCTAAAAAATAATTGATCTGTAAGGGTCCTTTCACACGGGGGGTGGATCAGTAGCTTTTTCCTCAGTCACACTTTTTCGGATCGAAGCGGGTCGGATGTCAGTGGACTTGTCACCGCTGACATCCGACGCTTCATAGACCTCTATGGAGCAACCGTTCAGGTCCGCCTGAAAAACTGACAGTTTGAAAGGGGCCTAATGCTTGGACAAAGTCAGCGCCATCAGAATCTACCTCAAAGCTACAGCTTCCTGTTTGCCATACACTCAGCACCTGATCAGTTATGTCCTGCTTCAAAATTTGCGATCGCTAGGTGGATATGACAACTCGGCTCTAGAAGGGAAAAACTCCTGCAACATGGCTACGTGTTCACTCCACTATATCAATGGGAATCTCCTGGGTATGTGGGAATCTCGTGGATATGTAGACCTCAAGTCTCTATTGCCCAGTTTGTAAAGCTGACATCTGGTCTTCTGTTCATACCTTTTTTTTAAAGTTCTACCAGGTGAACATCCAGTCTTCTGCGGCTAGAGCTTGTGGCCACAAGTTTCTTGCAGCGGCACCCTAAAGTTTGGTCTGTTGACCCCTTTTATTTGTGCTTATTGGTGCAGTTCTGTTTGCCTAAAAAGTGGCCCACGCTTCTCATTCATTGCTTGGAGACGTCTCAGGGTCTATGAATATTCAGTCTGTGTCCTGCGCTACACCATTAGGATAAAAGGAATTTGATTTCCTCCGTTGATGTCAGTCTGCAGGGGAGGAGGAGACAGCTGGCTGGTCATGTGATCACAATTTTGGCTCTTAAATTAGTTATTTGCAGCATTTATATTTATTTATATTTTATATTTCTAAATCATTCACAGAGGGGGACACTGCAATAGGAGGCAGTTCCGGTGGCATATACAGGTTAGTGTTATGAGAGCAGCAGGAGGGGGGACGGGGCGGCTCACACACAGAGAAGGAAGGGGGGAGGAGGACGACACAGAAGCAGAGAGGAGAGCAGATAGCAGGCTGTTGATGACAGATGCACATAAAGTGACCACGGTGTCTGGTCTCAGCAGCCATGATACACCGTGGTCAGTTTACAAAGGGGTGGGGAGAGACTGTCAGGATCAGGCACATTTTTTAGGTGTTACAGGGGGCTAAATGAAACAGAACAATCACTGTGTAATATAGCATGCTTTAAAGGAGCAGGATGTATGTTAACCCCCAAAAAACGCTTTAAGAGTTGATTAAAGAGCCATTGTAAAATAATAAACTAGTTGGCTTTTCATAGGGGAGAATAGGTCTGACACCTTAGGACGCTAGCAAACAGAGGACTTGCTGGGTGGTGTAGGGTTATAGGGAGCTCAAAGGCTCTGCCAGTGTCCAGTCACCTGAAGGTATCAGTCTATGGATATTCAGCATGTGTCCTTTTTTGTAATCCAAGATATGGAATTTACAGGTCAAAAACTTTATTTTTATTAAATTTTTTTGTTAGCTGTACTTTCCCAGCAGCTAATTTATTTACATAGTTTATTTGGAAAGCGATATGTTTTAAATAAGCACTGTCACTTTACTAAAGTTACAGTGTCTGTGTAAACCCCCCCCCCCCAACCACAATCTAATGATGCACACTTCTGCATTGGTTCTCTAGATGCTCCTTCCTGTTTGCAGTTAGCACAAATAAATGGTGGTTCCAGGTATGGGGGGAGCATGGAACTTCATCTTGCAGCGATTGAGCCTAGCAGCCAGTCACTAGCCTTCAGCTTTGTCACATGACTGAGGGATGACATCACCACTCCCTCTAAGTTAAAACATTTTTATAGATAATTCAGGTATTTTAGTGGCAGCTGCAATGGGGAAAAGTGGCAGTGGGGGGATCTCTAAATAGTTTAGTATCGGGTGTGATTGGTCTTACAAAATGGCAGTATCTTTATCAGGCAGGTTTGTGATGAATTGTTTGTCAAATTGTTGGACATTATTCTGTATAGAGATTGTTTTTCGACAACCTTTCTCTATTATTGATTGGCTGTGCTGCCTTTTCCTTTGACATTAGCAACTTTTTATGTTGCGCTTTAGACTGTACATTTTAACATGGTGCAATTAAACAGCTGTCTTTTGCTGTACAGGTTGAAATTGGAAAGTCTATAAAAGCCTATGTGAGGGTCTTGGATTCTTCTCAAATACCATTCCTTGCTAAATACTTTGTCTACATGGATTTGGATCTTGGATCTTCATCACACATTGTATCTATTAAGTGAGTTTATGCAACTTTTAAATAAGTTTAACACTTGTTTCATTACTTGGAACAACACCTTGTAGCTGTACTTTTTTTTTTTTTTTTGTATTACTTTTTCTTCTTTTACAGAGCCCTCAGTGAGAAGGTTGATGAGTTTACAACAGTCTTTGTTGTCCATGGTCTTGCTTTAGGACAGACAAGTCTTACTGCATCTGTCACAGATAAAGCTGGTAACAGAATTGATTCTTCAGCAAGATCGCTTGAGGTAAGCTGAGTTTTTACCAGCAGTGGACCACAAGGCGAGTAGAGTTCCAACGTTTACTGTGGTCTTACCCAATCATAGCTTGTTATTGGAAACAGGTTGTGGACCTGCTTTTTACTCTCCTTTCTACTCACTCCTGAAGTACCTCTACTTGGACTCCTCAGCGAGGTTGTATGGCCCATATAGGTCAGATTACGGAAAACTTATTTTTTTTTTTTTTTTTGGTGCATGAGCAGATCGCACTTAAATGTCAGTCAATGGATTAATGCGGTCAACCAAATACTACCTTATTAAAGTCCTATACGAACATAGAGGGTGTTCTTTGTAAATATTATAAGATCCTGGGACATTTGACGCAATTTAACACATACTGTCAATGGATGAGGAACACATTTCTCAAGATCTGTATGCAGGATAAATCTGGTGCATCTCTACATAGTAACTAATTGGCTTCCAGGTTTTAGTATCAAGTTTAATTGAATAAGCTGGTTACGAAGCACAGCTACACCAGTTTTAGTAAATGCTCCCCATTGTGTGATCATAGTAAGAAGAGTTCTCTAAGCCTCGGTTCACATATGCTGTGCTGGAAACGCAGCGAATCCTGAGCTTATCCTGCATCGTATAGAAATCTCGCCTCGCATGTGATTCGCACAGGAATAGCACCGCATTTCTGTGCAAATCACATGTGATGTCTGCGCTGTGATTTGAGCTATTCATTTTATATGGCTCAAATCGCATCACATCTGCACCAAAATGGTGCAGGGCTCCACCTTTATTTTTATATATATCTATATATAATATACTGATTCAGGCAATCGCACTGCATTTTTTGAGCTGTTTTGGGGTGTCATTAGTCTAACATTGGCACCCGCAACAGATCGCATGAACACTGTGTGATTTAAATGTGGTGTGGGAAACACACAGGATTCACTGCGTTTACAACATCGCAAATAAGAGCCCTTTCACACTGACAGCTTGGGGGCATTGGTGGAAAAGTTTTAGCAGCGCTTTACCATTGTCTTAGAGGTGCTTTTCGACCGCTAGCGGGGTGCTTTACAGACGCTGCCCATTGAATTCAATTAGCAGGGGCACTTTAGGAACTGTGTATACACCGCTCCTAAAGCGCCTCAAAGAAGCTGCTTGCAGGACTTTTTTTTTTTTTTTCCTGCCAGCACAGCACCCGAGTGTGAAAGCACTCAGGCTTTCACACGGATTGCAGATGAGGCATTTTACAGGCGCTGTTTTTAGTGATAAAACGCTTCAAGTGTGAAAGGGGTCTATGTGAATAGAGGATGAATGGTAAAGAGCAGGGGTGGGTGGGTAGTTTACATTTTGTGAACTAAAGCTTCTGTTAATAATCAGTGCCACCAGACAGCCACTTAGGTCAGTATCTGTGGCTGTGATGGCGCAAATACAAATATATATATATATATATATATATATATATATATATATATATATATATATATATATATATATATATATATATATATATATATATATATATATATATATATATATATAATTTTATTTTTTCAGAAACAAACACCTACAAGTAATATGATACACGTAACATAACAAGTGTGTATTCTACAAACCCCCATAAAAAAAATCTGCTTTAAGACATATACTTGGGTAGGAAAACTTGCGATTATTAGTTTGGATTTCAAAATATGGAGGGTATCTGGATTTTCCACTTGCGGTTTTACTTTACAATGTATTTTGAGGTATTCA